>NC_086097.1:145174046-145873421 GCF_963921235.1 Mobula hypostoma | reverse complement strand
AATGGGGAAATGTTTCACCATAATCATTGGCGCAGGTATCTTTTGTTGGGTGTATAACATAGAAAAGCCATAGGGCCATGGAGTCATACAGCTCAGAGACTGGTTCTTCAGCCTCCATGTCCATGTCTAGTATAAAATCTATAGTAATCCCATTAACCAACACTTGATCCATTGCCTTCTATGAACTGGTAGTACAAGTGCTTGTCTCGATACTTCTACAATGAGAATACCTGCTTCCATCATCCACTCAGGCTGTGCATTCGGATTCCAACCATAGTCTTGGTTCTTCCTGTAGTTCCTTCAAAACAACATATCTGTTATGCTAAACCAGTGTTTTCCAACCTTTTTTAGCCCAACGCTCCCCTTAATCTCTTTCATACTTGCCAATGACTCTTAAAGCACATTCATACTTGCCAATGCCCCTCTGAGGCACAATATACTTTCTGGCATCGCCATAGTGTAAAAACATGTCTACCAAATGCTAACATGAGAAAAACGATTCTGCTTTAAATTCTTATTTGTCTTTAAACCAAGCTTACACAGTACCTGTGCGCTGTACAACAGTTTCGATATCAATGTGATTCCTGAGCTTGATGGTTTTAGGAAGAGTTGAAATATCTGGTTCAAGTTGTGAGAACAAAAGCTTTAAGTCCCCATGCGTAACAATGTCCAACTGGTTTCTGTTTTTTTGTGAGTATATGGTTTACTACACTGAAGCCTCTTTCAATAAGGTAGGAGGATGGAAATGCAATGAAGAGCAGTTTGGCTCTTCTCTAAAGACCAGGAAATGACAGAATGTTTATTTTACAGATCGGCTAGGTATGCCACATCTCCATGTAGAAGTTCAGTCTTGGTTCCCCAGCTCTTGTTGACTTTGAGCAAAATTTCAACCAGAGTGTCAAAAAGATCAAAGAAACGTTTTAAATAGCAGCCTTTTGACAGCCAATCCACTTCAGTGTGAAGAAGCAAGCGTTCAAACTCTTCATCATTATTTTGGTGTAACTGGTGAAATATTCTGCTATTTAATGGATGAGCTTTATTTTTGTTGATAGCAGATATCACAAGAGCCATGCTTGAAAAAAGTCGCTGGCTGGCTGAGGTTTTTGGCTGCGAGATGTTGATGATGAATTACACAATGGATTGCAAACAAACTTGGAATTTCTTTTTTCATAAATGCCTCTAAACCCATGATGCTCTATCTGTTGCACAATAAATCATGTTCCTAATCAGAATACTTTTATCCTCAATATACATTTTGAGCTCATCGTAGATTGATACTCCTTTGATATTTGTTTTTAACTTTTTACTAAAGAGAATCTCTTCATAAACTTTCCATTTTTGATAAACCGTACATATGTCATTAGCAAAGTCTCATTGATTCATCCAGTTGTATCCTAAATTTTGTTTTTTGTAGTTCTGTGTTCAGTTGATACTCAGCATCTTCACTCATTTCATCAATATGACAAGCCACAGAATTATTACTCAGAGGAATTGATTTTAAAATACAGGTATCCATTTTGAGAACAGTGGTGAGCACATCTGATACAGCAGGCAATATTAATCTTTCACCAATTGTATGAGATTTTCCACACTTTCCTATCATTTTGAAAATGTTATAAGAAGCAATGAGACCACGATCAAGGTTATTTTTAGTTTTCTTGGCAAATGACTCGAGTGTACAACACTTTATATGCTTCTGGAACTGAATAATACCATAAGTAACATTTTCAGGGTGTCTTCTACGAAAGTGTTCCTGCAATCTTGATGGCTTCAAGGCTTCATTAGACAGTACAGTATTACAAATAAGGCACATGGGGCACTATGATGGGAATTGAATAAAACCATATTCCAAGTACGTACCATTGTATTGATGCACTTTCTGTTTCTTAGCAGCGTTAGAATTCAAGGCTTCATCGTTTGGTTCTGATCAGCGCCATATCATTGAGTGACCTGTTTTCCATAGATCTGTAGAGAAAGTTGAGAAGGTGTACTTGACTTACCAACTGTTAAATTGCATGAACTCGTTCTGTGCCGCAAGTCAAGGGGAGATGTTGGGCACCCTGGGTGCTAAATTCATGCATCTCCAATAATGTCAGTTTGGTTGGTAAGGTCAGATGAGATTGCTGAGTTTCAGGAGCATTGTGATGAGTGCTCACCACTTGCAGAGATATGGTTCTCCCTGTGTTCCAGGGCCTCATCCTTATTTTTTTGTAAGTGCCTGCTCTACTAACAATTGGTCAGGTTTAGTGCCTCAAGTTAGGGTGCCACTTACCACCCCCTCCCAAGAATCCTGAATGCCCCCCTGACAACCTCTATTTTCCCTAACCCCACCTAAGTGCATGTAACCATCTCTTTGGAGAATCACTGTGCTAAGCCTACCTGTATGCCCTCTGTATTTAGATTCCACTGCTATGGAGAATGCTTCCTACTATCTATTCCACATGAGCCCTTCGTAATTTTGAACACATCTATCAGGTTGTAACTATATGTTATAATTATGTGGTTTTTGTCAGTTTTTTTTAGTCTTGGTTTGTCTTGTGTTTCTGTGATATCATTCCGGAGGAACATTGTATTATTTCTTAATGCATGCATTACTAAATGACAATAAAAGAGGACTGCGTGTCCTCATAATCTAAAAGGTTCCCCCTCAGCCTCCTCCAGTGCAATCATGTCATTCTATAGTGTAATGACCAGGCTACATACAGAGTTCCAACTTTAGTCAAAGTCTAAGTAAAATTTATTATCAGAGTACATACATGTCACCATATACCACGCTGAGATTCTTTTTCCTGCAGGAATACTTAGCAAATCTATAGAACAGTAACTGTAAACAGAAACAATGAACAACAAAACTGCAAATGCAAATATAAATAAATAGCAATAAATAATGAAATCATGAAATGATAAGGTAAAGAGTCTTTAAAGTGAGACCATCATTTGTGGGAACACCAGAAATAGAATGTGTAGTTATCCTCTTTTGTTCAAGAGCCTGATGGTTGAGCGGTAGTAACTGTTCTTGAACTTGGTGGTACGAGTCCTGAGGTGTTTGTACCTTCTACCTGATGGCAGCAGTGAGAAAAGAGCATGGCCTGGGTGGAGGGGATCTTTTTTAATAGATGCTGCTTTTCTATAGCAACGTTTCATGTAGATGTGCTCAATGGTTGGGAGGGCTTTACCTGTAATGTCTGGGCCAACTCCACCACCTTTTGTAGGATTTTCTGCTCAAAGTCATTAGTATTCCCATACCAGGCTGTAATGCAGCCAGTCAATACACTTTCCACCACACATCTATAAAAGTTTGTCAAGATTTTTGGTGACATGTTGAATCTCTGCAGATTCCTAACAAAGTAGAGGGGCTGCTGTGTTTTCTTTGCAATTATATTTATATGATGGGTCCAGGACAAGTCTTCTGTGATAGTGACAGAAGAATTTAAAGATAATGATCCTCTCCGTCTCTGATCCTGAGTACTGGCCCATGAGCCCCTAGGTTCCCTCTCCTGAAGTCTACAATCAGTTCCTTGGTCTTGCTGACTTTGAGTGACATGTTGTTGTTACTACACCACTCAGCCAAATTTTCAATCTCCGTCCTCTAAGCTGATTCGTCACCATCTTTGATTCAGTCCACAACAGTGGTGTTGTGGTATTGGAGCTGTACACAGTCATAGGTGTAAAGCGAGTAGAGTAGAGGACTAAGCATACGTCCCTGTAGAGCACCTGTGCTGATGGAGATTGTGACGAGAACTTCATATAGAACTCTAACTTTAGCCTAATCAATGCACATTTGTTCTGTGCCTAATGATGTCTGATGCCCTAATTCTGTATTCCTTGTCTTTTTCACCCCCCCCCCCATCTGCCTGTAAAGCCACCATCAGGAATCCTTGGACTTGTATACCGAGGACACTTTGTTCCTCATTATTTCCTTAGGCTCTACCACTTATTTTGCATCAGATGTTGCAATTTGGGAGGACAAACCAGGGTATAACTTATACAGTAAATGGCAGGGCATTGAAGAGTGCAGTAGAACAGAGTGATCTAAAATTACAGATCAATAATTCTTTGAAAGTGGCGTCACAGATAGATAGGTTCGTGCAGAGAGATTTTGGCACATTGCCATTCATGAATCAAAGTACTGCGTACAGGAGTTGGGATGTTATGCTGAAGTTGTATAAGAGTATGATTAGAGTAATGTGGAGTATTGTGTGCAGTTCTGATCATCTACCAATATGATTGATATCGATAAGTTTGAAAGAGTGCAGAGAAAATTTACAAGGATTTTGCCAGGACTTGAGGAGCTAAGTTATAGGGAAAGGTTGAATAGGTTAGGAGTTTACTTCCTAGAGAGTAGGATAATAAGGGGAGATTTGATAGAGGTATACAAAATTATGATGGGTAGAGATAAGGCAAATGCAAACAGGCTTTTTCCCCCTGAGGTTCGATGAGACTAGAAATAGAAGTTACAGGTTAAGGGTGAAAGCTGAAATATTTAAGGGGAACTTCACCATCAGTGAGTTGCCAGCATAAGTGATGGATAGGGGTTCGATTTCAATATTGAAGGGAAGTTTAGAGAAGTGCATAAGTTTTGGTAAATGGGGGATCTATGGTCCAGGTGCAGGTTGATAGGACTAGGCAGAATAATAATTCAGTCAGGACTACATTGGCCCAAGAGCCAGTTTCAGTGCTATTGTCCTCCGTGACCTTTATTTGATTCTCAATACACATCAATTGGCATAATTATAGTAAATTATAAAAATGTGCAATGTAGCACCTTACCTTTTCCTCTTGATAGGAAAAGGATCGTTTGTTACGGGGAATGGAAAACTTAGTGACTTCAGACCTTGCTACCAAAGTGGATGTTGAAAATGGGATTGAATTTAATGAATTTTGAGCTTCTATTATGTAGCGAGGAAATTAGGAAACTTACTTTGGTGTATATATCCATTTCTCCTCCTGGTCATAAAATGCCAGCAGGTAAAACCTCGGATACCTTGCAGAAGTGATACAATAGTTGATGTGATAGTTAGGGTGTTTGAGCTGTTCTGTTCCTTCGTATGTACCCTACCAGAAAACGAATACTTCAGTTTAACAGCTCACTTATAAAAGTTTGTGAAGTGCAATGGTCACAAATGATAGAGCTCATGGCAGCAAAGAATTTCTGAATCTACCAACACAGAAGACCAAGAAGCATGGTATTTTGATGTCAGGACTGTACCTGATGCTCCCTAAGAACCACTTATGCACACCTCATTCATTGGCCGTTCCCTACCTTGAGGGCACTGCTACCAGTTGCATACCAGCAGTTTACCGAATAAAGGGTTAAGACATACCAAATGCAAAATTGGCCACACCCTGTTAAATCATTTGCAGATATTCTTTCTTTGAACAGTGCATCAAAACTACAGATTCAGTATATCACCAGAGGGCAATGGCTCATTGGATATATTGGAATGCTATACTTACTTGCAATTGGTCTTATTGATGTCACAGTCATTGCCATCATTACGTGCCATGTTGTATGACATGGACAATCATGGCCTTCCATCTATCCATGACCATGATTGTTCTGGAAATTTTTTTCTACAGAAATAGCCCATCATTGCTTTCTTCTGGGCAGTGTATTTACAAGATGGGTGACCGTACAGGAGTGAGATATGCCAACTAGTGGAATGGTGCTGCAGCAACAAGCTGGCACTCAACGTCAGTAAGACGAAAGAGCTGATCGTGGACTTCAGGAAGGGTAAGACGAAGGAACACATACCAATCCTCATAGAAGGATCAAAAATGGAGAGAGTGAGCAGCTTCAAGTTCCTGGGTGTCAAGATCTCTCAGTATCTAACCTGGTCCCAACATACAGAGGTAGTTATAAAGAAAGCAAGACAGCGGCTATACTTCATTATGAGTTTGAAGAGTTTTGGCATGTCAACAAATACACTCAAAAATTTCTGTAGATGTAGTGTGGAGAGCATCCTGACATCACAGTCTGGAATGGGGGAGCTATTGCACAGGACCGAAAGAACATAAGAACATAAGAAATAGTTGCAGGAGTAGGCCATCCAGCCCATCGAGACTGCCCCGCCATTCAATAAGATCATGGCTGATCTGTCTGTAAACTCAGCTCCATCTACCTGCCTTTTTCCCATAACCCTTAATTCCCTTACTAAATAAAAACCTGTCTAACTGTTTCTTAAATATATTTAGTGAAGAAGCCTCAACTGCTTCCCTGGGCAGAGAATTCCACAGATTCAGTACTCCCTGGGAAAAACAGTTTCTCCTCATCTCCATCCTAAATCTTCCCCCCTGAATCTTGAGGCAATGTCCCCTAGTTCTAGTCTCACCTACCAATGGAAACAACTTTCCTACTTCTATCTTATCTATCCCTTTCAAAATGTTGTAAGTTTCTATAAGAACCCCTCTCATTCTTCTGAACTCCAGAGAGTATAGTCCCAGGTGACTCAATTCTCCTCACAGGTTAACCCCTTCGTCCCTGGAATTAACCTGGTGAACCTCATCTGTACTGCCTGCAAAGCTAGTATATCCTTCCTCAAGTATGGAGACCAGAACTGCACACAGTACTCCAGGTGCAACCTCACCAGTACCCTGTATAGTTTCAGCATGACTTCCCTGCTCTTGAATTCAATCCCTCTAGCAATGAAAGCCAACATTCCATTGGCCTTCTTAATAACCTGTTGTACCTGCAAGCCAACATTTTGAGATTCATGCACAAGCACTCCCAAATCCCTATGCACAACAGCATGCTGTAATCCTTCACCATTTAAATAATAATCTGCTCTTCTATTATTCCTTCCAAAGTGGATGATCTCGCATCTACCAATGTTGTATTCCATCTGCCAGACCTTGGCCCACTCACTTAACCTATCTATATCCCTCTGCAGACTTTCCACATCCTCTGTACAATTTGCTTTTCCACTCAGTTTAGCATCATCAGCAAATTTTGCTACACTATACTCAGTCCCCTCTTCCAAGTCATCAATGTAAATGGTAAACAGCTGCGGGCTCAGCACCGACCCCTGCAGCACCCCACTCACCACTGACTGCCAACTAGAGAAATACCCAGTTATACCAACTTTCTGCCTTCTATTGGTTAACCAATCCACTATCCATGCCAATACACTTCCTCTGACTCCATGCATCCATATCTTATTTATAAGTCTCTTGTGCGGCACCTTATCGAATGCCTTCTGGAAATCCAAGTATACGACATCCACCTGTTCCCCTCCATCCACTGCACTCGTTATGTCCTCAAAGAACTCCAGTAAGTTTGTCAAATAAGACCTGCCCTTTCTGAATCTACGCTGCATCTATCTAATGGAACCACTCCTTTCTAAATGTTTTGCTATTTCTTCCTTAATGACAGCTTCAAGCATTTTCCCGACTACAGATATTAAATTAACTGGCCTATAGTTGCCAGTCTTTTGCCTACATCCTTTTATAAAAAGTGGCGTGACATTTGCTGTCTTCCAGCCCGCCAGGACCTGACCAGAGTCTAGAGAGTTTTGTTAGATGATTACCAATGCAACTACTATAACCTCCACCAATTCCTTCAACACCCTGTGATGCATCCAATCAGGACCAGGGGACTTATCTACCTTCAGGCCTTCTAGCTTGCTCATCACTATCTCTTTAGTGACAGTGATTTTATCGAGGTCCTCACCTCCCATTCAGGGAATAACATCTTTCTTTGGCATATTAGACATGTCCTCCACCGTGAAGACCGACACAAAATAGTTGTTCAATGCCTCAGCCATTTCCTTATCACCCAATATCAATTTCCCCTTCTCGTCTTCCAAGGGACCTACGTTGACTTTAGCCACCCTCTTCCGCTTTATATATTTATAAAAACTTTTGCTGCAGAGCAAAAGAAGTTGCAGAGGGTTGTAAATCTAGTCAGCTCCATCTTGGGTACTAGCCTACAAAGTACCCAGGACATCTTCAGGAAGCGTCCATTATTAAGGACCTCCAGCACCCAGGGCATGTCCTTTTCTCACTGTTACCATCAGGTAGGAGGTACAGAAGCCTGAAGGCACACACTCAGTGATTCAGGAACAGCTTCTTCCCCTCTGCCATCTGATTCCTAAATGGACATTGAACCTTTGGACACTACCTCACTTTCTGAAATATACAGTATTCCTGTTTTTTGCACTTTTTAAAATCTATTCAATATATGCATACTGTAATTGATTTACTTACTTATTTTTTAAAATTTTTTTTCTGTCTCTATATTATGTATTGCATTGAACTGCTGCTGCTAAGTTAACAAATTTCACGTCAAATGCTGGTGATAATAAACCTGATCCTGATTCTGATGGACTGGGCCGTAACCACTACTTTTTGCAGGCGTTTCCATTCAAGGGCATTGGTGTTTCCATACCAGGCTGTGATACAACCAGACAATATACTCTCCACCACAATCTGTCTCCGTTTTAGATGTCATACTGAATCTTTGCAAACTCCTAAGGAAGGGAAGCTGCTGCCGTGCTTTCTTTATAATTGCCCAGAACAGGCACTGGGGAGTCTGAAGTTGCTGACCCTTCTCCACTTCTGATCCTTCAATGAGGACTGGCTCGTGGACCTCTGGTTTCCTCCACCTGAAGTGAATAATCAGCCCCTTGGTCTTGCTGACATTGAGTAAGAGTTCATTGTTGTGGCAGCACTCAGCCAGATTTTCAACCTTCCTCCTATATGCAGATTCATCACCACTGCTGATTTGGTTTATGACAGTGGTATCATCTAGAAAAGTGATTATGACATCAGAGCTGTGCTTGGGTACACAGTCCTAAATGTCAAGCGAGTAGAGCAGGTGACTAAGCACACAGCCTTGAGGTGCACCTGATGGAGATTGTGGAGGAGATGTTGTTGTCAATCCGAATTGACTGGGGTCTCCAAATGAGGAAATCGAGCATCCGATTGCACAAGGAGCTTGAAGCTTATTGATTAGTTTTAAGGGGATGCTGGCATTGAATGGTGAGCTGTAGTTGATAAAGAATTTCCTGATGTAAGCATCTTTGTCGTTCAGAAGTTCCAGGGTTGAGTGAAGACCCAATGAGATGGCATCCGCTGTGGGCCTATTGCTCACCTCTCGCACAGGAGTTGATATGTTTCATCACCAACCTCTCGAAACGTGTCATTGCTGTGGATGTAATTGCTTCTAGACGAAAGTCATTGATGTAGGTTACCATTTTCTTCTTGGGCACTGGCACAAGTGAAGTCTGTTTGAAGTAGGTGGGTACCTCAGACTGCTGAAGCAAAAGAGTAAAGATTTCGGTGAACTCTCCAGCCAGTTGATCAGCACAGACCTTACATACTTCACCATGTACTCCATCTGGGTCTGGGCCAAATGCTTTTTGTGGGTTCACCCTCCTGAATACTGCTTGCACATCAGCCTCAGAGGCTGAAAATACAGGATCATCAGGGGCTGCGGGAGTTCATGATGGTTCCTCCATATTTTGATGGTCAAAGCGAGCATAGAAGGCATTGAGCTCATCCGGAAGCAAAGCCTTGGTGTTGCCTATGTCAATTGATTGTTTTTAGAATTAGAATTAAAATTTTATTTCTTACACCCATCTCACAACATGAGGGAGTAAAAATCTTTATGTTGCATCTCCATCACTATTGCAAGCAATAAGGAAGGGAAATGTGGGGGGATATTGCCCAAACACTAGGATTGTATACATGTATGTACAGTCAGATACAATGTACAGTCAGATATGCAATCAGATCAATGTGTTTTGATCAATCTGATGGCCTGGTCAAAGAAGCTGTTCCAGGGCCTGTTGGTCCTGGCCTTAATGCCGCGCTACCGTTTGCCAAACTGAAGCAGCCAAAGCAGTTGGTGGTTGGGGTGGCTGGAGTCCCTGGTGATCCTCCAGGCCCTTTTTATGTACCTGCTGAAGTAAATGCCCTAAACAGAGGACAGTTCACATCCACAGATGTCCATACCACTCTCTGTAGTGCTCTGTGATTGAGGGTAGGAGAGTTCCCTTATCATGTGGTGACACAGTCAGTCAGGATAATCTCGATGGTGCCTCCGTAGAAGGTCCTGAGGATTTGGGTACTTATGCCAAACTTCTTCTTTAGTCATCTGAGGCGAAAGAGGTGCTTTTGTGCTTTTCTCACCACACAGCTGGTACGTACAGTCTAGGTGAGACCCTTAGCAATGTGTATATTGATTTTACTTTATGAGAGGTAATAGTATTCAATCCCTGCCACATCTGTCGAGCATCCTTTGTTGATTCAAGTTTAGTCTGGTATTTCCACTTCACCTGTGAGCTAGCTTTCAAGAGATTGTACCTGAAGCTCTTGTATCTTTCTTGGTCATCAGATTTGAATACCTCTTATCTGGCCCTCAGCAGCCTCCAGATCTCATGGTTCATCCAGGGCTTCTGGTAGGGGAACTCTGAATGATTTTGAGGGGACGAACTCATCTACAATTGTTTTAATGAAGTCTCTGACAACTATGGTGTATTCATTCAGGTCCATAAATGACTAGCAAATCTCCAAACATGGATTTTTCAATTCATGGACAGGTTGTTGCCAAATTGAAGAAGGCCATCTTCCTTGCAGATTCTCTCTGATGAGATACACCACATGTGATACTTAGTTTCTCGCTGCCACGTTGGAGAAACGTTACTGGCAAAGTGGAGAGGATTAATAATGTGAGCTGTTTGTCCCTAACATAGTTGTTCAGAAATAAAACAATATTACAAAGTGGACTTCAGGCACACCTTTTTGGAACATACTCCAGTGAATTTCACAATGTTTAGAGCTTTCTGGAACCACATTATGGTAATTGTTAACAATGCCAGAGAAATGGCACAGAGTAATATCTCAGCCCAGGTCCGGAGGAACAACTTTGCATTATACCTTTATACATTAGCTGAAAGAATCTAAAGTACAGTACTTCGGTGTAGGGAGACAGATCCATCATCCTGCATCCCAGTGAAAACTATTCACAGAGCAGAAATTGCCATAACATGGCAAGCAGCCTGCTAGGCTTTATCCTGATCTAGATGGAGCATCAAGGAACTGGGCTCTGAATAGTTTAGGGGCTGAGACAAAATGTTACTATTCTGAAATCATAGCATTTTCTTATTTCAGTCTTAACTAAGGTACATACCTATCGCCTTACATTATGCCAAAAATTAAATCCATCATTGCACTATTTATCCCAAGAATTCCCAAGAGATGTTTCCATATCCCAGGGATATATAATTTTTCATTGCAATTTGATAGAACTGAGCAGCGCGCTATGCTATTTTAGTCAAGAATTGAAACAACCACATTGCTATTCATACATAGACCAGACAGAGTAAGAATAGCAGATTTCCTTTCCTTTAAGACATAGTGAACCAGACATGCTGTTCACAACAATCCTGTAGTTTCATGATTACTGTTACTGAAACTGGTTTTTATTACAGAATGATATCATTCATTAAAAGATTTGAGGCACACAAGCAATTCTTTCAAACTTCTGCCCCTTTTTCCACAAATTGAAGCTTTATTTACCATATACCTTAGGTTTCCCGATTTCTACAATTTGCCTTCAGATATCAGTAATTAATTTGACTTTGTTAGGATTAATGAAGTTATACAGCATGAATCCAAGCAAAGTTGCCAAATTTTAAGCAGACCAAGCTTATATGTCAGAACACCCTTGACAAAGTGGTCCTTGAATGTTGAGATAACATTCATAATACTATGGAGTTCCTTCGAAAGTTGTATCTAAACAAAATTGAACAAAGTTAAGCAAAGTTATGAAACACAGAAAATTGTGCCTGATAGTTAGCAATTATAGCATTGTGGCGAGCATTCAGTCCACGATGACCAATGAGAAAAGCTCATGTATCTCAACTGACTTCCTTATTGCAACAAGCGTAAAACAGTCTGGGCGCTATGGCCCAGGGAGAGAACCCACTCAGTCACATACAGCTGGGGGAGGGAATTATTACACTGCCCGGTTACAGTCAGAGTGATCCACAAACACACTTCCTTCCTTCAGTCTCGCTGGGTCAGTGGTGGCCAAGGGCCAATACGGTGCCAGCCAGTCCCAGTGCAGCACGACTGCCTTCCACTACGCAGACAACTATACCTGGTATACCATATCAGAGATAGGGTCAGGCACCTTTCCCAGCCCTTTCCAGCAGCTTCCAATCTTGGGGGGTAGTCCCATCTTCCGGGAGGGG
This sequence comes from Mobula hypostoma, assembly GCF_963921235.1. Lineage (NCBI taxonomy): Eukaryota > Metazoa > Chordata > Chondrichthyes > Myliobatiformes > Myliobatidae > Mobula > Mobula hypostoma. The sequence goes on along the minus strand of NC_086097.1, from coordinate 145,861,224 downwards.
CAGTAGATCCTTACTGGTGCCCCCGCCAGGTACTGCTGCATTGGTGCCCTCAACTGGTGGCCCAGTTCCTTCTGGGACAAGCGTCATAGCAGTGCACGAACAGCTCCACGTCCTGCCAGTACCCAGGCTAATAGAAGCCTTCAACGTCTTTGTGAACCCAAAATGGCTGGCCCCCACCAGCCCTTGCACCGACCGCAGCACCGTGGAGTGGAGCCCCCGGGGGGACCACCAGCTGCAGCAGATGTCTGTCATTGCCAGAAAACAGCCAGCACAAGAACAGCAACCTGCCTCGTATCTCCAGTGTGCCCCACTGAGAGTATAGGCCTTTGGTGTATGGATCCAGGGCGGAGACCTCTGCCCACTCCAGTCGCTATCTCACGCTACCTCACCTGGGCCAGCACTGGATCGCTCACCTGCTCACTCGATAGCTGCTGCTCATTGGTGGGGGAGTCTGCCCTGCCGCCGATCGCCTCCGATACCCCTCGCCCCTGGTTCTGCTGTGTTGCATTGGGCCACTGCGGGGTGTGCCACACTGCAGCAGCCTGCTGTGACCCCAGTAGTCATTGTCACTGCCCCCACCGGATCCACTTTCTGGAGCTGTCCTGCCGGAGAGCCACAGCCTCAGTTGCCCCCAGCACATCCCACAGGCCCCCAAGCGGGATAGCAGGTCCAGGCCAAGGATGCAGCCGTCCCAGATGTCGGCTAGCCACAGCCGTGTTTATCCCCAATGCCATGCACGGCCACGTCTTTGCTCTCATTCACACATGGTCGCCAGTGACCATAGCCAGTGCCAGAGCATGGTGCACCGCCATCTCACTGTGCTGTACAGCAAGTTTAACTTGAGCAACGTAAGGCTGCAAGCAGCAGGTACCAGTGTATCTGGGGAGCTTCAGGGTGAACCCTGTGCCGTTAACTGCTGAGGCCTGTTGTTATTCCTCTCGCTCTGGTGGTGTCGGTGGTGCCTGCCATGTTAACTGTACTCCCATGGCTGCTGTATCTTGGGTTCCCCAGAACAGTCCATGAGGGAGGTGGGTGATGCGCTCCACCATGTCCCCCGGGTTGGGGAGCCTGGGTATGCCCATCCCATCGAGGTTCCCTGGGAAGGCATGATGCTCGGCTCGGTTCCCAGGTTCTCCCTTTGGGTCAGCTTCCCATAGTTGGGATCCCAGCCCTGGGATGCAGGGGAGGCACACTGCTCAGTCCCTTGACTTATTCTGCGGGTTTTCAGGCGCTCCATCTGACGTCGTAGCTCTTCAATCTCACCGTCAATTCCTAATCCTGCTCCTGACACCAATGTGAGGAGCATTCGGTCCATGATGACAGACAAGAAAAGCACGTTTATCTCAACTGACGTCTTTATTAAGACAAGCACAAAAACAGACCGTGTGCAATGGTCCGGGGAGAGAACCCACTCAGTCACATACAGACGGGGTAAGTGATTATTACACACCCCAGTTGCAGTGAGAGTGACCTACAAACACACAAGCAGGTGACTGTATAACCCAAGCTAAAATGTATCAATAAATGAACTTGAACAACCTACCATAATCCCACGAATGCATTTTAAAATAAGAACAATAAATAGCGCTGGCTACTAGGAATGCTGGATGGGCTGTCGACCACGCCCCTACTACCCCTCCCCAGAGCACCGCAGTATATTTGGATGGAACAAACGAGGGAAAATCTGCCAATGCTGGAATCCAAGCAACACACACAAAATGCTGGAGAACTCAGCAGGCCAGGAGGCATCTATGGAAAAGAGTAAGCACTCGATGTTTCAGGCTGAGACCCTTCATCAGGACTCACGAAGGGTCTCAGCCCAAAATATCGACAGTCCTGATGAAGGGTCTCGGCCCGAAACGCCAACTGTTTACTCTTTTCCATAGTTGCTGCCTGGCCTGCTGAGTCCCTCAAGCATTTTGTGTGTGATACATGGAACAGGCAGCTTTAGAACTATCAACACCAATGATGTTTACAAGTGAAGAATTTGCTTGTCCAGTTCCTCGATGAATTGCTAGAAAGAGATTAGCATGATTGATCAACACTCTATGAACTGAAAATCAACAACAAACAGGATTGCCAATTTAAACTATTGGCATGTTGGTCTCTTATCCAACAATGTCTGCCTCAAAGTGAAACAGCTAAAAAAACATTGCAGAAGCTGGAGATGTGAATCATAAATTAAGAAAGTGAGAACTAGCACATTGAGCAGAATCATTGGAGACAAGAATAGAACAAATTTTTCTGGTCAAATATTTGATATTGTAACTGAGAAAAATGAAAATTGAACATGTTTTAAGTTGTAGTGGAAGGGGTGGGGGGGGGGGGGAAGAACTTGTCCAAAAGGTTAGAGCCCCTGGGTTGCATGGCAAGTTGGCAAATCATATCCACTGTCGGCATGGCAATAAGAGGCAGGCGATGATGGTGGAGGGTTTTCAGTGGCCAGCGGTGTTGTTTATTTACTTTAATGATTTGCATGTCACTATAGAAGGCAAGGTTGGTAAATTCTTAAATGATATAAAGATTGGTCGCGTGGTTGAACATGAGGAGAGTATTCTTAAGCTGCAGTACTTAAATTTCCAAGGATACATTGAATCTCCAAACCATAGAAGGGTGGGTTGGCAAGTTTGCAGACAACACAAGGGTTGGTGGTGTTGTAGATAGTGCAGAGGATTGTCAAAGATTGCAGAGAGACATTGATAGGATGCAGAAGTGGGCTGAGAAGTGGCAGATGGATTTCAACCCGGAGAAGTGTGAGGTGGTACACTTTGGAAGGACAAACTCCAAGGCAGAGTACAAAGTAAATGGCAGGATACTTGGTAGTGTGGAGGAGCAGAGGGATCTTGGGGTACATGTCCACAGATCCCTGAAAGTTGCCTCACAGGTGGATAGGGTAGTTAAGAAAGCTTATGGGGTGTTAGCTTTCATAAGTTGAGGGATAGAGTAAGAGTCGCAATGTAATGATGCATCTCTATAAAACTCTGGTTAGGCCACACTTGGAGCACTGTGTCCAGTTCTGGTCGCCTCACTATAGGAAGGATATGGAAGCATTGGAAAGGGTACAGAGGAGATTTACCAGGATGCTGCCTGGTTTAGAGAGTATGCATTATGATCAGAGATTAAGGGAGCTAGGGCTTTACTCTTTGGAGAGAAGGAGGATGAGAGGAGACATGATAGAGGTGTACAAGATAATAAGAGGAACAGATAGAGTGGATAGCCAGCGCCTCTTCCCCAGGGCACCACTGCTCAATTCAAGAGGACATGGCTTTAAGGTAAGGGGTGGGAAGTTCAAGGGGGATATTAGAGGAAGGTTTTTTACTCAGAGAGTGGTTCATGCGTGGAATGCACTGCCTGAGTCAGTGGTGGAGGCAGATACACTAGTGAAGTTTAAGAGACTACTAGACAGGTATACGGAGGAATTTAAGGTGGGGGCTTATATGGGAGGCAGGGTTTGAGGGTCGGCACAACATTGTGGGCCGAAGGGCCTGTACTGTGTCTATGTCTATAGAAGTCAATGTACCAGGTGCTGTTAAATAGGATGTTATGTAGAGAGGTATTGATTGATCAATAATTAATTAATAGATGACACAGTGGGCCAAAACGTCTGTACTGCACAGCTTTATTACTCTATGACAGGGGTTCCAACCCTTTTTATGTCATGAACCCCGATCATTAACCGAGAGGTCTATGGACCCCTGTTTGGGAACCCCTGCTCTGAGATGATATCAATGATTTGCTAGAATAGGCAGATTAATGGCAGGCAAAATTTAAACCTGATAACTGTGAGAGAGGACTAATAAGTAAGGCCAGGTAGGATCTTACTATTGCTGTTTCCTCTAGGACCCTTCTATGATGAATAGCATAGACGGAAGAAGCTGCAGAAGATCGTGAACACGGCGCAGCACATCACACAAACCAATCTTTCGTCCTTGGACTCACTTTACACTGCACATTGTCAGAGCAGTGCTGCCAGGATAATCAAGGACACGACCCACCCAGCCAACACACTTTTCGTCCCTCTTCCCTCCTGGAGAAGGCACAGGAGCTTGAAGACTCATACGGCCAGATTTGGGAACAGCTTCTTTCCAACTGTGATAAGACTGCTGAACGGATCCTGACCCGGATCTGGGCCGTACCCTCCAAATATCCGGACCTGCCTTTCGGGGTTTTTTTGCACTACCTTATTTTCCATTTTTCTATTTTCTATTTATGATTTATAATTTAAATTTTTAATATTTACTATTGATTTGTAATACAGGGAGCAGGAAGCATAGAGTCAAATATCGCTGTGATGATTGTAGGTTCTAGTATCAATTGTTTGGCGACAATAAAGTATAAAGTATATTGTGGATATAATAGATTGAGGAGCAGATGGACCACTGTCAAAGGATGCCTCAAGGTGACAACACAATTGGATAATGTGGTTCAGAATATACATAGGACACCTGCCTTGATTAATCAAAGCACAGAATAAAAGACTAGGGAGATCATGCTCGAATTTTAGAAAATGCTGTATAAACCACAGCTGGAAATCTGTGTGCAGTTTTGTTCACTACAGCTTAGGAAAAAAACATAACTGCACTCAAGAGAGTGCAGAGGAGATTCCATCAGGATATTCCCTGGAATAAAGCATTTCAATAGGGAGAAGAGACTGGACAGGTTGGATTTGTTTTCCTTTGAGCAATGGAGGCTGAGTGAGCACCTGACTGAATACGTAAAATCATAAAAGGAATAAATTAGATTATGAAGACACGTAGTCCTCTTTTATTGTCATTTAGTAATGCATACATTAAGAAATGATATAATATTTCCTCCGGTGTGATATCACAAAACACAGGACAGACCAAGACTGAAAAACTAAACGACATAATTGTAACATATAGTTACAACAGTGCAACAATACCATAACTTGATGAAGAAGTCCATGAGCACAATAAAAGGTTCAAAGTCTCTCAAATGTCCCACATCTCATGCAGACATGAGAAGGAAGAAAAACTCTCCCTGCCATACCGACCACAATCCGACTCTGAGTCATCCGAAAACTTTGAGCCTCCGATCAGCTCTCCGACACCGAGTACTGAGCGCCATCTCTGTCCAAACGATTCGACCTCAATCTCGGTCGCCAACAGCAGGCAAAGCCGGGGATTTTGAGGCTTACCCTCCGAAAGATTCCTGACCACGCAGTAACGACAGCAGTGAATGAGCGTTTCAGAAATTTCTCCAGATGTTTCTCTGTGCTTTCACGTCCGTCTCCATCAAATCAGAGTTGTCCGTGGCCCCTATTTAACGGATACGATATCATTTTTCACCAGAGGGCTGCGCACGCGTGGCACGCTGCTCTCTCTCCTCCCGCCATTTGCATTTTGGATCAATAGGAAGAAATTTTCCCCCTGGCAGAGCTATATAAACCGATTGGATATGGGTTTAATAATATAGGACTAAAATATTTAGAGGGAACCTTAGAAAGAACATTCTCACCAAAGGATAATTGAAATCTGCAACACAATGCCTAAGTAGATGATGGAAGGAGCTACACACATTTAAAAAGTATGCAGGTAAAATTTTGAATTGCAAAGCATGGAAGTCTACAGGTTGAGTAATGGAAAATGGAATTAGCATCAATAAGTTCTCAAAGATCAGCATGGACATGGTGAGCTGAAAGATCTGTTTCTCCACTGCATGGCTCGATGAGCCGATGATTCTGTGAGTGGTGAAAGTAATGGGAATGTTTCTAATAAAGTGAACACCAAAATAAATTTCATGACACAAGTCATGGCAGAATGCCCGAGAGCGAGTGCTGAAGGCTTATTTATCTCAAAAGTTCTGATGGAAAATAATTAGAAAAACACTGAGCTCAAAATGTCGACTATACTCTTTTCCATAGATACTGTCTGGCCTGCTGAGTTCCTCCAGCTTTTTGTGAATGTTGCTTAGAAAGTACTGCTTGTGTTCTTCAACTTACAACTTACCTAGGGAAATTGTATGTGAGAGACAGAGGTGCTTCCATGATCCACTGTCTGCTACAATCAACATTGCTTACGTCAGTCACACTTCCTTGATTTTCATTCTGTTACAAACATTCCTGTTTTCTTTCCACGCCCTCCCACTTCTTTCCACCTTAATATATGCTTGATTTCTAGTTTTCCTAAATTTAGAGCACAGGTCATTTACCTGGAATTTTAACTCTGTGTCTGCCTCCACAGATGTAGCCTGACATGCTGAGTATTTCATGCAGTTTCTGGTTTTAGTCCTCAGATTTTGGGTTGAGAGTGGAGAAATTTCTATTGCCTTGATCATTTGCTCTCATAACTCTGCCCTCTCTCTACCCTTCTCTTCTTTATCATTTCGATGTTTCTGCTGTCACTCCCACCCTATTCCATTTCTCTCTTTTCTGTCATTCTAATTGTTTCCCAATCTCTCTATCCCTCTCCCTCCCTCACTCTCTTTCTCTCCCTCTCTCCCTCCCCTCACTCCCTCCCTCCCTCCCTCCCTCTTGCACCCTTTCTGGGGCTGCTCAGTTTCCAAAAATATCCTCGTTAAACAGCAAGTTCTGTTGATCTCATCAAATTGGCACGGGGAGAAATCCTGAGCCTGACAGTGTGAGTGCAAGAACTGAATGATTACATACAGATGGAATGATGAGATCAGCTTGGCTAATGACTTCAACTGTGGTGATATTAAGTTAATTCCATCATTGCATGTTTCAGTAAATCTTCCTAACCAGGTGTCAGGAATGCATACAATGTAGACAGAATTCATTGTCAGTACATAGAAAATATCAAACTACTAATTATCAGCCTAATAATTTTGTGAATAACCTATTCTTCTTCTCCTTGACCTAAGGCCAACAATAGTGGATCAATTAGTAATATAGCTGGAAGTGACCACGTCAAGATCAATTAGGATTAAAAGAGCAGAATATTGCACCAATATACTATTATCCTAAAGCCTTCATAGTTTATTCAATATTCCTGAAATGCACTTGCTCCTGTACAGGAAGATGCAGTTAATACATACCTGGACCTCACAAACAACAATTGATATAATTACTTAAAAACAAACTGCTGGAAGAATACAACAGGTCAGGCAGCATCTGTGCAGGTGAAATGACGGTCAATGTCTCAAATCAAGACCCTTCGTCAGGAGTGAGTGTGTGGGGGTTAGATATCCATGATATGGAAGTGAAGGGGAGTTAGTAATAGGCTCAAAAGTTCAAGATTCAGAGAAAATTTATTATTGAAATACATTTATGTTCTACATACCACTTCGAGCTTCATTTTCTCACAGGTATTTACTGGGAAAAATGAGAGCTACAATAGAGTTAAAATATACATAAACACACAAAGGCTGACAAACAACCAATGTACAAAAGAAGACAAACTATGCAAATAAAAATACACTGAGAACATGAATCCTAAAGAGTCTTTGAAGGCGAGCCTGTAGGTCATAGAATTAGTTCAGAACAATGGTCATTGAAGTTATCAATGCCTGTTCAGGAACCTGATGGTTTCGGGCAACAACTGCTGCTGAACCGGTGGTGTGGGCCGTAAAGCTTTTGTACCTCTTTCCCAACTGAGAAGAGAACATAGTGATGATAGGGTCCTTGATGATGGATGCTGCACGCCAGGTAAATGTACTCAAAGGCAGGGAGATCTTTGCCTGTGATGGACTGGGCATAGCCATCGCTTTCCTGTAGCCTTTTCCATTCTTGGGCATTGGCATTTCCATACCAGGCCATGATGTAACCAGTTAGGATACTCTTCATGTACATCTACAAAACTTTGTCAAAACTGGAAACAGATGTGGGAAAGACATTAGGCAGGTGGAGCTCGGAGGGGGAACGGTAGATGCAGAGACTGCTAGATGATGTGGAACCAGGTAAGGAGAGATGATAGACATATTAAATCAGGTGTGGGACGGGATAAGAAAGGTGAACCAAGGAAGGTGAAACCTACATAGATACACATGTGGATGGAGAATACACAGGTGGAAGTGTGATATTGCCATTGTATTGGGGCAGTGGGGAGTGGGGGTTGGTCTGGGAGTCCTGGGAGATGGAAAATGCCACCAGAATGATAGAGAACCTGGGTGATTGGTGAGAGTAATAAAGGACCACAGGAGGTGTGGGTTACGGCAAACTGGAAAATTCGATGCTCATATCATTGAGCTGTTGCCGGCCCAAACAGAATATGATGTGTTACTCTTCTAGTTGCAATACAATGGTGGAGAAGGTTGAGGACACATCACTGTGGAAATGGGAATGTGGGTTTTCAGTTTAGGTTCTTTGAAGCTAGAAGACCAGAGAGAATTCTTTGGCAACACACGCAAAATGCTGGACCAACTCCGCAGGCCAGGCAGCATCTATGGAAAAGAGTGAACAATCGATGTTTCGGGCCACGACCCTTCATCAGGACTGGAGGGGGGGTGGAGGAGTCAGACTAAGAAGGTGAGAGGACGGGAAGAAGAAGTACAAGGTGACAGGGGATAGGTGAAAGTGGGGGAGGGAGAGGGGGGTTGAAGTAAAGAGCTGGGAAGTTGATTGGGGAAAGAGATAAAGAGCCAGAGAAGCAGGAATCTGACAGGAGAGGACAGAAGACCATAAAAGAAAAGGAAGGGGAGGGAGCACCAGGTGATGGCTGCAAGAAGAGAAGGTATGAGAGGGAAACAAGAATGGGGATTGGCAAAGGGGGGGGGGGCGGTGCATTACCGGAAGTTTGAGAAATTGATGTTTATGCCATCGGGTTGGAGGCTACCTAGACAGGATATAAGGTGCTGCTCCTCCAGCCTGAGTGTGGCCTCATCGTGACTGTAGAGGAGGCCACGGACTGACATGTTGGAATGGAAATGGGAAGTGGAATTGAAATGGGTGGGCACTGGGAAATCCCACTTTTTCCGGCGGATGGATGAAGATGTTTGACAAAGCAGTGCCCCAATCTACATTGGGTCTCACCGATATACAGGAGGCCATACTGGGACCACAGTGTAGATGACCCCAATAGACTCAGAGGTGAAGTGTCGTCTCACCTGGAAGGACCCTGAATGGTAGTGAGGGAGGAAGTATAGGTGCAGCTGTGGAATTTGTTAAGTACAGGATGGAGATCAGTGGGGAGGGATGAGTGGACAAGGGAGTCGCATAGGGAGCAATCCCTGAGGAAAGCGGAAAGTTGGGGGGGGGAGAGGAAGATGTGCTTGGTGGTGGGATCCCATTGGAGATGCGGAAGTTATGGAGTATTATGTAGAGGCATGTGGGGTGGTAGGTGAAGACAAGAGGAATCCTATCCCTGGTGGGATTACAGGAGGATGGGGTGAGAGCAGATGTGAGCAAAATGGAAAAAATGAGGGTGAGGGCAGCATTGATAGTGGAGGAATGGAAACCCTTTTCTTTGAACAAAGAGAACATCTCAGTTGTTTTGGAATACAAAGTTTCATCCTGAGAGCATATGCGCCAGAGACAGAGGATCTGGGAGAAGGAATAGCATTTTAACAAGTAACAGGGTGGGAAGAGGTGTAGCCCAGATACCTGTGAGAGTCAATGGGTTTATAAATGATACCAGGATATAGACTGTCTCCAGACTTAGAGACAGAAAGATAAAGAAAGGGGAGAGAGTTGTCCGAAATGGACCTATTAAATTTAAGGGCAGAGTGGAAGAGAAAATGATTTTTAAAATGCAAACACTTTGATGTGTGTTGAGAGATTGATTTTGCTCTTTTGTTTTAAATGGTGCATTTGGGTTTTTATACTCATTTGTCAAGATCAACAGTCACCGAAAAGATGGCACCTTAGATACCATGGTCCATTTACAGCATGGATTCCATCTCAAGTCTCTGGAATGACATACAGATTCAGAAACATAAAACTCACTAGTGAATCCCAGCTGAAACTTTCCTGATCTGTGAGCATTACTTCCTAGCCAGGCGTCCTTCTAAAGTTCAATGTTATATCTGTATTAATGCAGTTGAAATATATCACACTAAAACAGTCTTGCTTTACTCTGGATTCTGAATGGCTTACCATCTTGTCATTAGGCATTTATGCTCATAAATCCAGGCTGCTTACTGTGAGCACCTGACAATGCACCCAACTTTATTGTGGTCTCACAATCAGGATAAGGCAGCTGAAGTTTATAACATAAACATCTGGAATCCAAATTAAAACAGTACCAACATAAAAGCAGCATAACTAAACACAGCTCAGGGGTTGAACCCGGCACCTGTTGCTCTGTACAAAGCTATCCTTTAATAAAGCACAATTCAGGTCTGCATCCATAGATTTGACTGGTGGTGTTTGCCCAGAGTCATTAAAAAATAATTTGGTTGCTTGAAAGTCTGTTCACTAAGAGCCTTCCTGGAATTATGCTGACATGTGCTGACCCGATTAGATTAAATTATTTGTTCACGCTTTGCAAGCAAAAGCTGCAAGAAGAAAGGAGGCTTTATCAAAAACTGAGCCAGTTTACAGAAGGCGATCAAACAGGAACAAGCCACATTATGTCAATGCCCTGAATAGTTTAAGGTAGTGTTGCTCGATATACAGATCACCAGCCACTTGTAGCTAATTGGAATTCCAGGTGAAGCTAATTGCATTTTTGATTTTGATGTAGTCAGTAGCTATGTGATCTAAATACCTATTTTTTGCACAGGTGACACATGTAAACTTTAACAAGAAGCAAGTGTAAGAATGCTTTTCAAATTGTGAGTGCTTTATTTCCTTAGTTATTGAAGGGTTTTAGATGTTAAATGAATATACAAATGTGAAATATATATATATACTTGAATAGTATAAATGTGGTAAAACGTTTTTCTAGTAAAATTGGAATGTGAAAGAAAGAGAAAAAAAAATCCTGTTTCTTGTTCCTTATATCATCACAATGATTCAGCCTGAAGTACGTAGAAATGAAATCAAACCTGAATAGCTTTTTCCCTTATTTTTCCTTTCTAGTTTAATTGGAGTATGCAATATTGGAGTCTTATTTGGCTGTATTCACGGGTACTCATGTATGGTTGAATGACAATTAAACTTGAATATGAACCTTGAAGCTTGCCACAGCCCACTCAATAACAGCATTAACCTGCTTAATAAAATTCATCATTGAGCTCACAGAATAACCATGCATTTTGGCACATTCAACCAAAGTGTGGTTGGCACCTAAGAAAACGAGTGACACAAGGAGACACTAAATAGAGCTGCTGCCTCATACCAATCTCCAGTGTTGTCTCTGTGGAATTTGCACAATCTCTTTGTTACCACTTGGGTTTCCTCTGGTTGCTCCAATTTTTTTTCCACATGCCAAAAGATAGCAGGTTGATTGTAAATTGCTCCTTACTTGAAGATAAATGGTGGAATCTGAGGGAGGGGGACACTCACGGGAATGTGGAGAGAATAAAAGAAGTTAGGTTGGAATTAGTGTAAATGCGTGCTTGGTGGTCAGTGTGTACTCACTGGACAATATGCATCAAATCCACGCTATATCTCTGTTTGACTCTGACTTTGGCAGGATCTGGTGTCATCAGTAGGAGCAAGGAGGAAAAGAACAGCCTCTCCCTTACATATAGACAGCCTAAACTATGTACAGAATTTCACAAATGGCTGTGATAACAGGAGTAACTCCCCTGTACAGATGAAACTCCTCACTTTTAACATCCTTTTTGAAAGACTTTCCACCCAACAGTACCTCAGGTTAAGAGATGTTAACCAGAAATCATAAAGTATTAGAGTCATAGAAAAGTACAGCACAGAAGTGGGCTCTTTGGCCCATCTAGTCCATGCCGACCTATTTAAAATGCCTACTCCCATCAACCTGCACCCAGACCATAGTGCTCCATACTACTACCGTCCATGTACCTATCCAAGCTTCTCTTAAACGTTGAAATCAAGCTCACATGCACCACTTGCACAGGCAGCTCATTCCACACTCTGCAACCTTCTGAGCGAAGAAGTTTCCCTCCATGATCTCCTTAAACTTTTCACATTTCATCCTTAACCCATGACTTCCAGTCACAGTCACACCCAACCTCAGTGGAAAAAGCCTGCTTGCATTTATCCTGTCTGTGTCCCTCATTATTTTGTATACCTCTATCAAATCTCCTCTCAGTCTTCTATGTTCCAAGGAATAAAGTCCTAATTCATTCAGTCTTTCCATGTAACTTAGGTCCTCCATACTGGCAACATTCTTGTAATTTTTCTCGGTACTCTTTCGATCTTATTTATATCTTTCCTGTATGTAGGTGACCAAAACTGCACATAATACTTCAAATTAAGCTACACCAATATCTTAAACAGGCCAGCTGGTGATGCTGAGGCATCAACACCAGACTTTGAGGTGACTGGTCCCAAGCTCAAATCCAGCTGGCTCCTTGACGCTTTCCATCCGTGCTGAGTTTAGCAGGGAGCTAGCAATTCAGCCTCTTAAGGAACAATCAAATGCTACGGAAACAGCAAAAATCCTGCCCAATGTGACACAAGGCATGAAAAGGAACAACAAAATGTCTTATACATCTTCAACATAATATTGAGATCGTTAAGAGCACCAAATATCTTGGTGTTCACCTGGCGGACAATCTCACCTGGTCCCTCAACACCAGCTCCATAGCCAAGGAAGCCCAGCAGTATCTCTACTCTCTGCAATGGCTGAGAAAAGACCATCTTCCACCCCACTCCCCCATCCTCACCACATTCTACAGAGGATGTATTGAGAGCATCCTGAGCAGCTGCATCACTGCCTGGTTCAGGAATTGCACCATCTCGAATCTCAAGACCCTGCAGCAGATAGTGAGGTCAGCTAAGATTATCGGGGTCTCTCTTCCTGCTATTATAGACATTTACACCACACGCTGCACCCGCAAAGCTAACAGTATTGTGAAGGACCCCACACACCCCTCACACAAACTCTTCTCCCTCCTGCCATCTGGCAAAAGGTACTGAAGTATTCAGGCTCTCACAACCAGACTGTGCAACAGTTTCTTCCCCCAAGCTATCAGATTCCTCAATACTCAGAGTCTAGACTGACATCTACATCATTTATTATTATATTGTAATTTGTCCTCTACTGTGCCTATTGTCTTGTTTATTAATTATTGTACTGCCCTGCACTGTTTTGTGCAGGTCTGTAGTCTAGTGCAGTTTTTATGTTGTTTTACGTAATCTAATGTAACCTTGTGCTGTCTCACATAGTCTAGTGTGGTTTTGTGTTGTTTCATGTAGTACCAGGGTCCTGGAGGAACGTTGTTTCATTTTTACTGTGTACTGTACCAGCAGCTTATGGTCAAAATGACAATAAACTTGACTTAACTTGATCCCATCTCTTATACTTTGATTTATGAAGGGAGACATACCAAAAGCTTTCTTTATGACCCTATCCACCTTTACGTCACTTTCAATGACTTATGGACCAGTATTCCCAGATCCCTTTGTTCTACCACACTCCTCAGTGCCCTACCGTTCACTGTGTTTAAACCTACCCTGCTTGGTCCTACTGAAGTGCAACATCTTGCAATTGTCTGCATTAAATTTCATCTGCCATTTTTTAGCCCATTTTTCCAGCTGGTCCTGATCTGGTTGCAAGCTCTGATAGTCTTCCTCACAGTCCACTACACCCCCACTCTTTGTGTCATCCACAAATTTGCTGATCCAGTTAACCACATTATCACTCAGATCATTGATATAGATAACAAACAACAATGGACCTAGTACCAATCCCTGAAGCTCATGACTAGTCATAGACATTTAGTCAGAGAGGCAACCATCTACTACCATACTTCGGCTTCTCCCATCAAGAAAATGTCTAATTCAAATTAACACCTCAACTTGAATGCCGAGCGACTGAACCTTCTTGACCAACCTCCCATGCAGGATCTTGTCAAAAGCCTTGCTGAAGTCCATGTAAACAACATTCATTGCCTTGCCTTCATCAACTTTCCTGTTAACTTGAAAGCTCAATAAGATTGGTTAGACAAGACTAACCACACACAAAGCCATGCTAACTATTGGTAATCAGTACATGTCTATCCAAATACTCATATATCCGGTCTCTTAGAATACCTTCCAATAACTTTCCCAACTGATGTCAGGCTCACCGGCCTATAGTTTCCTGCTTTTTTTTAAGTGCCCTTCTTAAAGCAGCTGAACAACTTTAGCTATCCTCCAATACTCCAGTATCTCAATGTCACTAAGGATGATTTAAATATCTCTGCTACGGCCCCTGCAATTTTTCCACTTGCCTCCCACAGATCTGAGGGAACACCTTGGCAGGCCCTGGGCTTTTATCCACCTTAATTTGCCTTTATGACAGCAAACACCTCCTCCTCAGTAATCTGTAGAGGGTCCATGACCTCACTGCTGCTTTACCTCACTTCTGTAGACTCTGTGTCCTTCTTGTGAGTAAACACTGATGCAAATAATCCATTTAAGATCTCCCCCTTCTCTTTTGGCTCCACGCATAGATTGCCATTCTGACGTTCCAGAGGTTCAATCCTTCTGCTCTTAACATATCTGCAGAATCCCTTCAGAATCTGCTTCACCTTGTCTGCTAGAGCAGCCTCATGCCTTCCTTTAGTCCTCCTGATTTATTTTTTAGGTGTTCTCTTGCATTTCTTGTACACTTCAGGCACCTCATTTGTTCCTACCTGCTATGCATCTCCTTTTTTTTTCTTAACCAAGGCCGCAATATCTCTTGCAAACCAAGGTTCCCTAAACCTGTTATGTTTACCTTTTATTCTGACAGGCACATACGTACAAGATTTGTCCTCTCAAAATTTCACTTTTGAAGGCCTCGCACTTACCAAGTACACCTTCGCCAGAAAACAGCCTGTCCCAGTCCACCCTTGCCAGATCTTTTCTGATACCATCAACACTGGCATTTTTCCAAATTAGAATTTCAACTCATGGATTTTTTTCCGTATTTACTGTGAAAGTAATGGTGTTATATGTGCTCAAGTCACAGGAACAGGACTCAAACACAGATTCCAACAGTACAGAGGTAGAACAGCTACCACTCTGTCATGGCAGAGAAACGGAGAATAAAGTAGCCAGACATAGCTTGTCAGGAAACAGGAGTTACGCCTGGGAATTTTCCCCTGTTGTGATGTTGTGAGGTTCCATTCTGATGACTTCATGAAATAGGAGTCCAACCCATAATGAGAATTACTTCCTTTTTTTCAGTAGTGGAACACACAGTGATAAAGAATACTGAAGGGCTATTATGCAAATCATTAGGATGAAGGATGTGACTGGGGTGATTTCTCTGATTGCTAAGTGTTAATGGTCTCAGAAACATGAAGGGAAAACACAAAAGATTTCCAGTGCCGACCTTTTCTAGAGAAATAGTGGGTGTAATTTTTTTAAAAGTACCCAAATGGGAATTTTTAAGACTAGCCACTTTCCTTCCTGAATGAAATTCTACTAATGAATTACGTTTAAAAAAATATTCGTACACTATCCCGCAAAGAGCAATGAAATGATGAACAGTTAATTCATTTTAGTGACCAAAAGATAAATATTGGCAGGGTGCTATGAAGAAAGCCTTTTCCTCACAGCAGAGCCTTGGCATATTTTTCCCAGTCATAGTTTGATGCTGCATGTGAAAGTATAGTGGAAGAATAACAGACAAAAATATGGATTTTGAGGAGGTTTTCACCACTGAGCCAAGTAGAAATTGGGAAACTTATGAAAGAAGTTCCCAAAAAAAGCACCCACAACACTGGATTTTCAACATAAGTAAAAATTAGTGGAAAGTAATGAGATCAAATATGGAAACACCTCCACTCTGAGGAGATTTGGCAGGGGATGAGAACCAGAGTACTAGGCCTGAGGATGGGGCAGTTGGTGTACAAGTAGAGGCAGTGAGCTGTGACACTGTGAGGAAGGACAAGTTGATAATGGGACAAAATTGCAGTCAGTGGGAGGAGGTGAAATGTAACATGGGGACAACCCGAAAAGGGTGATGAACACAGGACTGAAGGTGCTATATTTGAATGCACGCAGGACACTGAATAAGATAGATAATCTTATAGCACAGTTAGGGATTGGCAGGTCTGATATGATGGGCATATCTGCCAGCACTTTTCTCCAGTGACTTCATTCACACAATAACAGAGACGCTAGCAGAGATGATGGCAGGACAGCAATGTCTGGGTATCAGCAAGCAATTCAGAAGGTGCAGGATAGATACATCCCAAAGATGAAGAAGTATTCCAAAGGGAGGATGTCATAACCATGGGTACGAAGGGAAGTCAAAAACAACATAAAAGCAAAAGAGAGGGCATATAATATTGCAAAACATTGTGGGAAGTTAGAGAATTGGGAAGCTTTTAAAAAGCAACAGAAGGCAACTAAAAAGCCATGAGGAAAGAAAAGATGAAATATGAAGATAAGCTAACCAATAATATAAAAGAGGATAGAAAAAGTTTTTTCAGATATATAAAGGGTAAAAAAGGAGAGTGTCAATATCAGACCACTGGAAATGATGCTGGAGAGGTAGTAATAGGGGACAAAGAAATGGCAGACGAACTTAATAAGTATTTTGTGTCAGTCTCCTCTGTAGAAGAAACTAGCAGTATCCCAAAAATTTGAGAATATCAGGACAGAAGTGAGTATAGTTGCTATTACTAAGGAGAAGGTGATTGGGAAGTCGAAAGGTCTGAAGGTAGATAAGTCACCTGGACCAGATGGACTGCAGCCCAGGGTTCAGAAGGAGGTAGCTGTGGGTGTTATAGAGGCATCAGTAATAATCATTTATGATTCACTAGATTCTGGAATGGTTCTGGCAGACTGGAAAATTGCAAATGTCACTCCACTCTTTAAAAAGGGAGGGATGCAGAAGAAAGGAAATTATAGAACAGTTAGCCTGACCTCAGTGGCTGGGAAGGTGTTGGAGGCATATGATAAAATAGACCAAAGTCAGCATAGTTTCTTTAGGGGGAAATCTTGCCTGACAGATCTGTTAGAATATTTTGAGGAAATAACAAGCGGGATCAACACAGGAGAATCAGTGGATGTTTTTTACTTGAATTTTCAGAAGACCGTTGACAAGGCGCCACACATGAGGCTGCCTAACAAGAAAAGAGTGTGGTATTACAGGAAAGATTCTAGCATGGATAGACAATTGACTGCCTGACAGGAGACAAAGAAATAAAGGGGACTTTTTCTGTTTGGTTCCTGGTGACTAGTGGTGTTCCACAGGAATCAGTGTTGAGACTGCTTCTACTCACGTTATATGTCAATGACTTGGATGACAGAATTGATGGTTTTGTGGCCAGGTTTGCAGACAATACGAAGACAGATGGAGGAGCAACTGGTGTTGAGGAAGCAGGCAGTACAGATTGGGAGAATGGGCAAAAAGGTGAAAAATACAATATAGTTTAGGGGTGTATGATTATACATTTGGATGGAAGGTATAAAGGTGTGGACCATCTTCTAAATGGGGAGTAAGTTCAAAAATCAGAGGTGCAAAGGGACTTGGAGTGCTCGTGCAGGACTTTCCAAAGGTTAACTTACAGGTTGAGTCAGTGGTAAGGAAGGCAAAAGCATTCATTTCAAGAGGACTGGAATATAAAAGTGAGGATATAATGCTGAGGTTTTATAAGGCACTGGTCAGACTGCACTTTTTACCGTGAACAGTTCTAGACTCCTCATCTAAGAAAAAATGTTCTGGCATTGAGAGGGTCCAGAGGTGAACGACAGGGTGAATATATGAGGGGTGTTTCATGGCTCTGGGCCTGTACTCACTGGAGTTTAGAAGAATGAGGGGGATCTCATTGAAAGCTATCAAATATTGACAGGCCTAGATATAATGGAAGTGGAGAGATTGTTTCCTGTAGTGGGGGATTCTAAAACCAGAGAGCACAGCCTCAGAATAGAGGAAAATCTATTTAGAAAGAGATGAGGAGGAATTTCTTTAGCCAGAAGGAGGTAATCTATGGAATTCATTGCCACAGATGGCAGTGGAGGCTATGTCTTTGGATATACTTAAAGCAGAGGTTGATAAGGTTTTGATTAATCAGGGTGTTAAAGGTTACAGGGAGAAGGCAGGTGAATGGAATTGAGAGGGATAATAAATCAGCCACGACAGAATGGCGGGATAGACTCCATTGGCTGAATGGACTAATTTTGCTCTTTTGTCATATGGTCTTATGGAGATTGAGACAAGCAAGGCTCCCCACCTGCATTCTAGTCCCATTCTACCGGAGCACCATTGAGCATGTTCAGACCAGCTGTATCATTATCTGGTGTGGGAATTGCAAGGCATCTGACCACAACTACCTGCAACAGATTGTGAGGACTGCTGAGAGAATCATTGTGGTCTCTCTTTCCTCCCCAGTCCAGGACATATACCAGAAGTGCAGTGTTCACAGAGCCCTCCGCATTGTCATGGACCTCTCCCATCTGTCCCACAATCTCTTTGACCTCTTAGGTCAGGCAGAAGGCATCATAGTATAAGACAAGGGCTGTTAATCTGGGTAATAGCATCTTCC
This sequence comes from Mobula hypostoma, assembly GCF_963921235.1. NCBI lineage: Eukaryota > Metazoa > Chordata > Chondrichthyes > Myliobatiformes > Myliobatidae > Mobula > Mobula hypostoma. The sequence goes on along the minus strand of NC_086097.1, from coordinate 145,842,756 downwards.
CTCAGGCTGTGAGACACTGAACACCCTGCTACCATCCAGTACACATTGTTTACGGCAGCACCAGTAGCAGTATACTGTTGTATATTTAACTACACTCAGTGGCTACCACATTAAGTACACCTGCACACCTGCTCATTAATGCAAATATCTAATGAGGCAATCATGTAGCAGTAGCTCAAAAGGTCCAGTTGTTGAACAGACCAAACATCAGAATGGGAAAGAAATGTCATCTAAGTGGCATTGACCGTGGAATAATTGTTGTTGCCAGGCGGATTGGTCTTAGTATCTCAGAAACTGCTGATCTCCTGGGATTTTCAGGCTCAACCGTTTCTAGAGTTTACAGAGAATAGTGCGAAAGACAAAAAGCATCCAGTGAGCAGCAGTTCTGTGGACAAAAACACTTTGTTAATGACAGAGGTCAGAGAAAAATGTCCAGACTGGTTCCAGTTGACAGGAAGGCCACAGTAACTCAAGTAACCACATATTACAACAGTGCTGTGAAGAACAGCACCTCTGAACACACAACTTGTTGAAACTTGAAGTGGATGGGTCACACAGCAGAAAACCACAAACATGCACTCACTGGCCACTTTATTAGGAGATACCTGAGTAAGTTACTACTGAGTGTATATTTTCTGTGCTGTATGTGATATAGATACTGTGGTTTGCACTTTGGCCCTTGAGGAAAGTTGTTTTGTTTAACTGTATATATGTGTACAGAGAATGAGAATAAACTTTAATGTAAACTTGAAAAAAAGTTCATCATGTATCCCAACATTTTATATGACCCTGACTTCCAGAGATTTGGGGATTAAGTATGATTCCAAACATGAGAACAGCTCAGTTTAGTTCCAAGTAATTACCAGACCACTGGCTGGAGAACTGTATGTCATTTGGTATTAATGAAACTTTTCCTCAGGATGAGTTATTGCTTTCAGGATTAGAAGGTAGGGAATTAGAGCTTATTTACTCTACACTGCTTCTGTCACACCACCAAAACTTTTCTAGAAAACACGTGTGATTTGGCCAAGTCATAGCACAGCTCCGAGAAACTGCATTAAGTGATTAAATCCATACAGAAAGTATGAAGTCCAAAAGTAGCGTATGATCCTCAGTGTTACCATTTCAGAGGACCTAGCATGACATCTAAAACTTTGACAAACTTCTACAGATGTGTGGCAGAGAGTATATTGCCTGATTGCATCATGGCCTGGTCTGAAAACACCAATGCTCTTGAATAGAAAATCCCACAAAAAGCAGTGGATACAGCCAGTCCATCATCCTTAAAGCCCTCGCCACCATTAAGCATATCTACATGAAGTGCTGTTGCAGGAAAGCAGCATCTATCATCAGGGACTCCCACCTCCCATCTCTTCTCACTGCTGCCTTCAGGAAGAAAGTACAGGAGCCTCAAGACCAGCACCACCAGGTTCAGGAACAGTTATTACCCCTCAAGTTCTTGAACCGGTGGGACAACTTCACTCAACTTTACCTGCACCATCATTGACTGTTCCCACAAACTATGGACTCACTTTCAAGGACTCTTTATCTCATATTCTCGGTATTTATTGTTTATTTATTTATTGTTATTATTTCTTTTTTCCTTTTGTATTTGCATAGTCTGGTGTCTTTTGCACATTGGTTGCTTGTCTGTCCTTTGTGCGCGGTCTTTCATTGATTCTAATATAGTTCTTGGATTTACTGAGTATGCCCATAAGAAAATGAATCTCGGGGTTATATATGGTGATACATGTATGAGGGGTGATTGATAAGTTTGTGGCCTAAGGTAGAAGGAAATGAGTTATGCAGCTTTCATTACATGCACATGCAGTTCAACTCTGATTATGCAGAAAGTTTGAAGTTAATAACTCATCAGGGATGATTGATAAGTTCGTGGCCTAAGGTAGAAGGAGATGAGTTATTAACTTCAAACTTTCTGCATAATCACTCAAAGAGTTGACCTGCATGTGCATGTAACGAGAGTTGTATAACTCATCTCCTCCTATCTTAGGCCACAAACTTATCAATCATCCCTGCTGAAGGCACTTTCTGGAGGTCCAAGATCCGTATGCTCCATGACTGCTGGACTAACTGTGTAAATGTATGAGGGGACTATGTTGAAAAATAAATGTACTAAGTTTTCTAAAATTGACTCCTTCTACCTTAGGCCACGAACTTATCAATCACCCCTCGTACTTTGATAATAAATTTACTTTGAACATTGAACATTAGATGCTACCACTGCAGACATCATACACAAGGGATTCAGATTTTAAGAACTTCCAAATATGGTAATTTCACTAACTTGCTCCATCAACATGAGCAATCTTTCCACTGGCTATGTAATCCAAGTGCTTGACCCTCATTTGGGGAACATCGTCCTGGCACTTTTCCCTAGGAATGCAAACTTTGTGGCTCTGGAATAAAGACATTAGGGTGCTAAGTATGCAACTTTGAGATAATTCCTAAAATCACTGCCGAATGGCTTAGTTACAGCTTCATTACAAGTTCAAATGTTCTAGATCCATTCCCACCCTCAATTCAGAGATGCATTCTCTTTCTTACCTCATTACACTAACCAACGAGGTAAAAATGATAGACAGGCCCTTATTGATAACAGAAAATAGCCAACATTCCAGGCATAAGGTGCTATTAAAACAGCATATTCTGGTGACCTGAGCAAAAACATCTCCCTCCAGTGAGTCAATGACTCCACGGTGCTGTACTTATGAATACCAGACTGAAAAAGAATCGTACAGCCTCAAGTAACAGAAGGAGGTTATCTAGCCATGCTGCTTCTGTGAAAGAGATAACGAAATCATTTTCATCCTGTGCTATATTCTCCAGTATCCTGCAAATGTTTCTATTTTGAGTGTCTATCCAATTTCCACCCCCTTTTCAGGCAGTCTACTTCACAGCACAGAAATCATTATGAACTCAAGTCCTGAGGTGAACACATAAACCCATAATTTCTAGAAGCAAAAGTGCAAACAGCGCAGCACCCTGCACTAAACAGGCTGTTGAAATTCTGTACATGTAGCAGGAAATATTTGCCAGTGTGAAATGTATTCAGCCAGTAAATGATGTTGCGTTTAAACTCCTGTTATCAGCAAAGACTCTTGTCATCATTTCCTGAGGTTGTTCTTTCTGCTGGTGGCTCCACTTATGGGTATTTCTGAAATGTATGTTACACAGTCAGGGGAGGATGTATTTCAGGAGAGATAAGCAGCATAATGACACTCCCTGAGAAAATGCTTTAAAAAAAAGCTTTTTGTATGTCAGGGTGCATTAATTTATCTTTTACTTTCAGAGTCAAAGGTGCACATGGTGTGTGTGTGTGGGGGGGGGGGTGCAGATGGCTCTTGTAGCAACCAGTCAAACGGCAATCACCCACGCCCAAACTCACATTAGGATACATAAATAAGAGTTGACACAGTAGTGTAACTAGCAGAAATGCTGCCTCACAGCCCCAGTGGTATATGCTTAGCCCACTGCATTACTCCTTCTATACCCACGACTGTGTGGCTAGATACATCTCAAATACCATCTATAAATTTGCTGATGGTGCAGCCATTGTTGGTAGAATCTCAGACGGAGACGAGAGGGCCTACAGGAGCGAGGTAGACCAGCTAGCTGAGTGGTGTTTGCAGCAACAATCTTGCACTCAATGTCAATAAGACAAAAGAACTGATCGTGGACTTCAGGAAGGGTAAGATGAGGGAACATGAACCAATCGTCATAGAGGGATCAGAAGTGGAGAGTGTTGTGTCTGTGCACAACTATGTATCAATTAAATAAAACCATGCACATTGGGAGATGGCCTTAACTGATGCATTCACATTGTAATCAGTGAGAGAGAGAACAATATGCATGTGTAGACAGCAGCATATGCACAGACAACAGATCAATACATAGTGTTGGGGGGGGTGGTCATTGCTCTAAAAGTAATAGATCCATACATTACACTTCCTTCCCCTTTAGATTAATGCAACATAAAACTGTATATGTACAAAACATTCAATATCCCTTTCATGAACCTATAATCCAAATAAACATCCTTTCACAATAACAGTCCATAACTAACTTCACAGTTCTAAAGGTTCAGTCTTTTGGAGGGGGGTGCTCGGTTTCTTTCAAGATAGCACCTCGGGACCTGTAGAGTGGCATCAGGTGTTGCAGTCGGCTTGTCTATGATAACGTTCTCGTCATGCCTCTGGACCTGTAGAGTGACATCATAGTATCTTGTACAAGACAACATTCTCAGTTTCTGGTGAAACGTTGCTGTCAATTACATCATCACTGAGAGGTAAGTCCGGTGACTGTAATGTGTGTGTCTTGTTTGATGCAGTCGACTTTGTTTGAGCATCCGGTATCTGGTCCACACAATGTCTCCATGTCTAATCTCCAACATCCACTGTGTACATCAGTGGTCCAGTTCTTGTAGCTATCCTACTGGGTGTCCACTTGTCTTCTCGGCAATCACAGACTAGAACTTCCTGTCCAATCACGAAGCTCCTTCCTGCTCCACTTGGCAACTGGCTGAACTGTTTATTCTGCACTTCCCTCCGTAGATCTGGTTTCAGGAGGTCTATCCGAGATCTCAGATTCCTGTTCATGAACAGCATTGCAAGTGTCTGATCTGTCATTGCATAAACAGAGTTCTGATACACAAAAAGGAAGTTTTACACCTTATGCTATAGAGAAATATCCTCCTTGTCCATTGCTTTAATGGATTTCTTGAAGGTTTGGATAAACCTTTCAGCTAACCCATTCATTGCTTGGTGGTAAGGAGCTGACTTGAAATGTATGATGCCATTTTTCTTCATGAACAATCGGAATTCTTCTGGTGTGTATTGTGGTCCGTTGTCACTCATAATTTGTTCTGGTAAGCCATTTTTGGTGAGGATAGTCCTCAGGGCAGAGACAGTCTTTGTTGAGGTAGTTGACTTCATTGGTGTAACCTCTAGTCATTTTGAATGAACATCCACAGCAATCAGAAATATGGAGTCCATGAATGACCCAGCAAAGTCAATACGCACACTTTGCCATGGTAACAAGGGCCACTCCCACTGGTGTAACAGTGCCTGTGGGGGTATATTTTGAACTTTTTGCATCCCAAATACCTTTTGGCCAAGTCTTCAATCTGTCAATCTATTCCCGGTCACCACACATAGCTCCAGGCGAGACTCTTCACCTTGACTGCCCTGGTATCCTTCAAGCCGATTTTCTAACACTCTAATGCACAGTTTAGGGGGAACCACAACACAAGATCCACACATCAGCATTCTTTTTTTTATATAATTTTTATTACATTTTCAAAAGAATACATGAAAAGATAAAATCTACCCCCCCTCCCCTTAACCCTCCCCCCCCCATATATAGTCCTACCTAAAAGAAAGAAAGAAAAAAAAAAGAGCCGCCTGGGTATTGGAAGGTTTCCACATGCTCCATGGGATTCAAAATAAATTTGGTATAATTATTCGTTACTTTCCCCAAGTAACCAAATTCTTTGTCGGAGCACTTAAATATGACATCCTATCTTTTGTAAATAAGGGCGCCAAATATTCAAGAATGTTACATAATTATCTCTTAAATTATAAGTAATTTTTTCAAGTGGAATAGAACTAGCCATTTCATTATTCCAATGATCCATACTTAAATATGAATCAGATTTCCACATCAGCATTCTTTAACAAAGCAACAGTTGGTCTCATTTCAACGAGAACTCTGGGAACATAGGGTTGCCATCAGCAAGCCATAATTGCATCGTGATTTCACAGACTTTTGACAATGTTGGGTCATTCCTTGGTCTCCTTTGCATTTTGGAATTTGTTACTGGCAACTGGACCACCAATGCGGTGTGAAAATCTTCTGCTGCATCACAGTATGAAGACTTTTCTTCAGTTATCAATATTGGAAGACATGACAAGCATTCAGCATTGCTGTGTTGCTTGGTACCCTTGAACTCTACGTCCTAAGAGTGGGCTCCTAGAAAAAGTGCTTGACATTGTAATCGGGTAGCAGTCATCAGTGGAATTCCCTTCCTGGGATTGAAAATGGACACAAGGGGTTGGTGATCTGTCACTAGTGTAAACTTTTGTCCATAGAGGCAGTGGTAGAACTTCTTTATTCCCCGTACTAGACTAAGGACCTCTTAGTCAATCTGTGCGTAGTTGCGTTCTGCGCTCCTCAGTGATCTCAAAGCAAGGCAAGACAGTGACTATACTTCATTAGTAGTTTGAAGAGATTTGGTTTGTCACCTAAAATATTCAAAAACTTCTACAGATGTACTGTGGAGAGTATTCTGACAGGCTGCGTCACTGGAGGGAGGGAGGGGGGAGCTACTACATAGGATCGGAAGAAGCTACAGAAAGTTGTAAAATTAATCAGCCCCATCTTTGAGTACTCGCCTCTGTAGTATCAAAGACATCTTCAAGGAGTGATGCCTCAGAAAGCCGGTGTCCATCACTAAGGACCCCCACTGCCCAAGACATGCCCTCTTCTCATTGCTACTGTCAGGAAGGAGATACAGGAGACTGAAGGCACACACTCAGCGATTCAGGAACAGCTTCTTCCCCTCTGCCATACGATTCCTAAATGGACATTGAACCCATAAACACTACCTCACTTTTTTTTAATATATATCATTTCTGTTTTTACACTATTTTTAATCTATTCAAAATACATATATTTACTGTAATTTATTTACTTACTTCTTTTCTTTCTTTATTATCATGTATTGTATTGAACTGCTGCCGCTAAGTTAACAAATTTCACGATGCATTATTAGTGATAATAAACCTGATTCTGATTCTTATTGAGAGATCTGACCTCTGGTACTGTATATGTGGATCTTGTACACTATCTCTTTGAGTGCCTCTGGGTGCTCTGGTTTCCTCCCACATCTCAAACACTTGCAGGTTAGTTGATCCTGCTGTGGGTGTATGAAACAGTAGTGGTAGAATCTGAGAGCAGTATCTAAGAATGTGGGGAGAATACATTATTAGCAGAATGTAGTGTTTGATGGTTCTGCTTCTGCGTAGTATCACTCAAGGACAATAATGCACAATTCCGTTGTTTGCTGTAACCCACCGGCTGCTTGTCTCCTTATTTGTTCTTTAACACCCACCTTTAAAATAAATAAAATTTAATTCCTCTCTATCCCTGTGTGGAGTGAAAATAATCCATCCTTAAAATTATTCAATCTATTTGAAGGTTAGCAGCAAAAGGTCAAGATTATACCAATCTGCTGATTTATTCTAGGTGGAAGTATTCCTACCGCAAGGACTGTAAATTCAATTGCTTTGCCCCTATTGTTCCTTCACAACTTTAACTAACCTACACTTAGAATTCATTGTCATCATGCTGGATGGAGCATTTTCCAGATCAGTCTCAAGATGGTTTATTTCACCTCTAATTGTGCTTAAGAGCCCCAACCCCTTGCCTTCTATAGATTATTGCTACCTAATTGCTTTTTATTCCCAAGGATGTGAGTATCAGCAGGTGGCTCAGTTTCAGGAGCATGAGAAAAAGAGGTGGGACAAGACTAAGCAGCCCCTTAGGCCTGCTCCATCAGTCAACAGGATCACAGCAGACACGATCTCGTTTTCAATACCGCTTTCCCACTTTCTCCTCATGCAGTCTGACTACCTCATTGTTGAAATTATAATCAATCATCTTCATGAATTGCATCAGTGATTCTGCCTCTGTGGAGCAGAGAATTCCAAAAAGTCAAAACCCTTTGACAGAATAAATTCCTGTTCTAAATTGTCAGTTTATTATTCTGAATTGATTCTCTCTTGTATTGCTCAATGAGGAACATCTTCTCAACATCCAGCTTGTAAATCCCCTTCAGAATTTTATACAAGATTACCTCTTTATTCTCATGAATTTCAACAGGTATTGGCTCAGCCTTCTTTCATTATCGAACCCTTTATCGCTGTAGTCAATCCAATAATCACTTTTTTAACACTGCCTCTGATAAACATGTATACTTCTTTAAGAAGTCCAAAATTTTATGTGACCCATCTTATTTGCTGTGTGCCAACATAACAATAGTTCATTATGTTGGCCTTTTCTCCTCAGAGCAACGGAGGATGAAAGGTGGCTGAGAGAGGTGTATAAGATGACGAGAGGCATTGACCATGTGGATAGCCAGTGGCTTTTTACCAGGGCTGAAATGTCTAACACGAGAGGGCACAGTTTTAAGGTGCTTGGAATTAGGTACAGAGGGGTTGTTAGGGGTAGGTTTTTCACACAGAGAGTGGTGGGTGTGTGGAACGTACTGCCAGTGAGAGTGGTAGAGGCAGATACAATATGGTCTTTTAAGACCATAGGTAGGTAGTAGATTTCTATGTTCTATGTTCTATGTTGGGCTTCATCCTGGCACAGACTGGAGGAATATCACTTCATATTCCAATAAAAAAAATTCAAATGAATTTATCACACCTACGTCGAAACAAACAGTGAAATGTGTCCTTTTCATTATCACTAACACACCCGAGAGTGTGCTGGGGACAGCCCGCAGCATTTCAGCATCAACATAGCATGCTCACTGTATTGTATGGATCAATTTCTTTTAGAGCAATGACTCTCCCCCCACCCCCCCTTAGCACTACGTATTGATCCATTGTCTGCGCATGCACTGTTGTCTACACATGCGCATTGTTCTCTCTCTTGCTGCATTGTGAGTACACCAGTTAAAGCCATCTCCCCTGTGTGTGCTTTTATTTAATTAATAGTAGTTGTGCTCCGACACAAAAAATTGGTGACGAGTATGAACCTGAACGTCAGAGAACAGCACCGACAGTTACGGGACGAAACAACGAGAGTTAAACAGTACAGAGAAGGCCATCACGAACACTTGAATAACCGCGAAAGATGTGCTAAATTTAAAGTGAAAATAACGTGGTGATGGCTTCAGTCGGGAAAGTTGATGAATTTGATAGCGCTAATGAGGGCTGGGAGTCATATGTCAAGAGGGTTGAACTGTACTGTAACATGAACAACGTGGAGGAGTGAAAGAAAGTTTAATGGATGCAAGGATATACAGTATCTTACGCAACATAGTAACCCCTGAAAAGCCAGCAAGCAAGACCTTCGATTAAATTGATACTATTTTACAAAATCACTTGAGTCCTAAACCACAGGTAATAGCTGAGAGATTTAGATTTTACAGAAGGAACCAGTCAAAAGACCAAAGCCTTTCTGAATACATTGCAGAACTGCGCAAACTTTCCCAGTACTGTGACTTTAGAGATGGACATTGCGATCCATTAAGGAACAGGTTTGTATGTGGCATGCATGGTCAAACCACTCAAAAGAGGCTACTGTCCAAAAGAGGCCTAACCTTAGAACAGACACTGAGCATTGCAATATCTTAGAGACTGCAGCAAAGGATGCAGCAGAACTGCAGAAAAGGAGGTAAGAATGTGAAATGGGAAAAAATGTCCCTGATTGGTGCAAATATATCATCAATGTGTGAAATTCTCTCATGATGCAAATAACTGTTGGTTCAAAGAAAATGTCTGCAGAAAGTGTCACAAACAAGGTCACATAGAGCAAGTGTGCAATGCAACAAAAAACACAGCCAAGTGAAATGTCTCAAACACAAAACTAAGAAAATGCATAAGATTACTGAATGTAAAACAGAATCAGACATCATGGGGTCTGACAAAGGTGAATTATCATGCCTAGAACCACATAGTGTAACTGAAGCAGATCACGAAGTCATCTGGATCACAATGGATTTACAAGGAGGACATTTCTCTGCTGCACAAGGTGGATATTTTCCTTTTTGTGTATCAGATCTCTGTTCATGCAACAACAAAACAAACACCTGCAATGCTGATCATGAACAGGAGTCTGAGATCTCGCATAGACCTCCTGAAACCAGAAGTGCAGAATAAACAGTTCAGCCAGTTGCCAAGTGAAGCAGCAGGGAGCTTCGAGATTGGACAGGAAGTTCTAGGGCGTGATTATTGTGAAGACAAGTGGACACCTGGTCAGATAGTTTCAAGAACTGGACCACTGATGTACACAGTGGATGTTGGAGATGAGACATGGAGACGTCATGTGGATCAGATACTGGATGCTCAGCCGAAGAACACGCCTAAATCAACCGTATCCAACAAGGCAGACACACTGTAGTCACCGGACTTACCCCTCAGTGAGGATGTCACAGACAGCAAAGTGACACCAGAAACCAAGAATGTTGTCTTAGACAAGACACCCTCCAAACCTGATACCACTCCACAGGTCCAGAGGCGCTATCCCAAAAGAAACAGAGCACCACCCAAAAAAAATGATCCTTTAGAACTGTGAAGTTAGTTATGGATTGTTTTTGTGAAAGCATGTTTATTTGGAATTAAGGTTTATGAAAGGAAAATGTAATGCTTTGTACATGTACAGTTTTATGTTATATTAATCTAAAGGGGGAGGAAGTGTAATGTAAGGATCTTTTTTTTAGAGAAATGACCCCCCCCCCTTAGCACTACATATTGATCTGTTGTCTGCACGTGCGCTGTTGTCTATGCACGCTCATTCTTCACTCTCTTTCTTGCTGCAATGTGAATACACCAGTTAAAGCCATCTCCCGTGTGCGTGCTTTTATTTACTTGATATGTAACCGTGCACAGACTCAACACCCAAAGTGCTCAGCAGAATATAACACAGCAACAAGCAACAAAACAACAACAGCAAAATAAGCCCTGTACGTCCCTCCCACCCAAATAGATACACAGTTATCCAATCCCCAGACAGGGTGCCTTCAGCCTCCAGCCTCCAGCCTCCAGTGGACTCAAGAGTGGGACTAGCAGAAATTGGACTTTCATCCTCACCAGTGGACTTGAAGAGATTTGCAGATTTAGGCTCTAGCCAATGGGCCTCAACTTCTGAACTTCTGATTTGACCTTCAATCCTCAGTCCTTGGCATTGACCCATAGGCTTCAAAGTCTGGACTTGCCAATGACAGGACCCTGTACACTAGGCCTCGAGCTTTGGTCTCACCAATTTGTGAACCCAGGGGGTCATTGGACCTTGTTCCTCCTACCCACATGGATCTTCAACTCCTGAAGCTGCCAATGATTCACTGACCTGTGGGGGGGGGTGTGGGGGGGCACCAGCCCATATCCTTTCTGGGTTGCCAGCCTGACATCCAATCACAGATACACAATATCCACATCACTGGCCCTTAAAAACAGAGTGGAAGCTTAGACTCCAGTCTGACCTGTAATGCCCCACATATTCCTGAACCTAAACGCTAAACTGACCCCTAACTCACCACTCCATTCCCAAAATACAACTAAAAAAACTAAATCTGAGCCACAACCATGATGGAGACTGTAGCATGGCATTACGGGAGAGAAGGTCCAACTTGGAAGTTTACAATCCAATAGCATGAATATTATGTTTTTCAATTTTAGATAATCTCCTTTCTTTCCCACCTTCCATTCACCTTTCCCTCCCTCTCCCTCTCCAGATCCTCCTCCAGTCCTCCCATTTTTGCCCCCTTTCCAACACACCTCCCTGCCCCCATTTGACACCCCTCGCCCTCATGATTCTATCCACCCACTTGACGGGGCTCCATACCCATCCCCATACGGTTCAACTAACATTCCCTTCCACTCATATTGCTCCAATTCTCACCTCCTTTACTTATCAGGATCTAGCACAGGTGGTGCTTTGCATTCCTGTTTATCTCCCTTCAGTAGCTGTCTCCTATCTTCACACACCCCTCCCCACCCCCACCTTGCACCACCTATATTTTCCCTTTGTCCTCCTGTCCTGGGCCCAGCACATAAGTGAAGTTACGAAGAACAGCAACACCTCTACTTCCTTAGAAGTTTGCAAAGATTCGGCATGACATCTAAAACTTTGACAAACTTCTATAGAAACGGTGAAGAGCATATTGACTGCCTGCATCACAGCCTGGTATGGAAACACTAAAGCCTCTTAAGGGAAAATCTGACACAAAATATTGGATATGGCCCGGTCCATAATGGGTGAAGCCCTCCCAAACAACTGCACAAAATGTTGCTGCAGGAAAGTGGCATCCTTCATCAAGGACTCCCACCAACTAGGACATGCCCTCGTCTCTCTGCTGCCGTCAGGCTCTCAAACCAAAGAGGATAACTTCACTCATGTTCATCTGACCCATTGCTGAACTGTTCCCAAAACCAATGGATTCACTTTCAAGGACTCATGCTTTTGATATTTATTGCTTGCTTGTTTGTTTATTTATTTATTTCTGTCATTATTTCTTTTTTTCTCTTTCTTTATGTAATTGCATAGTTTGTTGTTTTTTGCATGTTCATTGTTCACCCTGTTGGTGAGGTCTTGCATTAATTCTATTATGATAATTGGATTTATTGAGGATGCCCACAAGAAAACAAATCTCAGGGTTATATATGGTGATATATATGTACTTTGATAATAAATTTACATTCAACTTTGAACTTTGTCTGCCTCCACCTATCACGTGCTTTGGTCTCTGAGCTGCATCCCTGCTCAATTTCCCTACCTGTCATTGCCTGCCTGTCATGTTACATCCCTCCTCACTCCACTAATTGCCTCAGTCCTTTCTCACCACTCCCCTTTTCCATAAGACTGTAAGATGTAAGACCATTCCATGCCCAGACCGCATTTCAGTAAATCAAATCACGTGACTGTCCTTTTACCCACATACAGGCAGAGACTAAAAGGCAAAGTTCCTGAGACTAGGACAGCAAAGAGGTAGTTGCAGGAGACAGAGAAGCGGCAATGGGAGATCTTCCTCCTCATCTCGGTTTTAAAAAGAAAACCATTTGTTCTGAGGCTATGACCTTGCATCTTAATGGAAACACTCCCTCCATGTCCATTCTATCCAAGCCTTTCAGTATCCATAGGTTTCAGTGAGATACCAGACCCGTCATTCTTCTGAACCCCATCAAGTACAGGCCCAGGGGCTCTTCATATGTTCCTGAGGTCATTCTTGTGAACCTCCTCAGAACCCTCTCCAGTGAGAGTACATCCTTCCTTAGTTACTGAGTCCAAAGTTGTTCACAATATTCCAAATGAGGACTGGCCAAGGCCTTATAAAACCTTTTAGTAGTATACATCTTTGCCTGCATATTCTCATCCTGTTGAACTGAATGCTAACATTGCATTGTCATCTTCTTACTGATGCAACCTGCAAGTTAACCTTGAAGGAATCCTGAATTTGAAGTTACTTTGCGTATCTGATTTCTAAATTTTTCCCCCATTTAGGAAATAGCTTATGCCTTTATTCCTTCACGAAGAGCATGCCACACTTCCCAACGCTGTTTCCCTATGGTGTCACTTTGTTGTCCAAGACCTTCTGCAGACTCCACTAACTTTTCCCCCACCTATCCTGGTATCTGCATATCTTGCCACAATGCCATCAATTTTGTCATCCAATTCATTAATGTGCAAAGTGAAATGTTGCAGTGCCCACACTGACCCCTGCAGAACTCTCCTAGTCACAGGTAACCATCTGGAGGACTCTTTACATCCAGTGAGTCTATTCCTTTAACCTTCCTACTTACTAACTATGTCTGCATTGCAAACTTACATGATTCCTAGATCTCTTTGTACCCAACACTGCACAGCCTTTGATAAGGCTGTTCTCCCTTGATCATCACATATATAGTTTCTGAAGGTACCACTGGCATGCAATCTGTAATCAGTGGGCTATGACCCTGAACCATAGACACACATATATGCAGCAGCCTTGTTGAGATTAACACATTCAACAAAGGTCCTAGATCAAATGTGATAGCTTCATATGTTGCATGCAGTGATATTCACCATTTAAAGCCACAGGATCACCATGTTATTTTTTTTATTTCAAAATATACTTTATTCAAAAATAAATACATATAATAAACCATTCAATAACTTTTCATCCTTTACATACGTTTCCATTATACACAGTACATATCCGTATTTATAGCCACCCACGTGGCACTCCAGTAGTTCAGCTTACCCTATCATTGTTGAGGGGTATACTCCTCGCCCTCCGACCTCTCCCACTCCCACGGGTGGAGAAACCTATACTGTGGTCCTTCCCCACCGGGCCCTTGCGGTGGCTGCACCAAGTTTCAGTGCGTCCCTCAGCACGTACTCCTGCAGCCGAGAATGTGCTAGTCGGCAGCATGCTGCTACGGACATCTCCATGTGCTGGTAGATCATCAAGTTTCGGGCCGACCAAAGAGCGTCTTTCACCGAGTTGATGATCTGCCAGCAGCACCGGATGTTGGTCTCCGTGTGCGTCCCCGGGAACAGCCCGTAGATCAGAGAGTCCTCTGTTACGCAGCTGCTAGGGATAAACCGTGACACTAGCCCGTCCATCCTCCTCCACACCCTCTTTGCAAACTGGCAGTGTGCAAAGAGGTGGGTCACAGACTCCTCACTGCAGTCCTCCCGTGGGCAGTGGGGTGCGGAGACGACGTTCCGGGCGTACAGGAGGGCTCTGACTGGGAGGGCCCCTCTCACCGCCAGCCAGGCGAGGTCTTGGTGCCTGTTGGTTAGATCTGGCGATGAGGCATGTTATAAGAAATGTACACTATAGACCTAGAGGAAAAGGAAAGCAGAAAATCTCCTCGCCAATTTCTCCTGGATCTATGTGGCTCAACTTTTTATTTGTTACAGAAACAATGTCACATTCCAATTAAATTTATATTGCCAATGCATTATAGTGTTTGCCAAATAATGCACTGAAATACAAACTTTTCTTCTTAAGCCAACATTCCTTTGATTATAAACATTGGGCACATCTAAGTTTTCTTTTAGAGTTAATAGTGCCAAGGAGACAAATGTTCTGATGAGTTTAGTGAAAAAGATCTTTTCATAAATGATAACATTCTTTTCCAAACATTGATTAAACATTTTGAAAAAATGTCCTCCTAAAGTTATTGGATTGAACCCAAGTTTGCATAAATAGTTTTTCCCTGCCTCTCCATTGGCCTCTCCTGCTGTGCCTGAGGCATTAGCAATATGACAGACTGGTAATGTGATACTGCCTGGCTGGTAAACTGCAGAGTGCTGTACATTGCAAACACTGAAGAGATTAAAGAAAAAACTTGTAAAATTGGCTTCAAATCCAAAGACAGCCAGAGGGTTCAGTGGGACAGGCCAATAGAACAATAGGGGCAGAGTGAATAGATAGGGGCATATCAAAATGAAAGCAATGCAAGCAGAACTGGAACAGTTATGGCAAGTAAGAAAATAGCAGGCAAGAGTGAGCAGGATGGAGCAGGTTGGGCTGAGAACTAATGTGACACGTCAGTGTGAGCAGGAGAGAAGCAGGTTAGAGCAGCCAGGATGGAGCCTGGCCAATGTGAGTTTGGAAGGAGCAGAACAGAGCAATGAGTTGGGTGGGCAATGAATAGAGGGAGCCTGAGTAAGTGGGATAGGTGAGGGCAAGAGTTAGGACTAGAGTGAAATGGGTGGGTAGGAATTGGGGATAAAACCAGAGGGAGCAGGATAGGTGAGGGCAAAGGGTAAGATCCCTGTGT
This sequence comes from Mobula hypostoma, assembly GCF_963921235.1. Lineage (NCBI taxonomy): Eukaryota > Metazoa > Chordata > Chondrichthyes > Myliobatiformes > Myliobatidae > Mobula > Mobula hypostoma. The sequence goes on along the minus strand of NC_086097.1, from coordinate 145,827,241 downwards.
GAGCAAGATAGGTGAGACATGTGTAAGTTACATGGAGCCAAGCCAGAAAGAGCAAATACCAGTTTGATATCCTCTGGCTCATCATATTTGCTGTGTGAAAACAAAGTAATAGTTATCATCAGTCAATGGGCTTATAAATCTTGGGAACATCAAATGGACTTTATCTTACTATCATAATACACAGAGATATCTGATGTAAAAATAGTTATTTTAATTAATACAGAATTATGATGAGCTAACTTATGAGTTTCACAATCAAAATTTGGATGCCCAGTTGAAAGGCAGTGAATAAGCCTAAAATCAAATACCAGCTCAGATGTGACTATTTTTTTTTGGGTTTAGGACACAGGACACATGACACAGAACATAGAATGGCACAGAACTGGCCCGTAAAACCCATAATGTTTGTGCAGAATATAATCCAAATTAAACTAATCCCTTCACAGTCAAAGTCTAATTTATTGTATGTATACATATGTATATGTTTCCATATACTTCCTTGTAGTTCACTTTCTTTTGGGTATTTACAGGAAAATAAGGAAATACAATAGAATTTATGAAAAACTATACATAAAACAGAAACTGACTAGCTACCAATGTGCAAAAGAAGACAAATTGTGCAAATAAAAAAAATACTGAGAACATGTCACCAAAAACCAATGGGCAAAGATGGAAAGTAATTGGCAGAAGAACTGAAAAGGGAAATGTTCTCACCCAAAGATTGGTAGAGGTCTGGAACTCTCTACCTGAAAGCATGGTAGAGACAGAACAAACATGTTTACAGTGCTTGCAAATGTACTTGAAGGCTGCGTATCCTGCTTTTGCAAGTTGCTGAAGTGCAGACCATAATACAAACCCCATTCTGAGACTGGAGTATGTAACCTTGGCTGACACTTAAAATGACTCTGCAGAACTGAGCGAATGTTGTGCTGTCATTGTCAAATGACAAGACCTAATTTGCCCATTCATGTAGATATGAAAGAGTTCTTGACACTATATAAAATAACAAGAGATTTCCCAATATCTGAACCAATACTCATCCATCATTTACTCAAACAATTTCCATGACACCAAACCTGTATGAAGAGAAGGGTCATTGCTGTGAAGCGACTTGGTACAAACTGATTGCTGCATTCTCTCCAATACAACAAAGGCTACACTTTGATTTTTTTATTGGCTCTGATTAAAAGAACATGCTCTGCAATTCAAGCAACATAGATGGCAAATGACAAATAATTAACATTTCAGGTTAATGCCCTTTTATTGGAGTAATGAGTAGATAGAGATAAAACAAGTTCAAACCGCAGTGATGTTGCAGGGTTTAGAAAGAACTCGCAGGTAAGAAAGTGAAAGTAAGGAAGAATAAATGACAAATGGGAAGAAACAAAGAAGCAAAAAGTCATTGGGGAAAGGTGTAAATGCAAATTGTTAACCTGCAATTGCCAAAGGAACATGAAGTGAGTGTAATAAATTTGAAACAGCATATCAAAAATACAACTTATCAAAGTTATTGAACTCAAGAGTTAAATCTAGAAGTTTGTAATGTTGCTGGGTTGAAAGATGGGGACCTGTTCCTCTGACTGCACTGAGTCATAATCCGTGATAATGGTAGTCCTAAAAGTTTGTTAAAGCATTATATATACACACACATAAGTTTCTTCTTTTTTAGACTGAAATGTACAAATTCTAGGAAAATATGTGACCTTTGCATATAAATCTATGAGATCTACATAATTAAGTGATCTTTGCCTCTGTGTTAGTTAATTTCAACAATGAACAACAGCTGTTCATATCCATATCCAGTTCCCTTCTGCTGTTACATTTCTGCATGGTGCAAGGGATTCTGAAACTGGATAATGAGGAAAACTGAATCATGGAGGAATAAAAGGGCATAATAGATCTTTATCATCAGAAGATGCACTGCCTGATTATGCAACATTACAATAGAAAATATTTGCTTAATATTTCTTACATGCAATCTATTAGCAGCTGTGTATTATGTAATAAGTAGAAGAATTTTACATATAGATTGTACCTATTACAGTTTTAAGACATCTGAAGTTGCTTTACATTCAATTAGATATTTTGCAGCGCAGTTAGTTTAAAAATGTATGAAAGACCGAAATAAATAAAAATGCAAGACAAAATGCCATTAATAGATATGAAACAAATGAGCTAGCCCACTGTTACTTCATTGATATTAGTTGAGGCACAGTATGAGGAAAACTCTTCTTCAAGCAATGTCTTTAGAACTTTTACGTTCATAAAAGAGAGAAGATAAAGCCTCAGTCTCACAAATGATCTAAAACTGGAACATCTAACATTGCACAGCTCCCTCATCACTGCACAAATCAGCCCAGCCTCAATTATGTACCACAATCTACTGAACCAAAAACATTAGTGCTACTAACTAATGTTCTGAACTTCTGAAACAGAACAGAGAATACTGAAAGTTGTAAGTCAGATAGCAGTAGTGCAGAAAGAGAAACAGAGAGCACATTTCAGGTTGAAGAGTTCATCAAAACTGGGAAAAAGTAGACATGCAGACCCTTCAAATGTGGCATTCCTAGAAGCGACAATGAAGTGGTACTAAACTTCCATTCTGCCAATAGTGGACATCATAGAACCAGCAACAGAACAGGACCTCAGAAAGCTCAGCCCTCCCTGATCATAAATTGTGCAGAAGACATAAAGTTTACTTTACCAATGTAATTGGCCATGCATTACCAATTTGCTAAAGGTTAGATCTATAAACCAGTTCTGCAAATATTCCCGAGAACATTAACCTCAAATGGCAAGTCCCTCTATGTTACAAAGTAAAAATACTCATTTAGTTATTTAATATTTATTGAGATACAGCACAGAATAGGCCCTTCCGTCCCTTTGAGCCATGCCATCAAGCAACCCCCCGATTCAATTCAAGCCTAATCACGGGACAGTTAACAATGACTACCAACTGGTATGCCTTTGGACTGTGAGAGGAAAGCCAGATATCTGGAGGAAACCCATGCAGTCACAGGGAGATCATACAAACTCCTCACAGGGAGTGGTGGGAACTAAACCCAAGTTGTCCGTACTGTAAAGTGTTGTGCTAACCACCACACCACCTAGCTGCCCCAAAGGGTTTTCATTATTCTAAATTACATTAGACCATAAACCTTAAAGCCAAGAATCTCGAATGTGCTTTCAAAAAGAACAGTAGCAACAAATTCAGAAAAAACATTCAAAGTTATACAGAGAAGTACAGATTGGGCAGTTATTTCACCGAGCACTTGGCTCAGTCTGCAGTGGTCATCCTGAACTCTTATTTACACAACTCCCCTTCTCATTCCAACACTGCCCTGTCCATCCTTGGCCTTGTCTACTGCCAAGATGAATTCAAACTGGTGGAATGGCATCTTTTATTCCACCTGCAACACACACAAAATGCTGGAAGAACTCAGCAAGTCAGCAGCATCTATGGAAATTAATAGACAGTTGATGTTTCAGGCTGAGTCTTGGCTAGAAACATCGACTATTCATTTCAATAGACAATAGACAATAGGTGCAGGAGTAGGCCATTCAGCCCTTCGAGCCAGCACCGCCATTCACTGAGATCATGGCTGATCATCCACAATCAGTATCCAGTTCCTGCCTTATCCCCATAACCTTTGATTCCGCTATCTTTAAGAGCTCTATCCATCTCTTTCTTGAAAGCACCCAGAGACTTGGCCTCCACAGCCTTCTGGGGCAGAGCATTCCATACATCCACCACTCTCTGGGTGAAAAAGTTTTTCCTCAACTCCATTCTAAATTGCCTACCCCTTATTCTTAAACTGTGGCCTTTGGTTCTGGACTCACCCATCAGCGGGAACATGCTTCCTGCCTCCAACGTGTCCAATCCCTTAATAATCTTATATGTTTTAATAAGATCCCCTCTCAGCCTTCTAAATTCCAGAGTATACAAACCCAGTCGCTCCAATCTTTCGACATATGACAGTCCTGCCATCCCTGGAATTAACCTTGTGAACCTACACTGCACTCCGTCAATAGCAAGAATGTCCTTCCTCAAATTTGGAGACCAAAACTGCACACAGTACTCCAGGTGTGGTCTGACCTGCTGAGTTCCTCCAGCATTTTGTGTGTGTTGTGCTGGATTTCCAGTATCTGCTGACTCTTTTCTGTTTATATTCCACCTGGATAGTTTACAACCCAATTTGCCAGTTTTAGATGACAACCCCTTTCTTCCCTTTACTTTCCTCCCCTACGTTCCTTTGTCTAAACCTCACGTCCTCTTAGTTTTGCCCCATTCCCCTTAGCCTGCCTTCATCCATCTTCCTTCCCTTCCCCCTTCTGGTCCCATTCACACACTTTACGCACAGATCTCCCTCCTCCCCTCCTCCCCTCCTCCCAGCAGAAAACAACTAATGTTCACTTCTCCACTCATAGTTCACACCTCGTTTACTTACAAAGTTACTGCTTACCTCCCTCCATCAGTTATCTCCTAGATTCACAGACCCCTCCCCCCCAAAATGCTCCATCTGGTTTGTTTTCCTTTTAGTCCTCTCTCTCATTGTCTGCCTCCATCTAGTCATTGCCTGTCACTATCTCTCACTCCATCCCTGAAGCCTGCCTTACCTGGCACGACCTGCCTGTCATCATATGCCCCTCTTCAGTGCATCAATTGCCTCAGAACCCTTTCTTGCCACTTTCCTTTGCTTCGTTACCTGTCATCGTGCTTCTCCACTCAGTCCTGATGCAACACTTTGCCCCAAAACATCGACAACTTCTTTCCTTCCACAGATGCTCGACTCACTGAGTTCTTCCAGCAGATTGTTTGTTGCTCCAGATTTCAGCATCTGCAGTCTCCTATGTCTCCAAAGTCCTATAGATGCTTGAAATGGATGAACTTTAAATAAACTGGGGAAGAGTAAATGACTGGAACTCATTTTAATTACTCTTTCAGAGACTAAGAGAGGTGAAGGGATTAGTTTCTCACACATTGTCTTCACTTGGATAAAGATCACTACTCTTTTATTGGCACAATCTCCAGGAAATCTGCAGATGCTGGAAATTCAAGCAACACACGCAAAATGCTGGTGAACGCAGCAGGCCAGGCAGCATCTATAGGAAGTAGCACAGTTGACGTTTAGGACCGAGACCCTTCATCAGGACTAACTGAAAGAAGAGATAGTAAGAGATTTGAAAGTGGGGGGGGGGTAATCCGAAATGATAGGAGATTCAGAAGATCAGAGCGGGGTGTCCATGAAGAGGAGGAGGGTTGAAGACGGGAGAAGGGGTCATCGGTGGGGGTCTTTCTGATCTCCCCCTCCCCCTCCCCCTCCCATCTTTGCCCATGTGATTCATATGCCTGAAGATTTTTTTAGTTGGATGGGCCAAATGACCACTCAGCAGGCTATAAAATTCTGAGTCATTTCCTGCTGTGTAAAAACTCGCGGAATTTGTCATAGGGTTATTGATACATCAAAATTTAACAATGAAAACACTTCAGCTAAATGGTTAGAATAAACGTGATTAATTGTCCATGCAGTAGAGCTGGATAATCTGTACATTAGAAGTACAAGGTTTATATATCAGGCACCGTTTCAGTTCTGTTACCTCAGCAGTGTGTAATTTGACACAAGAGATTAATAGACTCTGCATCATATTTCTTCAATGCGTTAGAGGAAAGAGAAACCTTCTTTTCCCTTGTACATTAGTGACGTCAGAGGAGACACGCATAAGAGTCAGTGTCTTTATTTGTTGGATATGAGCCAAATTCTGACGAACTTTTGGTTGTGTTTGTCAAATAAAAATTGTGGCAAAACGTGACAGGTGGCAGCGAAATTAATCTGAGCTTTTGTGACATGTTTTGTGTGAAGTGGAGGAATAAAGTGCTTTGTATACCCAAAATAATTTGATAATGCTTCTTTATTAATTTATGAGTGGGCTGGAGCATTGAAAAGACATTTATTGTCATTCCCCAATGGGAAATTGTTCCCCAGCCATTCCAGCCTGTATGGTGAAGGCAATTCCACAGATTGCAGCCAAGCAGTTTTGACGTGCGGTGATGAATGGTCGGGAATATAGTTCCAAGGCGGGATAATGTGTGACTTGGAAAGCAACTTGTAGGAGGGGTGACTATAAGATTACTGCTGCTGTCCGTCAAGGCAGTTAAGATCTTGGTCTTGAAAGGTACAGTCAAGGAAGGCTTTTTTTTCCCCTTTTCATCCTTGTGGATGCTACTCGCTGCAGTCAAGTAGTGCGGTACTGGAAGGAGTGTTCTGGCTGTTGGATGGCGTGTAAGTCAAATCTCAAGTTGATAGCTTTGTCGCGAATGGTGTGGGGCTTTTTCAGCGTTTGCCAGCTCCACTCACAGGCTTTAAAACTTCTAGGAAAAATCCTGTTAGGTTTGCCTCGGTTTCATTTTACAATAATTGGTTATTTTTACGCTACAGTTTCCCTGGTGAATTACTTTGAAATGTATAAGTATTGCACAATCATGCATTATTTAAAAATAAAATATGACTTGGTTGGAGACGGAAGAAAAAGGGTTTTACTGGAAACAGGAAGCAGTGGGCTGGAGGTTGTCAGAATGTGCGTCAATTTCGCAGTAAGGCTTTTTTTTCCGCTGGGTGGCGAAAGCAAGGAGTGCGAGCGGCGGGGGGGGGGGGGGAGAGACTGAGGACTGAGTCACTTCAGTCGGAGCCAGTCAGTGGCGAGGCTAGAGCTGTAACTCCATCCCCTCCAGTGTGCTCGTAGCCACAGCGGCAGCTCCTCCTCACTCGGTCCCCAGCAGGAGCAGCAGCGGTAGCGCTACCGCCTCGGCAGCGATTAGAACAACCGGCAGAAACTGCGGCTCCTCGGCGCCGCCAGCAGCTCCAGCCTCTTTCCCCCTCCCCATCTTCCCTTCCCTCTCAATCCCGTTAAGGTTCGGGGACCACCAACTCTCAGTAACCTTCTTCACCCTCCCCCGGTTACCCTTAAACCACAGCCACGGACACATCTACCCAAAATGAGAACATAAAGCCAATATTTATATAAAAAGCCTCAGTCTACCATTTTAAAATTATATTTTCAAAGTCCCTGTCTTCTAGTTCCCTTCAAATTACTGGTGGTTATCGAGCCCTGAAAATTCTCAAGAGGTAAGTTTTTTTTCGCTTATGTTATAAGATTTCATAGAATTTCTGGTATGCAATCTGACTGGCGGAGTTAGATAGTCCACTTGGATGGTATGTATGAGCACTACTTGTCAAATATGGTGTTACAGTTTGCTTTAATGTGAAATAGCTGTGGAATGAATGCATATTTATATCTTTAAATGTCTACATATCTGTTTCTAAAAAATAACATATTTATTTGTGTCTGGAACACAGTGAATGTAATTTTGTTCTTGTTCCAAAAAGTGCTTATTCAGTAGGTTCAGACTGTTCCTGCGAGTTGCTAGACAGAAAAAATATGTTGCCTTAGTAACCTGGAGTAGTAGGATGTCTGAGTTTATGCTGAGTGAAAGTGCTGCACAGTATAGCAGTACATTATATGCCCATACCCTCAATGCTACCAGCATTTCATTTCACACACGTTGGGAGTGGATTTAATTTTACACACATGAACTGTCCTGATTACATTTTACTGGAAAGATCAATGACTAACTGACTACTTTCTGCAATGCACATAATGTGGCCTCCTCAATTGGAAATGCATATTTTGAAGAATATATTGCATAAATTATATTGTTGTTAATATGCTGTATTTCAAGTGTACATTTTCTTGTCAATGAAAATGGGGCCTCTTGCCTCTCAAGTAATTAGTAAACAATAGTGATCATCTGATCTCTAACTCGGTACTCTGATCATTTTTCCAATAGTATCTTCACAGACATGCTTCTGATTGTGTAAGTTGTGTGTTTTTTGCCTGTGTAATGCAGAGGTATTTGAAAGGTTGACTTCAAAGGACGTTAATCAAGCCGCCTCAGTCAACAGTGATGGGAGATAATGATCAGTCTTGAAGAGACTAAGTTCCATGCTGTGTCTGCTCTTATGGCTGAATCAGTTCCACTGTGCAAATTAACAAATCACTGTGATTTTTTTTCTCCCTGTCTCTTGAGTTCTCTGTTGCAGGTTGGCTGGCTTGTTCTTTTTTTACTCTTACAAATTTTTCTTTCCCCAAATACCCTAATCCACATCCAATACCATTTTGTTGTCTCAATCCCACATCCTTTACAGATTTTTTTATATTGAGGTGAGTTTGTTGTTTATTGTTGAAGAGGGAGGTTTGATTGTCACAGCAAAGATGTAAGCTTCTGCACATCTTAAATTCACCTGCACAAAATTTTTTGGTTTTCTTGATTAGCACAGTCACAAGAAATAAAAGTAGGAAATAATTAATGCACTTTTCAGTTATAATTTTTTAAAAGAATAGCCCTTGATGCCTGGCTGAGGAAGTGAGGACTCTGAAATTAGAGGGAAACGAAAAGGAGGTTTACAGAGGCTTCAATAAAAAGGAGATTTTGAAGCAAAATAGAGATTCAGGAAGAGTTCCAGAATTTTGAAACAATTGCAATGGACTTTGTCACTAATGAACTGAGAAGTATGTAGCTGAAGAGTTGGATGTGGTCCATAGATTTCCAAAAAAAATTGGACACCTTTGGAGTTCATTTTGCCAAGTAGTTTTAAAGTTGCCTCTGATACTTTTATTGTGGAAGACTTTTGCTGCACAATTAGAAATCTTCGCTTGAATAGAATTGAAAATTACAGCAAACCTTCCAAGAGTTGAAGATCTCAGGAGGAAAGTTTGTGTTCTGAACTAACCTGACAAATCTTACCAAATCAGTTATCCATCTGATGGAGATTGCCTCAACTGGCCATGTTTAAGCTTATGAAGATGTGAATCTCAGCTGCATTCTTCCATTCCACCACCTCATCCTTCTTGGACTCTTTCCTGGATTGCCTCTTTGGAATCACCCCCACTTCGCTCTTCATTAATACCTAAACCCTGCCCCCACGAAGTGCTCTTGTTGACCCTTTGTAAAATGAAATCCTCCTCAGAATTAGTGGTCAGCCTTACCAATATTTCCTGTGTTGCTGATTCATATGTGTATGTGTCTTTCCTTCTGCCTGTGTGAAACATTTTCATTTTCAGGGTGCTGGACTTGGTGTGGTTTCTGCTAGTGCTCGGTGTCAGTAGCATTTCAGCAGAGTGACGGATGCACATTTATTGAGACTGACTTCAGATGTAGTCTGTTCTAAATATAGTAAAATAAATGAACTGGGAAAGTATTTGCTCTTAAATATAGGGTGGTGGGTAGAACTCATGGTAGTTTCTGAGATGTGTTTGTGGCACCTTCTGAGAAACAGCTGTAATTACAGTTTGGCCTGACTAAATAATTAATCAGCAGTAGAACATGATAGTTATTAATCCCAAGAGCACTGTTCAATCTGTTTCAGTAGAGATACTGTGCATTCCTCAACCACCCTCCCACTTCTTTACTCTCCACCCAGCTCCTCCTTGCTTCTTGAATACCCTCTTACAATCTCCATTGCACTTTTTCTTTTTTTTAGAAAAAGAAGCAATTTGGTTCCCTTCTAAATTTGGCCTTTTTCCTTCTCATTTGGCGCACTTAGCTGGAGCGGGGAGGGTAGAAAGGAACTGAAGTCTCGTGCTGGTTGGTTTGAAGCCAGCTGCCTTAACAAGAGAGTCGTTTTGTTGTGCAGTAGGAACGAAAGTGTGCAGATTTTTGGCAGAGATGGAGGGGAGGAAATCTGCTGACCATAACAATAGGAGGCGTAACATAAAGTTTCCTTTTAATTGCCTTTCACATTCTCTTCTGTGGCTATATGTGTTCATTTTTTTTGAAATTCACTAGAGTTTGGATCAAGCTATTGGCCGCTTATTCTGGAATCTCATCACATTCTCTTTTTCAGAGGTTGTATGACATTGTAGCATAACATTGTGTAACTTGTTACAATTTTCATGTTTAAGCTGTCCTTTTGAGGTAAGATGGTAAAGAAAATAGGAACTTTTTAATAAGTAGTATAGTGGTAATGTTCCAGTGAATGTAATTTATGGACATACTTTATCCATTTTATTTTAAATGCAAGTTATAAAGCCTGGAAATTAAAGTGACTGAGCGGAAGTTATCTGATAGTTTTGAAAACCTAAACATGGCTTAGTTAAAAGACATCTATTGTCCGAGCCCACCTGGACTGCATACAATTCCAGGACCTATACTAATGTTGACTCCAAACAGCTTTAAGAAACTGGCATTATGTGACAAGATTGACGTTGTATGAGAGCAGCCCACTAGTGATTAAAGATTACTTGCCAGTAGAAGAGAGCCATTATGAGCATAGTTTCTGAGGTACAAGAAAGCTTTATATAAAGTAAGCACTTCTGGCTTTGTGAAGCACTGTTTTTAATTTGCTTTATAAATAACATTAGGATGCATTTGGAAGGATCATGTCCCCTGATCCACTGGAATTCATCTGAGAGAGTTTGATTAACTTGAAAGCTGTGAGTCTAAAATATCTGTAGATGTACATTATTGTCGGTATAGCTTTTCAATTACTTTTATTTCAATATTTATTAATGCAATAAACTCAATGCCAGAAAAAACTATCCAAAGTATTTCTGCATTACTTTAAATTCTTAAGGGGCTGAATCCCAGTCCTCCCTACTTTGTGTGGCTCAGCATCTCACAGAAGTGTTCAGAGAATTCTTATTTTTTAAAAAATTGCAATGTAGTTCTTGTATTGTGCATTATTTGCAGTTTTATTAAAACCACAGCGAATTTCCCAACCACTTCAGGTTTATGGTTCTGTAAATACGTTTACAGTAATTGAACATTTTGCCCTTGGCATGGTATGTTTGCAAGCCACTATGTTTTTCCCATTGTGTTCTTTTGGATGAAAAATGTATGGTGGGTGCCATAAAGGCAGGTGATTTATGAAGCTATTTGAAGGTGGTAAACTATGAAGTTAATCATCTGACATACAGATTTTTTGTTCTTCTCTCTCCAGTAGTATCTTTTTCTACTACTTGAAAATCTTTTTGCAGATTGGCATTTATTTTTCTGACACACAGTGCAGGTGCATGATATAAAACCTATCAGTCCTTTTGACCAATTATTTCAGTTAGGAGACCTGACAGTAAATGTATCAATGTCTGGCTGTGAGCTTCCATATGCAGGGAGAAACAGGTTTATCTACTTATACAGCCACACCTTCAGAAAGCTTCTGCAGCTGATAGAGTTTCAAACGAGTGGAGCTGAGCCTTCTGGACACCATGTTCAAATAAGTACTTTGTAAGTTCCAATGTCCAGTTAGACACTTGGGACACTAAAATGCCTTTAGTAGATGAGAAATTTTATTCTCTGCCATTCTAGCATGATGTAATTGACTGTAATGTTGTAACCCTTTTACTGTCATACTGCCTTGTGCAATTAACAGACCAAGTATAATTCTAATGTTAAAAATGATAAAATCTGTAGATGCTGGAAATCCAAGCAATACACACAAATTGCTGGAGGAACTCAGCAGGCCAGGAAGCATCTATGGAAAAGAATCAACAGTTGCCGTTTTGGGCCGAGATCCTTCACCAGGACGAAGTTCCTCCAGCGTTTTCTGTGTGTTGCCATAATTCTAATGTTATACAGTTTGCAGGTTTCCTTTCTTGCTGTAAATGTAAAGGTTTGGTTTCACATTTACAAATACATCTAATGACAGGGGCAGGTCCTCATTAACTACTTCACTTTTCTACTCTTAAAAGTGCATTTGTTGGCAGTTTCTACCCCCTACTTGCATGCAGTTCATTTAAAGTGTATTCTTCTGATTAACGGCACTTCGTGGTTATGCTGTTTTCAGTGTAGTTTATCCTGAGGTGTCTCTTCATAGTAAGAACAAATTAAAGTGATAGAAATATTAAGACAGATGACCAAGTGCTGGTTAAAGAGAGAGGTTTTAATTGGAGGTTAGGCAGAGAAGAGAAACTCCAAATCATAGGAGCCAGGTAGATGATAGTTTAAGTGTGAAAAGGAGAGATGAATGGAATGTGTGTATTATGGATCAGTTTCTTAATCGCTTTTCAGGATCGTAACCTGACGACTTTATTGTCCGATTAAATGAGAATTCCCTTTTTTAAGATTCGTTGTTTTCCATTCTTCCCACTCTACTACCAATTCCCAACTCTAGCCTCTAGAAAATATAAACATCAGCAGAAGACAAATTAAAAGTTTCCATCAACCCGTTTCTAATGAAGTATGAAGGGAGAAATAAAGGGAAATGGTAAAGCTGTGCATTCTTATATAATATTTTCATAAGGATGTGAAATTCTCTAATTTGAGGGGAACAGATTTACTTTGGAGCAGACAGAATCGTTAAGTAAACAGCAGTTGATCTACTTACTGGATTTGGCCCTGTAGTCTAATGAATCCTGCTGTTTGAGGGTGCTACACAGGCAGGAATCTGTCATGGCAAATCGTGGCAAGGAAGGAAGGAAGGGATGTTTGCGAAAATGAGGGGGATGGAGAATCACATAAACTCAACTTGATTTATGCATAACCATACGAGCTAGCAATCTTGAACTGAGCTGCAGCTCATCTGAGGCACTACTCAAACAGAAGTAGCTTTTTGAATTCCAGTCATGATATTAATGCAAATTATCATCAAAACCAAACAAGTGTTGCCTGAGCATCGGATAGAATCAGGTGGGGGGAAATGCAGAAATGTACATTAGCAGCTATAAAAGATGGAAGTTTTAACTGTAGTAATGCTGTTTAAAGGCCTTGTGTTTATGGGGTGGTAGGGTATTGGAAGAGAAGGCAAAAAGAACTATTCTAAAGTATGCTTTCACTGAGATGGGGTGCAAGAGTGTTTGTTACAATGAATGGTTAGATCTGAAGAGCAGGGAGGGATTTCTTTAAGGGTTGCTCTTTACTGCTCTCCATACACCCTGCCCCAGTAGAGGCAGGATTTTCACTTATTTACTTCCAACGTAGTGGGCGTTTATGTTGGATAGCACAAGGTATGGAATGCGATTCAAACCTACAATGTATTTAAGAACTTGGTTAACTTCAGGCACTGACAATCAAATCCCAAGATTTTCATTACTCTTTTGGACACGTGTGCAAGCAGATTTTCTTGACACTTTCCCTTCACATTGGGTGAGAGTTGATCAATTTTCTTTCCAGTAAACTTCATAATCCAGTCATTTGTGAGGAAAGGTTTCTGTTGCAGCCAGATGTTCTGTCTGCACATATGTGATGCCCCTGAGCCGAATAGTTTCAAGAGCAGGTTTCTTCAGGCTTTTGTTACACCTGCCCATTTTCATGGATAAGCAGTCACAGTAAAAGTTGAGGGGTCCCGTAGAAAAGTGTACACTTCTAGTGTTATAAGAAGAAAGCAGGAGAAGCGACACGAAACTGCAGATACTGGAAATCCGAAGCAACGCACCAGAACAGAGTAATGAGTTCTGGATGATTGTGGTAGAGGTGACTCAGAGGCTGTATGGCCTTCTCCTAGTTTCCACCGTTTGATTCCTTGTAGGCTTGCTGCCTCAATCAGCAATGCTGTCAGTTTTCCACCACCACACTTGACTGAAAACATATTCCACACAGAGCTGTACCTTGCTTTTCACCAGAACTGGTGATACTCAATGCTGAAGTGGCTCCCTGAGCTAAAAAAAAAGTGGGACAATGATCTCATTGGTGGAGCTGCCCAGAGATGGTCTCTAAATCTTTTCTTCTTGATGAATTAATTTTTAAGGCCCGCCCCCATAGATCTAACTACATAATCAAGCTAATATTCAGTGCAGTGCTTGAGGTTTTGGCAGAGGAGTTGTCTGAAGCAACTTTACACCAAGACATTGTTTTGACTGTTGCTGTCAAATGTGCAGGGAGATTGCCACAAATTTTTGGTTTAACCATATAAAAAAATGATTTGTAGGTCATCTCTCTCATTGGTTGTATTTGGGATCTCTCTGTGCCATTTAGTGTTTGTTTACATAGTTAAGGATGGCTTCAAGACACTAATTGGTTGTGCTGTGAGATATCTTGAGGATGTGATGCAGTTCATTATAAAAGCCAGTGCTCTTGTTGGAGCAGGAGTAGATCCCAGTTGGCCATGGTTTTTTTAAAGCTGCACTGATTTGTAATCTTCTCCCTTGCTGGTGCCACCTCCCCCTCAATACAAAGGAAATTTCAAACCCATCTGGGTGCAATACTTGTAATACACTGTTCCAGGCTGAGTGGGAGTTGCAGAGCCAACAGAAAATTCCTGTGGGTTCTCTCTGTTCCACTGTTTATTTTTACTAAAACAGACAGTTTAAATGGAGCCAAGGAACAGAATGTTCTTTGGCAGTCGAGTCAGGATAGAAAGCAATTTTTTTGTCCAGTATTTGCTCTGTTAAAGATATTGCAATTTATTCCACCAGGGGGCAGTGCCTATGAAATAATTTATTCTGCTGATTTTTTGTAACTTGAGTCCTTGAATTTAAACTGTTAAAAGTTGGGAAACCTTCATTTTAAAAAAAAGATTTGGGGTTTGCACATAGAAAATATGTATTTAGTATTTCAGTAATTATTGAGTAATATTGTAAATGTATTGTTTCATTAAGTATTCTTTGTTTACATAATTCTTCACAGTGTATATGTAAAAGTGTGAATGGTATACCTCATTGTGCCACCATGCATCTCACTAAAGAAATGAAGTGTACATGTTTTCTCATGTTTTTTTTCTATTAATTAGTATTTTGTTTTGGAGTTACAAAACATAACAGAAAATTGTGTGTAGTTCTGGTAGTCCGTTATTTTCCTCAGTGAGGTATCTATATGCCACAAGCTATAGAATCTGAAGCAAGAGGCTCCATCTGTTTTGGATTAAAGCCAGGAAGGAAAAGACTGACTGCCAACATTACCAGAGGGAATTGCCGTATCCCAGTTGTAACTTCGTGTCAAATAAAACATGAAAATGTTAGCATTTCTTTGAGAGGGAAAGTGATACTCTTGGAAAAAAGAATCATGGATAGGTCTACATTTTACTTTGATGCTCTGTCTTGCCTCCTGGCTCCTAAGATATTCTCTGTATAGAACAAGAGCAATGATTTAAGTGCTTTTAGGTTATTAGATGGGTAGTGTCTTATACAACAATGGAGCAACAAATCCCATAGCAGGAAGCCTTGTGGTACAATTAGCATCGTAGTACCATCTTCCACTTATCTTCAGTGATGAAAGAAATAATCAGTGGTGTCATCAGCAACCATTCACCTAAATTCTGCTGACTGACAGTAATTTTGGTTTCCACCAAAATATTTGGATTGTTCTATTTTTCCATCATTGATTCTGACATAGAGTTGAAGAACAGGAAAGACTAACAGCACAAGTCAGTGTTTAACCAAGTACAGCACCAAGGGGCTTAATAGTAAAACTACTCTGGTGGTCAGTTTCAAAACGCTTGACTCACAATGCAGCAGTTGTAATCAAAGCCCATCATTAGCACTGGTATAGCTAGTGCACTTGCATCCTTACAAGTACAGCATCCTTGTTCCAAGCAGTGGTTCATTAACTTTCTCTGCATCATAAAGTTTGAAAATGGTGCTGCTTATTACTGATTTACAATTCTTTACTTAATTTGTAATTCCTCTGACAGTGAGCATTTTCATGTTTGACCTCCTTAAAATTCAGATTTGGGCTGACAAATGGCAGGCCGAGTTTCCACCAAATTAGCCAAGCAGTGAAGGTCTTTCAGCAAGAGAGCTCACGGCTGTTTCTACCTGTCCTTCACCAGTGCAGTCCCACACTGATGCTCCTGTACATTTTGTTGGCAGTTTTGAAGGAGCTCTCTTCCAATGAAGGACTGAAGTAAAGCTCAATCAGCTATATCAATGGGATGCAGCTTTCTTTAGCAGGTTGACGTATTTCCCCTGGTCATGACGAATGTTCATCCAACAACACAATCTTTCTTTAAGATAGAAAAAGACTGCTGTTTGGTCACTTTCTCACTGCATTGTGTGTCGAAATTATCTGCCGTGTCTTCAAGTTCAAGATTCGTGTTGGTTAAGGTAAAAAGGCTTTTCTGATAACAGTATTCAAAATATCAGTTTGATGTTGGCTCAGCATCCCACTGCCTATTGCTTTCCAACTTTTTTTTAAAAAGAGGTTGGTAGTATTGTCTTAGTGTGAGGTTATAATTCGGTTAATTAATCCTTGATGTTGTACATTAACTCATTCCAAATACATCTGTATCAGTTCTAAGAAATTAAAATGAAAACCATATCTTTTATAAAAGCAGTGGATTCCAGTTAATCGGGGCAGCTGCTTATTTGGGACAACTCTTAAAGAACAAAAACTAATCAAGAAAATTGCCAGGATTTCCTTCGTTTACTTAGGACACTATGTTGCTCAATTGGGGCAGGAGACTATTGCCGAACAGGTTCTAATTAGCGTCAGTAGCGTGCACTTGAGTGGCCGTTAGACGCTACACCGTGCTTAGAGTCACCAGTTTTTAATAGTGTTATTTGCGTGTAGTTTATTAAAAATAGTGAAAATAAAACAATTTCACTACTTCAAGTTAGAAGTTAGGATCTACGAGGAATTGGAAGACGTCAGCAGTCATCTTGAAAGTTACAATGAAATTAAAGATTTGGAGGATACAATCGTGATAGCATTGTATGAAGGCAGTCCAGATCTGCACTAGGTGTTTGTTCTGACTTTGTTAATTGTATATACTGGATGAATTCTTCCATCAATAACTATTAGGAACTAATACACTTTTTAGAATAATACTGTAGTACTATTGGTAGTGTTTTAATTTGTTCTGTATTTCAGATAAACACATAATTTGATACACAGTTTGTCTTTTTATGGTTTTTAAGGAACACCAATGCAGTAGACATGTAGTGCAGAAAGAGTTGGGGAGCATTACCAGGGAAGATTTGGAACATGGACTGTTCCAAGTACCCAACAAAAAGGCAGATATAGCTGGGGCCCATGTGCGTGCCCATGGCTACCCCTTGAGTTTGGAGAGAGTGGGAGGAGCCAAAAGAGGAATTGTTGAGGGTGAGTACCAGTTTGTTAAATGGAGGAGGAGGGTGGTGGTGGAAGGGAACCGGTTGGGTCTTGTCAAGAAAGGCAAAAAGCTTTCAAGGTCTTGGTGGGGAAATAAGTGTCTCAGAATTGGACATCCATGGTGAAAACGAAGCATTCAGGGCCAGGGAGTTGAAAGTTGTTGGGGAAATCAAGAGCATGAGAAGTGCGGATGTAGGTGGGAAGGGACTGAAGCCGGGGGGTGGGGTTGGTAGAATAGAGTTGAGGTATGAAGACACAAGTTCAGTTGGGCAGGAGCAGGTAGAGACAATAGGCCTACCAGCACAGTCAGGGTCGTGGATCTTGGTTAGGAGGTAGAAATGAGCATTGCAGGGTAAAGGAGCTGTGAGTTTGGTGGCGGTGGATGGAAAATCTCCAGAATCGATGAGGTTAGTGATAGTGCGGGAGGCAGTGGATTGATGGTCCAGAGTGGTGTCTGAGTTGCTGCCTGACCTTCACAAGGTAATGGTTGGTCTGCCACACTACAACAGTGCCCCCTTTTGTCTGCGGGTTTGATAGTAGGGTTGGGATTGGTACGAGAAATACAAAATCAAAACTGGTCAATCTCTATTCGTACATCTACATCTGGTGCACAGTCCTTGCATTTCATGTGGGAGAGAATTTCTGAGCTGACAGCAGATTTTGCAGTATCAGTTTTGCCCTGTAATTGCTTTTTTTTGAATAAAATATGGATGCCCCAAAAATTGCAGACTTGTTCATCCAGATTTTTATGGTTTAATATTCTGACGTTGTGTTTGCATTAAGGCATAACGATGAGGCAGATCACCCTGTTCAATCTAGTCCTGTCTTTGTGGCTGTGGAACCTGGACAGCTGTTTGAGTACAATTAACTTCCAGGTACTATTGTAAAACACCAAAGCTGCACTGTTCGGAGAATGCGAATCACGTGCTCATATCTTTAATGACTGATCAGTGACAGAGTGAATTTTCCCGGTTGT
Source organism: Mobula hypostoma (assembly GCF_963921235.1). Taxonomy (NCBI): domain Eukaryota; kingdom Metazoa; phylum Chordata; class Chondrichthyes; order Myliobatiformes; family Myliobatidae; genus Mobula; species Mobula hypostoma. Next base: position 145,809,227 of record NC_086097.1, on the reverse strand, counting down.
CCCAGCCCGTGCGTTGCCAGGCAACAGCAAAGGCGGCCAGTAGCTGCATGATAACACGTATTGGAATAGTTCTGAGTATTTTGTCTGGCATTCGTAAGTGGGACGTCTATAACCAGTCAAGCACAAAATGATTCTAGTGATTAACCATTCTCACTGCCAGTGACAAATCAACTACAATGGTGAAGGAAAAGAATTATATTTAAAAAGTGCCTTTCACTACCAGTACTTGACTGAATATTTTACCGTCAATAAGGTCCTTTTGAAAGAGGATCACTGTTGCAATGTTGGCTTTATAGGCAGCTAGTTGTGTACAGAGCGTTCCCATAAATAGAAATGTGATTTTAAAAAGTGGGTTATGTTCAGGTAGATGGAGCTCGTCAGCCTGGGAAGGCAGTCCATCTAAGAGAGGGAAAGCTCTGATTTCAAACCTCCGCTGCCTTGCGGCCATACCCACTCATGGGAAAGGCTTCGGGGGTAAACCCTGAGGACAAATCCGGAGCTGGAGTCCCTAAGGCAGTTCGACGTTGCCTTCAACCTTGTTCTGACAACTCCTGCGTCGACACTGGTGCCAAGCTGTATCGGCCTTTGACCTTCCCTTGGACAACATCGATGTTGTGGAGAGGGGAGACTCGCAGCATGGGCAACTGCCGGTCTTCCATACAACCTTGCCCAGGCCTGCGCCCTGGAGAACCTTTCCAGGCATAGATCCATGGTCTTGCGAGACTAAAGGATTGTCACCACAGTGTTCGATAGGATTGGTTTGGGGGTTAAATATTGTTCAGGACGCTTATCTAATGCTAAGTAGGCAAATGGGAGCTCAGTTTAATCTTGTTCCATATTTCTTCATGTTTTGGGAGGTTATTTTGACCTTTCCAGCTCACAGTGCACTCACATTTCCCAATAATACTCCCCGTAGCATCACAGATAATTTCCAGTCCCCACTTAACTCATACACAGGCAGGGTATGGAAGGATATCGACCATTACAGGCCAAAGGGCCTGTCCCTCTTGTTCAGTGAACCAACCCACATGCTTGTGAGAGGAAATGGGAGCGGCTGTGAGGGGAGGGCGTGTGTATGTATGTTGGAGGTTGAGGGTGGGGCACCCCACCCAGTCATGCTGAGGATGATGATTCAATCTGGGTTGCTGGACCTGTGAGGTTGCAGCGCTCCCTGCCAAGCCACTGCTGCTTGAACCCACATTTTAAGAGTGCTACTAGTTAGCCAAAGTATATTTTTGTATTACCGTACACATATTAAATAGGTGTGTAATAGTCTGCCCTATTTCCACCGGAACTGAACAAGACATTAACTTGAGTTTTCTTTTGCCTAACCAGATGGATTCTGTTCTGAACAATTACTGATATTGCACAATTTCCAGTGATGATTGTAATGGGTATAAGCGAAGGGTGTCTTAGTTTTTGCACTGTATTGTATCGATGCACTCATTGCTCCACAGAGCAGGCCAGTAATTTACACCATTGAGAACAGGCATCACTGTTGTCCAAAGTCGTGGGACTCCGAAGTCAAATTCCCCAAGTGTTCATGTCCCATAGTTTTATCAGGCGCACTTCCAAGATGCGTAAGCCACTGACCAAGTTTCATCAGGATCGCCTCTTAGGGCTTTGACTTGCCGCTTGCTCCGTAAGGAGGGAAACTGTCACTTGGCTTTGCCATAGCACAAGTACTCATTGGTATGAATTATCCTGAGATTAGTGTGTGCAAAGCATATGATACATTGGTGCATCATTGTCTCTTGACATTCTCACTCAATGAGCCACTTCAGAAGTCTATTAATAATCTTAAGATCATTAACTTTCAAAGGAATATCATGTGTTTCATGAATATTGTGACATTCATATCACACTTTTATCACAGCTCCCTCTGAACACTTGTGGAGCCCTTTTCTCTCAGCCGTGATCATCACATCATTAGTAGACTCGTGTTTAATTTTGCTCGAGTAAATGTTGCCACATATACAAGGCGTGAATCATAATGAGATCTTGCAGGAATAGCTTAGACGTGTTTCCATTGACAGGCATTTCCACCCACATACTTGCTGCAAAGTTTGCAGAATCACGCTGGTGGAGGGAATACAAATCATCTGGGTTACGAGTATACTCTACTGAGTCATGTGTAGTAAATTCCCGGTCCCACAGTGACTCTTGAGTAAGTTGTTGTTTATGTGTACTTATTCTCAGATTACTTTGTGCACATTCAAGTTCCCGTAAAGTCCAGTATATATTTCCATGATATGACTTTGTGTACTGCTGAACCTTTAACTTTGGATCAAATCCAAGACGTTCCTATCTAATGGCACTGAGAAAATTTTCAGCATAGACTACAATGTTTTAAGGAATTATCCCTTTCAGCTATTAAGTTACAGGTCTGTAACTTAGCTGAAATCGGTAAATCTGATCAAATGTGTGCTGATATCAAGAAGAAAAGGTGATTGTGGAAAGGCTGTAACCATTTGAGGTGAGGGAAGCTGCACGCCCACGTGGCTTGGCCGATAAAGGGGTCACCTGACTTCATTGCATAATTAACTGTTAATATGCTTTGAAGAAGGAAATGCATACAGCAAAAACTCAGTGCCTCAGACCTCCCACCCCTATCTTTGTGAAACACATCAATGCAACAACCTGATGCCAAGAGAAGTCATACCTGATTTATATGAAAATACCCATTTACCAATGATCTTCACAGACTCAGAAACACTGATGCCCGTAAACAGAAAAGCCTACAAAAACCAACGGATACGGCCCAGTCCATCACAGGTAAAACCCTGCCCACCACTGAGCACATCTCCAAGGAGCACTGTTGCAGGAATGCAACATCAATCATCAAGGACCCCCGACATCCAGGTCATGCACTCTATTCATTGCTGAGTCAGAAAGGAGGTGCAGAAGCCCCAGGTCCCACACCACTGGGTGCAGGAACAGTTAATGTTCCTCAACCATCAGGTTCTTGAACCAGAGAGGATAACTACACTCAACTTCTCTCACCCCCCACACTTATCTCACAAACTATAGACTCACTTTCAAGGACTCTTAAACTCGTGTTCTTGATAGTTATTCCTTATTTATTATTATTATTTTGTTTAGTTTTTTCCCTTTTTGCTCATTTGTTTTTTCCATTTATTCTATTGTGTTTCTTTGTATTTACTGTGAATGCCTGCAAGAAAATGAATCTCGGGGTCGTATATGGTGACATATGTTTCTTTGGGAATACATTTACTTTGAACTTTATCTGTTTTTACTCCCCAGCTAGAAGCTGATCTGCATTATTATCGATTGCTCTTGCTTGTTATCTGTACGTAAACCCTGGCCATTCGTTTACTGGGAGCAATCGCAGCCACATCTACTATGATTCCACTGAGCAGCAGAAACTGACCAGGATCTTCAGCTGGTTTTTGTTTTTATCCAAGTCATAGACAGTTATACCTGACGTGTTTCTGGCCATCAGTCCCTTCCCTCTTCTCCCGATGAGGGCTAATTCAGTGCACATCAGAAAATGACTCTAGGATCTTTTAGTCTGAATGACTTGGTGCCACATCCTGATTCTTTCCCTATCAGGCATGTAGCAGAGAATGAATAGATTTCAGATGTAAGAGATATTTTACTTCAGTTCTCAGAAAGCAGGCAGTTTAATTTTTGATTTACTTACTTGTATTCCCAGTCATTACTGAGAGCTGATGGTGTAATTAATATAGATTTTAACAGAAAGATTGTGTGTATCAGATGTTGAGTGGCATTGATCGTGTGGATAGTCAGAGGCTTTTTCCCAGGGCTGAAATAGCTAGCACGAGAGGGCACAGTTTTAAGGTGCTTGGAAGTAGGTACAGAGGAGATGTCAGGGGTAAGTTTTTTACGCAGAGAGTGGTGAGTGCATGGAATTGGCTGCTGGCAATGGTGGTGGAGGCAGATACGATAGGGACTTTTAAGAGACTCCTGGACAGGTACATGGAGCTCAGAAAAATAGAGGGCTATGGGTAACCGTAGGTAATTTCTAAGGTTTGGATATGTTCGGCGCAGCATTGTGGGCCGAAGGGCCTGTATTGTGCTGTAGGTTTTCTATGTTTCTATAAATATTGAGTAATATTGCAACTGGCTGGGAGCTGAAATGAGATTCTATTCCTATTTAGTAACGTCTTTACAATGGTGTTTTGCAAAGGTATCATCTGAACCTTTAGCCTGGCTGATATTTATCTGCCAAATGCATCATGTTATCTGGCTGTTCTTTATACGACATGCTGTGTGTAAATCAGATGCTGCATTCCATTGCTACAAAAATTTCAGAATACTTGGAGAGGAAAACACACTGCCACATCCAAAACCATTAAAAAAAACTAAAAAAACACACAAGTTCCCTGTGGCTTGTTGCCTGATAAGAGAACAAAAATCACAGCTGTGGCCCATGACTGATCTCCTCCATGATTAGAACACTGGAGTTGATTTCACCATTCTTTTGACTGATAGTCTTAAAATAAGTTCGAGAACATTTCCCATTCTTAACAAGGAGGGAACAGCTAGAACCAGCATCTTCCTCAATCAACGTCCCCCACCCATTGCTCCTCTAATTTCAGCTTCCCCATCTGACTCTAGGACATGGAACTTTGTGGCTGTACCTAAACTCTTTACTCAGCAATCAGGCAAATTAGGGGATATGAATGAAAAGGTTAGAATGTAATTTTTCTTATGTTAGGATTGAGGAATTTGAAATCTAACAGCATGTCCTCAATAGGAATTTTCTTTCGTCAAATAAATAGCATCTTGCCAGAATATATAGGCATTTTAAAATTAATTTTGGGTATAATATTACTGCTGGATTTTTGCTTTCTTCAGCCTTCAGATAAGTGGGCCTGTAAAAAGTCTGATCCTTTTGTCCCATGTCCATTCTAACCTGTGTAAAATACCTCAGTTCCCTCATGACAACACCTTTGTTTTATTCATTTGCGGTTGTGAACACTATTGGTGAAGCTGCAATTAGTGCCTGTGCCTTGCTTCCCTATCAGCTAATCATCTTTCAAAGTAGTGATTTGATAATCATTAAGTGGCTTGCTGTGATGAGATTTTCCAGGGTTGAAGTTGTGTGGACAGGACTAGGTGGAACTGGCACCTTTTGTTCCCTAAAAGTAATAGGTCAGTCAATCGATTGGATTATAATCAGTGCTGTAGCTTTGATTTCACTTTTTGAATGATACCATGTTTTCATCTCCAGGTATTTTATAAAATGCGCTTTATTAAACTGCCTTTTGTGGAACTTGAACAGACATTCTTTGGGTTATTAGTTCTGACCACTGGCATGACATAACCAATGACCTACTAGCCCCTTTGTTGAATGAGGAGGCTTATTCAACAGTGAAAGCAAAATGAGAACTTGCTTCCAGTGTTCAGTTCACTTCCCCACCCATTTTTCATTCACAATTTAAAGGCACAAATTGCTAAATGTCAAAGTGTCCCTCAAAGCTGTTATTAAATATACAGTAAATCATTGAAATCAGATCGTAAGTCTTAAGCTGCAAATGAGACACTTTGGAAAGGTTATTCTTAAATGAAAATTTTGCGGAAGCATGTGAATTGTGAAAATAATTTAAATGCATTTTTCTTTTCTTGATATTCTTTTAAGCAGAAGTGTGACCCAACCATATTTTGCCATGAGTGGACTTCTGAAACGAAAGTTTGAAGAAGTGGAGGGTGATCCTTGTTACTCCTCGTCATCTCCTTCATCAGCCTCCAACTCGCCCTCTTCTTCATCTTCCTCCACAACTTCTTGCTCTTTGTCCTCCTGGGACTCTGATGATGACAGCTGTTGTGATGAAACGTGGACATCTAGACATGCTACAGCTTTCCCTTCAACGCCTTTTACCCGTAAGTACCGAAATAAATTCTTAATCATTGTTAGGGAGCTCATTGCAAGATACTGTACAGTCCAGGATGCGACATGTTCTCTTTATCATGAGTTTAGCTATTCTTGGGATCCTTTAAAACTGAGCTGTTTACCTCTCTACTTTTCTCTTCTAGTGTCATAATATCACTAATTGTTCAAATTATTTCCTACCCATTTCAGCCATGATTTGTGGCATTAAATAATTTTAGAAAGTGTTAAAATTCATCAAGGGCCTAAACTGAATGAAGAGAAACTGCTCCTGTTGCTCAAAGGTCTGAGTACGAGAAGATGTAGATATATCATTCACAAAAGAACTAAGGATGACACGAAAATCATCTTTGTGAATATTTATGATCTAGAGTTTGTTGTCTGACAGAGTGAAGTAGATTAATCATGGCTTGCAAATTGGAAGTGGACAACTACCTTTAAAGGTGAATAAAATACAAAGCTATGAGGAAAGCCAGTAAATGGGACTGACTGTGATCTTGTACAACGTTCGGCAGAAGCTTCATCATTTTGTACAGTTAGATTCCCATTCTTTATTGTTCTTCACTGTTCACTGAGCATTGAGACCAAGGCCTGATGTGCTGATACAAGACTTTCAAGTATTATCATTTAAAACCCATGGTTTCTGACAAATACTGATAGTATCACTCTCACTTTAAATGGTGGGAATTTGTGCTGTGAATCATTCTTGCTTCCCTTCCCATTATGAAGGTGTATGCTATCATATTCAAGGTTAGACATTCATTATGGCAACTAATCCCTGAAACTAAATTGACAATTCGGCGGTCAATTAGTAGGGAATAGAAAAATCTGCATAGTTAGTTGATTTAAGCAGGAGAAACATGAGGTTTACTAAATGTGGGATTGTACAGGTCCTTCCCAACTTATAAACACCTGACTTGCACCCAGCCAGGACCTACAAAACGAGCTTCAGGAGAACACCGGGATGGATTTGCTGGCCTCTGTGAGGCTGCAGGAATCTCCTGCTACATGTGAACTATATTCATGGCCACATTTCCAATTGCAAACTAGGGTTATGAACAGTTCACGTGGTTGGAACTCTGTTGTAACTTGGTGGATCTGTACGTGCCATGTGTACTGGTGATCTGAGAATTCTCTGTATACTGTATTGTGCAGAATCAATAGTTAATGTAGTAATGTATAAAAGTAATAGACCATGTTGTGTTACTGCCACAGGAAAAAAAAGCATTCCTGCAATAACACAATGAGCCTTGAGCCTAATATTCTGCTTAAGATAGCACTGAGATGTGTAAATTTGTCTTCAAAAGACAGCATGGCATATGAGTGCCTCAAAAACAAGAAACCTGACAGGAAATATAATTGCAGTTAGCCATTTGTTCAGTATTATTTTATGTGCTGAGGCTCCACGTGTCCAGTTTCCCATTTTTCACATTGGTATTTTTTTTTGGGGGGAGAAAAATGTTGAAATCACTTTTTTATGTTGATCATTTTTGGTTTTCATTCATCCTTTTTTGTTTCTTGCCTTGGGTTTATATAGGAGATTTATTTATTCTGTATTATCCTGGTGAGCTACCATCATTTGTAGAGGATCAACAAGCACCGATTCTGAAAGTACAATCTCACAGCAGACAGTGAGCAGCTTCTGATATGAAGCACAGTTATAATATTAATTGGACACCCCTCCTCTTCTTCCCCCCCCCCCGCCCCCATACTGATGCTTAAGTTCATTGTCAAGTTAAGGAGACAGGAAAAACTTGCACATCTTTGAAGGAAATAATTTTTCAATTTGGCCTCAGCATTCTTGCCAATTGTCTGTCAGACACCAATTCAAGTACCCCTCCAGAGAAGAGCATGTTAATCAGGCTGATTGATGGATCAGAGCAGTACTGTGGATGGGTGATGCTATCAGAAATGGCAGCTTACACGAGACAGCAGACCCATTTCCCTTCAAGAGTTGACATAGGATGCTGCAGGTATTCTAGGGATTTCCTAACATTTGTCTTTTGGCCAGCAGCAAAAAAAAAAATCACCTAGCCCAGGGGTTCCCAACCTGGAGTCCACAGAGCCCTCAGCTAATGGTAGGGGTCGATGGCATAAAGAAAAGGCTGGGAAACTTCGGATCTAGCTAATTATTATGTAGTGATCTTACTAAGCAGAGATAGTCCAGTTTTTTCCCCTTGCATTGTACCAGGGATCATGATTCAATTGCAATTTGAGTTTATTTCTTCCCATACACTAAACAAGGGTACATTCCTTCTTGTATTGCAATCTGATGGGTGATAAAACTGTAATTAATGTGTCTTTTTCCACTTTTTTGTTGCAGCTATGCCCATCCTGAAGAAAGCTAAACGCACAAGAAAGAACCATGTCCAGTTTGATCGTGTCGTCGTGTTTTATTTTGCACGGTGTCAGGGGTTCACCAGTGTTCCAAGCCAAGGTGGCTGCACCCTGGGCATGGCCAGCAAGCACAGCTCGTGCCGGCAGTACACGTTGGCAGAGTTTGCCAAAGAACAGGAGCAAGTTCGCTCCGAGAAAATCAAGGAACTCTTGAAAGAACAGAAGCTGAATTCACTAAAGCTACAGGTACAAAAAGCTTAGACTTTCTAAGAGGGTTAGCAATGGATAAGTTTGGAACTACTATCGAGAGGTTGTGTGCTTTCAGTTCCCGACGGCACATATCACTTTCACTTTCCTCCATCTTGTGTTTAGAAATTCTGATAGGAATTACTTCAGAGCTGAAACTAGTCACAAGGTGCTGAGTGGAAGCAAAGTGTGGAGCTTTGGAATTTGACTCCATGACTCCATGCACAAGCAAGCCCCATGCTACTGGGGTCAGGGTCACCATTTCGCAATTGAATTCCTCGAAAAATGGTCCATATCTTTTTTTTAAAAAACCCTAAATCCATAACATCTGAGCATGCATTTCAGTTGAAGTAAAATAAATCTTTATTTTTTCACACAAGTTCTGCAAAAGGAAATTTTGTGCTGTATCTCATTATTTTTTCTGGGTTTATGATCCTTTAAAGTGCAAATTTCCTTAATCTAAAGGGCCACAATGAAGTTTGTGGCATGTACTCCCCTGCACTGTATTGGTCATAACGTAGCACGATAAGAGCACTGTTTAAGTGTTGTAAAATAACAGAAGTTTTCTTTCTTGCACGTACCAGTTGACTAAGAATGGTACCGCTGACTCTGAAGAGGCTGACCGGCTCACCGTTGACGACATTTCGGATGATGATATCGATGTTGGCGAGGTGGAGCTCGACAGTAGCTTCTTTCCACAGCCGTACCCAGCCAAGAAACGGCATTCAATGCTAAAAGCAGCTGGAGTAAAGAAGATTGACCGTGAGGAAAAGCGGGAGTTGAATGCAATCAGGATGTCACGTGAGGACTGTGGTTGTGACTGCAAGGGCTTCTGTGAGCCAGAGGCTTGCAGCTGTAGCCTGGCTGGAATTAAGTGCCAAGTAAGTTAGTGGCAGATTGTAATTGCTCAGCTTGTACTAGAGAATCCTGTATGTTTACTTGTGTGGCATTACTGTTTGGTTACCTTCAGTAGAATTACCGATCTTCAACAGCTGTTTTAAGTCTTCCTTTCCATGTTTCATTTATTTTTAAATCAAAGCTGAAAACTATTGACTCTGGCTGTGATGGCAACCAAATCGCTTGTTCTGACTCGGTGTCTGCCTCTTGGCCTGTCAAAATGTTTCTCTTGTATGTCGATCTCTGACTGTCTGCATCTTTGAAAAGAAGCTCAACTACGTAGCTCAACTCTAATTTAACATGGGGGGGGGGGGGTATTAGCATTACATCCCTAGAATTATTTTTGTTGAATGCATCTATCAATATTTGGCCTTCAAGAAAGAATGGTATTGTTTTTCTCTTTCATTCCCAGTAGATTCAGACTGCTTGCTCAGCAAGCTTGTTGGCTCCAGAGGGGGGAAAGAAACCTATTTGAGCTTTCCTACCCTTGCTATGAAGCTAGAATCTTAATTACACAGTTGTAAATGGGAATCAGTGCTTGTAAAACAGGCACTGATTTCACAGTAACTCTTACAAATTGTAAATCCTAAATTGCAGGCTAGGGTTAGCTTCACTTCCAACGATTAAGTCATAAATAAAATCAAAAGGCTGTGATACTGTAGATTTATCAACATACAGCACATAGTCTCCCCTGTTGATGTCTGGCATATTTTATCGAACTGCAGATCAGTCTCTCTGTTCCAGATCTGAAATGTTTAATTTTGTGGAGACAGATTTTAAAAAATAGACGTCTCTGGTGTTTGCTGAATAATATGACTTGCAATAACAGCTCTTTATTTTAACAGGTAGTTTAAAAAAATCTGTTTTACAATATGTGGCTTAAGGATTTTTTAAATTATCACTGTAAGTAGCAAATGTGTCCGTTGGTTTGAACTTAAACTGCGTAGCAATTATAGCTGTGCAAAAGACTACACCTATGTGTACCTCATCGTGCCCCTGAAATACTTTCAGACTCTTTACACAATGACCTGAAGATTGATTACCTGAGTAAATTTGTACACAGCAAATACCTACAAGATGTAGTAAGGTACAGTTGCCCTTGAGATGCATTAGATTTGCTGTAGATCTAATAAATTGTTGGGATGCACAAAAGAGATTTGCTGCTTTACTTCTATTTCTATGCACTTAATTTGGCCAGATCAATCTAAGTGAATATTGTTCAGTAAGTGCAACTCCTATGGAGCCATAAGATCTTTTAAAGACACATTAAATTTTAAGGTCTACTGCAAAGTGCTCATTGCCTCACAATACAGTAGTAAATTGTCAGCTTTGATCTCATTCAATCCTTATATAATGTTTTGATTTTTGAAATGGAAATGAGTGCTGCAAAGCAAGCTAAAGTGACACAAATCCTGAGATTGAAAATTGGATTTTAAAAAAACTTTCTGGCCCTCTGCAGTTCAAAATCCATTTTGACAAACAAACAAAGCCGTGATATTGGCTATTCTAACTTCATTGAGGGCAATGAAAAGCTTATCAAATTAGACAGTTCTTTATTAAGTAAAGTATTTACAGCATACTCAGAATGCAGGTAGCAACCGAAGGCAGAAACAGGAGCTTTGCTGTAGTTCAAAGTCCATTTAGTGTCTTGCCTGAGTAAGAGCACTATTTATGATGTGGAGTTTTGTATTTTGACTCACTAATCCAGATACCCAAGGATAACCCAGTACAGAGTTGATAATAGTGTATAGTACTTAATGGATGTGTTGCCTACGTGTTTAACAGTGAAACAGTGCTCCTCCTGTTTGGATGAGTCTGCTAAAAGACTTTGTGACACTATTTTTGAAAGAGTAAAGAATTTTGCTTTGGCCAACATGGTACAGCAAAAACAAATTAGCTGGTTTGAAACAGAAAATGCTGGAAACATTCAGCAGGTCTGGCATTGTCTATAAAGAAAGAAAAAGAGTCAGCATTTTAGGATCATGACCTTCAATTAACTCTGCTTCTTTCTTCAAAGATGCAAAATGGTTCACTGAAAGTTTTTGTTTCAAATTTCAAACACTGCAGTCTAGATTAACTATTCATTTTTTATCTTATGATTGTGTGGATTTTCTCATTGCAAACAAATTTCACTTCCTTGCAAAATAACTGACAGTCATGCTGGGGTAGAAGTTATGCACATGCTTTCATTGGTAAGACGAATGTAAAAGCTTTCCCTGTTACTTTAAGTGAAATAGTTCTCCTAAAAGATTGATAGCTTTAGAGTAATACGATATAGCTGAGTGTCTGACTTGGTTACTCAAAAGACCAGTAAGTAATCAAATAGGTTGGAGGGAAACTGATGCACAGGCTAGACACTGTAAAGATGGGAACTTTTCTTCCCTAATGGACATTAAATCAACAGTTGGAGTTGTACAGTATGATTTTGCTCATTTTTACTGATGCCATTCTTTCACAATTTGTTTTAAACTGAGTCCAGATTATTAAATTACCATTTGAACTTCGTCTCCCCATGTTATTGATCCGGTAGATAATCACTACACTACCATTACTGCAGTAATATGTAATAGTTTTGTATGGACTAAAGTTTTTTCAGAATTTGAAGTCACCACGGATTCTGGATTGTGAACCTCTGCCCTGTTGTTATGAATGAACAAATCAATTGTCCACAGTAAGGGGGATAGCCAGAATTTCCTTACCATCTGCATTTTAAGAGGGCAAAGTAATGAGTTTATTTTGTGCACTATGCTATATTTTCATTCCCTACAATTCGCTGCTTCAAATCATAAATTGTAACAAATGTCTTAGAGTCATTGAAAATGATTATTTCAAACTCCAATTTTTACTCCAGGTATCCCAAAAAAAACTGTTGCTATATTTTTGTGTGTCATACAGAGAAGTAGTGGCAGCATTTTTCCTTGCTTTTTCTTTACAGATTCAACTTTTTCCTTCCTTACCTTCCAGCAGCATGAATATAAACATAGAGCTAGTAGTAGGAGTGTGAATAGGTTATCCATCTCATGAGCCTGCTGTGCTATTTACATGATCATGGTTGGTTTGATCTTGGTGTTGGTTCCCCTTGCCTGATTTCCCCCAATCATTTATTCCTCTGTAGTCCAGAAATGTTTTAACTATTCCCTCCCTCCTCCACCCCACCCCCACCACTGAATTGCTCCAACAGATATTTGTCGTTTCAGATTCCAGCATCAGAAGTTTCTTGTGTGTCCAGAAATAATATTATCTTGAATATTGCAGAGATCTCTGGGATAGAGAATCCCAAAAAGTTAAAATCCTCAAAAATGGGGTTTGGGGGTATAGCCTCTTCACCTCTGTGACAATGATCTAATTTCTCCCACCAGAGGAAACTTCCTCAGCACAAACTCTGGTCAAGCACTCATCAAAATCTTTTGTGTTTCAATGAGATCACTCTTCTAACCGAGGCGCATAGTTTCAATCTACCTCAGTTTTTTCCATAAAGGACACTCTTTCAGCCCAGGAATCAAATCTCTAGCAAACATTGTCTGCACCATCTACAAAGAGATTTGTCCTTCCTTATTTAAGTGTTCCAAAATTCCGTGTTCAAGGTATGTTTTCACCAAGGATGTAGCAAGAACCTCCTAACTTTAGTTAGATCCTAGTTAGGACCTAACTTTATACTGCACCCTTCTTGAAATAAAGACCAATATTTATATTCCAAATTGTTTTCATTACCTCTTTGTTGCCTTCCTATGTAACACCAGATTTCTGTAAAATTACTGGTTTTATTGAGAAAACATTTCCTAGTCCCATCAAATGTCTCCTCCACTGTACAATTCACAAAGTAAGAAAAGGATACATTTCACTGGGGAGAATAGACAGGAAGCAAGGCATAGTAAGGTTGCTAGTTGTACCCTTTTTCCTAGGGTAGAAATATCAAGACTAGAGAGCGTAGCTTTGAAGTGAGAGGGGGAGAAGTTTTAAAGAGTACCTATGAAACAAACTTCTCCCTGCCCCACACTAGGTGTCTGGAACCAGAGGTGGTGAAAGCAGTTACAATAGCAGCTGTTAGACAGATACCTGACCAGTGAAGGTGAATGTTCAGGTTTAAATTATCATCACATTTGGCACAGGCATCATGGACTGAAGGGCTTGTTGTTGTGCTGCACTCTTCCATGAAGACATCTCATTCGACAGCACCTTTAGAATTTAAATTACCCATTTATAACTTTGTCCAACATGAATCCAGATGGAACCATTAAGATATACTATAGATAAGTAATGGTTTCTGAATGTCCCCCCAGCTTGGGCTTGAATGGCCTACTCTTGTTTTATCTTAGTGGATGTTTCTAAATAATAATTCTGTGTTCTTTTGTGTTGTGACAGATGGATCGTATGTCCTTTCCCTGTGGATGTACGAAGGATGGTTGTGGTAATACCATGGGCAGGATAGAGTTCAACTCTGCTAGAGTACAGACGCACTTCATCCATACCATCATGAAGCTGGACTTGGAGACACGGCAAGTAGACAGTGTGAATAAGAATGGAGAGTTGGAGACGCCACTCTTGGAGAACTCACAACATTGTGGTTACTCAGCAGACAAAAACATGTTTCAAGACAGAAGTGCCTCTGTAACACCAGCCTTTCAGTACAGTGAGGAGTCTGATGACAGCGAGGAAAACAGCTGTAGCAGTGACATGACAGACTCCACTTCATCGAGTTACAGTGAGGAGGCAGATGAGGGAGCTGATGACCACTTCTTGGATAATGGACCGCAGTCTCGTCAGACTGCGGGCATAGATGATGATGGCCTAGCTCGGATACTTCACTTTAATGATTCTGACAATGAGTGTGGTAATGATACCGACAACCGGGATGGATTTCCTTACTTCAGCCCTTCTGATTTTTTCTGCGAGACTGGTGATCAACACAGTGGCATGGGAAGCTCAAAGTTCAGTGCTGAGTTTTACACTAATCACTTGTCCAGTTTGGATGAGAATGCCAATCAAGAGGGGAGTTTCCCCTTGGGTGATACAGCTCCAATGCAAGGCAACAACCAAGCATGTCCTGCTTCTCACTGCCCAGAACAGAGCTCAAAAAGCTATACTGACCTCAGCTTATCAACTGACTCTTTTGAGTTTTTCCAGTCATTCTCAGAATTCAACTACGGATCATTTCACAACTCTCAGAAAGACTATGAAAGTATAGATAATTGTCCAACACTCCAATTTCAGTTTCCTGGGTTTCCTAGTTTCTCCCAAGCTACTGACTCTGGTAGTTGTTTCCTAGAGTCTCTTATTGGTTTAACAGAGCCAATCACAGCAGACTCGTTCCCAGAGCCTCCCACACCTTTCCCTGACAGTCAACATCTTGAAGAAGCCATCAAAACCTCCATCATGGAAACTGTGAAGGTTTGACTTTGGGTTATTGAAACGACTGGTTCCAAGATCCTTCAATTCTTCTAGAAGTATAAAAGATACCTTAATGAAATAACTGATGTATTTTTGGGGGACGGGGTGGTAACTCAATTGATTAAAATGTCAGGGAATTTTTCTCCACTAATTAGCCCTCAATTATATTCACCTCAGAATCTGTGAGACCACAAATGGCAAAAAAAAAATCATCTTGGACAATGGGAGAGAGACTCCTGACCATCAGGTGATGTTTTTTTTTTGAGAAAACTAGATATTGTTGAAACCAGAAAGGTATTTGGCTGTTCTAATAATGATTCATCAATGCCAAGTATCTGTGGTACTTTAGTGAGGAGTGAGGCAGGTAGCAATTAAAGCAAAAATGGAAGAAGTTTGCTTGTTTGGCTTCTTTATCAATGGATATCTGACAGATAAAATGATTCGGCCAATGATAACTTGATGTCTTTGTGACCAGCCCTGTTCAAAGTGTCACCATTGTGATAATCACCATTCCTGAACTATGTGCCATCTTCTGTTACTTCTGCATCCCACTTTCAATTCTGAAGTCAGTAGCCCATTCTAGACATCGGTTCCATGTTGCTGCTTGATCTTTTTAATCTCATTCCAATACTTATTTCATGAAATTATGTTTTAGCTAGACAAGCCTGGCACACAATTGTTCTCTCCAGTGAAGGTACTGGCATTGAAAGTGGATGCCTTGGCTGATTTCATACCAGCCACTATATCTGAAGCCCAGAGAAGCAGCTTAGTGGCTACCCGTATCGTGGCTGAGATTAATTAAAACAGACTTAAACTTTGTTATTTCCAGTGTGACTGGTTTAGCAACAATATATTGATACACTATCCTGTTGGGAGCCCCCATCGTACTATTTACACATATAGGTTGAAGCATATGAATTGGTTCACACCTGCTTTAGTGGGTGGGGTAGAAAAAGTTTTCTAAGTGGAAAAAGTATTCCCTTTAGCTCATGGTGAGAGCTGTAACAGAGCACCACAGCAGTACAGATTGAGGCGATTTCAGTGACACAATTTGCATTTATATAGTGCCTTCAACATTGAAAACATCTTGGGTATTTCACAGGTGCATTATCAGGTGAAATTTGACAGATTGAGAAAAATTAATCAGATAACTACATCTTGGCGAAAAAGCTTGTGTGTGATTTTTAAGCTCTAAACTGGTGAAAGGGTTGCAGAATTAAGGAGGAAATTAATCGGGTAGATGAGCTGGCATGGTTGGAAATGAACTAAGAAATTCATGGTTCACTACAGTACTAGTAGAGGATACACTAGTGCAAGGTCAAAGCAGATTCTGATTTCCCTTCAGGGCTATAATTCCCAACCTTACACGTTTGAACCCAGATTGTAAAAGGTAAAGACTGCAATTTGACTTCAAGATGGTTAGAGGCCATTACCAAAAAAATAGGGTTGGCAACTTCTCGCCCTTAATCAAACAGTGCTGGTTGCATCAAGTGCTGAGAGCACTGATACTGTGCCAACCTTCCAATGTATTGTTTTAGACAACTTCTCTTTGTCCAGCAGTCTGTTGGCTGCTCATTTCCTGTCTCATTCACTGGATCAATAGAACATGGAAATTTTAAAAAATAAAAATTTTATAATTACTGGATTCTTTTCGTGTTTCACGATGGAATAGGATTGGCCCTCCGCATTCTCAGACAAGAAGAGACCAGCAGACAATAAATTTGTATATTTTAGATCAAGCACTCTAAAACAGAAAATGCTGAAAGTGCACTGGAGATCTATTGGTATGAATGTTAAATGTAAGCCTTCAATGAAGGATTTCACAATTTAACAATCACTTTAACAATGCTGTTTTGCATTTTTTTTTAGCATTTTGTGTTTTTTTTAAAGGTGGGATTTCTAATATTCACAGCCTCTAAGACACTTTGAATAATAAAGGGTTAATTCACAAATGAACTGACTTACTATGCAAAGTTTTAACTACAGCTGAGCCCAACAAATCATGATTTGTAAGTACAAAGTACATTGATAAAGCCAACCTGAGACAAGGTATTAACAGGAGGTTAATGAGTAACTTTTTTGTAATACTGTACCTAGAGTATTACATGTGCAGTTTTTATTTATTTTGTACTTCTGTATTTATTTATTTTTGTACATGCAGTACTGCAAGAAGCACTGTGGTTTAATAATGAAACAATGGAAGTGCAATACAGCCTTTCCGTAGCACTGATCCCTCTGATCACACACTGTTATAATTGCTAAGTGTTTGCTTGAGCAACACTGTCACTAGTCTGAGCCCCACAATGCAAAGGAGAACAAAACAGCATATCCAGCTGCCTGTTGTAATTGTCACCATGCACTCCACCCCCAAACACCTTTAACTTCATCACCTGAAAATGGTCCTGCAGCCACCAGGATTGTTGAAGAAGAAATCACCAATCTTCTTTCTAACGTTTTCTACAGCCCTGTGATGTCCACACACAAGCTAAATTCATAAAAGCAAAACTGTTGATGCTGCTTGAGTGCCATCTGATGCAAATATTTCCTACCAAATCCTAGTGACAGTATTGCTCCAGCCTGAGTTTGTGGCTTTTCTCCAAGATCTCCACAAAAGATTTGAGAAGTACCTTCTGGTAGGAAATAATATTTTTAAAGAAAAAAATGTGGATTGCATTCAAACATTTAATGTTTTTGGGCTGTATTTTTGGCTTGAAGTTTGTAGCTCTAAAGGTGCTAGCGATTTAAAATCTTGCGTTATTTAAAAAAAATCTGCGAAGTAGCTAATTTTTTGTTAAGCTTTACAGTATATAATTTATTGAAATTCTGTGAGGAAGTGGCATACATGGGTTCAGCCCTGTGCAACTATGCAGAGGAACTATAAATGTTTTATTAGCAGAGGGGCAAATTAGAATATTAACAATAAGAGCCAAAAGTTGGAATAACCAAACTGGCAATTTTTTTAAAAAATTAAATTAATGTTATTGACTTATATTTCCAAAGAGCTCTCCTGATGATTTTTAAATGTCTATTTTTTTCCT
The DNA here is from genome assembly GCF_963921235.1 of Mobula hypostoma. Lineage (NCBI taxonomy): Eukaryota > Metazoa > Chordata > Chondrichthyes > Myliobatiformes > Myliobatidae > Mobula > Mobula hypostoma. Next base: position 145,791,446 of record NC_086097.1, on the reverse strand, counting down.
TTTTTTTCTATGCTCCATCTCCCTGGTATTTTGCACTAGTCAGTTTTAGAAAATAACTGGTGTGTGCAATAGCCCTTCTCTCAAGTTTTGAAAGTGACAGGAGTTAATTTTTACATGAGGGACAACAATTGGCACGTTCCCAGTGCTTTATGAATACCCACAAAGTCACCCTGTGTTCTTTTGCAAGCAAGGTAGCAGGAATAAATTCAATAGCGTTAAACACAAAACATGTGTCATTTCTACCTTACTTCAATTAAAATCAGTAATGTTAATAATACTTCAGGTTTCTTTCCTTTTTGTTTCTCTTAGTTTTACTTTGTTATATATAAAAAAAATAAACTTGCATTGTCAACTTAAAAGTTCACAAATATCCCCTTTAAAGAGATGATGATGAGGAAAAGAGAGAAATAGACCCAGGGAATAAATCTCTGCATTGAGTACTGTCCTAGTAGCTCTACTAGCCAAGTCACCAACAGCACAAGCTTATCTTTGTGAATGAAAGTGGCTAAACATTGAGCAGATTCAATCTTTGAATTATATGTATATTCAAATTTGAAGTTGCAAACTTAAGACTTGAAAAGCTAATTTAAAAAGGTTGTCGGTGAGTTGGAATCATCTGAACATTTCTGTAAAGTATTTGCATCCAAGTTAAATTTCACTTAATGTTGCTTTGAGCTTGTTACGATAAATTTTTCATTTATCCCTTTTCCGTTGTCATTTCAGTTCATCTAGGAGAAGGGAGTTTTTTTTTGTAATGTGGGAAAAGGGCTTTGTGGCCAATTCAAAACTTATTTTCCTCTTCCGTGCCCCCCCACCAGTGAAGTTTCTCTGCATAAGAATTCTGGACCACGCAACATGCAGCTGTACTGTCCTTTCAAAATATATATATATATATTTATTTTTGTTTCCCTTTTCAGTTGCATGTGTCTAACAAATTCATTTCCTTTTTCAAAGGCACTAGAAGTCTGTAAATACGTTAAATGTCACTCCATTGTATGATTCATTTTTTGCTTGTTTGTACATAGAAAAATATGAAAATTGGTATTTATTACAAGACTGAGATAATGTTATGTATTGATTTGATTTGTCTGTACATCTCCCATTTGCCTTCGATATGTAAATTATATATTAGACTTCAATAATTTTGCAGAATGGTACAATGATTATTTTTAAATGAACACATGCATTTAGCTTAATCTGTAAAATATGTTGTTGAATTCCATGCTATTCGTCCAAGCCGTTTGAAGCCATTTTCATCATACTTTTAAATAATAAAAGAATTATATATGCAAGAAAAAGATTCTTCCTTCCAGTTATCTTCTCTTCTGAAATCATTGGGTTAGAGATGGGCAAACACGAAGAAATCTGCAGATGCTGGAAATTCAAGCAACACACGAAAAATGCTGGTGAACGCAGCCGGCCAGGCAGCGTCTATAGGAAGAGGTACAGTCGGCGTTTCAGGCCGAGAGTCCTGACAAAGGGTCTCGGCCCGAAACATTGACTGTACCTCTTCCTATAGATGCTGCCTGGCCTGCTGCATTCACCAGCACTTTTTGTGTGGGTTAGAGATGGGGTTGACTTTTGTAGATCTTCGTGGGGCATTAATTGGGAGAGGTAGATGCAGTCTAATCCAACCCTATTTCATGACGGGTTCCAAAAAGACCAAGGGGTAGACTTGCTTGATTTTTGCAGAGTTGCAACCACAATCCTGGTGCTGCCTGTAAGGAGTTTTTATGTTCTCCCCGTAAGCGTGTGGGTTTTCACCAGGTGTCCGGGTTTCTTCCCACAGTCCAAGCATACTGGTTGGTAGGTTACTTGGTTATTGTAAATTGTCCTGTGATTAAGCTAGGGTTAAATTGGGAGGTTGCTGGCTGCAACACATAAGTTTGAGACTGCCAGACACAGGCTAGAGTGCAGCTTCTCATTTCATTGCTGGAGCGCATGTGACCAGGGGTATAATACAGAGTCCAGCTGGGCAGTATGAATTTTCTGGTTTTTCCCAGCTCTGAGACTGGTAGGTCTAACCTTTGAAGCTGAGCCAAGTTTCAGTGCTGTATCTCCCTTTTGATACTGACTCAGCTTACTTTGGAACGGCAGCTGTTGAGCCTGAACGACTTACTGGTCTGGACACTTTGCGTCTATCTGTTTATAATGCACACCATCACTTTCAAATCAGTGCTCCTGTATAGCAACAAAATGGAATCTTTTTGGCCAGCTTTGACCATATCTCAGACAGTTTCAAACAATGTCTTGGAATGTTAATGTCCATCTGTAGGGCCTTTGTTTGATTGTTCAACACTTTGGAGATCAGCACGGAAAACAGAACCTATGGGATGAGATATATGTATCCAAGTGCTATGATGGCATGTTTCCCTACTCACATTAGTTGTTGAAGCCTACTGTAAAGGATTATCCATTATCAGCTTGTTTAATAATGATTAATGCCATTATTGAAATTGCAAACTAATCAGCTGGAAACCCACTGAAGGAAGATTGTGTGAAGATGTGCAAACATGAGGCTGAGTGGGCCATACAATAAGGAAAAAAAAGCTCCCTTTTCCAAGTTTATCAGGGAATGCTTGGTGAGCTGCAGAAAGTTACAGGACAGGATTTCTCCAATAATGCAATAGTTTCCATGTTGTCTTTCAGTACCTGGGAACATAGCAAAATGCTGAAAAAGCATTGAAGGATCAATCTTTAATAACATAGAGAAATAGAATAGCAAATCTGCTCACCGAATTAGAATAGCTCTAGCACATAGAAGGAAACTTGGCCCATCATGGTAACTCCTGGTCTGCTTCTTTACCAGAGCAATGTATTAGTAACACTTCAGTGCTTCTCGGTTTTGTATTTTTTTTCCTTGATCTGTATATTTATCCACCTTCTCTTTGAAAACTACAACGGAAACTGGCAGTTCATTACAGCCAGTGTAAAGCAGCGTAAGAATCACTCCTTTTTGACAGTGCCACGAGAGCAAAAGACAATGCTTTGATTGTTTACAATACATGCTTACCGAATAACAGTTCCTCTGCCTTTTTTAAAATTAAATCTACATTAGGGAAACACTAGATATATCACCAAATATGGGCAGGTTAAGTAATATTTTGAAAGATGATCCATTAATCTCTAGCGGTCAGGAACAGTGACAAATACAGAATATATTTGATAAATTGATAAATGCAGAGCACATTATTTTGAGAAGAAAAGTAAAAAAAATTTTAAAAATTGTTAAAACTACAAATACTTTTACCTAAGTTTGTAAAGGATGAAATTGAATAAGCTGCATTTCTTGAGAGTTGCTTTAGAGAAAGAAATAGCAACTTTTTTTTGCAGAGACTGCATGCAGCTCTATGTTGATGTCCCTTGATGACTTCTCAAACGGCTCAGCGAACCACTCAATCATCATTCTTGGGGGGAGGAGTGGTTATGACGAAGCCAAGTATTTTATCAGGGAAGGACCTGGATGATTTCAGCATTGATCCTTCTTTATTTTGCCTTCATACCATCTGGGATCTGGGGACGGTGGCCCTGGCTGGCAAGATAAATTGGAATAGTTGGCACTTTGTGAAGACCCCTCATACTTAGCTGCTTATGTAAACAATATTACCAGTTTCACTGTTACTACTTTATTAAGAATCATTTTAACAGTGGATATGGTTGTAATCCAAGTCCACAAATGTTTGAGACTGCAACTCTACACTAAGATGGTTAACTTTTAATAAACTATTGAACTGTGGGTAAACACCAAACAATAGCCTGTAATGGTAAGTCACAGATGTGAAACTTCTCTCTTCATGGATCCTGACTGACCCAAGTATTTAAATGATTTTCTTTTCCTGAAAAAAAATACTGACGTAACAGGCTGATAGACCTCGCTGACTAAGTTTCTATAATTTGAAATGATTAAGCACAATTCAGTTATACCAGATCCTTCACACTGTTGCCATGAGGAAGAAGGGACAGGAGCCTGAGGACCCACACCACTAGATTCAGTAACAGTTACCACCCCTCAACCATCAGTCTCCTGAGCCAGAGGGGATAACTACACTCAACTTCATTCACCCCTTCACTGAACTAGACTCAATTTCCAGGACTCTTCATCTCAATTACTCAATATTTAATCCTTATTTATTTTTATTATTATTTCATTTTTTCACTTTTTGCATTTGCAGAGTTTTTCTCATATATTGGTTGTTGTCTATTGTGTTTCATGTATTTACCGTGAATGCCCAGAAGGAAATGAATAATGACATGTATGTACTTTGTTAATAAATTTACTTTGAACTGTCAACTTTGGGAGACCCACCCTAACACTTTCAGAACAGCTGGAAACAGGAATGAATTCTGAGAGGGAATAAAGAGGAAACTGCTGCTTTTTGAATATGGCTTCAGCAGCACCAGGGTGGGTTGGTGTTGGTGCATTGGCATCCCCCTCTCTCTGTGGGGTCTGGTTAATAAAACAGGACATTGTATTGTAATACACAAGTCTGAGATGTTGGCAGCAACGCACACAGCTGTAAATACAATAATTGCTCAAGTAGGCCATGGGTTGTGGAAACAATTTTATCCCCATTCCAGGTCAGCTATTGGTGAAGCAAACTGAGTTCTGCCATATCTGCAAGAAAGTACTTGAGTCAATGATGAACGGCAGGTGTTGCGTCTGGTTTCATATTATTGATTTACAATTGAATGGGCTGCCAAACAAGCCATTTGTTTTTCTTCTAATGGCTAACGAAGTTTTTTAATTTTCGTTTTGTGATTGGATTGTAAATTAACTTGCTGTAAACCTCCCATTGTACCACGGCATCAATATCCAGTGACCCGGGTTCAATCTTGACCTCTGGTATTGTATTGTCTCCCATTGACAGTGAGAGATCCCCCCTGGTTCTCCAACTTCCATCTGCATTCCAAAGTAATACACTAATAGGCCTCTAAGTTACCTCTGGTGTCGAGGTGAGTAGTAAAATCTGGATAGGTTAATGGGAATGTGGTGGACAGAGAGAATAAAATAGCATTAGTGTAAAGAGGTGCTTTATGGTTACAAACTCGGGCTGTTCCTACAGTGGGACTTGAACTCACACGTACCTTGATCTCCGGGTAAATTATGCATGAAATCCAGGCTTGATGGGAGGGACATGTTCACTTCCCTGAAGGACATCAGTGAGTTATTAACAGCAATCATGTAGAAAATGACCATAATATCTGGTGCCAGCCTGTTATTATTCAAGTTTATTGAATTCAGTTTTACTACCATGATAATTCTTAATCTCTCAGCTTCTGGGCCCTGAGTATTATCATGGCCAACAGTTATCATATGTTTATGTACATAACCAACTGGAACAGGTTAAAATAATTATGCAAAATACCAACAAGGGAAAAATGTGGCATTCAACTTTTAACCTTCCATCTTATAACGGATCCTGATAAAAACAGAACATCCTAGGTATATATTTAATTCACATTTGTTCCACCAAGTTTCAACCAAGAGGAGGTGGCCACACATTTTAATTCCATGCCCCATTCACATTCTGACATGTCTATCCACGGCCTCCTCTACTGTCAAGATGAAGCCACACTCAGGTTGGAGGAACAACACCTTATATTCCGTCTGGGTAGCCTCCAACCTGATGGCATTAACATTGACTTCTCTAACTTCCATTAATACCCCACCTCCCCTTTCTACCCCATCCCTTATTTATTTATTTATTTTTCTTTTTTTTCTTTTCCCCTTTTTTCTTTTTTTCTCCCTCTGTCCCTCTCACTATAACACCTTACCCATCGTCTGGGCTCTCCTCCCCCTTTCTTTCTCCCTAGGCCTCCCATCCCATGGTCCTCTCCCTTCTCCAGCCTCGTATCCCTTTTGCCAATCACCTGTCCAGCTCTTGGCTCCATCCTTCCCCCTCCTGTCTTCTCCTATCATTTCGGATCTCCCCCTCCCCATCCCCCTCCCTCTTTCAAATCTCTTACTATCTCTTCTTTCAGTTAGTCCTGACGAAGGGTCTGGGCCCGAAACGTCGACTGTACCTCTTCCTATAGATGCTGCCAGACCTGCTGCATTCACCAGCACTTTTTGTATGTGTTGTATGAATCTCCAGCATCTGCAGATTTCCTCGTGTTTACGGGAAGAAAACATAATTGAGTTAGTTGTAGCATGATATAGATCTGCAGAAAAAGTTTACAAAAATGTTAGGACTAGATAGCCTGAGTTACTGAGAGAGCTTGGTCCAGCTAGGTCTTTAATCCTTGGAATGTAGGAGAATGGAGGATGATCTTGTATAGTGTACAAGATGATAAGAAGCATAGGTAGAGTGGACAACCGGACTTTACCCCAGGGCAGAGATGGCTAATACATGGGGATATTGTGTTAGGGTGAACAGAGGACAGCTTAGGGGGAATGCTAGAGGTAGTTTATGTTACACAGTGATGGGTGCGTGGAACGTGCTGCCAGGCTGGTGGTAGAGGCTGGTACATTAGGGACATTTAAGAAACTATTAAAAGGCACATGGATGAAAGTAAAATGGGGGATTATTTGGGAGGCCCGTGACCATGAGAAAACCTTTCATGCTGGAAATCCAAAGCAACACACACAAAATGCCAGAGGAACTCAGCAGGCCAGGCAGCATCTACGGGGAAGTGTAGACAGTTGATGTTTTGAGCCGAGACCCTTCATCAGGACTGGAAAGAAAGAGAAGTCAGAGTAAGAAGGTGAGAGGAGGGGAAGAAGCAGTAGAAGGTGGCAGGTGATAGGTGAAACTGGGAGAGGAGGGGTGGGGTGTGAAGTAAAGAGCTGGGAAGTTGGATTGGTGAAAGATTAAGGGCTGGAGAAGGGGGAATCTGATGGGAGAGGACAGAAAACCATGGAAGAAAGAGAAGGAGGAGGAGCACCAGGGGGAGGTAACAGGTAAGGAGACGAGGTGAGAGAGGGAAACAAGAATGGGGAATGGTGAAGGGGGAGGGTGCAATTACCAGAAGTTCAAGAAATCAGTGTTCATGCCATCAGGTTAAAGGCTACCCAAATGGAATATAAGGAGTTCCTGCTCCAACCCAAGTGTGGCCTCATCGCGGCAGTAGAGGAGGCCATGGACTGGCATGTTGGAATGGGAATAGGAAGCAGAATTAAAATGGGTGGACCCAGGTGACTCATCTACCATCTCACTAGCCTCTGCATCCAGCACATAATTCTTTGTAACTTCCATTATCTTCCCCAGGATCCCACCACCAAGCACATATTTCCCCCCACCCTCCACCACCCCCACTTTCTGCTTTCCACAGTGACTCCCTTGTCCATTCATCCCTTCCCACTGACCTCCATCCTGTTACTTATCTTTGCAAGCAGAACAAGTACCACACCTCCGCTTCCACCTCCTCCCTCATTGTCATTCAGAGCCCCTTCAAGGTGAGGCAACCTTCAGCTTCAAATCTGTTGGGGTCATCTACTGTATCTGATGCTCCTGGTGTGGCCTCCTGTATACCAGAGAGACCCAACGTAGATTGGGAGTGTGCTGAGCTGAGCACCTTTGCTCTGTCCACCAGAAAAAGCGGGGTATCCCAGTAACCACCCATTTCAATTTTCCCATTTTTCTCCAACTTCCTCAAATATTTCTCAGTACTTGGTCAAACAAGGTATACATCCTGAAATATTAACTCTTTCTCTTACCACAGCTGCTGCCAGACCTGCTGAGTATGTCCAACATCTTGTTTTTAGTTCTCCATCTACCCAAGTTACAAACACCCAATTCATGGATATCACATAGGTATGAACAAATGTTTGGGAGACCAGCAGCGAGGCTAGGGTGGATTTTCCAGCTGCTGTGTGAGCTCAGGCAGCATTTCAACGTGACTTCATCCTATCCTTCATCTCTCCCCACCATTCCCTACTCCCCCTGTCACCACAAGCCCATGATGCACGAGTTGCTGGGTCAGGCTGAGCAGAGCAGAGCAGAGCCGAGAATGTTGAGCAGACTCACTTGCTGATGACTTCTTCCCACAACAGTTCAGGTTCAGAATCAGGTTTAATATCACCAGCATATGTCGTGAAATTTGTTCACATTGCATCAGCAGATACGTTGCAATACAGAATAATAGAAAAAAACTGTGAATGAGTGCCTATATGTATGTGAGTGTAAATAGTTAAATTAAATGAGTAGTGCAAAAATAGAAATAAAAAAGTAGTGAAGTCGTGTTCATGAGTTTAATGCCTGTTCAGAAATCAGATGGCAGTCAGGAAGAAACCATTCCTGAATCCTTGAGTGTTTGCCTTCGTGCTTCTGTACCGCCTCCTGCTGGCAACAATGAGAACAAGGCATAACCTCGGTGATGGGGGTCCTTAATGATGGATGCCGCCTTTTTGAGGCGTCACTCTTTGAAGGTGTCCTTGATGCAGGGAAGGCTAGTGCGCATGATGGAGCTGAATTGAGTTTACAACTTTCTGCAGTTTACTTCGATCCTGTGCAGTGCATCTCCAACCCCTCCCATATCAGACAGTGATGCCGCCAATTAGAGTGCTCTCCATGTATTTGCTAGCTAGCCTCTATCCATAGTATCCCCTTAATTTGTACATTGCAAATTCAACTGGAACTATCGGCATCCAGTTCTGGACAGTGCACACATGAAAGATGTGAGGGTTTTGGAGAGACTACTGTAGGATTCAGCTAGAAAGGTTCCATGATTGAGAAATTAGAATTACATGAATAGATTTGAGAAGCCAAGATTGTCAGAGGCATGCAAAATATAGGAATCAGAGACGGGAATAGTCAAACAGCCATTAAGACCGCCTCAGCTGGAATCTGCAACACACTGCCTAAGGGGGTGGCTAATAAGATTGTGGCTGATCTGATTACCAACTCAATGCTGCATTGACTTAGCTCTGCATTGTTCACCTTGGAGCAGAAGCTCAGGGGAGATTTGATGAAGGTGTTTAAAATCATCAAGGCTTTTGATAAAATAGTAAAGAAAAACGGTTTCCATTGGTGGCAGTCAGTACCAAGAAGAAACAAACACTATGATGAGTAGCAAAAGAATTGGGATAAATATTACATCATGAATGGTACAATTTGCATTGCATCACCTGAAATGGAGATTGAACAATATGTTTCAAAAAGGTATTAAAGAAATACTCAGTAGAGAGCAATGTGTGGTGATTTGATAGAAGAGCAGGTTAATGTGACTAATTGTGAAAACATGATAGGAAAAATGGCCTTGCTAATGACTTATAACAGAAATCACCACATGACTACAGATTGGAATGTTTCAGTGTTATCTACATTGTGAGACAGTAGTGCACGTAAAGTAAGTGATAATTGTTCATTTTAAACTTGTTTGGTTTTCAAAGAATGTCAGACTATCACATTACATATGTAATGGCCTCCCTATGTTTTTATTTTGGATGCAAAACTTAATTATGCATTTATCTAAAGTGAATTAACAAAGGGATTGCTGCAGTTTTTTGCTGTATTTGTAATGACAAAGACAGAACAGAGTAGTAAAAGTAAATCTATAATCAGAATTTAAATTAAAGGACAATAGGAACATAATTTTTAAACAGGCAATACACCAACCAGAACTGAAATGAGAAAGGATTTCTTCACAGAAAAGAGTAACAAGATTCTGGAATTCATGCTCTAAAAGTTGGTAGATGCTGTTTCATGTAGAAGTTTTAAGAGTTTGACTGTTTAAGTTAAGAGTGTCAAGAGAAATGAAACAAAGTCAGTTAAACACAGCTGAGGCACATTTCAACCAAAATCTAATCAGGATCAGAATCACATTATTGTCAGTATGTCAACCATACCAGAACTGATTGTGGTTTGGTGCCAAACATAAAACACTGAACAATAACATAATAAACAACACAATAGTAACCTACAATTTACAAGACAATAATGCAAACAGCCATGAACAATTAACAATTAGCAGAAGGGTCACGTGCTAATGTCAATAATCAAACTTAAATAAATGTGAGCAAATTCAATAGTTCCACAAAACAAAGTGAGCAGAGAAGGCCATTTAAAGGATCGTAAACACAAAATAATCTGCAGATGCTGGGGTCAAAGCAACACTCACAACACGCTGGAGGAATTCAGCATGTCAGGCAGCATCCATGGAAAAGATCGGTCGACATTCCGGCCTGAAACATCGACCGATTTTTTCCATGGATTCTGCCCGACCTGCTGAGTTCCCCCAGCGTGTTGTGAGTGTTGCCATTTAAAGGATGTTGTACCGGGACAATCAGATGATAGAATGGGTTTGAGGGGCTGAATGGCCTTCAGTTGCTGTGCATCAACAAATTTGAGGTTCGCCCAGCTCTGCTCCAATTCCCACTGGTAGATGAAGTTCAGAGTTTCCTGCTAGATATTTGGGCCTGCAAACATTTGGGGAAATGATAATATAGACTGCATTCATTGCTTGCCGAGTACTTTGAGCTGTGAAGTTGTAGAAGCTGCTATAGGAATGCAAGTCTTAAATATTTTTTTTGAACAACACATACAAATTAGAAATCAGAGAAAATCTACAGCTGCTGGGAGTCCGAGCAACACACACAAAATATTCCTGTTTATCAGCTTCAGTTCAGTGTTTAATATGATCTTTTCTCACAAGCTGGTGGGTAAATTGTCCTCATTAGATCCTAACACGTTTCTCTGTAACTGGATCCTGGACAGAAAGGCCACAGTTCATCCGTGTTCGCAGAAAATTCTTTGGCTGCATCACGCTGAGCACCTGCGTTTCCCAGGAGTGTGTCCTCAGCCCAATGTTGTTCATGATGCTGACATACAACTGCACTACTAGATCTACTTGTGTCATCAAGTTCACTGATGATACAACTGTGGTTAGTCTCGTCAACAACAACCATGAGATTACATACAGAAAGGGCAGCTGGTAGAATGGTGTGAGCAAACAACTTGAGTCTCAACAGGGACAAGGCCAAAGAGATGATTATGGCTTTTAGGAAGGTGCGGTCTTACCATTCCCAACAGCACATACCTGGTTCCTTGGGGAGAGAGCTGGGAGAACCAAGTTTTTGGAAATGCATATAATGGATGATTTCACCTGGTCTCTGAACACCACCTCTTTGGTCAAGAAAGCATAGCAGCATCTCCACTTCCTGAGGAGACTGAGGCAAATGAGACTCCACTGCCTCATTCTAACCGATTTCCACAGGAGCACCATTGAGTGTGTCCTGACCAGCTGCATGACAGTCTGGTAAGGGTATTGCAAAGCACCTCGCCACGTCCCTAAAAAGGGTTATAAGGACTCCTGAGGGGATCGTTGGAGTCTGTCTTCCAACCATCAGAGATATTTATCGGGAGCCTGCATATGCAGGGCTCTTTAGCATTGTCAATGATCCATCCCATCCATCCAACAATCTCTTTGACCCCCTACCATCAGGCAGGAGATACTGCAGCATTAAAACAAGAACTGTTAGGATGGGAAACAGCTTCTTCCTCCAGGCCGTAAGGCTACTGAGCTCCCCACCACCACCCAGGTCTCATAATGTATGAGGTGTCAGTGGCATTATACAGTTTGTGTCGTAAATGCACCTTATTACTTGTTAGTTTATTTGTGGTGATGTTACTTTATGGGCGATGTGTGCAAGTTTTAAGTACTATGTTGCGCACCTTGTTCCGGAGGAACATTGTTTTCTTTGGGGAGTATACATGTGTATGGTTGAATGACAGTAAACTCAGTTTGAACTTGATGTAGAATGCTACAATGAAAATGAAAATTTGGAGGATGAAGTACTTGAATACATTGTATGTCACATGCAGGTGATAATAATAAATCTGATTCTGATCCTGATGAAGGCAGTCTACTATCTGCAACAGGTATCTGCCCTGAATTTGTTCTTTTGCAGCCAATCAAAAGAACACGACAGCATACACAGGATGAATTCCTGTCAGTAACTAATATTAATGCACAATTTTATCGTACTGTTGTGGTATTGGTAGAGTTCTAATTTGTTCTGTATATTATTTAAAATACATAGTTTGTTACTCAGTTAAACGGTAGGTTGGCAAATCCTGTTCGTAAGGTGCTGCTGTGAATTTGTGCGTTTAATATGCCAAATTCCTGTACTTTCTTAATGTAGCATTAAAACGTTCACTGGCACCAGATAAAATTTGTATACCAGTTCAGTACTTTTCCGGCCGTCACCGTCAATCAGATGCCTTTTCAAGTACTGAAATTATTGGCGAGTTTTTTTTTAACTAATCTCAAAAGCTCCTATATATGCCAATTACTCTCCTACTTCAGAACAGGAAGAATCAGAATCAGGTTTATTATCCCTGACATATATAATGAAACTTGTTGTTTGGTGGCAGCAGCTCAGCGCAAGATGCAAAAAAATTAGCATAAGTTACAATAAAAAACAAGCAGTGCAAAAGTAGAAAGACAACATCCTGTGGAAATGGAAAACCTGGCAATTTCAAACAAAGGTCTTCTGCATAACAATTGTCACATTATTTCAAATCATATGCAAAGCATATTGAGGTTGCTCATTAAAGTCTGTTGAAATGGCACGTGTTGTGACCAGATATAAATCTAAGTCTTTTTTATATATCTGGAAGGCTAATATAAACAATGAGGACAGAATAATATCTTCTATTCCTTTTTGCCTTTTGGAACATTTTGTCTTTTAGAGGTTATTTCATTACTAGTTCCTCAGCTAGATTAGTAATCAGTAAGATCATAGGATCCTACAGCACAGGCAGAGCCCATTTGACTTTATAGAAGTGCTCTGCAAATTGCCCCTCTCCCCTCCTCTATCTTCCTTGATCTTAGGAGGCTTTCTGTGTGCAGATTTGTGCTTATGTATAATTTTGTGCCATGTGTATATGTGCACATCTGTAGGCACATGAATTGTCGTTTTCTGTGTACGATTTTGTGAGGGGCTCTGCATACATGCAAAAAACTGAAAGACCTAAGGGTACATAAGTAGCCCAGACCAGATAAACTGCACCCCAGGTTCCTGAAAGAGGTAGTGATAGAGAGTGTCGAGGCATTAGTAATAATCTTCCAAAAAAAATCATTGGACTCTGGCATGGTGCCAGAGGACTGGAAAATTGTGAATGTCACTCCACTCTTTAGGAAAGGAGGAGAGCAGTAGAGAGGAAATTATAGACCAGTTAGCCTGACCTCAGTGTTGGGAAGATGTTGGAGTCAATTGTTAAGGATGAGGTTATGGAGTACTTGGTGACCAAGGACATGATAGGACAAAGTCAGCGTGGTTTCTTTAAGGGAAAATCTTGCCTGATGAACCTGTTGGGATTCTTGGAGGAGATTACAAGTAGGACAGATAAAGGTGATGCTGTGAATGTTGTATATTTGGACTTTCAGAAGACCTTTGACAAGCTGCCACACATGGGGCTGCTTATCAAGTTAAGAGCAGATGATATTACAGAAAGTTACTGGCATGGTTAGAGCATTGGCTGATTGGTAGGAGACAGCAAGTGGGAATAAAATGATTCATGTCTGGTTGGCTGCCAGTGACTAGTGGTGCTCTGCAGGGATCGGTTTTGGGACTGCTTTTTTATGCTGTATATCAATGATTTAGATGATGAAACAGATGGCTTTGTTGCCAAGTTTGCAGATGATATAAAGAATGGTGGGGGGTCAGGTAGTATTGATGAAACAGGAAAGTTGCAGAAGGGCTTTGACAGATTAGGAGAACAGGTAAGAAAGTGGCAAATGAAGTTCAATGTTGGAAATGTGCAGACTATATTCTAAATGGGGAGAGAAACCAAAAATCGGAGATGTAAAGGGACTTGGGACTCTTTGTGCAGAACATCCTAAAGGTTAACTTGCAGGTTGACTCGTTGGTGAGGAAGGCATATGCAGGTGAGACCACACCTGGAGTATTGTGTGCAGTTTCGGTCTCCAAATTTGAGGAAGGATATTCTTGCTATTAAGGGAGTGCAGCGTAGGTTCACAAGGTTAATTTCCAGGATGGCGGGACTGTCATATGTTGAAAGATTGGAGTGACTGGGCTTGTATACACTGGAATTTAGAAGGTTGAAAGGGGATCTGATTGAAACATGTAAGATTATTAATGGATTGGACACGCTAGAGGCAGGAAACATGTTCCCGATGTTGGGGGAGTCCAGAACCAGAGGCCACAATTTGAGAATAAGCGGTAGGCCATTTAGAACAGAGTTGAGGAAAAACTTTTTCACCCAGAGAGTTGTGGATCTGTGGAATGCTCTGCCTCAGAAGGCAGTGGAGGCCAATTTTCTGGATACTTTCAAGAAAGAGTTAGATAGAGCTCCTAATGATAGAAGAGTCAAGGGATATGGGGAGAAGGCAGGAACGGGGTACCGATTGTGGATAATTAGCCATGATCACAGTGAATGGTGGTGCTGGCTCGAAGGGCCGAATGGCCTACTCCTGCACCTATTGTCTATTGTCAATGATAGCATTCATTTCAAGAGGCCTAGAATCCAAGAACAAGGATGTGAAGCTGAGGCTTTATAAGGCAGTGGTGAGTATTGTGAACAGTTTTGGGCTCCTCATCTAAGAGAAGATATGCTGGCATTGGAGATGGTACAGAGGAATTTCACAAGGATGATTCTGGGAATGAAAAGGTTATCATATGAGGAACGTTTAATAGCTCTAGGTCTGTACTCATTGGAATTTAGAAGAGGGGCGTCCACTTAAAACGGAGATGCGGAGTAATTTCTTTAGCCAGAGAGTGGTGAATTTGTAGAATTTGTTACCACAGGCAGCTGTGGAGGCCAGACCATTGGGTGTATTTAAGGCAGAGATTGATAAATTCTTGATTGGACACAGCATCAAAGATTACGGGGGAAGGCCTGGGAGTGGGGCTGAGGAGGGGAGAAAAGGATCTGCCGTGATTGAATGGCAGAGCAGACTCCATGGGCCAAATGTCCCAAACTCTGTCCCTATGTCTTATGGTCTAAATTCTAGGTTGGAATTTTGAAACACTACCAAGGAAATGTGGCAGGTATTGTCTTTCAGATAAGACTATGAATAATGTCTTGCCCGTTCTTTTATGTGGATTTTAAGATATCTCTGCATTTTTTAAAATTTATTTTTAAAGTGTGTCATACCAGACATTCAGCCATTCTTGTCCGGCACGTGATGTCAGGATTAACCGGGTCACATTATGAACGTTCCTGACTCGACCCTTGTATTTTTTTATGAGGCCGAGTGGCTAGTTCGACACTCAACCCGGCACGGATGGAAAGCATGCTCGGGGTGGCCCGACCTGGATTCGAACTCGGGAACCTTCGCTCTGGAGTCAGGCGCTGATCTCACTGCGCCACCAGCCCGAGGTAGATCATTAGATTTCTACCCTCTTCCCTGGTCAATATGTATTTATCAGTGAACATGATAAACACATAATCTGTTTTTATAATCTCATTGTAGTTTGTTGAAGCTTGCTTTATGCAAGTTAATATATTGTATAAATTCTTCAAACTGGGGCATTCTTAAATCATGCATGACAGACTTTATAAATTGAAGAATTTCTGATTTTTAAGTCTTGCAACAGATTGAATATGATGTCCTGATGAAGGGCCTCAGCTTGAAATGTAAGCTTCGCCAGTGCTTTTTTGTGTGTTACTCTGGACTGCCAGCATCTGCAGAATCTTGATGAAGGGTAAAAGAACTCGACTTCAATTTCTGTGGATTTAGCGCCCCCCAGTGGAATACAACTGTAAATTCTACGCAAACACGAGAAAATCTGCAGATGCTGGAAATTCAAGCAACACACACAAAATGCTGGTGAGCACAGCAGGCTAGGCAGCATCTATCGGAAGAGGTACAGTCGACGTGAGAAAGACACCCGCATGGTTTGTTGCCTCCCAGGAGCCAGGGTCCGGGATGTCTCTGACCGGGTACGAGAGGGAAAGCAACCAGAAGTCGTGATACATGTTGGGACCAACGACATAGGCAGGAAGAGGGATGAGGTCCTGAAGTGTGAGTTTCGGGAATTAGGCAGAAGGCTGAAGAACAGGACCTCAAGGGTGACGTTCTCAGGATTGCTGCCAGTGCTACGTGACAGAGGTGGTAAGAATTGGAGGAGATGGCAGTTGAATGCGTGGCTGGGGAGTTGGTGCAGGGAGTAGGGTTTTAGATTTTTAGATCATTGGGATCTCTTTTGGGGAAGGTGGGACCTGTACAGATTGGATGGGTTGCACCTGAACTCGAAGGGGAGCAATATCCTTGCAGGTAGGTTTGCTAGCATGGTTCGGGAGGGTTTAAACTAATTTGCGAGGGGGATGGGACCCAGAGCGATAGAGCAGTGAAAGAAGTGCATGGAGTAAAGCCAGATCTAACATACAGAGAGGCTTTGAGGAAAGAGAAGCAGAATAAACGGTGTAAAGACAGTAAGGTAGAAGGGCTGAAGTGTGTGTACCTCAATGCAAGAAGCATCAGGAGCAAAGGTGATGAACTGAGAGCTTGGATACATACATGGAATTATGATGTAGTGGCCATTACAGAGACTTGGCTGGCACCAGTGCAGGAATGGATTCTCAATATTCCTGGATTTCAGTGCTTTAAAAGGGATAGAGAGGGCGGAAAAAGGGGAGGAAGGGTGGTCAGGGATACTATTACAAATACAGAAAGGGTTGGTAATGTAGCAGGATCCTCTTTTGAGTCAATATGGGTGGAAATCAGGAACAGGAAGGGAGCAGTTACTCTACTGGGGGTATTCTATAGGCCCCCTGGTAGCAGCAGAGATACAGAGGAGCAGATTGGGAGGCAGATTTTGGAAAGGTGCAAAAATAACAGAGTGGTTATCATGGGTGTCTTTAACTTCCCTAATATTGATTTGCACCTGATTAGTTCCAAAGGTTTAGATGGGGCAGAATTTGTTAAGTGTGTCCAGGATGGATTCCTGTCACAGTATGTGGACAGGCCGACCAGGGGGAATGCCATACTAGATCTAGTACTAGGTAATGAACCGGTTCAGGTCACAGATCTCTCAGTGGGTGAGCATCTGGCAGACAGTGACCACCGCTCCCTGGCCTTTATAATTATCATGGGAAAGGATAGAATCAAAGAGGACAGGAAAATCTTTAATTGGGGAAAGGCAAATTATGAGGCTATAAGGCTAGAACTTGCGGGTGTGAATTGGGATGATGTTTTTGCAGGGAAATGTACTATGGACATGTGGTTGATGTTTAGAGATCTCTTGTGGGATGTAAGGGATAAATTTGTCCCGGTGAGGAAGATAAAGAATGGTAGGGTGAAGGAACCATGGGTGACAAGTGAGGTGGAAAATCTAGTCAGGAGGAAGAAGGCAGCATACATGAGGTTTAGGAAGCAAGGATCAGATGGGTCTATTGAGGAATATAGGGAAGCAAGAAAGGAGCTTAAGAAGGGGCTGAGAAGAGCAAGAAGGGGGCATGAGAAGGCCTTGGCGAGTAGGGTAAAGGAAAACCCCAAAGTATTCTTCAATTATGTGAAGAAAAAAAGGATGACAGGAGTGAAGGTAGGACCGATTAGAGATAAAGGTGGGAAGATGTACCTGGAGGCTGTGGAAGTGAGCGAGGTCCTCAATGAATACTTCTCTTCAGTATTCACCAATGAGAGGGAACTTGATGATGGTGAGGACAATATGAGTGAGGCTGATGTTCTGGAACATGTTGATATTAAGGGAGAGGAGGTGTTGGAGTTGTTAAAATACATTAGGACAGATGAGTCCCCAGGGCCTGATGGAATATTCCCCAGGCTGCTCCACGACGCGAGAGAAGAGATTGCTGAGCCTCTGGCTAGGATCTTTATGTCCTCGTTGTCCACGGGAATGGTACCGGAGGATTGGAGGGAGGCGAATATTGTTCCCCTGTTCAAAAAAGGTAGTAGGGATAGTCCGGGTAATTATAGACCAGTGAGCCTTACGTCTGTGGTGGGAAAGCTGTTGGAAAAGATTCTTAGAGATAGGATCTATAGGCATTTAGAGAATCATGGTCTGATCAGGGACAGTCAGCATGGCTTTGTGAAGGGCAGATCTTGTCTAACAAGCCTGATAGGGTTCTTTGAGGAGGTGACCAGGCATATAGATGAGGGTAGTGCAGTGGATGTGATCTATATGGATTTTAGTAAGACATTTGAAAAGGTTCCACACGGTAGGCTTATTCAGAAAGTTAGAAGGCATGGGATCCAGGGAAGTTTGGCCAGGTGGATTCAGAATTGGCTTGCCTGCAGAAGGCAGAGGGTGGTGGTGGAGGGAGTACATTCAGATTGGAGGATTGTGACTAGTGGTGTCCCACAAGGATCTATTCTGGGACCTTTACTTTTCGTGATTTTTATTAACGACCTGGATGTCGGGGTAGAAGGGTGGGTTGGCAAGTTTGCAGACGACACAAAGGTTGGTGGTGCTGTAGGTAGTGTAGAGGATTGTCAAAGATTGCAGAGAGGCATTGATAGGATGCAGAAGTGGGCTGAGAAGTGGCAGATGGAGTTCAACCCAGAGAAGTATGAGGTGTTACACTTTGGAAGGACAAACTCCAAGGCTGAGTACAAAGTAAATGGCAGGATACTTGGTAGTGTGGAGGAGCAGAGGGATCTCAGGGTACATGTCCACAGATCCCTGAAAGTTGCCTCACAGGTGGATAGGGTAGTTAAGAAAGCTTATGGGGTGTTAGCTTTCATAAGTCAAGGGATAGAGTTTAAGAGTAGCGATGTAATGATGCAGCTCTATAAAACTCTGGTTAGGCCACACGTGGAGTATTGTGTCCAGTTCTGGTCACCTCACTATAGGAAGGATGTGGAAGCATTGGAAAGGGTACAGAGGAGATTTACCAGGATGATGCCTGGTTTAGAAAGTATGCATTATGATCAGAGATTAAGGGAGCTAGGGCTTTACTCTTTGGAGAGAAGGAGGATGAGAGGAGACATGATAGAGGTGTACAAGATAATAAGAGGAATAGATAGAGTGGACAGCCAGCACCTCTTCCCCAGGGCACCACTGCTCAATACAAGAGGACATGGCTTTAAGGTAAGGGGTGGGAAGTTCAAGGGGGATATTAGAGGAAGGTTTTTTGCTTAGAGAGTGGTTGGTGTGTGGAATACACTGCCTGAGTCAGTGGTGGAGGCCGATACACTGGTGAAGTTTAAGAGACTACTGGACAGATATATGGAGGAATCTAAGGTGGGGGCTTACTTATATGGGAGGCAGGGTTTGAGGGTCGGCACAACATTGTGGGCTGAAGGGCCTGTACTGTGCTGTACTATTCTATGTTCTATGTTCTATAAGGTTTCGGGTTGAGACCCTTCATCAGGACTAATAGAAAAAAGAGATAGTAAGAGATTTGAAAGTGGGGCGGGGAGGGGGAGACCCAAAATGATAGGAGAAGACAGGAGGGGGAGGGATGAAGCCAAGAGCTGGGAAGTTGATTGACAAAAGGGATACAAGGCTGGAGAAGGGAGAGTATCATGGGATGGAAGGCCTTGGAAGAAGGAAAGGGGGATGGGGAGCACCAGAGGAAGTTGCAGAACAGGCAAGGAGTTATTGTGAAAGGGAAAGGGAGAAGGAAAAAAAATTAGGGATGTGGTAAGAAGGGGGGGGAGGGGCATTAACGGAAGTTAAAGAAATCAATGTCCATGCCATCAGTTTGGAGGCTACCCAGATGGTATATAAGGTGTTGTTCCTCCAACCTGAGTGTGGCTTCATCTTGACAGTAGAGGAGGCCATGGATTGACATATCGGAACGGGAATGCATTATGGAATTGAAATTAAAATGAATTAAAATGTTCCTTGTAAGTGGAACAAGTGCTACACCTGCCCTTACGCTTCCTTCCTCACCAACATTCAGGGCCCCAGACAGTCCTTCCAGGTGAAGTGACACTTCACCTGTGAGTATGCTGGTGCGATATACTGAGTCCGGTGCTCCCAGTGTGGCCTTCGAAATATTGGTGAGACCCGACGCAGACTGGGAGACCACTTCGCTGAACACCTACACTCTGTCCGCCAGAGGAAGCAGAATCTCCCAGTGGCTACACATTTTAATTCCATGTCCCATTCCCATTCCGATTTGTTAATCCATGCCCTCCTCTACTGTAAAGATGAAGCCACACTCAGGTTGGAGGAACAACACTTTATATTCAATCTGGGTAGCCTCCAACCTGATGGCATGAACATTGATTTCTCTAACTTCCGTAAATGCCCCTCCTCCCCTTCTTACCCCATCCCTAATTTTTATTTTTTATTTTTATTTTTTCTTCTCTCTTTCCCTCTCACAATATCTCCTTGCCTGTTCTTCATCATCCTCTGGTGCTCCCCATCCCCCTTTCTTTCTTCCAAGGCCTTCCGTCCTATGATACTCCCCCTTCTCCAGCCTTGTATCCCTTTTGTCAATCACCTTCCCAGCTCTTGGCTTCATCCCTCCCCTCCTGTCTTCTCCTATCATTTCAGGTCTCCCCCTCCCCCTCCCACTTTCAAATCTCTTAAAATCTCCTTTTTCCATTAGGCCTGACAAAGGGTCTTGACCCGAAACGTCAACTGTACTTCTTCCTATAGATGCTGCCTGGCCTGCTGTGTTCCACCAGCATTTTGTGTGTGTTTTTTGTAAATTCTTTGTACTGCAACACATTCAAAATGCTGGAGGAACTCACCAGGCCAGGCAGCGTCTATGGAAAAGAGTAAACAGTCGACATTTCAAGCAGAGACCCTTCATCAGGACTGAAAAAAAAGAAAGTTCTTTTTCCAGTCAGCATTCCTGCAGCATTTTATGTATGTGGCTTTGGATTTCCAGCATCTGCAGATTTTCTTGTCATAATTCTATGTACTGTATGTGTTGTTTCTTCCCATGTCTTAAAGGCAATAAGTTAATGGACTTAACAGTTCTGTGTCTTCAATTGTTGTCCTTCATCAAACTGCTTCATAAAAGAAACGTGGCAACTGATAGTGTTCCACAAATATTCACTCAGTATATTTTGGAGATACCAATTAATAGCTCATTTGTAATTCGCAATTGTAGCTCATCCACTTCAACATTCGACATGTTGTGCATTCAGAGATGCTCTTCTGCACACAATTCTTGTGATTATTTGAGTTGCTGTTATCTTCCTGTCACATGGAAACAGTTTGTCATTCTCTTCTGCCATCTCTCATTTTTGTGTGCGCATCTATCGTAAGCAATAAGGACCACTGACATCCTTGGGTCGATGTGTTTGCGGGATGTTGTGACTTGCACACGGGTTTGATTAAAGTGAGGGAGAGTTATGCAGGTCGTCAACCTCGCTCTCTCCTCCTAGTCTATCTGGACCTAGTGGCAAGATGAGAGTCAAGATGACTAGAGGTAGGTCAGGATGCAGTGGACAACCAGGGCTATCTACGTGTCTTGCCGTGTGCTTCATGCTCCACAGTGCATGCTGGGAAATGCCTTCCCGCCCGTTGAACCAGCTGGTGGTTTCCTCCATGCAGTCCGCTGAATCCAGTCTTCACATGCTTTGGGCAGGCAAGCCCAAAGGTTCCAAAAAACGCCAATGGCTACTCTCACCTGGTTTGGCCGGCCTGTCGAAGCCATTGCCTGGGGAATGGCTGCTTACTTGAAGCCACAAGTGAGAACTGAGTGCCAAGTAAGGACCAAAGGTGGAGGACCTACCTCGGAAGGTACAACAGGTCTTCACACCAGAGATGCTACTCCTCCCCAGTACCCCAATACATCTCACAATAATATAGTGTTTGCACTCAAATAGCTGCCATAGTCTCACAGCTCCATCTCCTATTTCTCTGCCCAAGTTTCCAAATTACCTACTGTCTATCCTGCTGTACTCTTTGACAGTCTTCCTTGTTACTCACAACTCCACCAAACTTTGTGTCATCTGAAAATTTAGCAACTACAGCACCTACGTCTTCAGGTAATACAGAATCTTAAGTTAGTAGCAAATTCGCCAACTGGGTTAACACATGGTCCAAGAGCTAACATACACAAGAGCATTTTTGTTTTAAAATCTTTGAAATCAGTCTCAGAATCATTAGTGTCCAGTCCCTTGAATTGCTTGTTATGTTACTCTGTGTGTGTGTGTGTGTCAACATGGAGTGGTGATGGGGGAGACACCGTGATTGTTAATGGTGGAGCGAAAAGTGCAGGGAAAGTGTGTGATTTATTGCAATCTGAACCCTATCTGAAAGATCTTGTGAAACCTAATGGGTTGCACTTTCTCACACAATGTTTTGTGTGATTGACGCAACATCTTACAACATGGATACACTACAAGCTTATTACTTGCAGCCACATAATTTAGACTCTTACATGTCACTAATGATTTACCTGATATAAAGCATTTCTTTGACTGAAAATAGGATTGCTCACCTAGGGAATAGTCCTTTTAAGCTGAAGCCAAAGCAAGGGAATTCATTAACATGTAGACCTTGTTGTAATGTGGGAAATAGCAGAAAATAGTAGCCCATAATCACCGATGAGATGAAGATCAAATAATCTTTTGGAGAACATTGGCCAGAGCACAAGGGAGAACTCTTCTGTTCTTCCTCATATAGTGCCGCAAAATAATTTCAGAGCTAACGCTAATTATATAACCATTTTTCCAGACCACCCACAATCCTCAATGTCAGTGGTGAGTTTTACAACCAATGAATAAAAGCTGAGACTTGACTCATATGATTTAGGTTTCAAGACCAATATCACAGAGTAGGCGAGTACTACAACATAGAAACAGGCCCTTTAGCCCATCTGGTCTAAGTTGCATTTGTTCTTGAGGGATAGTGCAGAACACACATGAGGACACCAGCATTGCAGGATATTCAACTGAACTTTATTGATAACCCTGCTTGTACAGGATGTGAACTCCTCCCATGTGGGGGTGGCTAACTGAGTGGAATAGGAATACCACTATCAAATACCACAACGTCTTGGAAAAAAAAAGCCAGTTATGTACTACTTAAACATAGAATTACATTGAAATTATAGTTACTGAAATTCAGCGAATCAGTTCACTTTACCCATTGCACATAACCTAAGCCTCTTACATAAATACAAAAAAGAATTTGAGAAGTCAATGTTACGAGGGGGAGGTGGGGCATTGACTTCTCAAACTTCTGCTAATGAGCACCTCCCCTCATACCCATTCCGTTATTTATTTATATACACACATTCTTTTTCTCTCTGTCTTTTTTCTCCCTCTGTCCCGCTCACTATACCCCTTGCCCATCCTCTGGGTCCCCCTCCCCACTTTTCCTTCTCCCTGGGCCTCCTGTCCCATGATCCTGTCATATCCCTTTTGCCAATCAACTGTCCAGCTCTTGGCTCCATCCCTCCCCCTCCTGTCTTCTCCTATCATTCTGGATCTCCCCCTCCCCCTCCCACTTTCAAATCTCTTACTAGCTCTTCCTTCAGTTAGTACTGACGAAGGGTCTTGGCCCGAAACGTCGACTGTACCTCTTCCTAGAGATGCTGCCTGGCCTGCTGCGTTCACCAGCAACTTTGATGTGTGTTGCTTGAAATTCCAGCATCTGCAGATTTCCTTGTGTTTGCCAACATTATAACTGTCTTTCTCTTAGCTTTTAAAGGTCTCTCACTTTCTTTGTGTTCCTCCTTTTTTTCACCAATTCCTTTTTTTTACGAACAGTCTCATTTTGTGAAATGTTTTCAACATTGGAACTCTTTAAAAAAAACACAATCTAAAATCTAATGGAGGTCAGTGTGGACTACCTGAACACTCTGGCAAAGTGGGAGGATATTCTGACTCTTGCCCTAAGCTACTAGGCTATGAAGTATATCTCTGGTGGGATAGATAATCTGGTATAGGTTCCTGGAAGTGTTGGAGCCGATGGAAGTGTGTCCACCTGGGGTAAGTGGTCCTCGTCATAAGGATTGAGCCACTCTATTTCTTCCACTACCTTTCGTGGCACTTGCAGGTGCACGAGCGCAGATCTGTTCCACCGGATTTCATCTCTTGATGATCTGATCACAAACAATTGTGGCTCATGTTGCTGGACTATTCTTCCTTTGGTGCATTGGTCTGAAACCCAAGCGGTTTCACCACTCCTGAGCGGTAACAAAGATTCTGCTCTGTGTCTGAGATCATGCATGCTTTTCATTTTCTCATGCTGTGTTGTCTTAAAATTCCTCTCTATGACTAAGTCTGGTAAGTAAGGTTGGAGCAGGGAAGGAAGAACAGGCAGGCTTGGTCTCAGTCTCTGGCATTGACAGCTCCGGACTGTAGCTATTTGCAAGAGATGTGTAGTGATAAGCTAACTGTTCTTTGTAGGGGCCTTTTGCCTTCTGTGCGGATCTCTTGGCAGTTCACACTGCTCTTTCTGCATCTCCATTTGTCTGTGGGTACTGTGGACTGGCCGTCAGGTGCTTGAACTCAATCCCTGGCAAAGCCTTTGAATTCTGAACAGCTGAATTGTGGCCCGTTGTCTGACACAAGTGTCTCTGGTATTCCATGACGAGTGAGTACAGCCTTCAGGTGCTGTGCAAGTGCCACTGAGGATGTAGAGGACAGCATGAACACCTCAGCACTCTGTTGGCGGCAATCCACAGTGAGGTGACACCTGTCTCCCCTCACCTCAAAAATGTCTGTGCCTGCAGTTTGCCATGGAAGGTCTAGGGATTCCATGGATCCGAGAGGTTCAGCATGATTTTTGTGCAGTCTTCTGCATGCTTCATATTGCTTTACATAATCTCCCTGCTGTGTGCTCAGACCAGGCCACGACACAGATTGCTCTGGTTTAAGTGATGAGGATTATTTCTCCTGTGGTGCGACCCAGATCCAAATGTTTCTCTGAGAGACACAGAGAAAGAAGCTGAAGAAGGTTGTAAATCTAGTCAGCTCCATCTTGGGCACTAGTCTACAAAGTACCCAGGACACCTTCAGGGAACGGTGTCTCAGAAAGACAGCGTCCATTATTAAGGACCTCCAGCACCAAGGGCATGCCCTTTTCTCACTGTTACCATCAGGTAGGAGGTACAGAAGCCTGGAAAATACACTCAGTGATTCAGGAACAGCTTCTTCCCCTCTGCCATCCGATTCCTAAATGGACATTGAAGATTTGGACACTACCTCACTTTTTTAATATACAGTATTTATGTTTTTGCACATTAAAAAAAATCTATTCAATATACGTAATTGATTTACTTGATTATTTATTATGTTTTATTTTATTTATTATTATTATTTTTCTTCTCTCTCCAAGTGGTCAAGGTGTTCGCCTAGTTACCTCAAGGTTGCTAGTTCGAGCCTCAGCTGTGGCAGCATGTTTGTGCCCTTGAGCAAGGTACTTAATCACACATTGCTCTAGTCTGTGCGAGGAGTGGCGCCCCACACAGACTTCCAATCTGCGCCTTGTAAGGCATGAAAATGCCCGATGCAGGCCTCTCATGGTCTGAGTCGACGTTCCCTCCCTTCTCTCTCTCTCTGCTGTATTATGTATTGCACTGAACTGCTGCAGATCAAATTTCACATCACATGCCGGTGATAATAAACCTGATTCTGAGAGGAGGTCCTGTAGTAGCCTTGTTTTCTCCGCAACATCCAGAATGAACTTTTCCAGCTGGTTTACCATGCCAAGGAAACTGCAGATTTCTAATACATTCACAGACTGTTCCATGTTCCAAACTCCTGCCATTTTGTCTGAATCTGGTTAAACTTCGCCTGAGGGCAGTTGGTAGCCTAAGAACTTCACCTCCAACTTTGCAAATTCACGTTTCTTTTTGTTTGGGGGTAATTCCAGCCTGTTTCATTTTCTCCAAGGCAGCTTCCACTCTTTTGTCATGTTCCTCACTTGAACCTCTTAAGATGAGGACATTATCCTTGTGGCAGACTACTCCCTCCAATCCTTCCGAAATGTGCTTCAACCTCATCTGAAAGAATTCAGGGTCTGATGAGATGCTCTCAAGTTCAGCTTTGACTTTGTTCATCAATGGGACTGGTATATGTCTGGTTTGGTCAGAGAGTGGAGCATCATCCTGGCTTCAGCTGGATAAGGTAGTCTTCTTTCAGTTCCCCCAGGCCTGTGAACAACTCCAGGTAATTCTCCTGCCACTGAAGATTGTTTAGCGGATCCAACTTTGCAAAGAGATTCAGCTTCTTGATGGCATGTCTTCTCAGTAATGGTTAGAAGAGATTCTGAACAACATAGCCATCGTTTTTTAGCTGTTTCTCAACTTTAGGGATGAAAGCAGTAAATGTTCTTTTTTCACTGAGCTTATATTTCCCTGGTCCAGTGAGCACTTTCTTTGTTGGGTTTAGCATAATGCCTGTTTTCTTTGCCAGTTTTTTGAACAGTCATTTATTGATGGCTGTGACATCTGCCCCAGTGTCTATTTTGAACATCACTGCCTCATTTTGCAATTGAACCGTAATACACCAGCCTCATCTATTTGAATCTAGAACCCCAAGGAAAGTTCTCTCTTCTTCTGATTCATGTCTTTCTTTGACCTTTTTAATTTGAACTACAAAAGTCTTTTTTCCTCTCTCTCCCTGAGACTTTGACTGACTTCTTTGACTTATCTGCTGTATCTGTGTCACAGGGCAGTGGCCCACAGATTATTACAATGTATCCACTTTTGGGCGTAGCTATAAGGCATTAGCTAGCAACCCTGGGCCAGTTCTCAGCTCTGCCTCATGGTACATACAATTAGTAACTACCATAGGCAGTTTTGATTGTTATCTCCAGATATTTTTCATTGATACTTGCGAACAAGGACGGACTTACTGTAAGTTTTTTCTTGATGGGGATCTCTCTTGATCTGTAGCAATGCAGAGAGCACCGTGACACCAGGTTTGCTGAATATTCAACCAACCTTTATTAATAACTCTGCTTGTACAGTATGTGAACTCCTCCCATATGGGAGTGGCTAACTGAGTGGTATAGGAATACTGCTATCAACTACCATAACAGTCCATACTGATCTGATCTTCTGCCTATTTTCGTATACCTGAACCTGGATCATATCCTTCCAATACCCTTCCATCCAGGTACAGTGGTGCTAGAAAGTTTGTGAACCCTGTAGAATTTTCTCTATATCTGCATAAATATGACCTAAAATGTGATCGGAACTTCATGTAAATCCTAAAACTAGATAAAGAGAACACAATTAAATAACACAAAAAAATTACACTTGTTCATTTATTGAGAAAAATGATTCAATATTATATGTATTTGCTGGAAAAAGTATGTGAACCTTTGCTTTCAGTAACTGGTGTGACCCCCTTGTACAGCAATAACTTCAACCAAACGTTTCTGGTAACTGTTGATCAGTCCTACACATCGGCTTGGAGGAATTTTAGGTCATTCCTCCTTACAAAACTGTTTCAACTCTGGGATGTTAGTGGGTTTCTTTACATGAACTGCTTGCTTCAAGTCCTTGCACAACATTTCTATAGGATTAAGGTCAGGTCGTTGACTTACCCATTCCAAAATGTAAATTTTCTTTTTTAAAAAACTATTCTGTTGTTGATTTACTCTCATCTTTCAGATCATTGCCTTGTTGCATTATTCAACTTCTATTAAGCTTCAGGTGACGGACTGCTGCCCTGACATTCTCCTGTAAAATGTCTTGATACAATTTTGAATTCATTGTTCCCTCAGTGATTGTATGCTTCACAGTTGGGATGAAGTTTTGGTGTTGGTGTGCAGTGCCCTTTTTCTTCCAAACATAGCAATGTGCATTTCTGCCAAAAATGTCAACTTTTGTCTCATCTGTCCACAGAACTTTGTCCCAGAAGTATTGTAGACCATCCAGGTGGTCTTTTGCAAACTTGGGACATGCAGCAATGTTTTTTTGGAGAGTAGTGGTTTCCTCCGTGGTGTCCCTCCATGAACACCATTCTTGTTCAGTGTTTTTCTTGTAGTGGATACATGAACAGAGACTTTAGCAAGTTCTAGAGATTTCTGCATGTATTTTGCTGTTACCCTTGGGTTCTTTATCACCCCACCCCCCCCCCCAGCATTGCACATTGTGCTCTTGGTGTGATCTTTGCAGGATACCTACTCCGCAGGAGAGTAGCAATGTACTGAGTTTTCTCCATTTGTAGACAAGTTCTGTTACTGTGGACTGATGAACACTCAGGTCTTTAGAAATGCTTTTGTAGCCTTTTCCAGCTTCATGCATCTCTACAATTCTTCTTCTAAGGTCTGCTGAAAATTGTTTTAATCGAGGCATTATGCACATAAACAGATCTTTCTTGAGGAGAGCAGGCTCTGTCAGTAACCTGACTTTGTGTGTCTTTTTTATAGGGCAGGGCACCTTTACAACCCACACCACCAATCTCATCTCATTGATTGAAACACCTAACTCCAAATAACTTTTGTAGGAAGCATTACCCCAGAAGTTCACAACAAACACATGTAATGTTGGATCATTTTTCTCAATAAATAAATGAACAAGTATAATGTTTTTTGTGTTATTTATTTAATTGGATTCTCTTTATCTAGCTTCTACTGTATCTAGCTCCACTGTACCTATCTAAAATACTCTTAAATTTTACAATTGAACCTGCATTTATCACTTCTGCTGGCAACTCATTCCACATTCACACCACACTCTGAGTGATAAATTTTCCCCTCAGATTCTCTATGAATAAGCCTGCATCTTTTTCCTTCATAATTTTGTACAACTCTTTAAGGTTATCACAACATGACTGGGTTCACACCAGATTTTGTACAATCAGATTCATAGAAAAGTACAGCACAGAAACAGGCCCTTTGGCCGTCTAGTCCATGCTGAATCTTTAAACTGTCTACTCCTATCGACCTGCAAGGCACCATATCCCTCCATATCCCATCCAAACTTCTCTTAAACGTTGAAATTGAGCTCGCATGCACCACCTGTGGGGGCAGCTCATTCCATGATCTCACAACCCTCTCAGTGAAGAGACGCAAGAGAAGCTGTAGCTGCTGGAGACCTTGAGCACCACTAAGAGACTGGAGGAATTCAGCAGGTTGGGCAGCATGTATGCAGGGAAATAAGCAATTGATGTTTCGGGCCTGATCATCAGTCCTGATGAAGCGTCTTAGCTCAAGATTAGTTTAGCTCATGGGGGAGCTGCGGAGTAGACTCGATGGGCCGAATGGCCTACTTCTGCTCCTTTGTCTTGTGATCTTGTGATCTCGTGAAGGTGGACTGTTAATTTCCCTCTATAGACATTGTCTAATCTGCTGAGGTCCTCCAGCATTTTGTATGTGTTGCATGACCAGAAACTTATCCTTGATAACAATTCTTGGGGTCATCTACTGTAATATCTATATGTGTATTATCAGATGCCAAAACTTGAGAAGTATTTTAAATGTTATTCAAAATGCTTGAAACCAAATGAACTGGAGAACCTTGCTCATTCAAACAGATCCTATAATCTGGTGCTTATTTTAAGCTGCTTCCTAATTTCCTAATACATGTAAATACACATGGCAAATAAAGTTGATGTTTAATCTTTGAGTTGCAACTTTTTCAGAGATCCCACTGTGAGAACTGTGAGCTGCCGAAACAGAGGGAGAGATCGGAAAAGAAACAAAAAAAATATTTATTTATTAATCATTGCAGGGATATCTAATCATAAACATTGTAGACCAGCCTTCCAATACATCCAGGTGCAATTTTTCCCATTTTGCAAGGGGAAGGTATTGTAGGTTGACATTGATAAACCTGGCATGTTTCAAATACTGAGTGGAAATGTACCAAAGTAATGGAAAACCATTAGTTCCACACAGGCAAATAAACACCTGAGAATCAGGTACAATCCTTGAGTTAGGCTATAAGAACAAAATCTATGTCCTTGACAGGTGAAGATTGGATTCTATTACCTTGTAATTTGCTTTCACTTATTTTTGAATTATTTTGAAGTTGCTCTGGATTTCCAGCATCTGCAGAATTTCTTGTTTTTTTGAAGTACTAAAGGATTTATCACTAGTCACCTCAAGAATTTTGAGACTTGGTCATAACCGATTTGAGACAGCATTACGGCAATTTACACTCAGGAAGAAATTTGAAAATGGGGTTTGTTTGGCTCTTGACAGGACCACAAACAATTCAACATAGCTCCTGACACCTAATTGCACAGCATTCAGAGAAGGGCATCTGCCACTAAAGAAACACCAATTAAAATCTAACAGCTGGAGTCGCTCAGTGGGTCACAGCAGTCAGTCATATGACAAGTTTATTGTCACATCACAAATACCTGTACACACAGGGTTCAATGGAAAACTTATCTGATGCTTCATCCCTCATCCCAGGAATCAATTTGGTGAACTTTTGTTGTACTCCCTCAATTGCAAGTAGATTCTTAATAGCCATAGAATTATGGAGTCATACAGCATGTCTAAACTGGTCCAAACTGACCAGGTTGTCTACCTGAGTTAATTCCGCCACATCTGTTCTCAGGATGAGGCTTTTCATTCAAGAACAACTGAGATGTCCTCCTTCTTCAAAGAAAGGGGCTTCCCTTCCTCCACCATCAATACTGCCCCCTCCTGCATCTCTTCCATTTTGTGCACATCTGCCCTCATCCCATCCACCCACTGCCACACCAGGGATAGGGTTCCTCTTGTCCTCGCCTACCACCCTATCAGCCCCTGCATCCAGCACATAATTCTCCGTAACTTCTGCCATCTCCAACAGGATCCCACCACCAAACACATCTTTCCCACCCTCGCACTTTCCACTTTCCGCTCCCTACGCAATTCCTTTGTCCACTCGTCCCTCCCACCCCCCGATCTCCCTCCCAGTACTTATCCTTGCAAGTGGAACACATACCACACCTGACCCTACACCTCCTCCCTCACTACTATTCAGGGCCCCAATCAGTCCTCTCAGGTGAGGTGACACTTCATCTGTGAGCCTGTTGGGATCATCTACTGTATCTGGTGCTCCCAGTGTAGCCTCCTGTATCTTGGAGAGACCCTACATAGACTGGGAGACTGCTTCGCCAAGCACCTTCACTCTATCTGTCAGTAAAAGCAGGATCTCCTGGTGGCCACCCACTTTAGTTCCACTTCCCATTCCCATTCCAACAGGTCAGTCATTGGCCTCCTCTACTGCCATGATGAGACCTCACTCAGGTGGAAATGCAACACCTTATATTCTGTCTGGGTAGCCTCCAACCTGATGGCATAAACATCGATTTCTCGAACTTCAGGTAATCGCTGCTCTGTCCTCTTCTTCAGCATTCCCCGTTCTTGTTTCCCTCTCACACATTCTCTTCCTACCTGCCCATCATGTCCCTCTGGTGCTCCTCCCACTTCCCTTCCTTCCATGGTTTCTGTCCTCTCCTGTCAGATTCTCCCTTCCCCAGCCGTTTATCTCTTCCAGCAATCAACCTTCCAGCTCTTTACTTTACCCCCTTCCCCTCTCTCGATTTCACCTATCACCTGCCTCCTTGTACTTCTTCCTCCTCTCCCCCACCTCCTTTTTCTGATTTCTTCCCCCTCCGTCTCGGGTCCTGATGAAAGGTCTCAGCCTGAAACGCCAACTGTTTATTCCCATCCGTAGATGCTGCCTGACCTGCTGAGCTCCTCCAGCACATTGTGTGTATTGCTCTAGATTTCCAGCATCTGCAGTACCCCTTGTGTCTTTGAGATAATTCCCTGTTTTTGGCCGATATTCCATAAACACTTGTTATCCATGTAGCTGTCAAAGTATATTTTAAACATAATTGTACTTGCTTCTGCAACTTCCTCTGGCAGCTCCTTCCATATTACCTCCACTCCCATCACCTGTGTGAAAAGATTGATCCTCAGGTACCCTTGAAATCCTTCCTTCTCACCTTAAAACTATACCCAGTAGATTTAATCTTCCTTACCCTGGGTAAAAGATTGTGACCATTCATATTATGCATGCATCTCAAGACCTTATAAATCTCTATAGTCCCTCAACCTCCTATGTGCCAGGGAAAAACGGCACAGCCTTTTTCACAGTATCTCTTTGCATCTCACACCTTCAGTACTGGTAACTGCTTTGTAAGATTTTTCTGCATCAAGTCCAGTTTACAGACGTCCTTCCTATAACTGAAGTGACCAGAACTGCAAGGTGTAAATTGGTAAATTAGTGAATTAGCTTACTGTTCTCACATGCACAGAGATACAATGAAAAGCTCTGCATGCCATCCATACAGTTTGTTTTATTACAACTGTGCTTTGACAGAGTACAAGGGAAAACAATAAAGAATGTAGAATCAGATGTTACAGTTACAGAGAAGGTGCAGAGCAGGCAGATCTTAAGGTGCAAGGCCATACCGAGAGAGATTGTGAGGTGAAGAGTCCATTTAATCATACTAGGCAATGAACAATAATCGTAAAACAGTGGGATAGAAACTGCCTTGAGCCTAGTAGATACGCTTTGAGGCTTTTGTATTTTGTATCGATGGTGGGGAGCAGATGGGGGATAAAGAGAGAATGTCTGGGGTGGGTGGGGGGGTCTCTGATTATGGCTGGCTGCTTTACTGAGGCAGAGGGAAGTGTCGACAGAGTCCATGGAAGGGAGGTTGGTTTCTGTAATGTACTGTGCTATATGCACAACCCTCTGCCGTTCCTTGTGGTCTTGGGAAATGCAGTTGCCATATCAAGCCATCCCAACTCTTGTACTCAATGCCCTGACCGATGTAGGCAAGCACACTGAATACTTTTTCCTCAGCTAGAGAGACCAGACTTACACTCAATACTCCAGGTGCACTCTTACCAGGGTCCTAACCACTGTTCCCTGTAAGCTGTGCGGGTGTGTGGCCGC
Source organism: Mobula hypostoma (assembly GCF_963921235.1). Lineage (NCBI taxonomy): Eukaryota > Metazoa > Chordata > Chondrichthyes > Myliobatiformes > Myliobatidae > Mobula > Mobula hypostoma. Next base: position 145,758,801 of record NC_086097.1, on the reverse strand, counting down.
GCAGTCACTGAAATGCTCCATCACATCAAGCCTTTGCTCCTGTGCAGCTGGAATCTCCTTTTAGATAATGTTTTGCTAAAGTGGCACATAGTTTTCAGGCCATGAACAAATTTCTTGCTTTGAGCAATGGTTGGTCTGCGCGGCTGTAAAAAAAAATCAGCGGGAATGTTGGAATTGCAGTAAGACATCTTTACTTCTGAACTCAAAACACTTAAAATTAAGATCAATATATTGTTTGCCTCTCTAATTCTTTCTAATTGTTTGCTCAACCTGCAGGCTGGCATTTGGTGATTTATGTACAAGGACGCTTAGGCCCTCCTGAACAAGACCTTTCCATCTCTCACCACCAATAAAAATACTCTGCCTTCCAGTTTTTTTATCTTCATCATTGTCCGTATTAGTTTCCATCTGCCATGTCCTCACCCATTCACATAGACTGACTTTACCCTTTGCTTATGAGGCATCCACCTTACAAACCTTAGTGCCACGAGCTTCAAATAATCTGAAAACATGGATATATTACACCTGTTTCCAAATCAATAATACTTGTAACAGGTGCAGACTTGGCTTTAGTACTCAAACATCACAGCCTCCCAGCTGAAAATCATCCCATTTACTCCAACTTTCTAGTTACTGTCTGTTAACCTACAGGGCAGTATACGACACCAAATATCTTACAAAGCCCTTCTGAGAGTCCAGATACACCAAATCCACTGGTATCCATTAGCTGCAATGTCAAAAAAAAACAACCAGATTTCATCAATCCATGTTGACTCTGTCCAATCCTACTTTTATTTTCTACATGCCATAATAACAATTATGATAGACTCTAACACTTCCTTACAACTGAACTGTAATTTCTCTTTTTGCCTCCCTCTTCTTTCTTGAGTGGTCTTTCAAAATCTTCAGATACAGGTCCTCCTCACAAACTACAATACCGCAGCCTTCAAATTATCTGCAGGTGCTGGATACTTATTAACTTTCAGCCACTTTCATTTCTCCATCTTTCTAATGTCCATTGTCTAATTTGATATTCTCCACCATTTTACTATATCTTAGTGTCATAGAGCATGGGAATGGACCATTCACCCACTCCTCCATGTCAACCATCAGGCAATAAGCCCACCTCTCAACATGATGATGTTATCAATCTGGAAATATGGCTACTGATCTGCATGAACATTCCTCTGTGAAGATGGCCACAAAGTATTTATTTAATTTCTCTGTCTTTCCTTGTTCTTCATACGTTCTATTTAAAAGACCCATATTAATTTTGTTAGAAGGAAAAACCCAAAGGATCCAAAAGTGGAAGACACATTGGATGCAAAATCTAAGTGACAGAAAGCAAAGGATTAATGGCTTAAATGTTTTGTTGTGACAGGAGGTTTGTTGCCAGTGGGATTTCTCAGGACAGAGACACAGTCTGCTTTCTGTTCATAAATTATACAGAAGTTTACAGAGATTGTCCAAATAGTTGACAGTGAATGGGAAAGCATTGGACTGAAAGAACAAAGAGGCAAATTGAGACTGAGCGGTAAGCCAAGGCAATATACAGTAAATGGGAAGATATTGAGAGGTGGGGAGGAACAAACATACCTTAAACTTCAGGTTAACTTATTCTTAAAGGAGGCAGGATAGTAAAATGGTTTAAAAAAGCATGCTAGATGCTTCCCTGTATTAATTGAGGCATAGCATCCAAGGTGCAGGGAAGTTATCCTAACACGGTATACACCATTAGTGAGGCCACATCTTGAGTACTATTTAGAATTCTGGTCAACAGACATTAGAGAAAGATGCAATCACACTGGATATGTACAGCGGAGTCTTATGAGGATGCAGCTCAGTTGGAAAGTTGTAGCTGTGAGGGAAAATTTGGTTGGCTGTTTTTAGAGTAATTTTTGGGTTTAGGTCATTCACACGTAGCAAATGACTTTGGACACCAGTCTTCTGTAACAATGCATTTCCTAAAAGCTGTGAATATCAGAATCCAAGTCCAATTGTAACAATGCATTTCCTAAAAACTGTGAATACCAGCCCAGACCTGCTGGCGCCTGTCGGATGAACGAATTCAGGTGTTAAGTTTTGTATGTAGCTTCAAAAGAAAGCATTCTCTATACTTTGTAAATATGATTGCCCTTTGTGTGTAGCAAATAAATATCGAGCCCCACGTTGGGCAGCAGACCTTTCCACAGAAAGTGTCTCCATCCGTATGATGCCTGCTGAACTTTGTTTTGTTGAATAAAGAAGCTGCTTTGTATCTACCAGTAACTCTCTCTCCAGTGATTTCAATCACGCCACAATAGCTGTGATCGCTCACATGAGTTAGGGAATTGTATAAGGGGTCTGGACAAAGTAAGTAGGAAGGATTAGTTTCTATTAGGTTGTCATGATTTAGGATTTAAAATGTCTGAAATGCCCAGGAGACCAGGCAATGTCGATGGAAGGAGACGAGCAGAGTAAATAATACAATGGATACCACAGTTATGCCCAGTGATCATACAAACAAAAAAAACAATGTTATATGCAATTGTCCAACTTGATATTGAGTCCTGAAGTTTCCAATTGTGCATATATGGAAGATTAAATACTGTTCCTCAAACTTATGCTGGCCATTGCTGGAACAGAAGGCGGCAGATGGATATTTCAGAGTGGGGGTGTAATGCAGAGCTAAAATGACAGACAGAAAGAAGATTAGGTTATCCTTGTGAACCAAACAGAGATGTTCTGCAGTGTTTTCGCCTTATAAGACCATAAGACCATAAGTTATAGGAGAAGAAGTGGGCCACTCGGCCCATCAAGTCTGCTCCGCCATTCAATCATGGGCTGATCCAATTCTTCCAATCATCCCAACTCCCCTGCCTTCTCCCCATACCCTCTGATGTCCTGGCTAATCAAGAACCTATTTATCTCTGCCTAAATGCACCCAATGATTTGGCCTCCAACGCTGCTCATGGCAACAAATTCCACAGATTTACCACCCTCTGACTACAGTAATAAGACCATAAGACCATAAGACAAAAGAGCAGAATTCGGCCATTTGACCCATCAAGTTTGCTCCACCATTTGTCATGAGCTGATCCATTCTCCCATTTCTTCCCACTCCCCCGCCTTCTCACCATAACCTTTGATGCCCTGGCTACTCAGATACCTATCAATCTCTGCCTTAAATACACCCAATGACTTAGCCTCCACTGCCGCCCATGGCAACAAATTCCATAAATTCACCACCCTCTGGCTAAAAAAAAATTCTTCGCGTCTCTGTTCTGAGTGGGCGCCCTTCAATCCTTAAGTCGTGCCCTCTCGTACTAGACTCCCCCATCATGAGAAACAACTTTGCCACGTCCACTCTGTCCATGCCTTTCAACAATTGAAATGTTTCTATGAGATCCCCCCTCATTCTTCTAAACTCCAAGGAATATAGTCCAAGAGCGGACAAATGTTCCTCATATGTTAACCCTCTCATTCCCAGAATCATTCTAGTGAATCTCTCTGTACCCTCTCCAACGTCAGCACATCCTTTCTTAAATAAGGAGACCAAAACTGCCCACAGTACTCCAAGTGAGGTCTCACCAGCGCCTTATAGAGCCTCAACATCACATCCCTGCTCCTATACTCTGTTCCTCTAGAAATGAATGCCAACATTGCATTCGCCTTCTTCACCACCAACTCAGCCTGGAGGTTAACCTTAAGGGTATCCTGCATGAGGACTCCCAAGTCCCGTTGCATCTCAGAACTTTGAATTCTCTCCCTATTTAAATAATGGTCTGCCCATTAGTTTCTTCTGCCAAAGTGCATAACCACACACTTTCCAACGTTGTATTTCATTTGCCACTTCTTTGCCCATTCTTCCAATCTATCCAAGTCTCTCTGCAGACTCTCTGTTTCCTCAGCACTACCAGCCCCTCCACCAATCTTTGTATCATCAGCAAACTTAGCCACAAAGCCATCTATTCCATAATCCAAATTGTTGATGTACAACGTAAAAAGAAGCAGCCCCAACACGGACCCTTGTGGAACACCACTGGTAACTGGCAGCCAATCAGAATAGGATCCCTGCTTCCTGCCAATCAGCCAATGCCCTATCCACGTATGTAACTTTCCTGTAATTCCATGGGCTCCTATTTTATTAAACAGCCTCATGTGTGGCACCTTGTCAAAGGCCTTCTGAAAATCCAAATATACAACATCCACTGCATCTCCCTTGACTAGCCTACTTGTAATTTCCTCAAAAAATTGTATTAGGTTTGTCAGGCAGGATTTTCCTTTAAGGAAACCATGCTGAGTTCTGCCTATCTTATCATATGCCTCCAGGTACTCCGTAACCTCATACTTGACAATCAACTCCAACAACTTCCCAACCACCGATGTCAAGCTAACAGGTCTATAATTTCCTTTTTGCTTCCTTGCCTCCTTCTTAAATAGCGGAGTGACACTTGCAATCTTCCAGTCCTCCAGAACCATGCTATAATCTATCAACTTTTGAAAGATCATCGCTAATGCTTCCGCAATCTCCACAGCTACTTCCTTCAGAACATGAGGGTGCATTCCATCTGATCCGGGAGATTTATCTACCTTTAGACTATTCAGCTTCCTGAGTACTTTCTCTGTCGGAATTGTGACTGCACACACTTCTCTTCCCTGCCACCCTTGAGTGTCCGGTATACTGCTGATGTCTTCCTCAGTGAAGACTGATGCAAAATACTCGTTCAGTTCCTCCACCATCTCCTTATCTCCCATTACAATTTCTCCAGCATCATCTTCTATCGGTTCTATATACCCTCACCTGTCCTTTACTCTTTATATACTTGAAAAAACTTTTAGTATCCTCTTTGATATTATTTGCTAGCTTCCTTTCATAGTTTATCTTTTCCCTCTTAATGACCTTCTTAGTTTCCTTTTAAGCAACACACATCAAAATTGCTGGTGAATGCAGCAGGCCAGGCAGCATCTCTAGGAAGAGGTACAGTCGACGTTTCAGGCTGAGACCCTTCGTCAGGACTAATTGAAGGAAAAGTTAGTAAGAGATTTGAAAGTGGGAGGGGGAGGGGGAGATCCAAAATGATAGGAGAAGACAGGAGGGGGAGGGATGGAGCCAAGAGCTGGACAGTTGATTGGCAAAAGGGATATGACAGGATCATGGGACAGGAGGCCCAGGGAGAAGGAAAAGGGGGAGGGGGGGAAACCCAGAGGATGGGCAAGGGGTATAGTCAGAGGGAAAGAAGGAAAAGGGGGAGGAAAAACCCCCAGAGAATGAGCAAGGGGTATAGTCAGAGGGACAGAGGGAGAAAAAGGAGAGAGAGAGAGAGAAAGAACCTTTGTCCCCCTTTGCCCACACATCAGTGAGTTCCGCGATCGCCATGATGCGGAACTCTTCTTCCGCCGTCTCCGTCTCCGAACCCACTTCTTCGGCAAGGACTCTTCCACCCGCACTGATGACCCCCTCTCCTGTCTTCAACCCTCCTCTTCTTCATGGACACCCCGCTCTGGTCTTCTGCTTGCTCTGGATCTCTTTATTGCTAACTGCCAACGGGACATCAACCGTCTTGACTTCACCGCACCTTGTTCCCATTCCAACCTTACGCCTTCCGAACATTCTGCTCTCCACTCCCACCGCACTAATGCTAGCCTTATTATTAAACCCGCCGATAAGGGGGGTGCTGTTGTAGTCTGGCGTACTGACCTCTACCTTGCTGAGGCATAGCGACAACTCACAGATACCTCCTCTTATTTACCACTCGATCATGACCCCACTAAGGAGCACCAGGCCATTGTCTCCCACACCATCACCGACTTTATTCGCTCAGGGGATCTCCCATCCACTGCTACCAACCTTATAGTTCCTACACCTCGCACTTCCCGTTTCTACCTCCTACCCAAGATCCACAAACCTGCCTGTCCTGGCCGACCTATTGTCTCAGCTTGCTCCTGCCCCACGGAACTCGTTTCTGCATACCTCGACATGGTTTTATCCCCCCTTGTTCAATCCCTTCCTACCTATGTTCGTGACATTTCTCATGCTCTTAAACTTTTCGATGATTTTAAGTTCCCTGGCCCCCACCGCTTTATTTTCACCATGGATGTCCAGTCCTTATATACTTCCATCCCCCATCAGGAAGGTCTCAAAGCTCTCCGCTTCTTTTTGGATTCCAGACCTAATCAGTTCCCCTCTACCACCACTCTGCTCCGTCTAGCGGAATTAGTCCTTACTCTTAATAATCTCTCCCTTAGCTCCTCCCACTTCCTCCAAACTAAAGGTGTAGCTATGGGCACCCGTATGGGTCCTAGCTATGCCTGCCTTTTTGTTGGCTTTGTGGAACAATCTATGTTCCATACCTATTCTGGTATCTGTCCCCCACTTTTCCTTCGCTACATCGACAACTGCATTGGCGCTGCTTCCTGCACGCATACTGAGCTCGTTGACTTCATTAACTTTGCCTCCAACTTTCACCCTGCCCTCAAGTTTACCTGGTCCATTTCTGACACCTCCCTCCCCTTTCTAGATCTTTCTGTCTCTATCTCTGGAGAAAGCTTATCTACTGATGTCTACTATAAACCTACTGACTCTCACAGCTATCTGGACTATTCCTCTTCTCACCCTGTCTCTTGCAAAAATGCCATCCCCTTCTTGCAATTGCTCCATCTCCGCCGCATCTGCTCTCAGGATGAGGCTTTTCATTCCAGGACGAGGGAGATGTCCTCCTTTTTTAAAGAAAGGGGCTTCCCTTCCTCCACCATCAACTCTGCTTTCAAACGCATCTCCCCCATTTCACACACATCTGCTCTCACTCCATCCTCCTGTCATCCCACTAGGAATAGGGTTTCCCTGGTCCTCACCTACCACCCCACCAGCCTCCGGGTTCAACATATAATTCTCCGTAACTTCCGCCACCTCCAATGGGATCCCACCACTAAGCACATCTTTCCCTCCTCCCCCTCTGCTTTCCGCAGGGATCGCTCCCTACACGACTCCCTTGTCCATTCGTCCCCCGCATCCCTCCCCACTGATCTCCCTCCTGGCACTTATCCTTGTAAGCGGAACAAGTGCTACACATGCCCTTAAACTTCCTCCCTTACCACCATTCAGGACCCCAGACAGTCCTTCCAGGTGAGGCGACACTTCACCTGTGAGTCGGCTGGGGTGATATACTGCGTCTGGTGCTCCCGATGTGGCCTTTTATATATTGGTGAGACCCGACGCAGACTGGGAGATCGTTTTGCTGAACATCTACACTCTGTCCGCCAGAGAAAGCAGGATCTCTCAGTGGCCACACATTTTAATTCCACATCCCATTCCCATTCTGATATGTCTATCCACGGCCTCCTCTACTGTAAAGATGAAGTCACACTCAGGTTGGAGGAACAACACCTTATATTCCGTCTGGGTAGCCTCCAACCTGATGGCATGAACACTGACTTCTCTAACTTCCGCTAATGCCCCACCTCCCCCTCGTACCCTATCCGTTATTTATTTATATACACACATTCTTTCTCTCACTCTCCTTTTTCTCCCTCTGTCCCTCTGACTATACCCCTTGCCCATCCTCTGAGTTCCCCCCCACTTTCCTTTTCCCTGGGCCTCCTGTCCCATGATCCTCTCATATCCCTTTTGCCAATCACCTGTCCAGCTCTTGGCTCCATCCCTCCCCCTCCTGTCTTCTCCTATCATTTTGGATCACCCTTCCCCCTCCCACTTTCAAATCTCTTACGAGCTCTTCCTTCAGTTAGTCCCGACGAAAGGTCTCGGCCCGAAATGTCGACAGTACCTCTTCCTAGAGATGCTGCCTAGCCTGCTGTGTTCACCATCAACTTTGATGTGTGTTGCTTGAATTTCCAACATCTGCAGAATTCCTCGTGTTAGTTTCCTTTTGTAAGCTTTTAAAAACTACACAATCTTCTGTCTTCCCACTAGTTTTGGTTTGTTTGTATGCCCTCTCCTTTGCTTTAACTTTGGCTTTGACTTCTCTTGTCAGCCACGGTTGCATCTTTCTTCCATTCGAAAATTTCTTCTTTTTTGGAATATACCTGTCTTGCACCTTCCTCACTTCTCGCATAAACTCCAGCCACTGCTGCTCTGCCGTCCTTCCTACCAGTGTTCCTTTCCAGTCAACTTTGGCCAGTTCCTCTCTCATGCCACTGTAATTTCCTTTACTCCACTAAAATACCGACACATCGGATTTTGGCTTCTCTTTTTCAAATTTCACAGTGAACTCAATCATGTTATGATTATTGTCTCCTAAAGGTTCCTTCACCTCAATCTCTCTAATCACCTCCAGTTCATTACACAATACCCAATCCAGTACAGCCGATCCCCTAGTGGGCTCAACAACAAGCTGTTCTAAAATGCCACCTTGTAAACATTCTACAGATTCTCTCTCTTGAGATCCAGTGCTGACCTAATTTTCCCAATCCACTCACATGTTAAAATCCCCCACAATTATCATAACACTGCCCTTCTGACAAGCCTTTTCTATTTCCCATTGTAATTTGTAGTCCACATCACTGCAGCTGTTTGGAGGCCTGTATATAACTGCCATCAGAGTCCTTTTACCCCTGCGATTTCTTAGCTCAATCCATAAAGGTTCTGCACCTTCCGATCCTATATCACCTCTTTCTAATGATTTAATATCATTTCTTACCGATAAAGCCACGCCTCCCCCTCTGCCTACCTTCCTATCCTTCCAATACACCGTGTATCCTTGGACGTTCAGCTCCCAGAGACATGCATCCTTTAGCCAAGTCTCAGTGATGGCCACAATATCATACCTGCCAATCTGTAGCTGTACGACAAGATCATCCACCTTATTCCTTATGCTGCGTGCACTTAAGTATAACACCTTAAGACCAATGTTTGGTACTTTTCGCTTCGATTGCACTGCAACTCATCCCAATGGCTATAAATTTGCCCCATCACCTGCCTGTCTTTCCTGACATCTTTACTGCTCACTATCTTAGATTTACTTCTGTTTTCCCCTTCCTCCGCTCTATCATTCCGGTTCCCATCCCCCTGCCAAATTTAGTTTAAACCCTCCCTAACAGCTCTATTAAACGTTCCCGCCAGGATATTGGTCCCCTTCGGGTTCAAGGGTAACCTGTCCATTTTGAACAGGTCATACTTCCCCCAGAAGAGATCCCAATGATCCAAGAATCTGAAGCCCTGCCCCCTGCACCAGTCTCTCAGCCACGCATTCATCTGCCTGATCCTGCTATTCTTGCCCTCGCTAGCACGTGGCACAGGTAGCAATCCCGAGATTACTACCCTGGAGGTCCTGCTTTTCAGCTTCCTTCCTAACTCCCAGAAATCTCTCTTCAGGACCTCCTCCCTTCTCCTATCTATGTCATTGGTACCAACATGTACCAAGACAACTGGCTGCTCACCCTCTCCCTTCAGATTATTCTGGACCCGATCCGAGACATCCCGTACCCTGGCACCTGGAAGGCAACACGCCATGTGGGTATCTCTATCAGGCTCACAGAATCTCCTGTCCGTTCCACTGACTATGGAATCCCCTATGACTACCGCATTTCTCTTATCCCTCCTTCCCTCCTGCACAACAGCGCCAGAGACCCGGTCACCATGGGCATCTCCCGTCAGGCTATCCCCCTCAACAGCATCCAGGACAAGATACTTGTTGCTGAGGGGGGCAGCCACATCTCAGATTTCTCCACATCTCTGTTCTAAATGGACATCCTTCAATCCTGAAATCGTGCCCTCTTGTCCTGGACTCCCCTACCATGAGAAATAACCTTGCCATATCTAATCTGTTCAGGCCTTTTAACATTTGGAATAGTTCTATGAGATCCCCCCTCATTCTCCTGAACTCCAGGGAATACAGCCCAAGAATTGCCAGGCGTTCCTCATACAGTAACCCTTTCATTCCTGGAATCATTCTCATGAATCTTCTCTGAACCCTCTCAAATGTCAGTATATCCTTTTTAAAATAGGGAGCCCAAAACTGCACACAATACTCCAAGTGTGGTTTCACGAGTGCCTTGTAGAGCCCCAACATCACATCCCTGCTCTTATATTCTGTACCTCTAGAAATGAATGCCAACATTGCATTTGCCTTCTTCACCACCAACTCAACCTGGAGGTTAACCTTTAGGGTATCCTGCACAAGGACTCCCAAGTTCCTTTGCATCTCTGCAATTTGAATTCTCTCCCCATCTAAATAATAGTCTGCTCATTTATTTCTCCCACCAAAGTGCATGACCATACACTTTCCAACATTGTATTTCATTTGCCACTTCTTTGCCCATTCCCCTAAACCATCTAAGTCTCTCTGCAGGCACTCTGTTTCCTCAACACTATGCACTCCTCCATCTTTGTATCATTTGGAAATTTAGCCACAAATCCATTAATCCCTTTGTCCAAATCATTCACATACATCGTAAAAAGCAGTGGTCCCAACACCGACCCCTGTGGAACTCCACTGGTAACCGGCAGCCAGCCAGAATAGGATCCATTTATTCCCACTCTCTGTTTTCTGCCAAACACCCAATGCTCCACGTAACTCCCCTGTAACTCCATGGGCTATTATCTTGCTAAGCAGCCTCATGTGCGGCACCTTGTCAAAGGCCTTCTGAAAATCCAAGTACACCACATCTACTGCATCTCCTTTGTAATTACCTCAAAAAACTGCAGTAGGTTAGTCAGGCAGGATTTTCCTTTCAGAAAACCATGCTGACTCTGGCCTTTCTTGTCATGAGCCTCCAGGTACTCCATAATCTCATCCCTAACTATCGATTCCACAAGTTCCCAACCACTGATATCAGGCTAACAGATCTATAGTTTCCTTCCTGCTGCCCCTTACCTTCTTAAATAGCAGAACAACATTTGCAATTTTCCAGTCATCCAGTACAATGCCAGATTCTTCAAAGATCATTGTTAGTGCTTCCGCAATCTCTCCAGTTACTTCCTTCAGAACCTCAGCGTGCATTCCATCAGGTCCAGGAGATTTATCCACCCTCAGACCATTAAACTTCCTGAGTACCATCTCAATCGTAATTTTCACTGCACATACTTCACTTCCCTGACACTCTTGAATGCCTGGTGTACTGTAGATGTCTTCCACTGTGAAGACTGATATAAAATACATATTCAGTTCCTCTGCCATCTCTGCGTCTCTCATTACAATATCTCCTGCGTCATTTTCTATTGGTCCTATATCTACCCTCAACTCTTTTTTACCCTTTATATACTTAAAAAAGCTTTTACTATCTTCTTTGATATTAGTCACCAGCTTCCTTTCATAATTCATCGTTTCCTTTCTAATGACCTTCTTAATTTCTTTCTGCAAGTTTTTAAAAGCTTCGCAATCCTCTATCTTCCCCACTAGCTTTGGATTCTTTGTATGCCCTCTCTTGTATGCTCTCTCTCTCTTTTGCTTTTACTTTGGCTCTGACTTCACTTGACAGCCACGTTAGTGTCCTTCTTCGATTTGAAAACTTCTTCTTATTTGGAATATATCTGTCTTGCATTTCCCTCATTTTTCGCAGGAACCTCCAACCATTGCTGCTCTGCTGTCCTTCCTGCTAGTGCCCCTTTCCGGTCAACCTTGGCCAGTTCCCCTCTCATGCCATTGTAATTTCTTTTGTTCCACTGAAATACCAGCACATTGGAATTTACTTTTTCCCTCTCAAATTTCAAAGTGAGCTCAATCATATTGTGATCACTGTTTCCTAAAGGTTCCTTAACCATAAGCTCGCCTCTGGATCCTTGCACAACACCCAATCCAGCACAGCCGATCCCCTATTGGGCTCAACAACAAGCTGTTCTAAAAAGCCTTCCCTTAGACATGTTACAAATTCTCTCTCTTGAGGTCCAGTACAGTACCGGCTTGGTTTTCCCAATCCACTTTCATTTTAAAATCCCCAATGATTATCATGACATTGCCCTTCTGACATGCCTTTTCTATCTCCTACTGTAATTTGTAATCCACATCCTAGCTGCTGTTTGGAGGCCTGTATACAACTGCCATTTGGGTCATTTTACCCTTGCCATTTCTTAACTCAACCCATAGAGACTCTACACCTTCCGATCCTATGTCATCCCTTTCTAATGATTTAATATTATTTCTTATACACAGGGCCACACCACCCCCTCTGCCTACTAACCTATCTTTCCAATACACCGTATCTCCTTGGACATTCAACTCCCTATGGCAGCCATCTTTTAGCCAAGTTTCAGAGTTGGCCACAACATCATACTTGCCAATCTATAGCTGAATTTCAAGATCGTCCATTTTATTTTTTATGCTGTGTGCATTCAAATACAACACTTTCAGTCCAATATCTGCAACTGTTTTCCCCAAAGGAGACCACAACTTGAAAATTGAATACAATAACCTAGATTAAAAGAAGTCCAAGTGAACCACTGCTCCTCCTGGAAGAACTGTTTGTGCCTATGTGACTAAAGGTGTAATATCTACTGTAGTTCTATAGAAAGTGCCATAAAACGCGTGGTTGCTATGGATGAAAAAGCAGACCAGGAAGACACAAAGGGATTGCTGAAAGGGAAGGGATGGAACCACATTGAAGATGGCAGAACTTGCAAAGGACAATCCACTGTATCTTCTACAGTCGGGTAGAAGATGAAAACCAAAGGAACCTCATAGTACTGGGAGAATAAGGGATGAGAGTAAAGTTTCTGGACTCTGACAACTACTGAACAAGAAAGCATGGTAACGTTAAAAATCCCAGAGATATCTGTCAACAAAATCTTTGGACTAGTCCTTACGACAAACAGCAGAGGAGAAAGTATGAACTGAGATAACCAATTGATGTAAATAATTTCTTTTACTGATGATTTTCACTGGGTCTGGTCAGTTTCACAGGCATATTTGGCACAGTCTTCTAATAACATAATGGTCTTTGAACGGCTGTTATCTTATACAGTAGATTTGAATGGACAATATCTTGTGACGCACTTGGAAGTGTGTGTGTATATATGTATACATGCATGCATATATTTACATAAGAAATTGGGTGACAAGTATACTTGAACAACATGTTCCAGTACTTGCTCTTCACTCTTTGCCTCAGTAAGATTTAACCGTGACTTAAAGTTGTTTTTACTTCATTGCCAGTTTGGAAAGCAAAGGAATTAAAAACAACAACTACTCTTAAGACAACTTCTTCCCATGTTAAATTGCTTTTACTTAATTTGTATTTTTTCCCTTTTTACATTGTAGGGGCTATAGCTGCAAACCCGCTCACAGGGCGTGTTATTGGTGGACACGAGGCAGTGCCACACAGCTGGCCATGGCAGGTAAGCAAATGTTATTAATTCTAGCTCACTGAATATGCACAACAGGATATTTGTAAGAAAACGTCAACCTGACAACTTTAAAATGAGTTCATCAAGTATATAAAGTTTGCATATGACTTCACGGATGTGCTCATCTTAATGATATATAGACTTTTCTATTACATATAATATATGCACTGTTTCTGTTGACTGTAGTTCATTTACTGTTAAATATAGGCACAAAAGGGCAAAGTTGGCCACATGAACTAAATTAATTATTTAATTGTCTCATCAAATGTATTTAAAGAAAGGGAATTTTTAGTCTTCTTTTCTGTATCTGCATGAATTCATTACATATGCATTCAAGATGGTTCTTAGAACTCCCTTTTTTCCTCCCTTAACCCTCCTCGGGCCTGACAACCCTCTTAAAATTGTGATCAGCACAGGATACCCATTTTGTATCCACAGATCAGCAGGCACATTTAATTTGAAGGTTTAATGCACAACACATTTTTCCTTGAATTTTTGTTTGATGTGAGGATATATTCTTCCTAGATTTTTCCCTTTATGTCTACTAATGATATTCCAAAACTACATTTCCATAATCCAGTGAACCTTGTTAATGTTCTGATCTCAAGTTTCAAAGGCGACTGCACAAGTACATCCATGCTATTCAGTTTTTCCAACCTGAGTTTATTTTGTATGAAAAGGAAAAAAAATTGTAATGCCTTTTTTCTGTCTTCTTTTTATTTTAGGTCTCTCTGCAGTTTGCTTATGACTTTGATCCTAACTACTTCCAACATATGTGTGGTGGAACCATAATTGCTGGATCCTGGGTTATGACTGCTGCACATTGCATTCTTTCGTAAGTCAGTTATATTTAAGATGAGCATTGTATCTTTGTTTTGTACCAATATTCAGCATGAAATTATGCCCAAGTGGTCCTGTCTTGCAAGTATTATTTAGAGAAAGTAATGCAGATGATAAATGAAAGTAGGATAGCGGATGTTGTCTACATGGACTTCAGAAAAGCCTTTTGCAACATCCTTCATGGTAGGCTGGTCCGGAGATTAAGCAATATGAGATCCACAATGAGCTGGGAGACCGGGAAATTGGACACAACATTGCCTTGGTCGTAAAAGAAAGAAATTAGTAATAGAAGGTTGTTACTCTGGCTAGATATCTGTGACAAGTGTTATTCTGCTAGGATGAGTGCTGGGACCACTGTTGTTTGTAATATACTATATATTAATGACTTGGAAGAAAATACAGATAGTTTGATTCAGAAAATTGGTAGAATTCTAGAAAGCAGGAAGGTTGTCAAAGGATACAGCAGCATATGAACTAGTTGTAAACTTGGGCAGAGAAATAGCAGATGGAATTTAATCTAAACAAATGCATTTTTAAAAAATTTTAGGACGTCAACTGTAAGAGGTAAGTATACGACAGAGCTCTTGAAGCCCTCCATTGGTCGGGATCAACAATGGGTATTGTGTCTTAGCTGCCTACATGATCTATAGGCCAATACACCAAGCCAGGGCAGTACAGTATGGAGAGCAAGCTGTTGCCCATGTAGCAAGCTCCCGCTCTCCGTGCTGGTAATGAATCCAAAGGAAGGCAGACACTAATACAGTCTGGTATCAGTAGTGTTGCAGGAGTTGCCAATCAGCTTTGAACTCACATAGGACTGTTATAGGGACTCCAGCTCCAGATTTTTCCACAGAGTTTACTCTCAAAGTTTTCCCCATGAATGGTATTGCAACAAAGCAGTGGGGGTTTGATATCAGAATTTTCCTTCTCCTAGATGAGCGATCAGTGCTGGCTGACTAGCCCCTTCTGCCCGAAGCAACTGGTTTTAAGACACCAGTGACCCACATTGGCCCCTCTCCTGTCAGTAGCAATGGTTCCACTGGGCTTAGTAGGTAAGCCACACATGAAGGCCAGGAGCAGCACTTGGTTGTCAGAGGCTATTTGAGACACACACATTGGGATTTTATCCCCACTATCTCCCCCGGCTATGACAAAGTTAAGGAACTTAAGAGCGGTGTTCTTAGGACCAGTGATAAACACAGGGATTTTGGGTTACAAGTCCACAGCTCCTTGAAAGTGCTGATACAGGAAGATAGGGTGATAAGGAGGCACATGGCATGCTTGTCTTTCTCAGTCAGGATATTGAGTATAAAAGTTGGGAAATTATATTTCAATGACAAAGTTTTGATTTGGCTGCATTTGGAGTATAGTGTACAACTCTAGTTACTGCATTACAGGAAGGATGTGGAGACTTTGGAGAAGGTGGTTAAATGGTTTAGCAAGAGGTTTCACAAACTTGGATTGTTTCCTCTGGTGTACTGGGGACTGAGAAATAACCCGATAGATGTTTATAGAATTAGGAGAGGTGTAGGTAGGGTAGACAATCTGAGTCTTTTTCCCAGGGTGGAAATGTCAAATACTGGAGGACATATGTTAATAACAAGAAGAAAAAAGTTTAAAGGAGAATTGTGAGACCAGTTTTTTACACAGAGAGTAGTTGGTGACTGATGCATGTTGCTAGGGTGGAAAGTAGGAGCAGATACTGTTCTCTGTTCTGTTCTGTGATGACAAAGCTTTGCAATTTCAAATTTAGACTATAACCACTGTATTGTAACTTATTAAACCGATGTAGGAATTAATGTTTTGACAAATAATGTGCAAAATCAGTTTGGTTTCCTACTTCCTACAGTGATACGATATAACACAATTAGAATTATTACTTCATCATAATAATTAATTTCCATCCATGAATCTGCAACAGATACAGATGTCAAGTAAGAAAAACTCTTAGTGGTGAAGAGTTGTGGGTGCACACTTACTCGTTGCAACCATGTGTTTTTGTTTAAAGGAATAAGCTTATTTGGTATATATTGAACTTTATATTAATCACTGGCCTAGGATTCAGTTGCATAACTCATTCAGTGAACTATATTTAACTTTGAATGCATTCCTTTCTAAACACTGGCCACATCCTTTGGATCATGCGAAGAATAGTGCAATAAGCTATCTGCTGGAGGATCTCAGTAAATCAAGCAGCATCTGCTGTGGGAAAGGACTTGTTGATGTTATAGTTGGAACCCTAAATCAGTACTCAAATGATCAGAATGATGGAGGGCATGAGAAGTATCTAGAGTGTAGGGGAATTAGTATGGAGTTGAGGTATGAGGAGATCAGTGGTGCAGGAGCAGCCAGAAACAAAGGGTCTACCAGGACAGCCCAGTTTATTGTTTTTGGATAACAGATAGCAGCAGGAAATGCAGGGTTGATATTTGTCACAGAGATGTATTTGTAGTCGTTTCTTTTCAGACCCTGTATATTTGTCGAACAGTGTAACGTTTGAGAATTTACATCATTTTTTAGCTTTAAATTCCTTTAAATTCTGAATTCCCATCTTTGGATAATCAGTTGCAGTTTCACCATAGGAAGCTTCCACTTTGATGGGATTCTCACTTGCTGATGCCTTAGCCCACTGGAGTAATTCCTGGGTGCCAAATGAGTGTCTATCCAATGAAAAGATGCAGGTAGCTGGGACAGCCGAGGTGGTTTGGACAATGTCCCCCCTTTTTGTTCCACTTAAAAGTGAGACTCTTCCCATGCATATTTTTGTACTTAATTATGGATAGTTATTTCTTATTCCCTGTGTGATGTTATCCTAACCAATATTTATCCCTCAATCTATATTAGTAAAGCAGACTAAATCTGGCTAGTTTTCCCCCTGCACCATGAAGGACAGTTACATGCAAACTGATGACGTGATAGTGCAGTGGTTAGCACAATCTCTTGTAGGATTTGGGTTACTGAGTTGTCTGCATGCCACATTGGTGTTGGAAATGTGGCGACACTTGTAGGCTGTCCAGACAATCTTCCCTGATTTCATTTGCATGTTTCAATGTAGATGTGAGAAATAAAGCTGAACTTTAACTGCATTTTCTACTTTGGAACATCACATAGGAAATAGAAAGTAACAATCCACAATTAAAAGCAGCATTGCAGAAAAAATACAGCATTGCAGAACTCCTTAATTAACTGGTAAGATGCTTTAAGGTTTCCTGTGATTGTGAAAGGTGTTATATTGAAGGAAATCTTTCCTGCTTTCCCTTCAGCTACCCAGGAAGATATGCTGTTGTCCTCGGAGAGCATGATCTGCAACAAAAAGGCAATGAATATTTGAGACATGTTGATTTAATCATCCGTCATGAGAGATGGAACCCAATGTCGCTCACAAATGGGTAATTGAGAATTTTAAGACCTAGAACTTTCAACTATTGAGATCTCTTCCATAGCTGTACAGTTGGTATCTTTGCCTGCTTAATATCTATCAGCTCACTTCAAGAATAACCAATTATGCACGAAGTTTCTGGAAGATACAAGCTGTAGCAATTATACAAGAAACTCTTAAAATTTGTTTACATGTCTTAGGGATAAAGGTGTCACATTGCTTTACCCTTGGGAAGAAAATCCACTGTACACCACCCTAGAGTGTCCAGTGTTACATTATTCAAGACATTCTGAAATAATTTAGCAGAATTAATTTCACAAGAACTTTGAACGCTGGCTAAGCCATTTAGCTCATGATGTTTTGCTGATCTTGATGCCCATCTATACTAAGTGTCCTCGTTATGGATATTATCCATATCCCTTGATTCCTTTTATATTCATGTATCTCTCCTGAACTCCACCAAACTGCCTGCTTCTACTACTAACCCTAGTAACCTATTCCAAGGACCTATCACTTTGCATAAAAACCTGCCCCTCAAATCACCTTTAAACTTTCCTCTTCTAACCTTAAAAACATGTCATCTGATGTTTAACATTTCTACCCTGGGGAAGAATTCTGACTATCCACCCTATCTATAGCTCTTGTAATTTTAAATAACTTCTTAGCCCCTGATGCTCTAAGGAGAACAGCCTGAGTTTATCCAAACTTTCCTTATTGTTCATAGCACTAATCCAGACAGCATTCTGGTAAACCTCTTCTGTGCTCTCACCACATCCTTCTTATAATCAGCTGACAAGAACTGCATGTATAATTCAAGTGCAGTCTGACTAAAGTTTTACAGAGCTGCAGTATGATTTACTTACTCTTATTCTCAGCTACCCGCCAGTGAAGGCAAGCATGCCACACATTCTTTACTACCTTATCCACTTGCGTAGCTTCTTTCAGTGAACTATGGACCTGGACCCACAAGATCACTCTCTACCTCTATGCTATTAGCCAATCCATTATTAATTTTATATTTTCTCTTTCATTTGACCTCCCAAAGTGCAGCACCTATCACTTGCTTGGATTCAATTCCATCTCCTACTTCTTGGCCCATGTATGCAACTGATCTATATCCTATTATCTCCTTCGATAATCCTTTACACTGTCCACATTTCCCCCAATCACAATGACATCCACAAACTTTCTAATCCACCCATCTACATTTTCATTCATGTCATTGACATATATCATAAATAACAGAGAACCAGCATAGCTCCTTCTGTGATTGGTTTTTATATTATCGACTTTTCAATTCAATTCAAGTTTAATCGTTATTTAACCATACACGCATACTGCTGAATACAGTCAAAAGAGGCAGCATTACTCCAGGATCAAGGTGTAAAACACAGTACCAACAGTCACGCACAGCACAAAGCACATATAGCACGTATAAAACAGGAATACAGCCACTCAATAGAAGAGATCAAACTCAAGACATCCAGTGCCGCCAAAACCTGCAGTCGACCACAATAGAGCTTGTCTATTGCCAAGTGAATACTGGTTGTGGGGAGGGGGGGGTGGTGGGCAACGCCAACTCCAGCCTGGATGCCATGCCACACTGTCCCCAACGCCTCCCCCAGCAGCAGTAAACAGACAACACCACAGCTCGAGACCTAGTCCTCATACATACAAGATAGCAAACACATATAAGCCCATAAGACCATAAGACAAAGGAGCAGAAGTCGGCCATTCGGCCCATAGAGTCTGCTCCGCCATTTTATCATGAGCTGATCCACTCTCCCATTTAGTCCCACTCCCCTGCCTTCTCACCATAACCTTTGATGCCCTGGCTACTCAGATACCTATCAATCTCTGCCTTAAATACACTCAATGACTTGGCCTCCACTGCTGCCAGTGGCAACAAATTCCATAGATTCACCACCTTCTGGCTAAAAAAATTTCTTCGCATTTCTGTTCTGAATGGGCACCCTTCAATCCTTAAGTCATGCCCTCTCGTACTGGACTCCCTCATCATGGGAAACAACTTTGCCACATCCACTCTGTCCATGCCTTTCAACATTTGAAATGTTTCTATGAGGTCCCCCCTCATTCTTCTAAACTCCAAGGAATACAATCCAAGAGTGGACAAACGTTCCTCATATGTTAACCCTCTCATTCCTGGAATTATTCTAGTGAATCTTCTCTGTACCCTCTCCAACGTCAGCACATCCTTTCTTAAATAAGGAGACCAAAACTGCCCACAGTACTCCAAGTGAGGTCTTACCAGCGCCTTATAGAGCCTCAACATCACATCCCTGCTCCTATACTCTATTCCTCTAGAAATGAATGCCAACATTGCATTCGCCTTCTTCACCACCGACTCAACTTGGAGGTTAACCTTAAGGGTATCCTGCCCGAGGACTCCCAAGTCCCGTTGCATCTCAGAACTTCGAATTCTCTCCCCATTTAAATAATGGTCTGCCCATCTATTTCTTCTGCCAAAGAGCATAACCATACACTTATCAACATTGTACTTCATTTGCCACTTCTTTGCCCATTCTTCCAATCTATCCAAGTCTCTCTGCAGACTCTCTGTTTCCTCAGCACTACCAGCCCCTCCACTAATCTTTGTATCATCAGCAAACTTAGCCACAAAGCCATCTATTCCATAATCCAAATTGTTGAAGTACAATGTATAAAGAAGTGGCCCCAACACGGACCCCTGTGGAACACCACTGGTAACCGGCAGCCAACCAGAATAGGATCCCTTTATTCCCACTCTCTGTTTCCTGCCAAACAGCCAACGCTCTATCCACGTATGTAACTTTCCCATAATTCCATGGGCTCTTATCTTGTTAAGTAGCCTCATGTGTGGCACCTTGTCAAAGGCCTTCTGAAAATCCAAATATACAACATCCACTGCATCTCCCTTGTCTAGCCTACTGGTAATTTCCTCAAAAAATTGTAATACGTTTGTCAGGCAGGATTTTCCTTTAAGGAAACCATGCTGAGTTCTGCCTATCTTGTCATATGCCTCCAGGTACTCTGTAACCTCATCCTTGACAATCGATTCCAACAACTTCCCAACCACTGACGTCAAGCTAACAGGTCTATAATTTTCTTTTGCTTCCTTGCCCCCTTCTTAAATAGCGGAGTGACATTGGCAATCGTTCAGTCCTCCGGAACCCTGCTAGAATCTATCGACTTTTGAAAGATCATCGCTAATGCCTCCGCAATCTCCAAAGCTGCTTCCTTCAGAACACAAGGGTGCATTCCATCTGGTCCGGGAGGTTTATCGACCTTTAGACTATTCAGCTTCCTGAGTACTTTCTCTGTCTTAATTGTGACTGCACACACTCCTGTTCCCTGCCACCCTTGAGTGTCCGGTATACTGCTGATGTCTTCCTCAGTGAAAACTGATGCAAAATACTCGTTCAGTTCCTCTGCCATCTCCTTATCTCCCATTACAATTTCTCCAGTACCATTTTCTATCGGTCCTATATCTACTCGCACCTGTCTTTTACTCTTTATATACATGAATAAGCTTTTAGTTTCCTCTTTGATATTATTTGCTAGCTTCCTTTCATAGTTAATCTTTTCCTTCTTAATGACCTTCTTAGTTTCCTTTTGTAAGCTTTTAAAAACTTCCCAATCCTCTGTAGGATATCAGTAAAATGAAATCACGCAAAATATATATGTATATAGTCCAGACCCTGAGTCCTTTGTCTTGCTAAGTGAACACAGGTGTGGGGCAGCACCAACTCCATTCTTCTATCTTTGATTCTTTGCTCTCAATAGGCCCTTGGTTCTTTCATATTTCTGGTACTTATTTAGAGATGATCCAGGAAAGACTGACCAAAATGACTGCAAGGATGAGGGAGTTGCAGTTTGTGAATAGAGAAGAGATGCTGGAACCTCGGATGGCAGTATTTAATATAAGGAAAGGCATAGATTAGGTAGATACCTACCATGGGGCTAAGTGCCAAGAGAAGTTAATGATACTAAAGACCAATCATTTTCCACGGCTTGATGACCGAGATTTCAGAATGGGGTTATGGTACTTGGACCCAAGCAATTTATAGGGGGAAGGACTAAGAACATGACTAAGTGTTTTTATTTTCCTCAGATAAAGGTTTGTTACTTGGAGTCCATAGTCAAGAGTAGTGTGGAGACAGATTCAATTGTAGCACTTAAAAGGGAGTGGATAGTACCTGAGAAGAAAGAGTCTCTAGGGCTATAGGAAAAGGCTGAACTGCTGTTAGTAGAACCAGTGTGGCCACGCAGACAGATTGGCTTCCTTCTTCGCTGTAACCATTCAGTGATTTTGTGAAAACAATAATTATTGTACTTTCAAAGTACTTCATTGTCTGTTAAGTACTTTGGGATAGTTTAATATCAGAAAAGGCATAATGTAAATAAAAGTTATACTGGTTTCAGTAAATATTTATCCACTGTAAATTTTCTGTAGAAAGCAACCAAGTAATGCTCAGCCATGAGAATGATGGCTGATTTTATTTCTCCTCCCTTACCTCATGGAGGTTAAAGAAAGGAGGCTAATTCGGTGCCATGGAGCCAGCACACAAGGTTGCCTTACAAGCTATAAGGAGAGATTGGGCAGATTTGTATTGTTTTCTCTGGAGCTGCAGAAGCTAATTTCCCTCCCGGGATCAATAAAGTATGGCTATGACTATGAACATATAGAAACATGCCAAATTATGATAGGGTAGGTAGTCAGAGTCTTGTTACAAGAGTGGATGTGTCAAATAGCAGAGGCCACAGCTTTAGGGTGAAATACAACACGGAACCAGAACCTCTGGCCCAACTCATCCATGCCAACCATCACACCTATCTAAGCTAGTTCCATTTGCCTTCATTTGGTGCATATACAGTACCTCCATACATTTCCGTTCCATGAACCTGTCCAAGTGCCTTTTAAATGTTGTTGTTGTATCGACTACTTCTCTGGCAACTCATTCAATATTTCTTCTCTGCATGAAGAAATTGCTACTCAGGTCCTGCTTAAATCTTTCCACCTTAAACCTATGCCCTCTATTTTTTGACTCCCTTTCCCAGGAAAAAGATTCCATGCATTCATCCTATTCATGCTCCACATGATTGCATATACTTTTCTAAGTTCTCCTTTTCATCTCCTACATGCTAAGGAATAAAGTGCTCGCCTGCCCAACCTTTCCCTATAACTCGAGCTCTCAGGTCTTGGCAACATTGTAGTACTGATTTGGTGATATGTTAATTCAGGGGCAAATGGGAATTGTTTATCAATGTAAGGCATATAGGAATTGCTTTTTACCTCAATCCTCTGACTTTTAGATATGACATTGCCCTACTCCATCTGGAGCAGCCTGCGTATTCAACTCCTGATGTAGAAATAGCTCACTTACCAGCTGCTGGAGATATCGTTCCTGATGGGTATCCCTGTTACATCACAGGATGGGGATTAACCAGACGTAAGTACAAAACAATGTACAAGGCTACCACAAAACAAATCAAATAAATAATTTATACAAGTAATGATGAGAAAGTGGAGATTACTGCCACAGATGTCTAAAGAAAGGAAACTAGATCAACATCAAAGACAGGATGGGAATCAGTAAGGTAAGTGAAGTGAAGTGAATTTATTACAGCTTTATCCAAGATGTCTAAGTATACAGGGTATCATTTCCAGTCCAAGTAATCACACTAAAGATGTTCATGTTATTCAGGGTGGATGGCTTGAGATTTGTTTTAATGAACAAATGATATATTTGCTAATTGCCATGCTTAACTGATAATGTGTGAACACAGTTTTCTTCTTGATGGCGATTGCCATAACTTGAACATGACAGGAAGTGCTCAAGCAGATATAACTGTCTAATAGTCTTGATAGTGTAGCACTCGTAGGTGTTTTACCCACCTATTGTTACTAAGGGAGAGAAATGTGCTAGATGGAATAAAGTAGCAGGTTTAAGAACATAAAATTCAGGACCAGGAGTAAGGTCTCCTGCTTGCTCTGTCATTCAGTAAAATCATTCCTCATCTTTTTCTTCAGTTCTACTCCCAACATTACCCCCATTTTCATTCATTCCCTTAATAACAAAAATCTCTAGACTCCATCTTGAATATATTTAGTGATTGAGCCTCCACAGCCCTCCTGGGTTGGGAATTCAGAGAATTTACTACCTCATGTGTGAAAGCAAATTCTTTTCTCTGTCCTGGATTGTTAACTGCTTTGTGTGAACAGTGACCCCTGCTGCTGGTGGAAAAGACAGGGTCTGACCTCAGTTGTCAAGTTCCGTAAGGAATTTGAATGCTTCAATGAGATCACCTCCTAAACTCAGAGTATATAGCACAGTCTGCCTCATCGCTTCTCATATTGCAAACCAATAGACAATTCATTGACAGAGTGAGGGTAACACATTTTCTGAAATCATCCTGGAGATCCAGGTAAAGGAGCTCCAGAGTAAAACAGGTTCTCTGTCCATAAAGTGCTACAGGTGAAGTGAAGTCTTACCCTACTGCCCATTCCTGAATCAGCAGTTGGCATATCATTGCTGGCCTCTTGACCTCCTATTCCTTTCTTTCAAAAGGACTTCCAGATGCAAGTGAATAGTGAAATGTGACAGAGGTTTCCCCAAATCCTCTGCAAGGACATATTTACACACCATCAACTTCCTGTTGGTAGAAGAAAATGGTCTACAACTTCCCAAATGTTCATTAATTTTCATCAAACCTTTCTCAAAGGAAGGCATTCCCAGCCCAGACTCCAATCCTACAGTAAGGTGGATTGTTTTGTGACATGCAAGGTAAACTGCATTTCAGTTTAAACTTTTTTTGGTGAAATGATGAGGTCATTTACTGCCTAAAGTATCTGGGAAAATTGCACCCTTTATCAATGGTAAAGCTGAAAGAAAATTGCAGCATGGACATTTTGCCAATAGGTGTCACTATATCCTATTTTACTTCTTGAAAAGATTCCCTTGCTGCTGTTAATAATTAATTTAAACAACCATGTCAAAAAGTTAGACGATCCAAAAACTGGTCACATTGTTGACAAAGAAAAGAAAAGCTCTCAAAGTTCAAAGTTCAAAGTAAATTTATTATCGAAGTACATAATGGTCACCATATACAATCCTGAGTTTTCTTGCTGGCATTCACAGTACAAACAAAAAACAACAGAATCAGTGAAAGACTACAACCAACAGGGTGGACACATAACCAATGTGCAAAAGACATCAACATTGCAAATACAAAAATAACAAATAGAAATAATAATAATAATAATAATAAATAAGCAATATATATTGAGAACATGAAATGAAGAGTCCTTGAAAGTGAGTCCATAGGTATGGGAACAGTTCAGTGCTGGGGTGAGTGAAGTTGAGTGAAGTTACCCTCACGGGTTAAGAGCCTGGGTGAATGACAGGAGGGGGAAAGGGATAGGCAGCCTGTGCAGGGTACCCCTGTGGCCATCTACCCTAACAAGTATACCACTTTGGATACTGTTGGGGAAATGATCTTGCAGAAGAAAGCCACCTTGATCAGGTCTCTGGCTCTGGCTCAGGAGGGAAATGGGGAGAAGGGTCGAGCTGGAGATACAGGGGATTTGTTGGTTAGGGGAAAAGAAAAGAGCGTGATGGCAGCTGTGAGAAGAGAGCAGGGACTGAATGGTGGGGCAGAGGGTCTTTGATGATGGATGCTGCATTCCTGCAACAGTGCTCCATGTAAGTTTTCACAATGGTAGTGAGGGCTTTCTCCGTGATGGACCGGGCCCTATCCATTACTTTTCATAGGCTTTCTTTTCAAGGGCATTAGCGTTTCCATACCAGGCCATGATGCAACCAGCCAATAAACTCTCCACCATACATCTATAGAAGTCTGACAAATTTTTAGATGACATGCCACATGTTCAAAAATTCTAAGACAGTAGAGGTGCTGCTGTGCTTTTCTCATAATGGTACTTCCATGCTGAACCCAGGACAAATCCTCTGAAATGACAACACTGAGGAAGTTAAAGTTGCTGACCCTCTCCACCCCTGATCCCCTGATGACTACAGACTCAAGACCTTTGTTTTCTTCCCTCCTCAAGTTAATAATCAGCTCTTTGGTTTTGCTGACATTAAGTGTGAGGTTGTTGTTATGGCACCACTCAGCCAGATTTTCAATTTCCCTCCTGCATACTGATACAGCACCACCTTTGATTTGGTCAACATCGATGGTTACATCAGCAAACTTAAATATGGCATTGGAGCTGTGCTTAGCCTCACAGTCGTAAGTATGAAGGGAGTAGAGCAGGGAGCTAAGTATATATCCTTGTGCGGATTGTGGTTTACCTGTGCCGATTGTGGAAGAGCTGTTGTTGCCAATCTGAACTAACTGGGATCTGCAAGTGAGGAAATTGAGAATCCAGTTGTATAAGGAGGTATTGAGGCCAAGCTGTTGTAGCTTATTGATTAGTTTTGAGGGGATGGTAGTAAAGACATATATGGTTTGGCCAATTGGGCAGAAAGCTGGCACATTGAATTTACTGCAGTAAAGTATAAGGGAATAAATTTAGTGAAGTACAACAAAGTAAAGAAGTGCATAGTAAATGGGAGGATATTGAGTGATGTAGATGAACTAAGTTATTTCTTCAGCAATTTGAACGGGGCACAACTGAGCAAGCGCGTGCAGGTTGGCCAGTGAGAACAACGGGAAGAGTTTAAAAACAAGCAGAGCTTAAAAGGTGACGGTTATTTCTTCAGCGGTTTGAACAGGGCACGACTGTGCAAGCGTGTGTAGGTCGGCCAGTGAGAACAGCGAGAAGAGTTTAAAAAGAGGACAGCTTTATACAGTGGGTGTCAGAGTAGAGGGAGACAGAGCAGGAAGGCTTTGGCTCAATGCGGCTTCAGTGATGAGGGATCGAGGCGAGGTAGGTTATCAGTTTAGAATACAGACAGAAAATATGTGTGTGAGGCCAGCTTTCTGTGCTCAGTGTCAGATGTGCGAAGTCCTGGAGATTTCCAGCCTCCCAGATGGCCATATCTGCACTTGGTGCATCAAGCTGCAGCTCCTCAGAGACCGTGTTAGGGAACCAAAGCTGCAGCTCAATGACCTTTGTCTGGTCAGGGAGAGTGAGGAGGTCATAGAGAAGAGCTATAGGCAGGTAGTTACTCCAGGGTCTCGGGAGACAGATAAGTCAGGAGAGGGAAGGAAGTACTCCTGTTTGAGTACCCTTGGGGGAGACGGCCTACCTGGGGGAAACAACAGTGGTCGTGCCTCCGGCACAGAGCTTGGCGCTGT
Source organism: Mobula hypostoma (assembly GCF_963921235.1). NCBI lineage: Eukaryota > Metazoa > Chordata > Chondrichthyes > Myliobatiformes > Myliobatidae > Mobula > Mobula hypostoma. Next base: position 145,732,045 of record NC_086097.1, on the reverse strand, counting down.
GGCTCAGAAGGGTAGGGAAATGAAGAGGATGGCAGCAGTAATAGGGTACTCTATAGTTAGGGGGTCAGACAGGCAATTCTGTGGACACAGGAAAGAAATGAAGATGGTAGTTTGCCTCCCAGGTGCCAGAGTCCGGGATGTTTATGATCGCATCTACGATATCTTGAAGTGGGAAGGAGAATAGCCAGAGGTCGTGGTACATATTGGTACCAACGACATAGGTAGGAAAAAGGAGGAGGTCTTGAAAACAGACTACAGGGAGTTAGGAAGGAAGTTGAGAAGCAGGACCTCAAAGATAGTAATCTTGGGATTACCGCCTGTGCCACATGACAGTGAGTATAGGAATAGAATGAGGTGGAGGATAGATGCGTGTCTGAGGGATTGGAACAGGGGGCAGGGATTCAGATTTCTGGATCATTGGGACCTCTTCTGGGGCAGGTGTGACCTGTACAAAAAGGATGGGTTGCACTTGAATCCCAAGGGGACCAATATCCTGGTGGGGAGGTTTACAAAAGCTATTGAGGAGAGTTTAAACCAGGATTGCTGGGGTCGGAACTGAACTGAAGTGACGGAGGAAAGGGAGGTTGGTTCACAAATAGTGACAGCTTGGCGACAGTGTGTGAGGGAGGATAGACAGATGATAGAGAAGGGACGCACTCAGACCGATGATTTGAGATGTGTCTATTTTAATGCAAGGAGCATTATGAATAAAGTGGATGAGTTTAGAGCGTGGATCAGCACTTGGAGCTATGATGTTGTGGCCATTACAGAGGCTTGAATAGTGCAGGGGCAGGAATGGCTACTTCGAGTGCCAGGCTTTAGATGTTTCAGAAACGACAGGGAGGGAGGCAAAAGAGCTGGGGGCATGGCACTGTTGATCAGAGATAGTGTCACAGCTGCAGAAAAGGAAGAGGTCATGGAGGGGTTGTCTACGGAGTCTCTGTGGGTGAAAGTTAGGAATAGGAGGGGGTCAATAACTCTACTGGGTATTTTTTATAGACCACCCAATAGTAACAGGGACATCGAGGAGCAGATAGGGAGACAGATTCAGGAAAGGAATAATAATAACAGCGTTGTTGTGGTGGGAGATTTTAATTTCCAAAATATTGATTGGCATCTCCCTAGACTGAGGGGTTTAGATGGGGTAGAGTTTGTTAGGTGTCTTCAGGAAGGTTTATTGACAAAATATGTAGATAAGCCTACAAGAGGAGAGGCTGGTATTGGCAAATGAACCTGGTCAGGTGTCACATCTTTCAGTGGGAGAGCATTTTGGGGATAGTGATCACAACTCTATCTCCCTTACCATAGCATTGGAGAGGGAAAGGAACGGACAGGTTACGGAAACGTTTAATTGGAGTAAGGGGAAATATGAGGCTATCAGGCAGGAACTAGGAAGCATAAATTGGAAACAGATGTTCTCAGGGAAGCGTACGGAAGAAATGTGGCATATGTTCAGGGGATATTTGTGTGGCATTCTGTATAGGTACGTTCCAATGGGACGGGGAAAGGATGGTAGGGTACAGGAACCGTGGTGTACAAATGCTGATGTAAATCTAGTTAAGAAGAAAAGAAGAGCTTACAAAAGGTTCAAAAAACTAGGTAATGGTAGACATATAGAAGTTTATAAGGCTAGCAGGAAGGAGCTTAAGAATGAAATTAGGAGAGCCAGAAGCGGTCATGAGAAGGCCTTGGCAGACAGGATTAAGGAAAACCCCAAGGCATTCTACAAGTAAGTGAAGAGCAAGAGATGTGAGAGAATAGGACCAATCAAATGTGACAGTGGAAAAGTGTGTATGGAACTGGAGGAGATAGCAGAGATACTTAATGAATACTTTGCTTCAGTATTCACTACGGAAAAGCGTCTTGGCAATTGTAGGGATGACTTGCAGCGGACTGAAAAGATTGAGGATGTAGATATTAAGGAAGAGGATGTGCTGGAGCTTTTGGAAAGCATCAAGTTGGATAAGTCACTGGGACTGGACGGGACGTCCCTCAGGCTACTGTGTGAAGGAAGGGAGGAGATTGCTGAGCCTCCTGCGATGATCTTTCCATCATCAATGGGGACGGGAGAGGTTCCAGAGGATTGGAGGGTTGCTGATGTTGTTCCCTTATTCAAGAAAAGGAGTGGGGATAGCCCAGGAAATTATAGACCAGTGAGCCTTACTTCAGTGTTTAGCAAGTTGATGGAGAAAATCCTGACAGGCAGGATTTATGAACATTTGGAGAAGCATAATATGATTAGGAATAGTCAGCATGACAGGTCATGCCTTACAAGGCTGATAGAATTTTTTGAGGATGTGACTAAACACATTGATGAAGGTAGAGCCGTAGATGTAGAGTAAATGGATTTTAGCAAGGCATTTGATAAGGTACCCCCTGCAGGGCTTATTGAGAAAGTAAGGAGGCATGGGATCCAAGGGGACATTGCTTTGTGGATCCAGAACTGGCTTGCCCACAGAAAGCAAAGAGTGGTTGTAGACGAGTCATATTATGTATGGAGGTCGGTCACCAGTGGTGAGCCTCAAGGATCTGTTCTGGGACCCTCACTCTTCGTGATTTTTATAAATGACCTGAATGAGGAAGTGGAGGGATGGGTTAGTAAATTTGCTAATGACACAAAGGTTGGGGTGTTGCGGCCAGTGTGAAGGGCTGTCAGAGGTTACAGCGGGACATTGATAGGATGCAAAACTGGGCTGAGAAGTGGCAAATGGAGTTCAATCCAGATAAGTGTGAGGTGGTTTATTTTAGTAGGTCAAATACGATGGTGGAATATAGCATTAATGGTAAGACTTTTGGCAGTGTGGGGGATCAGAGGGATCTTGGGGTCCGAGTCCATAGGACACACAAATCTGCTGTGCAGGTTGACTCTGTGGTTAAGAAGGCATATGGTGCATTGGCCTTCATCAATCGTGGGATTGAGTTTAGGAGCCGAGAGGTAATGTTACAGCTATATAGGACTCTGGTCAGACCCCACTTGGAGTACTGTGCTCAATTCTGGTTGCCTCACTACAGGAAGGATGTGGAAACCAGAGAAAGGGTGCAGAAGAGATTTACAAGGATGTTGCCTGGATCGGGGAGCATGCCTTATGAGTATAGTTTGAGTGAATTTGGCCTTTTCCCCTTGGAGCGATGGAGGATGAGAGGTGACCTGATAGAGATGTACAAGATAATGAGAGGCATTGATTGTGTGGATAGTCAGAGGCTTTTTCCCAGGGCTGAAACGGCTAGAACAAGAGGGCATAGTTTTAAGGTGCTTGGAAGCAGGTACAGAGGAGATGTCAAAGGTACGTTTTTTAAGCAGAGAGTGGTGAGTGCATGGAATGGGCTGCCGGCGGCAATGGTGGAGGCGGAAACGACAGGGTCTTTTAAGAGGCCTATGTGTAAGCCTACGCAGTTCTAAGGTAAGGACAGGTTCGGCGTAGCTTTGTGGGCCGAAGAGCCTGTGTTGTGCTGTAGGTTTTCTATGTTTCTGTGTTTCTATGAAGAGATCTTGGAGATCCCTAGAGATGGCAAGTCACATCAATAACGAAGTTAAAAGGGCATAGGACGACTTTCTTGTATTAGCCAAGAATAGCAGACAGTTTTGCCAGAACTGTGAATTATACTAGCTAGGTCTCAGCTTAGGAATTACGTGTTTGCACTGGAGAGGATTCAGAGGAGATTTACAAGGATGTTGCAAAGACTGGAAGATTTAGCTACCAGAGAAGCTGGGGATTTTTTTTTTGAACAAGGAAGGCTGATGGGAAATTGAATTGAGACTAAATTATGAAGAGGCTAGATAGACTAAATAGGAAGGACTTGTTTCCATTAGCAGAGGGGTTACAAATCATGGGACAATGTAGCTCATCAGCTACTAGAGTTTAAAAATCGCCGTTTTAAAGAGCAGTAGAGACAGAACCCCTCAGCAAATTGAGAAGTAGTTAATATGTTCTTAAAGAGCTGTAACTTGCAGAGCTTCAACCTACTGCTAGTAGGAGGGATTAGACTAGTTAGCTATTTTACAACCTGCATAGCCAAAATAGATTGAATTGTCTCCTAGTGCATAGAGTTGTATTTTTCTCTGATTTACTGCTTAAGGCGTTTGTCTGAATTTATCTGGAGTTTAGCATAATCACACACATGTTATAGTGCAAAACAAAGGAAATAATGGCATAAGTGACTAATGCCATCATACACCAGTAGGCTGCAAAACAAAGTCTGGCAAGAGCATTGCAATTTAAAATATATTAAAAAGTAATTTAATTACACTTATTTGCTCTCTCAATCTTTCAGCTTACGGTGATATTTCTTCCAAACTACAAGAAGCCTTGCTCCCAGTGGTGAGCTATGATAAATGCTCATCACCATACTCGTGGTCAACCGCGGTCACCAAAGACATGATCTGTGCAGGGGGTGATGGTTATACAGCTGGTTGTCAGGTAATGAACTCCAGTTTTATAATGCAAAAGTGCAGTCTTCGCAACTACTCCACATGAATATCTGAAGTCTAGTGGCCCATGGGGTAAGATCAGCATGGGTTTATACCTTAAATTGATAGCTCATGTTTCACTTGCCAAAACATCTGTTCAGTTAGTTATCAATTTGATTTGGATTGAATTGCCCAATACCTCAGCAGGTTAACCTAGGAAGGCAATTGATAAACCAAAGCAGCAGATGCTATAAATCTGAAACAAACCAAAACATGTTAGAAATGCTCAACAAGTCAGACAGCATCTGTGGAGAGTGAATCAGAATTAAGATTTCAGGTCAGAGACCTTTTATCAATGAAACATTGTCAACCTAAAAGAATAGCTTTTGTTTACGTCTCGACCGACTCTGCCTATCCTTGAATATTTCTAGTATTTTCAATTTTTATCCTTAGATGGAAATATACTGCAAAATGAAAAGATGTAGATCTGTGCTAATATTTTTTTTTCACTGTTTGACTTACCAACGACATCCTAAAGAAAGGAAAATGTTAATTGAAGACTGACGGATTGGGTTTTCAAAGATGACTGAGTAAAAAATAATATAGGTTGTAGCAGATAGAGAATAATCCAGGTTGCATATCCACAGAATACTAAGAAATATAATAGATCAACTTGTTCCCCTATGTCCTGTCACTGTGTACATACATCTATTGATGCTTCCGGACACATCCTCAGTGATGTTCCTGGAATCATCGGGTGTTTCGGGTCTTTCAACATCATACAACCTCCTCCAGGTGACCCAGCCGGGGCTGATCAGACCCCAGTTTGTGTCCAGATGGCTAGCTACTTATGACTCCATGGCTCCCCTCTTTTGAGCCACAGCCATCTTGAGGCCCTCTCTGCCGCATCAGTGGTACTGCGGATGGCTCTCCTCTTCCTCTCTCCCTCGATGCCCAAAATGCTGAAGGCTCTAACTAAAGAACGGGCTACGAATCCCCTACAACCAGCCTCCACTGGGATACTGACAATAACTGTTGTCATGGTTTGCAACTTCCTATCAACCCCTCCCTTCGCCGTTGCCTCCAGAATTTGGTTAACATCTTCATCAAACTGCTTCCAGAGTGAAGTCATATTAGCTGCTGGCCATTTGATCCGCCTCCTGTTAGACTTCATGTTCAAGGGATTAGTTTGCAACACTTGGAGGTTCTGGGCACTATGGGGTGACTCCGGGCCTGGCCCCTCCTTCATCTCACCAGGTTAGACACCTGCGCGTTGTGCTGCTCCTGCTCCCACCAAACACTTCATCCTCGCTTGGTGGATCTTCAAGCCACGATCATTCTTGCAGATTCCAATATACATTCCTCATCCAACCTCTGATTATAAATCTCACTGCAATTAGGTGGAAGTTACTGTAAACCGATTAGCTGCTGCACTTTCACTGCTACAACAGCAACTGCATCACAAAAGCAACTAATCAAATCTAAAGCCCTCCTGAGCATGAATCCTTGTCTAAAAACTCAATTGCTTTATCAATTCCCTATCTTGTTCCATAGTTTAAACAAAATAGGAACTGCTTGTGCAAACTGTGCATTTGCTAAACCAAGAAGCAGTTCAAGCCAAATGTGAAATATAAGGTGTATAATGACCATGAAGATTTGATGTACTGCACTGTAACATTTTTTTCCATCTACACAAGCACCACAGAAAGCCAAAGCATCCTATTGAAAGCCAATGTAAAAGCTGACTGGATATATAACTGCAGAGGGGCACACTCTCCAGACTAAACCCACAGATGATAGGATAAATTACAGGAGAATAATAACAAAGCAGCTCCTTATAAGGTTATGGTTAATTAAAAATTCAGAACATAAATTAATATAAGATACTTTAAATGTTTTTGACAGCCTATGTCCAAACAATTTTTTTTAGATTAGGTTATGAGGACACGCAGTCCTCTTTTATTGTCATTTAGTAATGCATGCATTAAGAAATGATACATTGCTCCAGAATGGTATCACAGAAACACAAGACAAACTGACTGAAAAACTGACAAAAACCACATAATTATAACATATAGTTACAACAGTGCAAAGCAATACTGTAATTTGATGAAGAACAGACCATGGGCATGGTAAAAAGTCTCAAAGTCTCTCGAAAGTCCCATCATCTCACGCAGACGGTAGAAGGAAGAAAAAAAACTCTTCCTGCCATGAGCTTCCAGCGCTGCAAACTTGCCGATGCAGCACCCTGGAAGCACCCGACCACAGCCGACTCTTGAGTCCGTCCGAAAACTCTGAGCCTCCGACCAGCCCTCTGACACCGAGCATCGAGCACTATCTCTGCCGAGCGCTTCGACCCCGGCCCCGGCAACAGGCAATAGGCAAAGTCGAGGATTTGGGGCCTTCGTCTCCGGAGATTCTCGATCGCACAGTAGCAGCGGCAGCGAAGCGGGCATTTCAGAAGTTTCTCCAGGTGTTCCTCCGTGCTTCTCACGGCTGTCTCCATCAAATCAGGATTGTGCACAGCCCCTAGTTAACACATACGATATCATTCGGTACGGCCGCGTGTGCTGTGTCACGCCGCCATATTTTCCTCCCATCTAAACTTGAAGATTTAATTTGGTCTTTTTTCAGACCTACCAGCAAAATCCTTGCTAAAGTCAGATATAAAATATCAGATGAACTATCAGCTGTAAACAAAAACAAGCGACTCATTCAATTATGAATTCTCCATTGTGTTTAGAAGAATAAAAACAAAATTTGAATTCAAACAATACTTTACACAACCACCACTGAAGTACTTATCATATTAGAAATGCCCTAAATGATCTGTACACAGAAAGCTTCAATATGTGTTATAACAAAGACCAGGTAATCAGGTTAGTGAGGTTCACCATGGAGAAAGCTATTGCCCATGATATCATAAATAACTTCGTCGCCTTTAGTTGCAAAGTGCCGGATGATTTCCTAAGTCTATCTTCAAGGTTTGGTTTTTACCAGCTGTACCAAAGGACTCCTCTGGCAGCGTCAAAATCTAAATTAGTTCACTAGCACAGTGTAGTGTCCAATTTGCAATCTATACCATATGAATTTAGATGTCAAGTCACGATGGTAGGAATTAGTGCCACACTTTTTTGACAAAGAGGCAAGCCTGCAACAATCAATAATCATTAAAAATTTTGTCCTTCCTGAGCCCATATTACCCGTTTTATGGAGAAACAATGTTAAAAATATGCTGGGCAGCACCAATTGCTTTCTTTTATATTGAACAAGATGCCTCATTAAATGTGTCACTTTTACTTCTGAATTGAGGTATTGTTTAACAAAGGAAGTTGAAAATATATGATTAAGAATAAAATCAGAATATGTGCAGGAAAAATACTAAATTAAGTCCATACCTGCATTAATCATAAGATAAGAGAATGCTTGTCTGGAGCTTTGGTTGTATTACATTATGGAAATAGAAATTGTTATATTGTAGAGTAGAGTGCTGAATCATACTGCTTCAGAAATCTGACCAGCTATAGCCCACTGCAAATCATGCAAGCCCAGATGAGTCATTTTCCATGTTGGTCACAGACTTAATTGCTGATGCAATATTCATGTAAAGTGTTGCTAGGAGAAGTTAGATTGTATGGTTAAAAGCATTACCTTTCATTGAGTTCTCACAATCAACTAGGTCTGGGTGTGCTGTTTGCAATGTACTTTAAAGGGAATTCCCTGGCCCCTAGAGTACTGACTCCATACTATCCAAGGTCCATACTGTCCAAGCCCAAGATCCTTCCATTCCATGGGATAAGTAACCCAATCACTGCGAAGCATCAGTTACTTGACTGAATCTCCTTCAGCCATTGATCACGTCATCCAGCCAATCATCCACCAAACAGCAACAAATGATCTGCTGGAAGAACGGATGGGCTGAGCAGCACATGTGGGTGGGGGGGGGGGGGAGGAAATGCTTACTGTGCATGAGTGTTATGTGCAAAGAACTGTCCTTTCTGTGCATAAGTCAGATTTAGTAGACAGCAATGGGCTTTAGGTGCTCCTGAATTTCAAGCAGAAAACTGTACACTGATGGATCAACACAGCTCTGCAGGCACAAGAAATCCTGAACTGCTGCCACTTAAATTTTAGTGATATTAAAATGGATGAATAATCTGCCATATTTTTATTGCATTTGAGACACAAATTTCTCTCACATTATTGTCTACTCTTTGTTTGACAGGGAGATTCTGGTGGCCCTTTGAATTGTGCAAATGAAGCTGGAATCTGGGTTGTCCAGGGTATTGTAAGCTTTGGGCCAGTTTCCTGTATAGAAGAAAGGTATCCGACTGTTTTCACTCGTGTATCATCTTTTACTGAATGGATTTTCAAGGTAAGCCCTCTTGATCTAAAGCTTTATCCAATATAAAATATAAAGCTGGGTATATGAAATAGAAACAAAATTGCTGGAAATACTCAGCAAGTCAGGTGGCATCTGCAGGAAGACTGAATCAATGTTTCAAAGCAATTACTTCACTTTAATTAGAATCAAGAGAAGTTAAAAATAAAAAGAAAATATTTTGCAGATGCTAGAAATCTTGAAGAACTCAGCAAGTCCGGCAGCATCTATGGAGGGGAATAAACTATTGACCTTTCAGGCCAAGACCTTTCATCAGGTCTCAAGAAAGGGTCAATGAGGGGTCTCAGGCCAAAACTGTTGACTGTTTATATTCCTTTGCAGATGCTGCCTGACTCACTGACTTCCTCCAGCATTTCGTGTGTGTTGCTTAAGTTGGAAATGAAACAGAAAGGCAGGAGACTGCACATATGGTGGTGATGTTGGCTAAAAGCGTAGCAATGGTGTGTCTGGACAATGTAGAAGAAGAGAGATAAAAACAAAGAACTGAATGCTGTAATTGTTAGCAAGAAGACTAGGATGGTTGATCATTTGATATTGTTAAAGTCAGTGTTGAGTTCAAAAAACTAGCATCTCAGAACAGAAGCAGAGGTGCAATTTCTTGGGCTTACTCTGAACTTATCTAGAATAGTGTGTGAGTACAAAGACAGAGGTCAGACTGCGAATGCATTTTAAAATTAAAGTGATAGGCAAATAAAAGCTCTGGGTCACCCTTGCAGATTGAATAGATACTCAATTTGCATTCAATTATTTTCAGATAGCTTATTTTAATCAGTTCTCCTCTCAAGTCATACTTCATCTGTAATGCTAATTAATTTTTTCTCTCTCACAGATACTGCTTAATCTGCTCAACATTCTCCTTTCAGTTTTAAGATTCCGCAATAACTCTGTTATTTGTTTTCACTCTCCCTCAAATTCTCCTCATTAATTTATTAACAAGAAGGCTCCATCAACACTGTGATTACCAGGGCAACCCTGGCATCACACTATCAAAACTCTGTTTCGCACAGCAACTTGTGGAAAAGGGGCACACAATATTCTGGTCAGACTTGGAAAATATTCCAAGTAACACAGACTTCTATTTCCCTTTCTCATTCTGATAGGTGTTTTTACTCCAGTTCATCCCAATTCACACACTTGCCGTTAAGGAATACCAGTACAATTACTGCTCCCAGCTGCATCATTGTCAAGAACTTGCAATTGAATAATTCCCTACTCAAATTAGGTCTTGCTATGAAAATTGATGCTTAGAGAAATTCAGATTCAGATTCATTTTAGCTTATTGTTATATACACCAGGGTGCAATGAAATTCCTTGCTTGTGTGAAGCTGGCGGAGTAAACAGTATATGCGGTAATCATAAATAGAGCAACACGTGCTAAACAATGGAATGGTGAAAAATATAGTTGTGCAACTGGATGTAGCGCAAGAAGAAATACCGAAGTGGTTATAATTGGAGAGGTAGAATTAAGTGTTCAGGAATGTGACTGCACCACTGGGAGGAGAATGTGAAAGATTACCAGTAAGGGGCTACTTCAAGATGCGGGACCTTTTGGACCATTCTGGTTGTCATGACAGGATAGGCCATGTTTGCATTCATGCAGCAGCCATTATCAGAATAGACAACTTGGGTCCAAAGATTGCCATCAGCTATTTATGGTCCATGACCAGGGGCAAATGCTTGCTAACAAGGTACTTCTGAACTTGAATCCTCCCCAAAAAATACATTTTGGACAATTGGTAATTAGTTTTTTATGTAGGGCAATACAGTGAAAAGCTGTGTTTTGCATGTTATCTGGGTAGATCATGTCATATATGATTACATCAAGGTAGTAAAAAGAATACACTGCGGAATATATTGTTGCAGTTACTGGGGAAATTCAATGTCAGTAGACAAACAAAGTGCAAAGGGCGTGGCAATTTAGATTGGGAGATTGAGAGTTCATCTTTTTTCTCTTCTTCTTCTTAAACTACTGTGATGAAGGTTCTCCCACAGCGTTGTTGGGAGGGGGTTCCTGGTCTTACATAAAGAGGTGATGAAGGGACTGTGACATATTTCAATGATATTGAGTTAATTTTTATGCACACTAGCACATGCATGCACATGTGCAATGAAAAACTTACTAGCAGCAACATCACAGGCACATAGTGTCATACAAGCAGCATAAAGCGTACATTAAACATAAATTGGGGTGGCATAGTAGCATTGTGGTTATTACAGTACCAGTGACCTGGGTTCAATTTCACCGCTGTCTGTCGGAGTTTGTATGTTCTCCAAGTGACCGCATGGACTTCCTCCAGGTACTCTGGTCTTCTCCCACATTCCGAAGATGTACTGGTTAGTAGGCTAATTGGTCACATGGGTGTAATTGGATTTTGCATGCTTGTTGGGCCGGAAGGATCTGTTACCATATTGTATCTCTAAATAAAAGAAACATAAATCATACGCAGTTTTTTTTTACAAGAAAGCACAATCAAAGGAAAAAAGTCCATTGTTAGTGCAAAGAGGTCAAAGTATTCACAGAGTTACTAAACTGCAGTGATTAAGGTTTTACCAGTTTGTTCAAGAACCAAATGGTTGAAGGCAGGTAGCTGTTCTTGAACTTGGCGGCGTGGGATTTCATTCTTCTGTACCTCTGCCCAATGGGAGCAGCCAGAAAGTTGTATGATTTGGATCTTTGATGATAGTTGTTGCCTTCTTGAGGTAATGTTTCCTGTATACTAACAGGGTGGGGAGGATGTGCCTGTGATGTATTGAGTTGAGTCAGTCCACTGCCCTCTGCAGCTTCTTACATACTTGCACATTCAATTTAAAGCAGCAGACCGTATTCCAGTTTTGCCTAATTTGTCTCTGCTAAGGCAATTGCCAGTCAGGGCCTGATTCCTCAACATGGCAGCCACTCAGTAGCTGTAGACAGTGATGGTTCCCGTAACGGACTGCACATTGCATCACTGCTATTGCTCTTCATTGTTTTTAACAACTTGCGGAATTGAGGCAAAATGTACTTTTCAATTCAGCAAAAATTCCAGGTAATGTGAGCACTTCTAGGAAGAAACATTTGTCAGCTCTCTGGCATTCAAACATGCTTTCTATCTTCTCTTGGACAAGTCTTTGACTATTCTTGTCGATGCTCAGATAGACAATTTCTGGACATTTAAATCCCCAGATGTTGCATTTCAGATGGAGGTGGTAATTCAGTAACCTACCAAGTATTTTCCTCAGAAACTTCAAGGTCCTTGTTCAGACTGAGAGGATGGAATCCTGGTGGCATAAAGATCTTGGTATACTTATGCTGTATAAACATTTTGCAATACTTTGTCCGTTATAGATCGAAGGAAATTTGGGGCTGACTTAATCTGGTATGGTAAAGTGATCTAAGTTTACATCCTGCCTTGTGCACATTCATGGACATGTAGATCGATGTCTTGAATCTACATTACGTTGTACATCAGCATGAGAGAAAAGTCTCTCGTTAAAATCTCTAAAATCTGATAATTCTGCAAATAAATCTTATGAAGTAGGTGGCAGATACTGCTCATCCTCAATAGTGCTGACCTGTATGACTTCCTTTATAAACATACATTTATGTCTGCTTTAGAATCAGCACTAATGGGGTAGCCCAAATACTTTGGTGTACCATTGTGAATGGCTTATTTTTTCCATATCCCAGAGCTCCTTCCTCAACAATGATTTAAGGGTATAAATTGTGACAGACATTAAATAGGCCACACCCATCTCAACTGGTGCTGTAGAAGAGAAGATTTTCATATTGTGCCAAGAGCTTCTGCAGACCCATCGGATAATAATGCAATACAATGGATTACCATGCAGCTAATAGATTGTGTCTCTTGTGGATTATGTAAAAGCATCACAGCCTTTTCCCATCAATATTATCCTTCTCATATAATTGACCATATCACTTAAAGCTTTCTCGTTGTGTCCTTGTATTATGGTTGATCTGCCTCAGGCCACACCTCCTCTTCTGTACCAAATAGCCTTCAATTCCCTGATCTTTCCAAAATGTACCTACTTCTTAAAATCCTCCAGTGATATAACCTCTACATTCCTCTGGACATACAATTCCAAAAATTCTTCACCACTTAGAATAGGAATTTCTCTTCACATCAGCTTTAAATGATCTCTCCCTTATCTTCCATCTATGACCTCTCATTGGAATCTCTCCCACAAACAAAAATATCCCAGATTGATACTTGTCATCTCGTATGCTTCAACAAGAACCTTGCAGGATGACTACGTCTTAATGTCTTCCTAAACTCTTGAAAACTTAACTCCTTCAGCCAGCTATGATCACCCACTCCAAAGTTTCTTTACCTAGGTTACATGTTTTTTATCTGATTGTACTTTGATGTGGCTTGATGTGACTGTGTTATAAGTGCAACGTGAAAATAAGGTAAGTTTTTGTTTAAAAAGTCTGAACCTTCAAGGTGCTCATCCTGATTCCACACCCGAGAATTCGATAACAGTGAAACAGAAGGACTGTTTTACAATTTTGTTTTATTTTTCACTATAGCTTTTGCCATTTTTAGCACTCAACTGCAAACCTGACATCAAATTCTAATATATTTTTTCTTTCCTTTCAGATTGTGCAACAATATGGTGGCCGTTAAGACAATTCCTACATGCTATTAACTGTGACGTCAAGCAGAAATGTGAAATATACACTTGTATATTTTAATCTGAACCTGTCAATAAAGTGGTATTAGCAGATTCACTCTGATTTTAGTTTCTCTGTTAATGCTTTGCTTTTGCGATATCAATTGGCTGAAAAAAACAGCTCATGTGAATTCTGTTATAACTATGTGGCAACGCTGTCTTAAGAAACTGCCTTCCATATGACTCAGTTCAGGGTTAAATTACAAGCAAGGGTCATTCATTCAATTATGACATTGCCTACTGACACCAGCTGCATTAAGCTGATGCAGTACAGAGTGTACTTCGAGCAAAAGGACTTTTGTAAGGATCTGTCACACTGCACAGTAATATATCCATTAAACAGAGGTTCTTGCTATTGGCTGCTATCAACACCTTCAATTCCACATTTGACGGTCTAGGTCTCCACTGTCCTTTAGTAGCTTAGGTCACCAAAAAAATGGTAAATCTGATCCTGAGAGAAACTTGTGCAATGCCTATGCTCCCAATTAAGGATTCCTCAAAAGAGAAATAATAATCATTATTGCTCTAAATGCCCAGCTTTGATTATTTTCCTTTTACTTATTCCTGGTATGTGGGTGTCACAGACTGACATTTATGACACATTATTATTTGCCCTGGGCCTTTTCCTCAAACCACTAATGGTTGTAAAATTTAGATGACCTTATATGCTCTGTGAAATAGTCTAGTGAGCCATTCAGTTCTGCTAATACAGCCAAGATGAAAAACAATAAGAAAAAAACAAAGTAATGAGCTGGGTACCAGATCCGCATCTGACATTGTTGCACCCAAAGCCACCAATCTCACAAAATAAACATCAAGAGGCCAACATTTAAATGGAGAGAACTGTTTCACAGATTGCTTCGACAGTCTACCTCTATGCACTCATAGAATCATTTTTTTAGGCATCCGTTAGACTCGTGAGACCATGGATTTGAGCCTTGGAAGGTTTCCAGGGTGCAGGCCTGGGCAAGGTTGTAAGGAAGACCAGCAGTTGCCCATACTGCAAGTCTTCCCTCTCCACGCAACTGATGTTGTCCAAGGGAAGGCCACTAGGGCCGATACAGCTTGGCACCGGTGTCGTCGCAGAGCAATGTGTGGTTAAGTACACAAGGACACAACATGCTGCCTCAGCTGAGGCTCGGACTAGCAACCTTCAGTTCACTAGACTGACGCCTTAACCATTTGGCCAAGCGCCAACACTCATAGAGTCTTCAGCACAATCTTTGGGTTCATCTTACTCCACTGACTGAAAACTCATCATTATCGTTATGTTCGCCATGATGCGGAACTTTTCTTCCGCCGTCTCCGTCTCCGAGCCTACATCTTCGGCAAGGACTCTTCCACCCCCACAGATGACCCCTTCTCCCGTCTTCGACCCTCCTCTTCTTCATGGACACCCCGCTCTGGTCTTCTGCCTGCTCTGGATCTCTTTATTGCTAACTGCCGACGGGACATCAACCGTCTCGACTTCACCGCACCTTGTCCCCATTCCAACCTCACTCCTTCGGAACGCTCTGCTCTCCACTCCCTCCGCACTAATCCTAACCTTATTATTAAACCCGCTGATAAGGGGGGTGCTGTTGTAGTCTGGCGTACTGACCTCTACCTTGCCGAGGCGCAGCGACAACTCGCGGATACTTCCTCTTATTTACCCCTCGATCGTGACCCCACTAAGGAGCACCAGGCCATTGTCTCCCACACTATCACCGACTTTATCCGCTCAGGGGATCTCCCATCCACTGCTACCAACCTTATAGTTCCCACACCTGCACTTCCCATTTCTACCTCCTACCCAAGATCCACAAACCTGCCTGTCCTGGCCGACCTATTGTCTCAGCTTGCTCCTGCCCCACCGAACTCGTTTCTGCATACCTCGACACTGTTTTATCACCCCTTGTTCAATCCCTTCCGACCTATGTTCGTGACACTTCTCATGCTCTTAAACTTTTCGATGATTTTAAGTTCCCTGGCCCCCACCGCTTTATTTTCACCATGGATGTCCAGTCCTTATATACTTCCATCCCCCATCAGGAAGGTCTCAAAGCTCTATGCTTCTTTTTGGATTCCAGACCTAATCAGTTCCCCTCTACCACCACTCTGCTCCGTCTAGCGGAATTAGTCCTTACTCTTAATAATTTCTCCTTTGGCTCCTCCCATTTCCTCCAAACTAAAGGTGTAGCTGTGGGCACCCGTATGGGTCCTAGCTATGCCTGCCTTTTTGTTGGGTTTGTGGAACAATCTATGTTCCGTGCCTATTCTGGTATCTATCCCGCACTTTTCCTTCGCTACATCGACGACTGCATTGGCGCTGCTTCCTGCACGCATGCAGAACTCGTTGACTTTATTAACTTTGCCTCCAATTTTCACCCTGCCCTCAAATTTACCTGGTCCATTTCCGACACCTCCCTCCCCTTTCTAGATCTTTCTGTCTCTGTCTCTGGAGACAGCTTATCCACTGATGTCTACTATAAGCCTACTGACTCTCACAGCTATCTGGACTATTCCTCTTCTCACCCTGTCTCTTGCAAAAACGCCATCCCCTTCTCGCAATTCCTCCGTCTCCGCCGCATCTGCTCTCAGGATGAGGCTTTTCATTCTAGGACGAGGGAGATGTCTTCATTTTTTAAAGAAAGGGGCTTCCCTTCCTCCACTATCAACTCTGCTCTTAAACGCATCTCCCCCATTTCACGTACACCTGCTCTCACTCCATCCTCCCACCACCCCACTAGGAATAGGGTTCCCCTGGTCCTCACCTACCACCCCACCAGCCTCCGGGTCCAACATATTATTCTCCGTAACTTCCGCCACCTCCAACGGGATTCCACCACTAAGCACATCTTTCCCTCTCCCCCTCTCTCTGCATTCCGCAGGGATCGCTCCCTACACAACTCCCTTGTCCATTCGTCCCCCCCATCCCTCCCCACTGATCTCCCTCCTGGCACTTATCCGTGTAAGCGGAACAAGTGCTACACATGCCCTTACACTTCCTCCCTTACCACCATTCAGGGCCCCAAACAGTCCTTCCAGGTGAGGCATCACTTCACCTGTGAGTCGACTGGGGTGATATACTGTGTCCGGTGCTCCCGATGTGGCCTTTTATATATTGGTGAGACCTGACGCAGACTGGGAGACCGCTTTGCTGAACATCTACGCTCTGTCCGCCAGAGAAAGCAGGATCTCCCAGTGGCCACACATTTTAATTCCACATCCCATTCCCATTCTGACATGTCTATCCACGGCTTCCTCTACTGTAAAGATGAAGCCACACTCAGGTTGGAGGAACAACACCTTATATTCCGTCTGGGTAGCCTCCAACCTGATGGCATGAACATTGACTTCTCTAACTTCCGCTAAGGCCCCACCTCCCCCTCGTACTCCATCTGTTACTCATTTTTATGCACACATTCTTTCTCTCACTCTCCTTTTTCTCCCTCTGTCCCTCTGAATATACCTTTTGCCCATCTTCTGGGTCACCCCCCCCTCCTTGTCTTTCTTCCCGGACCTCCTGTCCCATGATCCTCTCGTATCCCCTTTTGCCTATCACCTGTCCAGCTCTCGGCTCTATCCCTCCCCCTCCTGTCTTCTCCTACCATTTTGCATCTCCCCCTCCCCCTCCAGCTTTCAAATCCCTTACTCACTCTTCCTTCAGTTAGTCCTGACGAAGGGTCTCGGCCTGAAACGTCGACTGCGCTTCTTCCTATAGATGCTGCCTGGCCTGCTGCGTTCACCAGCAACTTTGATGTATGTTGCTTGAATTTCCAGCATCTGCAGAATTCCTGTTATTATCGTTATGTGCCGTGTTGTATGACGTGGACGGTCATGGCCTTCTATCTTCTCTATCCATGACCATCATGATTCTTTACAATCTTTTTTACAGAAGTGGTTTGCCATTGCCTTCTTCTGTGTAGTGTGTTTACAAGATGGGTGACCTCAGCCATTATCAATACTCCTCAGAGGTTGTCTGCCTGGCGTCAGTGGACTGGTAGTATGCACTAGTTGCTCATATGACCATCCACCACCAGCTCCCATGACTTCATGCGACTGGAACTGGAGGCCTAAGTAGGTGCTACTCCTTGCCCAAGGGTGACCTGCAGGCTAGCAGAGGGAAAGAGCGCTTTACACCTCCTTTGGTAGGGATGTACCTCCTCCCCACCACCCCTGGAGTCTTAATGTTTTATTGATTACCTGGATTAACTAAAATGGGTTTTGAGCTCAGAGTACTGGATCAATATCCTAAACAAATGATATTAGCCTACTAACTCAATAATATAAAAACCATATTAATATCCAATTTATTAATATTATTATCCAGCTTGACAGGAAGCTCAGAGACCCCAGCCTTGTGAAGTGGATCCTGGACTTCCTGTCAGATCACCAGCAGGTGGTAAGAGTGGGGTCCCTCATCTCCACCCCTCTGACTCTCAACACAGGAGCCCCTCAGGGCTATGTACTAAATCCCCTCCTTTACTCCTTGTATACCCATGACTGTGTTGCCACCTACAGCTACAATCTGCTAATTAAGTTTGCTAATAACACTGAATTGTTTTGGCCTAATCTCAAACAATAACGAGGTGGTCTACGGGGAAGAAGTCATCTCTCTGACATAATGGTGTCAAGAAAACAACCTCTCCCTCAATGTCGCAAAAACAAAGGAGCTGGTTGTGGATTACAGGAGGAATGGAGACGGGCTAACCCCTACTGACATCAATGGATCTGGGGTTGAGAAGGTAAGCAGCTTCAAGTTCCTCACAATGCACATCACCGAGGACCTCACGTGGTCTGTACACATCAGCTGTGTGGTGAAAAAGGCACAACAGCACCTCTTTCACCTCAGACGGTTGAGAAAGTTTGGTATGGGCTCCCAAATCCTAAGAACTTTCTACAGGGGCACAATTGAGAGCATCCTTACTGCTGCATCACAACCTGGTATGGCAACTGTACCTCCCTTAATTGCAGGACTCTGCAGAGAGTGGTGCGGACAACCCAACACATCTGTAGTTGTGAACATGATTCAGGTGTGAGAAAAGGACCCGAAGGATCATTGGGGACCCGAGTCACCCCAACCACAAACTGTTCCAGCTGTTATGATCCAGGAAATGCTACCACAGCATAAAAGCCAGGACCAACAGGCTCCGGGACAGCTGCTTCCAACAGGCCATCAGACTGATTAACACACGCTGATTTGTGTGTTTTTCTATGCTCTATTTATTATAAATTGCTATGATTGCATATTGCACATTTAGACAGAGGACGGCACGTGAAGATTTTTACTCCTCATGTATGTGAAGGATGTAAGAAATAAAGTCAATTCAATTCGACGACTTTTCTATCAACTGCCAATTCAATTTTAATATTTAAGTTAATAATTCTCAAAATGGTCACTATAGCGGAAATTATCATTTTTATTTATTGCAAAAAAGGCAGTCATAGAAAGAAGGCAGTGAAAATAATGGCCAAAAAAACCCACAATTAATTGCGCAAGCCGGGGTATCAGTTATGTAAACTACAAGTTCCAGCATGTTCCTTACTAATTTCCGTTGCTGTGCACCTGACTTCCGGTTAATCGCAGTTTACATCCTTTCAACATGGAGGCCGTGCCTCGGATGCCGATGATCTGGCTCGATTTGAAGGAAGCTGGGGAGTTCGCCTTTGCGACGGCTGTCAGACAGGTAAATAATAAGAAAGGAGAATTACAAACAGTATATTCAGTGGCATTCTTCTGAGTAAAAGTATTTCAAGCACTAATAATGCAAGAGATTCGGGTCAAGCTGGGCTGGGTGGGAGGAGGCTGGTGACATTCGGGCCTCGGGATCTTCCTGCTGAATCCCAGTGACTCCTGAATCAGACTCTTATCTCCCGAACTTAGTTTACTCCTCTTCACGGCAAACTCTTGATTTTCTTACGTTATATTCTCGTTTTATCGATCATTTGAGCAATCTTAACAAAGTAATTCACGTAAACACAAGAGATTCTGTAGATGCTGTCAATCTTGAGCAAGGCGCACAGTGGTGGAGCAAGTCAGGTAAAATTTAAAGAAGAATATGAATAGTCAACGTTTCTGGCTGACACCCATTATCATGTCTGGAAAGGAAGGCAGGGTCAGAAGCCAGAATAAGAAAGTAGGGGTGGGAAGGTGTGCAAACTGGTAGGTTATAGGCGAGGCTGGGCGAGGCGCAAGGTGAGTGGGGGAGTGGGAATAAAGTTAGAAGATGGGAGGGAATAGTTGTGATAAAGGGTTGAAGATGTGCTATGATAGGAAAGGGCAGTAAATCATGGAAGGGGAAGGAGGAGGGAGAACGAGAAAGAGGTGATGGGCAGGTGATGAGAAGAGAATGGATGAAAGGGTAACTAGAATGAGGAATACAGAAAGAGAGGTGATGTGGGGGAGATGCCACTGGAAGGTGGAGAAACTTCCCTTCATCCTTCCCTTTCTTTCATTGTCCACTGTCCTCCCCTCTCAGGTTCCTTCTTCAGCCTTTTATCGCTTCCACTTAGCCCCTCCCAGCTTCTGATATTCTCCCACACCCACACCCACCCACCCACCTACCTACCTACTTACCTTTCTCATCACCTGTCAGTTTGCACTCCTTCCCCTCCCTCCTCCTTATTCTGGCTTCTGTCCCATTCCTTTCCGATCCTAATGAAGGGTCTTGACTAAAACATCAATTATTTATTCCCCTCCACAGATGCTGCCTAACTTGCTGAGTTCCTCTGGCATTTTGTGTTTAATACTCAAAATAATTTTGTATTTAAATAATGTTTTGTGTATAATTTCTATTATTCTTTGTAAATTAATAGCATCTAGCTACATTTTGGAAAGTAGGTTTTTCAATATTTCCAATTTTCTTACTTGTTTCAATAAGATTGCCTTGTATTATTTCCCTGTTAACAACATCCATTTTTTTTGGAATTGTGATCAAATTTGATATTGCCTGAATTTGGTTGAGACGTGCATTTTATTTTGAGAAGCCAATCTATGATAATGGTTGGAATTTTAGAAAATAATGGATTTGTAAGAATCTAAAAATATAAATCTTGATGCCCATTGCTTGATCAGAATTGAAGTCTGATATATTGCATTAAAATAAACCTTATTTCCACCCTTTTGGATATAATGGAACTGCTACCTAATGTAAGTTACAACAAGTAAGTAAAGCAAAATTGTGCTTAAAAACTGATAAATGACAATTTAGAGTACAGTGGATTCTGGGGGCAACAAGTTTCACGGAAATAGTTTAAAAGGCATAAAAAAAAGACAAGCTACCATTTAGTAGAGTAACATTATGTATTTAAATTTAAATAAACAAAAAAACAGCAAATTAGAAAACTACCAATACTACCTCAATACTATAAAAGCTGTGTATTAGTTCATAATAGTTATAGATGGAGGAATTCATTGTGTGCTGCTGTGATTGTAAATGAATAAAATCATTGTAGCCACATAGTGCAGACAATGGACTGCCTTTATACGATGCTTTCGATGATTGCATCCTCCAAATCTTCATTTCCAAAGTTCGAAGTAAAATTTATTATCAGAGAACATGCATGTCACCACAAACAGCCCTGAGATTCTTTGTCCTGAGGGCATACTTGGTAAACTTATAGAACAGTAACTGTAAACAAGATCAATGAACAACCAATGCAAATATAAATAGCAATAAGTAATGAATGTGAAATAACAAGATAGAATCCTTAAAGTGAGACCATGGATGTGAGAATACCAGAAATAGAATGAGTGTTGCTGAGGAGTCTGACGGTTGAGGGGTAGTAACTGTTCTTGAAGCTGGTGGTGCGAGTCCTGAGGCACTTGTACCTTCTACCTGATGGCAGCAGCAAGAATAGAGCCTGGCCTGGTTAGTGAGGATCTTTGATAATTGATGCTGCTTTTCTACGGCAATGTTTCATGTAGATGTGCTCAGTGGTTGGGAGGCCTAAACCTGTGATGTTCCGGGCTGAATTCACTACATTTTGCAGGATTTGGTGTTGCCGTACCAGGCCGTAATGCAGGCAGTCAGCACACTTCCCACCACACGTCTACAGAAGTTTGCCAATGCTTTTGATGACATGTGGAATCTCTGCAGACTCCTGAGGAAGTGGAGGTGCTGTCATGCTTGCTTTGCAATTATCTTGAATGTTACAATGGAAGAATGTTTGTTGATACCTTCAAATTCTTTGTAGTTCCTAATTTGTTGAAGTAATGAAATTGTTTCATTTTCAACCCTGGTCGTATCTGACAATTCTAAGCCTGAATACTTGAAACCACAGTGAGCAAAACAGTTCTGAATTATCTTACTGGTTATTTTTCACCAGCTATCAGTGACAAAAACACACACAACTGACACTATTTAAAAATTCTTTGCTCTAACCAGGGTGTAGTGTCTAATGGCCGCACAAGTGTGAGCAACTGATGCCAGTCAGAAACTGGCAATAGTCCCTTGTCCTAATTAAACAGCATATTGTCCTAACTAAATGAATGGAGATCCAGCTGTTTTCTCGATTACTTTTTGTCCTTTAAGAGTTTCCAAGATGAGTGACTGCCCTAATTAATGGCACAATTAATCAGATTCCACATGGATGATGATAAGAAATTGTTTTCTGCATTTCTGAAAGTTTTAATGTAAATTTTATTAAAGAACACATCTGCAAAATTTAAATGTCATATCTTTTCTAGTTTGCTAAATATTGAACTCTAGTCTACATGGAGTGTTTCATTGTCAGTTTAAAGCTTGTACATTAGACTTTGTCTTGGGGCTTTCTTTACCTCTTTCCTGCAAGCTCATTGCCCCAATTTTATGCTACTGTAATGTTTGAGACATAACCTCTGCATCTGTTGGATCATCCTTAGTAATTTCTGTCATTAACCATGATAAAACTGCATTTAACACACGGTATGTCAATGAGGGGTGAAGTATCAGTCAAAGTAGGCTGCTTTGTTCTGGATGCTGGCAGCTATCTTCCTCGTCTGTACTGCCGGTAACTGGAGAGAATTTCGGAGCACTTCAAACCTATGGTTTATGAAAATGATTTGGTGCGCTTAGGTGATGAGTTACCAGTGGTCAGTTCTTGCAGCGCGGGTATTTATGTGACTGGTCCAATTGAAATTGCCATTGTGGGCCCTTAAAATGTTGATGGTGGGACTCTGAGATGGTATTTTATTTGACTGCAAGCTTAGGTGGTGTGCTGTCCTCTTGGAGTAAGCCATTACAGGCACTAGTGGGGCGTGTAACTTTCTTGTCAATGCCAGCCTTTGCTTCAGTGCTGTATATTTCTTGCTATATGAAGATGGAAACTATTTTCTGAGAAATCATGGGGAAACTTCTTTACTCAGAGTGTGGTGAGAGTGTGGAACAAGCTGTCAGCTGAAGTGGTGGATGTGGTTTAAATTTTAACATTTCAGAGCAATTTGGATACGTACATGGATGGGAGGAGTATGGAGGGGTATGGTCCAGGTGCAGGTTAGTGGGACTTGGCAGGATCAGAATCGGGTTTAATGTCATTGGGATTTGTCATCATTTTTTGGGGGGGCAGCAGAACATAATTTAAAAAATATATAAATTACAATAAGGTATATAAAATCAAATTGTGCAAAAAGAGAGCAAAAAAAGTGAGGTAGTGTTAATGGGTTCATTGTCCATTCAGAAATCTGATGGCAGAGAGGAAGAAGCTGTTCCTGAAACATTGTGTGTCTTCAGTATCCTGTACCTCAGGAAAATAAGTTTGACATGAACTAGATGGGCCAGAAGGCCTATTTCTGTATTGTGTTGTAGTGATCTATGACTATGAATGGAATTGAAGGGGACTTTATTGATAAAGCAACAGTAGATCATTGAGACTGAGATCTGACTGAACAGATTTAGCAGCAATGTTCTGGGATTCAGATGATCGACTTCCACAGCACTTTTCCTTTTGCACGTATGATTTGAATCAGTAGAACCTTTTAATGTTCATTGATTTCAGTTTTATCAGGGTTCCCTGAGAACACTCTTGGTCACAGGCAGTCACTCTCTCTATACATCTGTGTTTCAGCTCATTGGTACAGTGACATGCGAAAGTTTGGGCACCCTGGTCAAAATTTCTGTTACTGTGAATAGCTAAGTGAGTAAAAATGACCTGATTTCCAAAAGGCATAAAGGTAAAGATGACACACTTCTTAATATTTTAAGCAAGATTACTTTTTTATTTCCATCTTTTACAGTTTCAAAATAACAAAAGAAGGAAAAGGGCCCGAAGCAAAAGTTTGGGCACCCTGCATGGTCAGTACTTAGTAACACCCCCTTTGGCCAGTATGACAGCTTGTAAATGCTTTTTGTAGCTAGCTAAGAGTCTTTCAGTTCTTGTTTGGGGGGTTTTGCCCATTCTTCCTTGCAAAAGACTTCTAGTTCTGTGAGATTCTTGGACCGTCTTGCATGCACTTTTGAGGTCTATTCACAGATTTTCGATGATGTTTAGGTCGAGGGACTGTGAGGGCCACGGCAAAACCTTCAGCTTGCACCTCTTGAGGTAGTCCATTGTGGATTTTGAGTTGTGTTTAGGATCATTATCCTATTGTAGAAGCCATCCTCTTTTTATCTTCAGCTTTTTTACAGACGGTGTGATGTTTGCTTCCAGAATTTGCTGGTATTTAATTGAATTCATTCTTCCCTCTACCAGTGAAATGTTCCCTGTGCCACTGGCTGCAACACAAGCCCAAAGCATGATCGATCCACCCCCGTGCTTAACAGTTGGAGAGGTGTTCTTTCCATGAAATTCTGCACCCTTTTTTCTTCAAACATACCTTTGCTCATTGCGGCCAAAAAGTTCTATTCTAGCTTCTTCAGCCCACAGGGTTTGTTTCCAAAATGCATCAGGCTTGTTTAGATGTTCCTTTGCAAACTTCTGATGCTGAATCTTGTGGTGAGGACGCAGGAAAGGTTTTCTTCTGATGACTCTTCCATGAAAGTCATATTTGTGCGGGTGTCACTGCACAGTAGAACAGTGCACCACCACTCCAGAGTCTGCTAAATCTTCCTGAAGGTCTTTTGCAGTCAAACGGGGGTTTTGATCTGCCTTTCTAGCAATCCTACGAGCAGTTCTCTCGGAAAGTTTTCTCGACCTTCCAGACCTCAGCTTGACCTTCACCATTCCTGTTAACTGCCATTTCTTAATTACATTACGAACTGAGGAAACGGCTACCTGAAAACGCTTTGCTGTCTTTTTATAGCCTTCTCTTGCTTTGTGGACATCATTTATTTTAATTTTCAGAGTGCGAGGCAGCTGCTTAGAGGAGCCCATGGCTGCTGATTGTTGGGACAAGGTTTGAGGAGTCAGGGTATTTATAAAGCTTTGAAATTTGCATCACCTGGCCTTTCCTAACGATGACTGTGAACAAGCCATAGCCCTAACAAGCTAATTAAGGTCTGAGACCTTGGTAGAAGTTATCTGAGAGCTCAAATCTCTTGGGGTGCCCAAACTTTTGCCTGGTGCTCCTTTCCCTTCACTCTAAAATTGTACAAAACAAAAATAATACAGGTTTCCCCCGTGATCCGAAGGTAGAGCGTTCCTGTGAAATGGTTTGTAAGCCAGAATGTGGTAAAGTGAATCAGCAATTACCATTTATTAATATGGGAAAAATTTTTGAGCGTTCCTAGACCCAAAAAATAACCTGCAAAATCATGCCAAATAACACATAAAACCTAAAATAACAGTAACATATAGTAAAAGCAGGAATGATATGATAAATACACAGCCTATATAAAGTAGAAATACTTTTCTGCACTGTCTAGCTCAGCAAAAATCTCATGGCAGCACTCTCAGCGCAAGCGCTCTGGGCAGAAACACTCTCCAGTAACCTTTAAGCTATGAAGCTGCCAAATCATACCAAATAAGACATGAAAATACACAGCCTATGTAAAGTACGTTTGTAGAAATAATATATGTACAGTAGCCAAACTCACTATTGCCATATTTGTTGTTGATGGTTCGAAGCCTTTGAAGTCATTCACTGCTTCGGGACACCGTTTCTTCCAAACGCCATTTCTCATCGAGACTGTTAGCCTATCGAGAGCATCTCCAATGTTGGCGATTGCCAATTTTATATTGCATTTTTTCCAGACCTCTTGTAAAGACACTTCGGAGTTGCCCTCTCTGTCAATGGTACTTACAATAAAACACATCACATTTTACCTATAGTAAGCCTTAATTGTGGCTATTAGGCCTTGGTCGCATGGCTGCAGCATTGATGTCGTATTTGGCGGTGAGAACGCAACACGAATGTTAACTGCCATACTCGGTAATGCCAGGTGGACAATTATTGACAATCACAAGACACCTATTATCGAGGTTATTGTCTCTACAGTATTTTTCAACAAAAGGGCTAACGTATCCACTCATGTACTCAGAAAAAAGCACTTGGGTATTCCAACCACTTGGATGTGAACGGAACACAACGGGAAGTGTTTTCTTATCGATGCCTTTAGGTGCCCTCGAAGTTTCTGAACGGTACGCTAGTAGAGGCTTAAGGACTGCATCACCAGTGACGTTAATATTAGGCATGAGGGTAAACCTGTCCTTTGATGCCTTGTGTCCCTTAGCCTGCTTTTCTTCTATCGAAGTAAATGTCTTGCTGGGCAATTTTTTCCAATAAATTGCAGTTTCATCACAGTTAAACACTTGCTTATCGGAATAACCACTTTCTGTAATTATTTTCTTCAGTTCTGCTGGGAACTTTTTGGCAGCTTCAGTATCAGCCGAAGCGCACTCTCTGGTAAGCATTAAACTATGAAGCTGCCCTCGCCTCAGAAACCGATCAAACCACCCATGACCACTTTTAAATTCCACTTTCGCAACACTTTCGACACACCATAATATGGTGGAATTCTTTATTAAGATGGAGAGTAACATAGTTAATTCAGAAACAAAGGTTCCGAACTTAAAGAAGGGTAACTTTGAAGGTATGAGACGTGAATTAGCTAAGATAGACTGGCAAATGACACTTAAAGGGTTGACAGTGGATATGCAATGGCAAGCATTTAAAGATCGCATGGATGAACTACAACAATTGTTCATCCCAGTTTGGCAAAAGAATAAATCAAGGAAGGTAGTGCACCCGTGGCTGACAAGGGAGAGTGTCAATTGCAAAGAAGAAGCATACAAATTAGCCAGAGAAAGTGGCTCACCTGAGGACTGGGAGAAATTCAGAGTCCAGCAGAGGAGGACAAAGGGCTTAATTAGGAAAGGGAAAAAAGATTATGAGAGAAAACTGGCAGGGAACATAAAAACTGACTGTAAAAGCTTTTATAGATGTGTGAAAAGAAAAAGATTGGTTAAGACAAATGTAGGTCCCCTACAGACAGAAACAGGTGAATTGATTATGGGGAGCAAGGACATGGCAGACCAATTGAATAAATACTTTGGTTCTGTCTTCACTAAGGAGGACATAAATAATCTTCTGGAAATAGTAGGGGACAGAGGGTCCAGTGAGATGGAGGAACTGAGGGAAATGCATGTTAGTAGGGAAGTGGTGTTAGGCAAATTGAAGGGATTAAAGGCGGATAAATCCCCAGGGCCAGATGGTCTGCATCCAGAGTGCTTAAGGAAGTAGCCCAAGAAATAGTGGATGCATTAGTGATAATTTTTCAAAACTCTTTAGATTCTGGACTAGTTCCTGAGGATTGGAGGGTGGCTAAGGTAACCCCCACTTTTTAAAAAAGGAAGGAGAGAGAAACCGGGGAATTATAGACTGGTTAGCCTGACATCGGTGGTGGGGAAAATGCTAGAGTCAGTTATCAAAGATGTGATAACAGCACATTTGGAAAGTGGTGAAATCATTGGACAAAGCATGGATTTGTGAAAGGAAAATCATGTCTTACGAATCTCATAGAATTTTTTGAGGATGTAACTAGTAGAGTGGATAGGGGAGAACCAGTGGATGTGGTATATTTGGATTTTCAAAAGGCTTTTGACAAGGTCCCACACAGGGGATTAGTGTGCAAACTTAAAGCACACGGTATTGGGGGTAAGGTATTGATGTGGATAGAGAATTGGTTGGCAGATAGGAAGCAAAGAGTGGGAATAAACGGGACCTTTTCAGAATGGCAGGCGGTGACTAGTGGGGTACCGCAAGGCTCAGTGCTGGGACCCCAGTTGTTTACAAGATATATTAATGACCTGGATGAGGGAATTAAATGCAGCATCTCCAAATTTGCAGATGACATGAAGCTGGGCAGCAGTGTTAGCTGTGAGGAGGATGCTAAGAGGATGCAGGGTGACTTGGATAGGTTAGGTGAGTGGGCAAATTCATGGCAGATGCAATTTAATGTGGATAAATGTGAGGTTATCCACTTTGGTGGCAAAAACAGGAAAACGGATTATTATCTGAATGGTGGCTGATTAGGAAAAGAGAAGGTGCAAGGAGACCTGGGTGTCATTATACACCAGTCATTGAAAGTGGGCATGCAGGTACAGCAGGCGGTGAAAAAGGCGAATGGTATGCTGGCATTCATAGCAAGAGGATTCGAGTACAGGAGCAGGGAGGTACTACTGCATTTGTACAAGGCCTTGGTGAGACCACACCTGGAGTATTGTGTACAGTTTTGGTCCCCTAATCTGAGGAAAGACATCCTTGCCATAGAGGGAGTACAAAGAAGGTTCACCAGATTGATTCCTGGGATGGCAGGACTTTCATATGATGAAAGACTGGATCGACTAGGCTTGTACTCGTTGGAATTTAGAAGATTGAGGGGGGATCTTATTGAAACATGTAAAATCCTAAAGGGATTGGACAGGCTAGATGCAGGAAGATTGTTCCTGATGTTGGGGAAGTCCAGAACGAGGGGTCACAGTTTGAGGATAAAGGGGAAGCCTTTTAGGACTGAGATGAGGAAAAACTTCTTCACACAGAGAGTGGTGAATCTGTGGAATTCTCTGCCACAGGAAACAGTTGAGGCCAGTTCATTGGCTATATTTAAGAGGGAGTTAGATATGGCCCTTGTGGCTAAAGGGATCGGGGGTATGGGGGGAAGGCTGGTACAGGGTTCTGAGTTGGATGATCAGCCATGATCATACTAAATGGTGGTGCAGGCTCGAAGGGACGAATGGCCTACTCCTGCACCTATTTTCTATGTTTGTATCATCCAGTGCTTTCTGTTTCAGCTTATTAAAAAGACTGACTGATTTCTCCTTAAGTATAAGAAAACTTAATGGAACACCACGCTTTGTACACCCATCAATCCACTCAAGCAATAGACTTTCCATTTTATCCACTATTGGATGCCAACTAAGAGAGACCACTTTGCTACGATCAGAACCAACAGCAACATTGGCAGCTTTCAAAATTCTTTCTGTCTGTATATAAATTGTGCGAATGGTGGATGCAGGCAAGATCAACGCGCAGACAATGTCCTTACTTCGTTCACCACGATCGAAACGCTTAATTATGTCCAGTTTTACGCTAAGTGTAACACCCTTACGAGCTCTTTTAGGCTTTTCCGGTACCTTAGAACTCATCTTGCTAACGGATGCACAAAATAAATTGAGATAAAACATGTATTTAAGCAATGGTGGCTAGAATGCAGTTCTGGGGAGGAGCTTGACTGTTCGGGTGCACGCTGCCTTTTTTTGTAACAGTGAAAACACCTGTTAGCGAAAACAAGTAACTAACGTAGGTCTTTCGTAACAGCGCGGTGTCGTAAAGCAAACGTTCAGAAAATGGGGGTCACCAGTACAATAATCTTGCTTAAGATGTTGAAAGGAATTTTTCATCTTTAACTTTATGACTTTTGGAGATCAGTTCATCTTCTACTCACTCAACTATTCACAGTAACAGAAATTTTGACCAGGGGTGCCCAAACTTTTGCATGCCAATTGTGACGAGAATACACATAGATTAAGATGTTAGCTGTCCTGTGCTGGCACCAGTGGGATCAGCAGTTGGTCTGCCACCTGTCTTCAGGAGAGAGAGAGAGAGAGAGATAAGGAAAACAATGGAGCAGCATTTGGAGATGTTAATGAAGGGACGGGAGAGTCTAACGGAAGGAGAGCTGTCAAGATCGGCTCACCCTTTGAACCCTGAACTGTTTGAAGTGATGGACAGGCGATACCCCAGCAGGGGGATAAAAAGGGACAGGTTCGCTAAGGCAGGACACACATGACACCCCGAGGTAACGAGACCCTGGAAGTGGTGCGTCTCTCACAAGTCGGTGGGAAATTTTGGACGGCTGGTCGTGGGACAAGCCATAGACGCACAGGGTGGAAAGGCACGATTGGCGGGAACCTGGTGGTGTCCAACATTGCCTGGGTGCCAGGTTCACCGCAGAGAAACGATCGTATCTGGCAACGGAGGGGGTCACGGTCGGTGACCTCAGATGACATCACAAAGGACTCGCCCAAAAGCTGACTGCGAAGGTCTGTGTGGAAGCCGTTTGAATATTCATTCGTTTTGCTCTCTCTCTCCTTCCCCCCACTGTCCATCTCCCACGGCAGCGATTACTGTGAACTGAACTGAACTAAATTGAACTGAACTTTGCGTCACTTTGAAACTGGTCATTTACCCCTTGACAACGATAGAGCTTGATTGATCCTGTTACCTTAATTCTGTGTACATGTGTGTTTATCATTGCTGAACTGTTGCATTTATTATCCTTTTGATTAGAATACTGTGTTGCTTGTTTCTTTAATAAAACTTTCTTAGTTCTAGTAATCCAGACTCCAACTGAGTGATCCATTTCTGCTGGTTTGGCAACCCAGTTACGGGGTACGTAACACAATGTACATACTGGGAACAAGATTGCTCTATGGTCTGTAATTGAGTGCTTCTGCCAAAACTCAAGCTGAGTGTTGGCAAATCGCTGGCAAGTAAGTGCTTTATTTTTAATGCTCATAATTTGGAGTTCTCTAGGTAACATCTTCCATTACTTTTTGTGATGACTGAGAATAGCCTGGTTGTTAATTAATCAGAATGAATTTCAGTTTTATTAGTGATATTTATATATTGAAGATTTTTCATATTCTTAGGAAAATTGGAGTAGCTTGGCGAGACTTCCGGTAGCGCTCATGGAGTGAAGTCGCGTTCTTGACTCGCTCCATTACCTCTGAGTTTTTTTTTCTCTATGGTCAGCTATACTTTAATTAACCATTAAGGCATCAATTTTTACAATACTTTGAATTAAACTGAATTCTCTGACAATTGGATGATACTTAGATCTGCTATGTCTAAGAACGGGAAAAACGGCAAGGATGGTAAACCTCCGGTTAAACCGAAAGCTACGGATCTCCCTCCGACTGAATCACCGGTGACTTTGAAAGCGATATCGGAGTTAATTCAGAGGGAAATTTCAACCTCTGTTAGGGAGATGATTCGTACGGAAATTGCAGGCTTTGTTAAAGACCTGATTCATACGGAAATCTCAACTAATTTCCAGAAAATTGCCGATTTAATTGATAAGATGCAAACATGTATTGCGGAACATCAGTCGGCTATATCTGATCTTCAAAAATTCGCGCAACAAAGTGAGCTTAAGATGGGGAAAATCGAAGAAACAATTAATGTAATGAAGAAGAAACTTGACTTTTTGACTTTTAAAAACTCTGACTTGGAATCTAGAATGCAACGGCAGAATTTACGAATGATTGGCGTGAGGGAAGCCGTTGAAGCTAACAACCCTATGAAATATTTCTCTCAACTTTTAAAAGATGCATTCCCTACTGTATTTCCTGACCAACCACCGCTACTGGATCGTGTTCACAGAATCCCATCATACTCGTCTAGGTCAGATAGACCTAGGCATGTTATCTTACGTTTTCATTACTTTCAAGACAAGGAGAGACTGTTTCGATTCGCTCGATCTAAAGGTTTCATTGATTTTTCGGATCTTAAGTTCCGATTCGTGGAAGATTTCAGTAAACCAATCTGGGACCAACGGGTCCGTTACAGATCCGTGATGTCGGAATTCTATAAGATGGATTTAAGACCAGCGCTGCTGTACCCTGCACGTCTAAGGATTCGCATGTTAGATGGAGCCCTTCGTTTTTTTGATTCTCCATCGGATGCCCAGAGTTATCTGGATCAACTTTCATCTTCAACATCTTAATTGCCTTTTTTTAAATTTTCTCCGTTGATCGGAGGCTGTGAATTGGTTGGTTTTAACTTTTCTGTGCCCTATTTGGGCAGAAAAGTTTACTTTTGATTTCTTAATATGGCTGCTAAACTTTCTTTTTAACTGCGTCATTTCTTTCTTTTCCCAGGGGATTCTGGGTGGTTACTTCCCTTTTGTCATCTTACGTATTTCCTGTGCGGCCTTAAATTTTGTAGTTTTTTTAAAATTTTATTCTGTTTTGCTTTTTATAATCACTTTATGTTAATAATCCTATTTTTTTTTGTTGCTGTGTCTATTCATGAGTTTGAGGTTTATTGTGGTTTTTTTTAATATATATTTTCCGGCTTTTGTTCTGTTCTGTGTGTATTCTAATTGAGCTAACTTTTTTTTACTTATTTTTTTACTGTTTTACAATTAGCTGATCCTTTTCATATTTATACCTTTTTTTTAGGGAGCGTATACCGGAAGTCATGGGGGTAGTTTTAGCGCTTGCTTCTTTCTGGCGGGTCTGCTTTAGATTTTGCCTTGGGGTCTTGGGGTGGGGGGTGGTGGGAGGGGCTTCACGTTTTAGTTTGTTTTTCTTTGGGCTATATACATTATTGAAGTACTGGTTGCGTCCTTTTCCCCGGTATCTTTTGTATGTTCTGTTTCCTCTCCGGGTTTGTGGGTCGCGCCTATTGTCAATCCTCCTTGTTGTGGGTTGACTTTAGGATTTATGGAGTCTATTATTAATTTTGTCTCCTGGAATACTAATGGTCTTAATCATCCTATTAAAAGAAAAAAAGTTTTTAAAGTGTTCCGGAGACTTAAAGTACAAATTTTATTTTTACAAGAGACCCATGTACGGAGGGGGGACAGACTACGTTTTTTCAAATTCTGGAAGGGACAACAATTTCATTCGAACTCCAATGCTAAGATTCGAGGCGTCTCTATTTTTATAGATTCCTCAGTTACTTTTATACAACAGGATATTATCTCTGATCCGAATGGTAGATTTTTATTGGTTAGTGGTTTACTATTTAATAAAAAAGTAGTTTTGGTTAATGTTTATGCTCCTAATATGGATTGTCCGGAATTTTATAAATCATTGTTTGATCAGTTTCCGAATTTGAACGAGTTTTCATTGATTTGGGGCGGAGATCTTAATACCTGTTTATCTCCAGCTTTGGACCGTTCGGCTCCTTTACGGACTTTACCTAATAAATCTGCAAATTTGATTAATTTTTTCCTTTCTGATTCTGGGTCGACAGACATTTGGCGTTTTCTGCATCCTCAGGAAAAAGATTTTTCCTTTTTTTCACATGTTCATCATTCCTATTCAAGAATTGATTATTTTTTTATTGATTCTCGTCTCATTCCTTCAGTGATTAAATGTGATTATGATTCTATAACCATTTCGGATCATACTCCACTTAAGCTTTCTATTAAAATTATGGCCAATATACCAAACAATAGACAATGGCGTTTTAATTCGCTGTTGCTTCAGGACTCGGACTTTGTTAATTTTATGAATGAACAGATTGAGCTTTTTTTTTACAATTAACCATACAGAAGATATTTCGGTTAACACTCTTTGGGACACTTTTAAAGCCTATATTCGGGGTCAGATTATTTCGTATTCCGTTGCTTTGAGGAAGAAACAGAAGCAGGAGGAGATGGCAATTGTGGACAAGATTAAAGAAATTGATAAGAAATATGTTATGGCTCCTTCTGAGGAGCTATACAAACAAAGAACTGAACTTCAAATGGAACACAGTTTACTACTCTCGTCCTCGATTGTAAACCAATTAAAGAAAACAAGAAGTGATTTTTATGTTCACAGTGATAAAATTGGCAAGCTGCTGGCTAATCAATTGAAATCTAATTATGTTAAATCTCAAATCAATCAGATTTATAACCAAAATGATCGATTGATATTGGATCATGTGGGGATTAATCAAACCTTTTGTGATTTTTATTCTTCTTTATATCAATCAGAGTCTCCTCGAGATTCTAAATATATGAATGATTTTTTAGATAAGTTAGACTTCCCTCAGATTTCACAGGATATGTCTTCTTTATTAGATACTTCCATTACAATGGATGAGATTAAGAATGTTATTTTTTCTATGAATCTGGGGAAAGCTCCTGGCCCTGATGGGTTTACCGTTGAATTTTATAAATGTTTTGCTTCTTTATTGATTCCTTGGCTCTATAAAGTTTTTGAGGCTTCTTTGAAACTTGGTAAACTTCCGGAATCTTTTAATAGAGCATCAATTTCTTTAATACTAAAGAAGGATAAAGACCCTGCTCAATGTGCATCTTATAGACCAATATCTTTATTAAATGTTGATTCTAAAGTTTTTTCTAAGTTATTAGCAAATAGACTAGAAAAAGTACTTCCTTCTATTATTTCGGAAGACCAAACGGGTTTTATTAAAGGTCGTTACTCTTTTTATAATATTCGTACATTGTTAAATATCGTTTATACTCCCTCACAAAATGTTCCTGAGTGTGTTATTTCTTTAGATGCCGAGAAAGCTTTTGATAGAGTAGAATGGCCTTATTTATTTAAGGTGCTTGAAATGTTTAATTTTAGCTTGAAATTTATATCCTGGATTAAACTGTTATATCACTCCCCTGTAGCCTCGGTTCGTACTAACTCTTTAAATTCACCTTTTTTTCCTCTCTTTCGTGGTACTCGACAAGGCTGTCCTCTTAGTCCCCTATTATTTGATATTGCATTAGAACCTCTTGCAATTGCTATTCGAGAATCTTCAAATATTACTGGGATAACTCGGGGATTAAAGTCCCATAAATTATCACTCTATGCTGATGATTTACTTTTATATATTTCTAATCCTGAGAGATCTATTCCTGCTGTTTTAGAGTTATTAGCGCAATTTGGTCTTTTCTCAGGTTATGAATTAAATCTTAGTAAGAGTGAACTTTTTCCGATTAATAAACATCTTCCCTTATATTATAAATTTCCATTTAAATTGATTAATAATTACCTTTCATATCTTGGGATTAAAATTACTTGTAAACATAAAGATTTATTTAAGACTAACTTTTTACCATTAATAGACCATATTACTCAACTTTCATCTAAATGGTTTCCCTTATATTTAACTTTGATTGGTCGTATTAATGCAGTTAAGATGTTTTTTTTGCCAAAATTTTTATATGTGTTTCAGGCATTACCAATTTTCGTTCCTAAATCTTTTT
The DNA here is from genome assembly GCF_963921235.1 of Mobula hypostoma. Taxonomy (NCBI): domain Eukaryota; kingdom Metazoa; phylum Chordata; class Chondrichthyes; order Myliobatiformes; family Myliobatidae; genus Mobula; species Mobula hypostoma. The sequence continues at coordinate 145,697,286 of NC_086097.1, read as the reverse complement.
TTGATAAAGTCGACTCTAAAATTTCTTCATTTATTTGGCAGAATAAGAATCCGAGACTGGGTAAAATACATTTACAGAAAGCTAAGAGAGATGGAGGTTTAGCATTACCTAACTTTAGATTTTATTATTGGGCTATTAATATTCGACATATGAAATTTTGGTTACTTGACCGGGACATACTATCTATTCCTAAATGGGTAGCATTGGAATTACAATCTGTTCAGGGTTATACACTTGGTTCTATTTTAGGTTCATCTCTTCCTTTTGATTCGAAACGCCTTAAGCAGGTCTCTAACCCGATCGTTAAATATGCTTTGCGTATTTGGTTTCAATTCAGAAAATTTTTTGATCTTAATCAATTCGGGTTAGCGATTCCTATTTTAGGTAACATATTTTTTCCTCCCTCTTTTACGGATCGCGCTTTTCAAACTTGGAAGACTAAGGGTATTTTACGGTTTTTGGATTTATTTTTAGATGGTTCCCTTATGTCTTTTGAACAATTATCTAATAAATATAACTTATCAAGAATACATTTTTTTAGATATTTACAAGTTAGAAATTTCCTAAGTACTATACTTTCTTCCTTTCCAATGCTTCCTCCTATATATATTTTAGATTCGATAATTAACCTTAATCCATGTCAGAAAGGTGCATCGGCTATGATTTATAATATTATGAAACTTAGGAAAGCTCCATTTGATAAGATTAGGGTAGATTGGGAACAGGAATTGGGGCTTACCATTTCTGTGGATGATTGGGGGCAGATTTTACAATTAGTTAATACTTCCTCTATTTGTGCTAAACATTCCCTAATTCAATTTAAAGTGGTTCATAGAGCACGTATGTCCAAAGATAAGTTAGCGCGTTTTTACTCGCATATTAATCCTTTCTGTGATAGATGTTTGGGGCAGATAGCCTCTTTAACTCATATGTTTTGGTCTTGCCCTACTTTGGAAACTTTTTGGAGAGATATTTTCAATATTATTTCTAAGGTATTAAATATAGATATCTCTCCTCACCCTATTACTGCTATCTTTGGACTACCTAAAATTTCTAGTAATCTTTCCCCTTCAGCCCGTAGAATGATTGCATTTCTTACTTTAATGGCGAAAAGATGTATTTTACAACATTGGAAAGAGCTTAATGCTCCAACTACCTTTTTTTGGTTTTCTCAGACGATTTTATGTTTGAATCTGGAGAAAATTAGAAGTAACCTTTATGATTCTTCATTTAAATTTGAACAGATTTGGGGACCTTTTATTCGATATTTTCATTTAATGTAATATTTACCCTTATTGTTTTTTTTTCACTGTTTTAATGGAGGTCGGGATTGAGGACGTGATTTTAAGTTTAACTCTGTTTGGTTTCAAGTTAGCCCATTGCTTTGCTTTGCTTTTAGTTAGTTGCACGGTGGGTTTTTTTTTGGGGTTTTTTTTTTCTTTTTTTCCATTGATATATATAAAATCTAGTATACTATTATGTTATCTTGGTTTCTTATGCTTAAATTACATTGTTTGTAGTATTTTCTTTTTGGTATTGTTATCTTTTGGAATTTTATTATACTTTAACATTGTATTAATGTTTATATGGCTTACCTTTTTTGTATACTTACTCAATAAAAAGATTTAAAAAGAAAAAGAAAAGGAGTAGCTTGGCTAGAGAACTTGTTAGCTCCAGAGTGAATGTCATCAGAATTATAGGCAGGATATTTGTTGGTACAGATCGACCTTCTATAATCAGATTACCTGTAATCCAGTTCCTTCGTTAATCCGCACTGATTTCAAATTTTCCGCGCAACTGTAATTTCAAATCTTCCGGGCCACTGTACGAATCTGCTGTGCATTGTTTTGGTTGTGCTAGATCTGTTCATGTGTTGGCACGCTCTTGTAAGCACAGACAGACGATTCCTGCTTGTTTTCTTGCATTTATTAATATTTGCGTGCGGCACGGCCGCCCGGCACCCGCCTATCTCACCCGCCAGTGGTGGGGGATCTGGCGCGCGCTGGGTCGGTCTGTCTTCTCGCCCGCCTGCCGGCAGTCGCGCACTACCCTCCAGCATTGCCCGGCCGGCACTCCGTTCTCTTCTGCCTACGACCTCAGATCAGACGTGGTGACCTGCTGAATTTAAGCATATTACTAAGCGGAGGAAAAGAAACTAACAAGGATTCCCTCAGTAACTGTGAGTGCAATGTAGTCTTTGGGGTAACTGCAAGTCTGTGTCTTTGCTTTCGCTTAGCTCATGCTTGAGTGCTGGTAGCGGGTGCGCTTTTTTTTTGGCCAGTGTTGGAGGGATATTGTTGCTCGCTGCCGCTTACGTGCAGGAGGGAGGGGAGCCGGGGGGGTGGGGAACTTAGGGGTTCTAACATTTAACTGTCGTTCATTCTTTGGGGCATTCCTCTGTTTTCGTAGATGGTTGCGAAGAAAAAGCATTTCAGGATGTATATTGTATACATTTCTCTGACATTAAATGAACCTTTGAATCCTTTGATATTTTAAAAGGTATGATGAGGCGGTTAGCTATTGCTTAATGTGATCCTTCTGTAATTCGGCATTTTCACTAATCCGGCACTCCTCAGGTCCCAGTGGTGCCGGATTATAGAAGGTCGACCTGTGCAATGGTCTCCCCTGTGTCCAGTCCTCAGTCAGTTAGTCACCTGAAAATTAGCTTTTGCAGTACTTCATTCCCAGGAATTTGCCAAAATGGGCATCCTGCTGATGCCTCTGGAGGTGGAATAAATCCTTAAAACTTGTCTCTGAATTTCTCATTGTAGATACTGGCATTACTGTGAATGGTCATAATTTGGAGTTGTCTTCACAGGCTCTTCAGTTGTTCACCATTTAGGATAAAATGTATCAGCTTGGAATTTGGATCTAATTTATTTGTTCACTTGGTAGGCTCTTTTGTATGCTGTTTTCACCACTTGGAATATGTAAAACTGTTTGCACTGTTGGAATCTTAATTTTAGAAATTTTTGGCATGATTTACATCATTCCCTCATGCACACTCCCTTCACTCCATTACCAAGTCAGCAATTGGTTCGCTGACTTACTAATGGAGTGAAGAATGAAACAAATAGACAGTGGTGAAATATGCTTGAAAGTACTCATTGTACTATGCCTCTATGTATTCATCAACATTGAGAAATACCTATTAATTAGCCGTGGGAGAATGGTAAGTGATAACCGGGAGGCAATTTTTTTTTGCCTGTGTTTGACCTTGTACTACACAACTTCCATGGAGCTCTGGACGACCTCAAGATCAAATCCCTCCTTGCATTGGACTGTACTGCCACCTTTTTAAATGCTGGGAGCTCTTCCACTCATGGGGGAAAAAAATTGGAAATGAGGTGTATAGATTCAGAATGGAGAAATTGCCCTTTTAAGACACGGAGAAAAGTTTATCCTCTAAGAACTGTGACTCTTAGAAATTCTCTATCCCAGGAAATGTTGAAGCAACTTACAAGATGCTGGAGGAACTCAGTGGGTTAGGGAGCATTTGAGGAGGGAAATGGACAGTCAATATTTCAAATTGAGGGTCTTGCCCTGAAAGGTTGAATATTCAATCCCCCCCCCCCCCCACCACGGATGCTGCCTGGCCCAGTGAACTCCTCCAGCATCTTGTTTGTTGCTCTAGGATTCCGTTATCTGAATCTGTCTCTCCAGATTTTATTCTAAGAGTGAAGAGAAGGATGGGAAGCACTACAGGAAACTGAAATACCCTAAGTGACCTTTACCCCTACACCCACCCAATCATCTTTCTGGCTAATATACAGTATCTGGAAAATAAAACTTATAATCTCAGAGGAATGGATTGCAGTAACAGAGGGGCATCAGAACTGTTGTACCCTCTACTTTATAGAGATGAAGCTTATTTCAGCGCTCCAGCCTGAGGGGGTTCATGTCCACCACATGGACTGAATAGTGACATTGGATAAAGGCATTGACTCCATCATTAACTCAGTGTGGTGTATAATGTGGCAGTTCTGATTCAGTCCTGTTCCCCCAACCTGGAGCATCTGGTAGTCAAATGTCATTTGTTCTACCTGCTGAGGCAGCTCTCTACTGTCATCCTGGTAGTGGTGAACATGCCACCCTTAGCAAGTGTTAAGCTGGCACTGGAGGAGCTGTGCAAAGTGATCAATAGTCGTGAGACTGTGCACACTGATGCCTTCCCAATCATTGCGGGGGGGGGGGGGGTGCGGTGGATTTCAGGAAGGCCAATTTGAATTTGAAGAAAGTAGAGTAGAGGTTAGCGTAACGCTATTACAGCGTAGTTCAATTCCGCTGCTGTCTGTAAGGAGTTTGTACCTTTTCCCTGTGTCCCCTTCTCTGGTTTCCTCCTCCATTCAGTAGATCTACTGGTTAATAATTTGTCACATGGGTGTAATTAGGAGGCGTAGGCATGTTGGGCCAGAAGGGCTTGTTACTGTGCTGTATGTCAAAATAAAACAGTCTCTGACAAACTGTCTCCCAACGTGTCACCAGAGGAACCAACACACTCAATCAGCAATACCATCGAGAATGCTGTGCCTGAACTTGGGCAAGTCCAGTCCCCTGGCTGTATGCCCAGCATTTGGGCAGAGGTTGAAGATCACAGCACTATGTGGTACCAGTGGCGTGATACAGTGCCTGTAAGAAGTATTCACCCCCTTTGGAAGTTTTTTGTATTTTATTATTTTACAATATTGAATCACAGTGGATTTAATTTGGCTTTTTTTTTTGACATTGATTAACAGAAAAAGACTTTTCGTCTCAAAGTGAAAGCTGATCTCTACTAAGTGATCTAAATTAATTACAGATATAAAACACAAAATAATTGATTGCAGAAGCACTCACCTCTTTTTAAATATAAATTGTACTTTAATGAGAAAAAAACTCAACAGTCAAAATGAAAAATTAAAAAAAAAATGGGGGAAGGAGCCATGAATCAGAAGATACTGCCTCCTCTGACTGAACCCGGATACTTTCTTGCCTGACAGAACCCAGATGCCACCCCAAGGTGCATCTCACCTGGTAGCATGCAGACACTGTCTCGCCTGGCCTGGGCGGACCCCTAGGTCACAAAGACAAGAGCGGGGCAGTGCTGCCCCCCCACCCAGACACCATTGGCCTCTCCCACGTAGGCGCAGACCAAGCAACTTGCCGGGAGGGTGGGGGGTTGGGGGTGGCGGGGCGAGACGCTGCCCTTCCAGCTCAGTCAGGGTCAGGTGTCTGGTCTGGGTAATACTGGAGTGGCTGGTTCCATGAGGATAGCACTCACCTCTTTTGATATGACACACCATATCATTACTGCTGCACCCAATTGGTTTTAGCAGTCACATAATTAGTTAAATGGAGATCTCTTTTTGGAGACCTGTGTGCAGTCAAGGTGTTTCAACTGATTGTAGTAAAAATACACCTGTATCTGGAAGGTCCAACTGCTGGTGAGTCAGTAGTCTGGCAAAAACCACACTGTGAAGACAAAAGAACACTCCAAGCAACTCTGCAGAAAGGTTATTTTTTCAGGAGATGGATACAAGAAAATTTCCAAGTCACTGAATATCCCTGGAGTACAGTTAAGTCAATCATCAATGAAGGGAAAGAATATGGCACAGCTGTAAATCTGCATAGAGCAGGCAGTTCTCAAAAACTGAGTGACTGTGCAAGAAGGGGACTAATGAAATCTTGGCTAGCATTTGCCAGAAGGCATGTGGGAGAATCTGAAGTCAGCTGGAAGCAGGTTCTATGGTCTCATGAAACCAAAATTGAGATTTTTGGCCATCAGATTAAACGCTATGTTTGGCAAAAGCCAAACACCGCACATCATCAAAAATACACCGTCCCTACTGTGAAGCATGCTGGTGGCTGCATCATGCTGTGGGAAAGCTTCACTGCAGCAGGCCCTGGAAGGCTTGTGAAGATAGAGGGCAAAATGAATGCAGAAAAAAAACAGGGAATTCCTGGAGGAAAACCTGACGCAGTCTGCAAGAGAAATGTGACTTGGGAAAAGATTTGTTTTCCACTAAGCCAGTGACTCCAAGCATAAAGCCAAAGCAACACGGGAATGGCTTAAAAACAACAAAGTTAATGTCCTAGAGTGACCAAGTCAGAGTCCAAACCTCAATGCAATTGAGAATTTCTGGCTGGACTTGAAAAGGGCTGTTCACTCATGATCCCCACGCAATCTGACAGAGCTCGAGCAGTTTTGTAAAGAATGTGGAAAATTTGTCGTGTCCAGATGTGTAAAACTGATTGGAGACCTACCCACACAGACTCAAGGCTGTAATTGCTGCCAAAAGTGCATCTATTAAATACTGACTTGAAGTGGGTGAATAATTATGCTATTAGTTATTTTGTGTTTAATAATTGTAATACATTTAGACCATTTGTAGAAATTTGTTTTCACTTTGATACAAGAGTTTTTTCTGTTGACTAGTGTCAAAAAAGCCAAATTAAATCCACTCTGATTCAATGTTGTAGAACAATAAAACATGAAAACTTCCAAGTGTGTGAATACTATTTTTTTATATAGGCACTGTATAGTCAAGGGAAGGGGAGGAGTGTTTACAGGATTGCTTTGAATCAGTGAATGAACTGGACTGTATTTCAGGGATTCATTTTTGGATGTGAATGAATCTGCCACAGCAATCACTAACTTTGTCAAGACCTGTATGAACGAGTGTGTGCCTTGAAGAACACGCTCAGTTTTTCCAAACAAGAAACCCTGGATAAACCAGGAGATTTAGTCTACTGAAGGCTAGATCCGTGGTCCAGAATCTTACAAGAAGTCCGGGTACAACCTGCGGAAGACCATTATGAGACTGAAAAGGCAACTGTGAAATTTGAGACACAGTCAGATGCACAACAGCTGCGCAGGATTTTTGTGCCATTACTTCCAATAAAGCAAATCCTAACAGCATAAATTGACGAAGGGTCTCGGTCCGAAATGTCGACTGTACCTCTTCCTAGAGATGCTGCCTGGCCTGCTGCATTCACCAGCAACTTTTATGTGTGTTGCTTGAAATTCCAGCATCTGCAGATTTCCTTCTGTTTGCGAGTATAAATTGCAATGGTACAAACCCCATTTCCAGAAAAGTTGGGATATTTTCCAAAATGCAATAAAAACAAAAATCTGTGATATGTTAATTCATGTGAACCTTTGTTTAACTGACAAAAGTACAAAGAAAAGATTTTCAATAGTTTTACTGACCAGCTTAATTGTATTTTGTAAACATACAGAAATCTTGAATTTGATGGCTGCAACACACTCAACAAAAGTTGGGACAGAGTTAAAATAAGATTGAAAAGTGCACAGAATATTCAAGTAACACTGGTTTGGAGGACTCCCATTAAGCAGGCTAATTGGTAGCAGGTGAGGTATCATGACTGGGTATAAAAGTAGCATCCATCAAAGGCTCAGTCTTTGCAAGCAAGGATGGGTCATGGCTCACCCCTTCGTGCCAAAATTCGTAAGAGAATTGTTAGTCAGTTCAAAAGGAACATTTCTCAACACAAGATTGCAGAGAATTTAGGTCTTCCAACATCATATTGAAATAATATATTACATAATATTGTGAAAAGATTCAGAGAATTCGGAGACATCTCAGTGCGTAAAGGGCAAGGTTGGAAACCACTGTTGAATGTGTGCGATCTCCGAGCCCTCAGGTGGCACTGCTTAAGAAACCGTCATGCCACTGTGACAATTACAGCCACCTGGGCTTGGGAGTACTTCGGAAAACTATTGTCACTCAACACAGTCTGTCGCTGCATCCAGAAATGCAACTTGAAACTGTATTATGCAAGGAGGAAGCCATACATCAACTCTATGCAGAAACGCCGGCGAGTTCTCTGGGCCCGAGCTCATCTCAGATGGACCGAAAGACTGTGGAACCGTGTGCTGTGGTCAGGTGAGTCCACATTTCAGCTAGTTTTCGGAAAAAACGGGCGTCGAGTTCTCCGTGCCAAAGATGAAAACGACCATCCAGATTGTTATCAGCGAAAGGTGCAAAAGCCAGCATCTGTGATGGTATGGGGTGCATCAGTGCCCACGGCATGGGTGAGTTGCATGTATGTGAAGGTACCATTGACTCTGAGGCATATTAGGATTTTAGTGAGACATATGTTGCCATCAAGGCGACGTCTCTTCCCGGGACGTCCACGCTTATTTCAAGCAGGACAATGCCAGACCACATTCTGCACGGGCTACAGCAGCGTGGCTTTGTAGACACAGAGTGCGTGTGCTTGACTGGCCTGCTGCCAGTCCAGATCTATCTCCTATTGAAAATGTATGGCGCATCATGAAGAGGAGAATCAGACAACTGAGACCACGGACCGTTGAGCAGCTGAAGTCTTATATCAAGCAAGAATGGACAAAATTTCCAATTGCAAATCTACTACAATTAGTATCCTCAGTTCCAAAACGATTAAAAAGTATTATTAAAAGGAAAGGTGATATAACACAATGGTAAACGTGCCTCTGTCCCAACTTTTGTTGAGAGTGTTGCAGCCATCAAGTTCTAAATTTGTGTATGTTTACAAAATACAATTAAGTTGGTCAGTAAAACTATTGAAAATCTTTTCTTTGTACTTTTATCAGTTAAATAAAGGTTCACGTGAATTAACATATCACAGATTTTTGTTTTTATTGCATTTTGGAAAATATCCCAACTTTTCTGGAAATGGGGTTTGTACTTCGCTCATGAATGTACCCAATGCTTTTTATGCATCTTTTGTAAGGGAGAGTAACACTACATCTATGTGAATCGCCATAGCATCTCATGACCCTGTGATCTCTGTTTTGGAGGCTGAAGTCAAGAGGGTGTAACTTTGCAAGGCATTTGCCTTGACAGTGTACCTGGCTGTATACTGAAAATGTGCTGACTGGCTGCAGTGTTCAAAAACATCTATAACCTCTTGAGGTTCCCATCTTCCTCTGCTCTCCAAAAAGGACAGAGTGAGCTGCTTCAATAACTGGTCTGGTAGCATTCACATCTACCATAATGAAGTGTTTTGAGAGGCTGGTTTTGGCTAGAATCAACTCCTGCCTGAGAGAGGACCTGGGCCTACTGTAGCAAGTCTACAACAGACGCTATCGCTCTGGCTCTTTACTCTGCAGCACCTGGACGTCAGCAAAATTGACTCTGGCTCAGTATTCAATACTGTCATCACCTCAGTATTAATTGCCAAGCTTCAAGCTTCCCTCTGGAACTGGATCCCTGACATCTTCATCCAAAACCATAGTATAAATTAGAAATAGAAACCATAGAAAAACTACAGCACAGAAACAGGCCTTTTGGCCCTTCTTGGCTGTGCCGAACCATTTTCTGCCTAGTCCCACTGACCTGCACCCGGACCATATAGAAACCATAGAAAAACTACAGCACAGAAACAGGCCTTTATTGATGATAACATGCCCCTTGATCAATACAGGGGCACCTCTGCTGTATGCTCGTAACTGTGTGGCTAAGCACAGCTCAAATGCCATTTATAATTTTGTAAATGTTGGTAAAATCTCAAATGGCAATGAGGAGGCATGCAGCAGTGAGATCAACTGGTTGAGTGATGTTGCGTTAACATTCTCACATTCAATGTCAGCAAGACCAGGGAATTGATTATGGACTTCTGGAAGGGGAAGTCAGAAGAGGAGGAGTTGAGTTACTGTAAAGGTGAGCAGCTTTGAGTTCCTGGTCATCAACAACTCAGAGGTTCTGTCCTGGACCCAGCACATGGAGAGACTGCCTGCAAGTCTACTTCATTAGGAATTTGAGGAAACTTGATATGTCACCAAAGATGTTTACGAAGTTCTATGGATGTACTGTGGAGAGCAATCGGACTGGTTGTGTCACAGACTGGTATGGAGGCTGCAACGCACAGGATTGCAGGAGACTGCGGAGAGTTGTAGACTCTTTCAACTCCATCACAGGCACAACCCTTCCCATCATTGAGGACATCAGAAGGTGGCACTCATCATTAAGGGCCTTCAGCATATTGCACATGCTCTCCTCTCATTGCAGGAGCCTAAAGACCCAAACTCAACACTTTAGGAACAGCTTCTTCCCCTTCACCATCAGATTTCAGAACTGTCCATGAACACTACTACTTTTGCACTATATATTTTTTTATTGAAACGTCATATTTTTCATGTCTTGCACTGAACTGCTGCCACAATGGTATGGCATATATCAGTGATAATTATTCTGATTTGGGATGGCTGTGGGAAACGAGCAAGAAATTGAAAGCATTCTTGTGTACTGACTCCATACCTTGATGAAGTGTTTAAAATCCAAAAACATACCTGTCTTTAAGTAGTGATTCTGCCTCAAGGTTCTCTGCCCCTTGGGTGAATCTTTATATCTTCATATTTCAATTGCTTGATGGCTGATGACTCAATTTGAGATCGAGTCTTTGGGGAGATGTTTTTAATATTTATTCTCTCCAGTTCTGTAAAATTTCCTATTTTTCAGTGCAGTCATGGCATTCTTCTAAGTGTTCGAGGAATCTTGACTGGGTGGATAGAAAGAAGATGTTTAGTGTTGTGAGAGATTCTAGAGTTAGGGTCATAGACAGCAACTGGGAGGTTCCCAATTAAGACTGAGTCTACTGGGTCTTTGAAACAATTTTTTCTAGAATAGTGGCAGAAGCAGTATTTGACTGTTCTTAAAGCAGAGTTGGATAGCTTCTTCAGACGACAGAAGTCTGAAAGATTTCCAAAGGCAGGTTGGAATGCAAAATGAATTTGCAATTACATCAGCCAAGGGTTTGCTGGTCACTGAGCTTGTTGCTTTAGGGCGATCTCTGGGGGAGAAAGGGAGAGCGAGACTGACCATAGGATCTGAGCACTCAGTCAACTCGTGGAACAGATTCTGCTAGTATGCAGCAATTGCACATTTGCCAACAAGATTCTGGGTAGAGGGGGCCTCATTCCTCTGTATTTCAGCATGGCTTGGAGACCCTTTCTCTCCTGCCTCACATTTGGCAATGGCGATGAACCATTGTCCACTTAAAGGTGCCATAACCGCCTGGTCCGCAGAGTCCTTTAGACGATCGTAAAATCTGCAGATCGTTAAGTTGATTTAAAAGTACATTGTTTAGTGGGAAATTACATGCTGCAGATTGCAGTGAAATTCGAAAGAGATATATTTAAAAGTTTATTTAGAAGCATTGTCCGCAGCCCACAGAACATTGTTGTGGTTCACCAGTGCCGCCTTAGTCTGGTGACCAAGAAAGTTCCAAGAGGTCCAGATATTATCTCCAGAAAGCCATCTCATAGGTGAAATGTTAATTCCAGACTGAACTTGAATCAGCGAAAGGTGCTTGACAGTTATGGCAGGGCTTGACTACTATATCCTCTTACAAAGTTAAATCAAGTGACATAGGCAGCAGCAAGGCTTAGCTTCTAGATGAGCTCATTGCGTTCTATGCTTACTTTGATAGTTAAAACATGGAGGAACCCTGATGATCCTATGAGTTCAGTCTCTGGGGCTGATGTCCCAACCTTCAGGAGGGTGAACCCACAAAAAGCATCCAGCCCAGATAGGGTACTTGGCCAAGTGCTAAAGACCTGTGCTGATTAACTGGCTGGAGCGTTCACTGAGATCTTTAACTACTCGCTTTGCAGTGTGTGGTATCCATCTGCTTCAAGCAGGCCTCAATTACACAGGTGCCCAAGAAGAGCGTAGTGACTATTGCCCAGTAGCACTTACATCCACAGCGATGAAGTGTTTTGAGAGGTTGGTGATGAAACATATCAACTCCTGGCTGAGAAGCAACTTAGATCTGCTTCAATTTGCTTGCCAGCGCAAGAGGTCCACTCAGATAGTCATAGTCATACTTTATTGATCCCGGGGAAATTGGTTTTCGTTACAGTTGCACCATAAATAATAGTAATAAAACCATAAATAGTTAAATAGTAATATGTAAATTATGCCAGGAAGTAAGTCCAGGACCAGCCTATTGGCTCAGGATGTCTGACCCTCCAAGGGAGGAGTTGTAAAGTTTGGCCACAGGCAGGAATGACTTCCTATGACGCTCTGTGTTGCATCTCGGTAGAATGAGTCTCTGGCTGAATGTACTCCTGTGCCCAACCAGTACATTATGTAGTGGATGGGAGACATTGTCCAAGATGGCATGCAACTTGGACGGCATCCTCTTTTCAGACACCACTGTCAGAGAGTCCAGTTCCATCCCCACAACATCACTGGCCTTACGAATGAGTTTGTTGATTCTGTTGGTGTCTGCTATCCTCAGCCTGCTGCCCCAGCACACAACAGCAAACATGATTGCACTGGCCACCACAGACTCGTAGAACATCCTCAGCATCATCCGGCAGATGTTAAAGGACCTCAGTCTCCTCAGGAAATAGAGACGGCTCTGACCCTTCTTGTAGATGGCCTCAGTGTTCTTTGACCAGTCCAGTTGATTGTCAATTTGTATCCCCAGGTATTTGTAATCCTCCACCATGTCCACACTGACCCCCTGGATGGAAACAGGGGTCACTGGTACCTTAGCCCGCCTCAGGCCTACCACCAGCTCCTTAGTCTTTTTCACATTAAGCTGCAGATAATTCTGCTCACACCATGTGACAAAGTTTCCTACCGTAGCCCTGTACTCAGCCTCATCTCCCTTGCTGATGCATCCAACTATGGCAGAGTCATCAGAAAACTTCTGAAGATGATAAGACTCTGTGCAGTAGTTGAAGTCCGAGGTGTAAATGGTGAAGAGGAAGGGAGACAAGACAATCCCCTGTGGAGCCCCAGTGCTGCTGATCACTCTGTCGGACCCACACTGTTGCAAGCACACGTACTGTGGTCTGCCAGTCAGGTAATCAAGAACCCATGACACCAGGAAAGCATCCACCTGCATCGCTGTCAGCTTCTCCCCCAGCAAAGCAGGGCCGATGGTGTTGAACGCACTGGAGAAGTCAAAAAACATGACCCTCACAGTGCTTGCTGGCTTGTCCAGGTGGGCGTAGACATGGCTCAGCAGGTAGACAATGGCATCCTCAACTCCTAGTCGGGATTGGTAGGTGAACTGGAGGGGGATCTCTGTGTGGCCTGACCATAGGCCGGAGCAGCTCCAGAACAAGTCTCTCCAGGGTCTTCATGATGTGGGAGGTCAATGCCACCAGTCTGTAGTCATTGAGGCTGCTGGGGCGCGGCGTCTTCGGCACAGGGACGAGGCGGGACGTCCTCCACAGCACAGGAACCCTCCGGAGCCTCAGGCTCAGGTTGAAGACATGGCAAAGTACTCCATATAGCTGAGGGGCACAGGCTAAGATGCCACCTTATTGGCTCTTCATTTAACCCTGGAACACCTTGTCAGCAAAGATGCCTACATCATGATACTCTTTATCGACTAAAGCTCAGCATTCAATACCACCATCCCCTCAGAACTAATCAATAGACTCCAAGACTTTGGTCTCAATACCTGCCTATGCAATTGGATTTCCTCGCTTGCAGACCTCAGTCAGTTCGGATTGGCAACAACATCTCCACAACCTCCATCGATACAGGTACACTACCAAAGCTGTGTGCTTAGTCCCCTGCTCTTTACACTTTACACTTCATGACTATGTGGCTAAACACAGCTCCAATGCCATAGTCAAGTTTGCTGAAGACACCACTGTCATGAGCTGAATCAAAGGTGGTGGTGATGAATCAGCATATAGGAGGGAATCTGCCCTAACAACAACCTTTACTCAATGTCAGCAAGACCAAGCTGATTATTGACTTGGTACTTTGAGCTTTGATTTTTGTAGCAAGTATTGATGATGCAGACTTTAATGTGTGATAATGTTCTGAAAATAATTTAAAAATTATGTTTGGTTGGCGACGGGACAGAAAGTTTGCAGACTGCATTGAAAAATATAATATGTTCATACATCCTTTAAGGTTGTGGGGCAGGTTAATAATCTGATTTAAAACATAGGTGGGATGTTTTCCTTTACTCTCTAATGAGATCGGAGAGGATTTGCTAAAACTGTAAATAATACCAGTTTGATCGCAGCTTATTGTATAGGATTCTGATTAACATGATAGGAAATTTGATTGCATTAAAATTGTTCAATAAGAATTGGAAATAGTGGAAAAAGGAAAGATTGTTTGCATTGGGGCCTTAACAGAGTAAATAAAGTAGTATTGTTTTCTTCAGCAGAGATACTAAAGACCAAAGTACATTGATTTAAAGCAACTGGAAAAATTAGAGGGGTAATGAGATTTTTTAAATCCTGAAGTTTGTAGGAATTATAGATTCATTGTCAGAAAGAGTAGTAGAGATAGAAACAATTCAGTAGATACTTGGAAATGGATTTGTAGAACTGTCTTTGATTTCCATAGGGCGGAAAGGGCCTGTTCCATGCTGTATGTCTGAATAAATGGATAACCATGGTGGTACACTTTGAGTACCCCTTATCCAAAATACTTGGGGCTGGAACTGTTTCAGATTTTGGATTGTTTTGGATTATGGAATATATAATAAGATAGCTTGGGACTGGCATCATTTCCAACTCTGAAACTACAGGTTTCCCCCGCCATCCGAAGGTAGAGCGTTCCTATGAAACAGTTTGTAAGCCGAAATGTCGTAAGTGAAGAAGCAATTACCATTTATTTATATGGGAAAATTTTGTGAGCGTTCGCAGACCCAAAAATAACCTACCAAATCATGCCAAGTAACACATAAAACCTAAAACAACAGTAACATATAGTAAAAGCAGGAATGATATGGTAAATACACAGCCTATATAAAGTAGAAATGCTTTTCCACAATCATTACTGCACTGTTCTCCGTACCAAAAATCTCACGCAAGCGCCGTCGGCAGAAAATCTCATGCAAGCACTGTTGGCAAAAACACAGCGCAAGCGCTCTCCAGTAAGCTTTAAGCTATGAAGCTGCCAAATCATACCAAATAACACGTAAAAATACACAGCTGATATAAAGTAGAAATAATGTATGTACAGTGTAGTATCATTTACCGGAATTGGTTCAGTGCCGAGCACACTTATGATGGTGTGTTAGACTGGGTTGTCGCAGGTTGGGGTGGTGCAGTGGCCCCCACCCTCCAGGCCGCCGAGCGATTATATTGCCACGAAGCATGCAGCGGTAGCCGGGAGGCGCACAGCACATCTTTAAGAAAAAAGCCGAAACAAACATGCTAATTAATTGGGTGCCGCCCGGCACGTAATTGTTGGCCCAGATCAGTGCCGATTTCCGATTGCGTTGTCTCTGATCTGGGCCAACAATTACGTGTCGGGCGGCACCTAATTAATTAGCATATTTATTTTGGCTTTTTTCTTAAAGATGTGCTGTGTGCCTCCTGGCTACTGCTGCATTCTCTGCGAATCGGTGTCTGTCCGTGGCTTGGGGGTTGGGGTGGTGGGACACTGGGGTGTCATCTCGTCTGTTTCCATTAGGGCAGGTGGCTCATCTTCTCCTGTGACTGCCCACCTCGATGTCGAAGGTCTAGGTTCGCGTCTGCTGTGGTGTGGCTGATATGGAAGGCTTGCTTGACTGCTGTGCCCCACGCATTTTTCTATCACACAGTTCTTTGTAAGGACTCAAACCATCTTGCAAATATCCCCTAAACCTACGTACCCTTTCAAAATTAAAGTCGTACTTTATCTTTGCAGCGAAAATCTCACACAGTTGCTTCACGTTCAGTTCGCTGTTGCATTCGGTTTCGATTGTTATCCTTTTTTCTTCCAATTGCTTCAGTTCTTCATCTATCAGATCTTGGTCATGGGATGCCAAAACCTCTTCAACATCATCTTCGTCAGCTTCCACAAGCCAAACTCACTTTGCCCTTGCTTCATTCATCATGATCAAAACGCTTAATTATGTCTAATTTTACGCTAAGTGTAGCACTTAGGAGCTCTTTTAGGCTCTTCTGATACCATAGAACTCGTCTTGCAAACAGCTGCTCACAGAGACATGGTTAAGCAATGCCGGCGAGAATGCAGTTCCGAATCCTGGGAGAGCGGCTACTCGAGGCGCGCGCTGCCTTTTATCGCGCTCTGCTTTTTTTTCGTAACAGTGAAAACACATTCTGAAAGCGAAAACAGGGTACTAATGTAGGTCTTTCGTAACAGTGAGGTTTTGTAAAGCGAACGTTCGAAAAGCGGGGGACACCTGTATACGCTACCAGTAAGCAGTTTTTGTCTTGATGTATATAGGGTAACAAAAGCAGCACTTGTATTTGTATTTTACTTTTTGTTGGGTTTTATTTAAGGTGTAAAAAGTAGCATTATAGACTTGTTCTGGTGTTAACTTTTCAGCAGTGATGATCTTTTCAAACTCATCAATGAATTTCTCTGCAGCTTCGTGATCAGCAGATGCTTTATCTTGAAAAAAGAATTTGGATCTTTAAAAATTTAATGCCATGCTTTTTTCTTAAATTTCTGCAATCGGCCTGCTGCATATTCACGATTACCTTCAATTTCTTGTTTGTCATGAAGATCTTTTGCTTGTTTTATGGTCAGCATACTGTTAAATGGCATAAATTCACTCAGACACTGAATCCACTCTTTCAACACACGATTGAGATCTTAATTTTTCGCTTCATGCAAAGTTATTTTTCTATTTTTGATTAACTTCTGTTCGTTACATTTGTGAGGTCACTTCTCAGAACCGTGATGCACAGACTTGCCCATCAACTGAGAACCTTTCCAATGTCTTGTGAAGTTTTCCATTTGTGACGTGTCTGCGCTCAAAAGAAAATTATTGGGTTTCATAGGTTTTTGGATAAGGGGTACTCAGCCTGTATTAGGATGCATAGCTTTATTCCAGCAGCTCAAACATAATTTAGATATCCTTCTAAATCTTCAAATTTCTATGATCTTGTTCTTGGTGTTCAGATGACCAAGAACAAAGAAGCCGTTCCTTTTCGTGCCTTGTGGCACATCGGGTACCATTTTTGCTGTTTCTGTAGCATTTGACCTTTTTACGAGGTTGAGTCGCTAGCTTGACGCCTAACCCAGCACGATAGAAACCGTGCAAGGGACTCAAACTCATGACCATTGACCTCGAAGGCCTTTGCTGATGTCACTACACCACCAGCCGGCTAAAGTCGCAGTAGAGGGCAATGTTAACAGTTGGAACAAATTACAATAATCTGGCAGAAAGTGCTTGAAGATATCTTTGTGACTCATTTCTTGCTTAGTGATTTTGATTTTGGCCAAGTGAGACAGTTCACACCCGTAACTATTCACGTTTGCGTTCCTACCTAATGCTTAGCAGATGTTAAATCTCTGAGCTGATGAACAGTCAGGTGTAATTAGGACTAATGAGACTTTGGAAAAGTGGCTGTTCAATCTTTGATAACTGCAATTGTGTTTAAGGGTAAGCTGCATGATTTATAATGCATGCTACTTAAATATGCAGGCTGTCCTGGGTTACAAGTACACATATGAGCAAGATGACTTAGGAATTTTTAACTTTAAAAATCTCTGATAAATTTTTAGGCATCTTTTTGAAGTTAGCTAAGCTTCCCTTACATTATAGCAGAGCCTCACAGGTGAATGTGGGGCAAATAGTGACTTGGAGTTTGGTTTGACCCTGACTCTACAGCTGCTGTATCCTGCTGAGGCAGTATATCTGCAGTGGGAATAAGTGATCCAGCCCACAGTTTCATGGATGTCTAATGTGAATGAATGAAACGATGATTTCATAGGACAAAATTACAAAAAAAAGTAGATATTCTTTAAAACAGACCGAAATGGTGTAGGCTGAAGCTACAGCTTATTATGCCTACACCTCTTACTTATACAACAACATATTTGGCTTCAATCATCACATCAAAACAAAAAATTTCATAATCTTTTAACACAAAATCCAGTTCTAAGTATCACTTATTTACATTACTCCCATTCATTTTAAATCATGTATTTTATATTTGTTCACTATTTTTAAATAATTTTTTAAACTTGTTAATTATGGTGCATGTTTTTAGATTCTCACTACAACTGTTCCATAGATTCACCCCTCTGACTGAAATACAATAATTTTTTACATTTGTTCTTATCTTTTGTTTTTGAAATATACATGTTCCTCTCAAATCATGTTGACTTTCTCTCATTTTAAACAACCTTTGGATACTTTGGTAGCTGTCCAGTTTTATTTACTTTATACATAATATGGGGGTGGATTTGTGAGTCTCTGTGGTGTTGTAGGCACTCTTTATTAGGGTCATGTTGGGCTTTCCCCTTGACATTTAGGAGACGGGCAGGAAGGATGGGGATAGTTTTTATGGCTTTTACAGGGCTGCAGGCATCCACTGTCAGGTGGGAATGGGGCATTTCCCTGTGCCTTCTCTCCCCAACCCCTGAGTTGCGAGAATTGGGTGCTGGTTTGAGTCCCGCTGAGTTGGGAGCACTGAGCAGACTCACTGACTTGTTATGGAGTCGGTAAGACTGACTGGCAGCTGCTTTTCCCATTCCTGCATGCTGTCCTGTGACAGGGTGATGTGATCCTCTCCCATTCTGTTTTTGTTCATTTCTACTTATGAAAAATTTGGTTAATTTCAGTTCTCAGGAACAGAACAGTTTCATAACCCGGGAACTACTTGTAATCCAACAATAGGTGAAAGTTATTGCAGTAATGAAGAGATAGTTATTAAAAACGAAAAAAAATATTTAGATTCTGAATTTATTTTCTTTTCCAGTACATTTTGAAGCATTATGGAGAAAATCCTTCCAACTACAGTGAGGAATTAAAGAAGCTTGAACAGCTCAGACAGGTAGGTACATTTAGCACCAAACTCTTGTTCCAATTAGAGACATTTCTGAGTACTTTGTTGCTGTCCGCCCTGTGTGACTAATTTCATTTTGAAATACTTTCTTTTTAAAGTAATTAACACAATGTCACGGGCAGCACATTTTCAACTACATTATTAACTTATTTTACATTAAGCTAATATTGTTACAGCTAATCCAGTTTCTTGTGCTTCCAGAATCCAGTTTAATATCACGGATGTATGTCGTGAAATCCTTGCAACTACAGTACAATGCACAAAAACCCTATAATTTACTATGAGAAATGTATATGTATAATTGTGTGTGTGTGTGTAAATTTATACGTAGATGGCATCTGAGCTGTGCCTAGCCACGTAGTTATGGGTGTTGATAGAGTAGAGCAATGACTACGCATCCTTGAGGTGTGCTGGTGTTCATTATCAGCGAGGATAAGATGTTACTTCTGATCTGCACTGACTGGTTTCCCAGTGAAGATGTCAAGAATCTAGCTGAAAAGAGAGGTACAGAGGCCTAGGTTTCCAACCATCATTGCTTAGCAAATATCAACACCCTTTCCTTCCTATTTTTTTCTTGTCCCATCCTTCTATAGTATTAACATTTTGTGAGTAACACATTGCATAGCTAGTTTAGTGCTGTCTCACAGTTCCAGTGACGTGGGTTCAGTCCTGACCTGGTGCTGCGTGTGTGAATTTGTATGCTTTTCCAGTAACCTAGTGTGTTTCCACATGCTCTGATTTCCTATCATGTCCCAAAGATGTGTGGTTGGTGGTGTAGTTCGATGCTGTAAATTAGTCTTTGTAGCAAGAATCTGTGGGGAGATTAGAGGACTGTGAGGGAATAAAATTTGGTTAGCATTTTTTGGTAAGTCACCGAGCTTGTTTTTTTTTGTTAATTGGGAGGAAGAGATGGGTATGTACATGTGCATCTAGTGACTCTATTACCAAGTTCCTTAGCTTTTAAGGGTTATTAACCCTTGCAGACTTGTGAGCAAGAATTTAGAAATGAAGTCAGAATCTACAGTTGTTAAGGCCAACATCTTGTTTTTCCAATAATCTCATCATGACAGCCTCAGTTTAGTATTGTTAAAACAAGAGTCTACACCATAACGAGTACTGATGACTGATGGACGAATCACTGCTTGTTCTATTTGTGTCTATTGGCAAGAGGTAGCAGAAGTACTACCACAAGTAATTCTGTGTGGAGCTTCTTGGACCTCAAAAAAAAAAGAAAAAGAAAATTTTTAAAGCTGCCCAGAGCCTTTGAGAAAACCATTTAACCCCACATGAACTGGATAATTATTTGCTATAATTAGCACCTATGAAGTAAAACATGAGGACAGATTTCATGATGGTTAAAGTCTTGGTGAAAACTCTATGTCCAGAGAATTAAGGAACTTTTAAATAGACAGTTGAAGGCTGAGGTACAGCAAAAAAGGTGAACTGAAGGACAGACTGTGGGTGAAAAGAGTCCAGTGACTTCCAGGTAATCAAAACAATCCTGGATTCTTCAAGGCCATCAAAGCCATGTATGGGACAAAATACCCCAGGGCCCACTTGCTGAAAGCAGAGAAGGCACAGGATAGCTTATCATGAGTCAGTCACTTGAAAATCATTCCTGACTCAGAAGGACTCCTTAAGAACTTAACTGACCATTCTGGAAATCTTGAGTCATGATTTCAAAATAAGTCTGTACCGTTATTTAGCTGTTTTGTTACAGAATACAGTGCTGTATATAAAAGGATTTTGTAGATTAGCAGGACACTTGAGTTATTATTACATCATTATATTCTTTGAAGTGGGCACTTTGCTTACATGGGCATTGATGTCATGCCAACTATCTTTAATTGCATTTGAAAATAGTGATTGATTTAGAAATTAATACATTTTAACATAAACAGAGACTGTGTTTATTCTTACAGCAAACTAAGTATAAGAATATTTGTAATCCTATATTTTAATCAAATCTATTGCTCTTTCTGCCCAATTACCCTTCATCTTTTTTAATGGTGTAATCAATGTAACTACCTGTGGTTGTTTTTCAGTACCTGTGCGGTTAGTATTTCTAATCCATTCTTGTGCATGAGATTACAACTGCTGTTCAGATCAAACCAAAGTAACTTGAAGCTTAGCAGAGCTGAGTTTTTATATAATGTCATGAATATCAGCTATTGCGAAGTATAATAACATGACATATTTTTGTCTAAACATTCTTTAATAGCTAAGACCATCATTACTGCCACTACACGTTTTCTTAGCAGTATAGAATATTTTAATGTAACATTTCGCCTCTGCTATCTCTTTAGTTTGTTGTGATAGTATCAGCAGTTACTTGAGCTAGTCTGATTTTTATATGGTCCCCGAATAGCATTTTAAAAGTTAATCTTTTGTAGAAGGATGCTCACTCCATCTAGGAATACCACAGCGGGCAGAGTTTAGTGAGTTACATAAACGTAAATACGATCCCCACACTGATGTCCATCCTGTTGATTAACTATGACATTATCATCATTCTGGCACTTAACTGCCATTTCAGATATATTAAAATGTACCTAGAAACACTTAACCGGCAAAATCAGATGGCAGTGCTATACCAGATACAACCCTGGGATCAATAAAGTATGACTATGACTTAACCATATTTCTTAGGCTTTGTCTTGGCCTAGTAAGCTCCCCACATTTTTAAATGCGTTTGACAGAAGATACCATGATGCTGTACTGTAGGTATCCTGGTGATTTTTCTTGTTTGCTAATGTTTATGGTGTATCATTTAGGAAGACTTTTGATGTAAAGTTCATTATCGGCTTCCATCTGTATAGCATTTGTAATTTTTAAGCAACTTCCATTTTATAGTTAATTTAAATAAAAAATAATTTGAAGATCCTTTTTTACTAAGATCAAAAATTCTGAGATGTTAAGGTACAGTCAACACCAAGGGGAAAAAATGCAAAATGAAATGAGATTATATAAGTGACTTTCATTTGAGAGGATAGAAGAAATTGAATCAGGAATTGTCATCCAATTTTGCTGTTTGTGATGTACTCAGTTACTTGCAGTTTGATCATTTGTATGCTGTGAGACTTGATGTTTTGCGGAGACACTTGAGATAAGAGAAATGGGGCCTGAAAGTATAGTTGTATGTCTGTTCAAATTTATTTGTTGTGCACAAATATTTTATTATGCATTACAGAGTGCTGTGAATGTTACAAGAGACTTTGAAGGATGCAGTACACTGAGGAAGTACTTTGGACAGCTTCATTATCTGCAGAGTCGCATTCCTATGGGGTCAGGAGAGGAAGCAGCTGTTCCAGTTACATGGTTAGAACAGAATTTTGCATCTGACGAGATTTCATTTTTTTTTTATTGGAAGTATGGGTTGTCACCTGCCCACTGATGCTCAGGGGTCTTCATTATATCCTCTGCTTTTCTGTTTTCAGCACCAAGTGAATGACTTCACATTTTGATCACATTGTATTCCATTTGCCATGTTCTACCCCACTTTCTCATTTTGTTTTTACCTGTTAAAGCCCGTTTACATTCTACTATCTACTTAAAATTCAACCTGGTGGTGTATCAAAGACAAACATGGAAGTATGACATTTATTCCCTAAAAACAAATTCCTTCTACGGCTACACAAATTCTCTCGATCTCCTTAACTATTGACTCTTCTGTCATCGTGTGTTTTGCACTCGTACTGCCACACTCCTGACTCTAGCTATACTCTCCTAAGGGTTCACAGACTCCACCAATATTCAGAATAGAAAATCTGTTAGTGAGCGGTCTGTGTTCTTAGGACTCTTGCACTACCTGCAATATACCAGTAGCTTTGTGCTCATTTACTGGTCTTTCTAGTCAGCTTGGCAGTTTCCTATCTGCCTTGTACTCTTAACAACCTAATAACAACATGCTAATAACAAACTTCTCACTGTCCTATATGTGTTGTGAATTCAGTTGCTACTCCAGCTTTGTAATCCAGAGAGGCCATATTTGGGGACACTTCCTTCAAATATGATTGTTTTGGTCATTGGAAGTATCCTTGTGACATTAAATGCTCTCCATCTGATAGAGTTGCATAGCCATTTCATAGCTCTTATAGTCTAAAAAATACGAATTGAACAGTAGAAAGCACTCATCATCTACTTGTCATCCTTCATGAAGTCCTGCAACACATTATCGAACTACTGTCGGGGTTGGGTCCCTGAATGTTGCCATCCATTTCCGGTATCTATCACTGTTTATACTGCT
Organism: Mobula hypostoma; assembly: GCF_963921235.1. NCBI lineage: Eukaryota > Metazoa > Chordata > Chondrichthyes > Myliobatiformes > Myliobatidae > Mobula > Mobula hypostoma. The sequence continues at coordinate 145,674,322 of NC_086097.1, read as the reverse complement.
TTGGCGTCTGTGTCTGTTGATACCCAGATCAGAGAGTAACATAGAGTCATCAGAGATTGCCAAATTTGAGGTCTGGCTTTTGAATTTTTTTGCAGAGGACTTCATCCTTTTTCCTACCTTAATTGTTGGTTCCAATGTGGTACCATGGCGTGCTCACACTCTCCTTTCGAATTGCCTTTTGCAAATGTTCAGTCACTTGAACTTGACATTGAGATAATGCACTATCCTAATATAACTTTTATAGCCTACTACTTCCCTAATCATTGAATCTTCAAACTTAAAAAAAATAATTATATAGGAATATGCATAGGTACTGACAACCTAATCTGCTTGTTTAAAATGACAGGACTGAAATCTTTTCTGGCAAGGCAGTAACGGTTGATGAGATTTGCTATGAGCAGGCCTGCATTCTTTATAATTTGGGTAAGTAACCATTGTTCAATTTGTACACTGGCAGTAATCTTTGAAATTCATGATTCAATGTTTGTTTTTCCCCCTGTATTTATCTGCAGTGTATATTGCTCATAATAGGGTGATGTGGTTTGATGAATTAAGTGGTTGAAAAGCTACTTCAGAAGGTATTCACAAATAGTGTGGATATATTCATGAGAAAGTTATGAAACTGTCATGGATTTTAGCAGTGCTGTAGTTGTTTCATGCCCATTTACTTAAAAATTTTGAAATTTCCATTTCAATTTATTTAATTCCTATTTCAGCTATTTATATTTTAGTCAATTGCATAATTTATCATTGCTCTACCTAGATGTTACTATAAATGGTGGTTGTTAGCTCAGAACCAAGTGCCTTAAGTTGCCTTATTCAACCCTGCTGGACCATTTTACATTAATGTAATGCAAATAATTTCTTAGTTAAAACTTGGGCCCAGCAAAATGAAAACGTAATTTAGGCTAGTTTCCTTAACTATATTTGAAGCTGCATTGGGAAGAGGAGTTAACTTGATCATTTGGATCAATTTTCAGATCCCAACATGAGTCATTTTGCGGCTTCTCAGGATTTTCATTTAAGGTTCAATTGTGATAATTACAGAAGGGGCTAGGTTATGAATGACGAAGACATTGAACTAGTTGTGCATTGTTTTTTCTTCTAGGAGCCCTTCACTCGATGCTTGGAGCTGTGGATAACAGAGTTACTGAGGAGGTAGGCAATACAAGCAAATAATTGCAAAATAAGCTAAAAATAAAGATTCTCACTTAATGCATACAATAATTGAGTTTCCATTGACCCCTTGCAGGGCATGAAAGTTTCCTGTACGCACTTCCAGTGCTCAGCGGGAGCTTTTACCTACTTGCGAGATCACTTCAGTCACTCATTCAGTGTAGACATGAGCCACCAGATTCTCAACCTTAACATCAATCTCATGCTGGTAAGAACAAGTCTTTGTATGGGGTTCAAAAGTTCGGCAAACTTGTCTTCTACCACCTTGCAGCTGGTCAGCTGGTAAGTTGTGTTTAACAGTGATGTCATCAAGATGTTTAGGAGTGTTACCTGGACAGAATTGATGTAGCTTACCTCAGATGTCCTCACTATCCTGTCAGAGGTGAAAGTCAGACTATTATTTCTCCTAATTACTAATCTTTATTTGAAAATGCATTGTGTGATTATCATCTGAGCTCACTTATCATTGTCCTGGTAGCAACCTGCTAAATCTTCCTACTCGGATTGATTCATAGAGGAAGTTCATTTAGAACTGGTATTAGAGTCCTGAATGACAATCAATGCCATTAGAACCAAGGTGAATTTGAGGGGAGCAATTTAAATTGTCATTATAAAGTAAATATTTTGAAAATTTTCTGATTGTAGTTCTCCTTTAATAATAATAGGGAAGTTGTGTTCCTATAAAACAGACTGTATTTTGATTTTCAGTAACACAATACTACATCATCCATGCGTACATCAAGAAATGCAAACTGAAAAAATAAATTGCATCAATTCTGTAAGAGTGAATATTATTCTGTCTTAGTTTTTTTTGGATGGTGATTTGTGAATTCTGTAAGGGTGAATTTTCATAACCCAACAGCTGTAACATTAGGAGTAGGTTTGAAAAATAAGATTTGATGAAAGAAATCTGAAAGATCCAAATATTGGAAATAGTCAGCAAGTCAGACAATATCCATATAGAGAAAATTTCTGATAGCGCCACTCCCTTCCCATTCCTTCACACACACCCAGCCCCTCCCTACATATGTAAATTAAGGATTCAGTATTTTGTATTGAGACTGAAATGGCATGCATTATAACTGTGTTGAGTTTGGGACTGTTTGATAAATGTCATCCCAGCAGTGATTGCTCTTTTAACATGAAAATTCAAAAAAAGGTTGACATTGCATTTTTAATATGTAACTATCTTTAGAAAATGTAGATTTGTTAAAAATGTAGAGGAATATTACATATGGTGTTTTAATGTGGTAGTCTGTGAAATAACAATGGAGAAGTAATTTGTTCTCATGTGATGCTAGATCATTGCTGAAGGAAATTTTAATAGGAGCATAAAGTTGAAGGTGGTACAGTAGACTGTAAAGTAGTAATTGGAATGGCTAATCTGAAAGCACTGGCGAGCCAGAGATTTTTTTCTTGCTGGTGCTACGGTGGGGCTGAATTATTCAATGATGGTGCTGAGGAATGTACTGTATGGTAATATGTATGGCAAGGCCAGACACATGGCATTCAAAAGTCAATTTCAAGCATTATGTGCCTAGGATAAATGCCTCTGTTGATTCACAAACAACAGCAGTTGGTAGATCTAATACAGAAGTGAACTGTGACAGTGTCAACAGCATCGGAGACAACCCGGGCGACACAGAGCATAAACAAATAAACCAACAGAGCATCCGACCCACAGCGCACAACGTGAATCACGCACCAATCCCGCAATCAGCGTCAAATGCGTGCTTTTCAACTGAAAAACACAACACTAACCCACAATGTTCACTGCTATTTCCATTACATAGACAGACAATGCCAAAGGATACACCATTATTTAAGTCAAATAAGGCAAACAACAGATGCAAGGCTTTACCAGGAGTTGGACAAATCGTACTCTGACCATGCAATACCTCAAGTAATTCGGCTACTGAATTTAAAACAAAAATCAACAGAATCACCGCTTGGAAGTCTAAGCAAAACCAGTAGGCTTAATAACAGTAAATATTATATTTTAGGATTTGCAGGAAACAAAAGGACTATGGGGTATCCACCACAAAATAATAATTATAATCAGCATTAGTCTAGGCCCAAATTTTTTTAAAAATCAGCTGCACTCACCATTGATGTTTTCAGAGAAGCACAATCCGTCTGTTGTTGTGATTGGTGGCGAAAGCATCAATGATTTTCTGGATATCAAGTGCTTTGGTCCTCCGGCTGTTTATGGCCAACAGGGCCAAGTTGCTGTTCTGTGCATCGCCGCTGCTATTCCTTAGGTAGTTTTTGAGGCATCTGAGGCAAGAGAAACTCCGTTTGCATGCGGCAGAGTCAGTGATATGCAGATCAGTTTGTATAAATCTATAAATGCATCGCGGTAGGGTCTCATTAGAGCTAGAAATTCCACTGTGTCATTCACTGTCCGTCCTTGCTTTTGTTTTGTTTCCAGCAGACGCCGAACCTGATGTAGCTCTGCAGTCAGGTTCACTTCAGTCACTCCATAGCATTGGGCCACTGGCCAAAGACAATTCTTGTCTAGGAAGAGCTTGTGTTTGGGACTCAATGCTGAGACTCCAGTCAGAACACCCCCAGTCTCAATTGAGAACCGTCTTTTCATTTCAGTTAGAAGTCTGTCTATAACCGGATAGAAACAGTGCTTACGAAGGTCATCAGAGGATGTGACAGGTGTGTGTTCGGCTTGGGCCTCAACAACAAAACCATGTAGGTGGCGGGGTGGCTGGGCCTGTCTCCTTTCATGTGGTCTGCTCTGTATACCGGCCTTGACGCACTGGTCCCTAGCTCTTGGCTGAATTTCACTCCATGATTCCTCTCCCCGTTTTGCTGAGAGTGCTTCGATAACAGGCTGAGCTAAATCCACGGTGGATGAAAGCTCCAAACTGGGAGATTGTAGCTGGGCTGACATGAACTTGGTGACTCAGAGTAAATCCTCAAACAGAGTGAGAAGTAAAGCAAACTGCTCGTCAATCAGTCCATTTACAGCTCTGGCCTCTGTTTTCCTCCGTGCATTTGGTTGACCCATAATAATCTGTAGTGTAGCTAGAATGGTAGGGAGTGATTTCCTTATAGTCCACAGAGCTGTATACTGCCATGCCCAGCGTGTGTCTTGACAATTTCTTCAACTCCTCGGGCTGTGCAGTTGATTCCAGTTCTCTCTCTTTCTTCATGAAAAGATCGTGGGCAACAGAGTCTGAAAAGAAGTAAAGCAGCTGCACAGTTTCAAAAAACTCACCCGCTTGTGGTACATTGCTCACATCATCCACTAAAACAAGGTTAAGTCTGTGAGCATGGCAGTGTATATATAATGCCTGCGGGACCTCTTTCCTGAACCTCTCTTGTACCCCGTTACTGTACCCAGACATCACTGCCACCCCGTCATAACACTGACCTATACATGCGTTCTTATCAATAACACACTGGGCGGGTGTCTGTTCAATGCTTTTAAGAAGTGACTCTGTGTCCAACCCTTCTGCTGGAGTGAAGTGCAAGAATTCTTCAAGCACTGTTTCGTTATTCAAATACCGCACCACCACTTATATTTGCTCCTTTTTACTCAAGTCTTTACTTTCATCCACCATGATGGCAAAATGTCCAGCCTCCTCGATTTCTGCACTTATTTGACGTCTGACCATAGTTGCCATAATACCCATAATTTCATTTTGGATATCGTGATGGGTGTTTTTTTGCATTTCCAGGATTGTCCTCTATTATTTAGCTACAGTCTTATCAAACTGCCCAATTGCACTGAGCAACTCAACACAGTTTCTCCTATTGCCAGATCCATCATCCTCCCGGTGTCCTCGCTGGGCAACACCTTGGCACGCAGTATAGCGTAGAGACTCAACCACTGCTCTCATATACTCATGATTTTCTTGGACAATCTTTGCATGTCCTTTATCAAGCATATTTCCCAATCTTGAACTGTCTTGTTTTCTCAAACTGAATTCGGCCCATGTCTCCATAGCAAACTTACGAGCTACACTTACATGGTGGGTTTTGAAAGCTGTTGTAGCTTTCCGCCAGTTGCGGTAACCGGTGACAGTAAAGGTAGACTCAGAATGGAACCCATGTCCTCCACACAGGAAATGCCTGCATGCGAAGCAGAACGTAGTATCTTTCGTGATCGAATATTCCAGTCAGGAGTACAGGTCAAACCAGGCACGAATAAAACTCCTTTGCTGATTGCCAAACTGTTGTGAAGGGTACTTTTTCAATGCTGGCCGACAAGGTCCTTCCTCAGGCTGCTGGCTAACATTGCTAACAGTATTCCCACTAGCACTAAGAGCAGCTTCATCCATGTTCTCTTCCGAATCCCGCTCCATTTCTTGTTCCTTTACTTCACCCTCACACTCTTTTGATGAACTGCTGTCATCCTCATCCCCACTTACTTCTTTCTGCATGTCACTTTCAATTAAGACAGGCTCAGGGTGAGACACCACTGATTCCTATGGATGAGGTCGTTTTCTCACTAAAAATCGATCCATTTTTCATGCCGGTCAAAATAATGCACATGCCAGGCCCACACTAGATTGTAAAAGCACTGTGTGTGTGTGTGTGTGTGTGTGTTCGTGTTCGTGTTCGTTCCCTTAGTCTCCTGACACCATGGATCTGCACCTGGATCCTGCATGATGTACGTATACTATCAATCTTTCGCATGAGTGACATCACCACCTTATAAGGTCAGTGATTTTTAGATAAGCTCAACTGATCTGAGGACAGCAACGGCAAGACATTGACAATGAATGAATAAACAGAAGTGTAGAGTGGATCTGACCTTAGACCAGCACAGAGTTTATAACTTTATTGCTATGTGAGTTCTATGGTAATTGGGGGCGCTGTTTCACTAGATCAACTGGAGAAACAAGCTGTATTCAAAACTATACAGAGAAAGCAGCTGCAATTTGTATGTCAAGTTTCAGTTAATTTCCTGCTGGTGCTATGGTAATTTCTGCTGGTGCTATAGCACCACCTCAGCACCGCCACTGTCTGAGAGATGGCTTTAAGTCGTTCTTGTAGCGAAATGCGTGTTCACAATGGTCTTGCAAGCCAGTCATTGAAATTTTAATTTAGGAGGATGGAGATGAATATTTAAGTTTATCTTGCCAAGATACTTTGGTGTAAGAGCAAAAAGAATCACTTTGGATTTGGTTAATTACAAGATTTGTACAGTACAGAAATAGTCTTTAACCCGCCAACTACATGCCAAGTTTTTTACCTATCCACTCCATATAAACCTAAATAATACTTTGAAAAAACACCTATTAAATGCAATAAAACTATTATTGACCATCTTGAACCACAACTAAATGACTTTCCCTTATCTTTAAACTTACCTTTCTCTTTAAAGGACCCTTGACTCCTTAGCCAGGGGTAATGTATAGCTACGTGCACCTACCATGCCATCCCCCCCTTTTTTTTTTAAAAAGAAGTTGCAACTTTCCGTATAATCTCTCAAATGGCAACCATGCCATCCCAGGATCTACTCCAGTGACTTTGCTGTACCCAGAGTGGAAGAAAACATTGTTAGTAACAGTCTTGATGTGCTGGACCCAAATGAGGGATTTTGGAGGCAGTTTGAAATAGGGCGATGCATAGAAAAATCATATGGTATTGATACTGACATTCTTTTGAGCAGAGAATGGTTGAGGAGGTAAAGCAAAAAAGTGATGGACTTTTTTGCAGGTATTATTTCTGCAATAAAGTAGATTATAGTTTGTATAATAAGAAGCTATGTCCTTTGATATGGTACATTCTTAGAAGATGTAGCTTTTTGTTACGAGAAATCATAGCATCTGTACTACCAGTCGACAAACTACAAATTAAGTATGTTTTCATGTCTCTATTTAAAAGACTTTTATAAATGACTGCTAGGTTTTTATTAAGTTAATGTCAAGTTATTTTTCATTAATCGTACATTTTGCTATCATTACGTTTAGGGACAAGCTCAAGAGTGTCTTTTGGAAAAATCCATGTTGGACAACAGAAAATGTTTTCTTGTAGCAAGAATCAGTGCTCAAGTAGGTATATACCATGTACACTTTAAAGTCCTATTTGCAGCATTAAATCCATTTCTGAAAGCACTTAATCAGTGTGTGCTTTTCCCTTTTCTATCCCAGCTGAAAAATCCCCATTCCCTTTAATCACTTTGGATCTTTATCTCAGAACTGATTTTAATAGGACCTATTTAAATTGATCAATTTATTAAAAAAATAGTGTAAAGTTTTCTCATAATCTCATTCTTTGTAGGTGGAGATCAAAAAGACTGATTTTAGGCTTGTGAATTTATTTTATGCTTTATTTCAGGCACATGCCCTCTATCAAAAGAACCTACTTGCTTTCTTTTACCTTGGATACTGCCCTTGTTTAAGTGACATCATGCACACTGTGGCTTTCTAAATGAGTTTAATACTTTGGGTATTTATAACCTCCAGTCGTTCTATTCAAACAATTTTGAGGTAACTGCACTCGTGACTCTCTCTCCATCCCCAAGGTTCATCAGAAGTTCTGCTGTCATGTTTAACATTATTAACTGATGCTTCATATTATAACTGATTATATGGGAAGTGGATATATTGTCTAAACTTACCCAAGTTTAGACAATGTATCCACACACCCACAAACTGGCCGATGGATTCTGAGTGACAATTTATAGTTATTGGATTGTTGTGAATGTGAAATTTCACTGGTTTTAAATATGGTGTGTCAGAAATATGGTCGATATTTATAGTTTGAATTGTTGGCAGGTGGTTGATTATTATAAGGAAGCTTGTCGTGCACTGGAAAATTCTGAGACAGCTTCACTTATAGGAAAATTTCAGAAAGACTGGAAGAAGCTGGTACAGATGAAGATTTATTACTATGCAGCAGTTGCACATGTAAGTAGCATTGTATGGAGAAAGATGAAGTACAGCTTTTCAATCTACATATCTGCAAAAGTATTTCCCACAGGTTGATGGTATATTGGTGGGTAACTAGACCATTGATCCAGAGACCTTAACTAATGTTGAGGAACTATGTATATGGAACCACATAGCTGAGAAATATAAATTCACTTAATCAACAAAGAGGAATACTTAGTTTGGAGAAAGCTAGCATTAATAATGCCAACTGCAAAACTAACAGGTTGCCCTAACAGTCCATTTCCATCTGTAACTAACTTTAAGGAAGGAAATCTGCTTCCCTTTCCATTTCTAGCCTTTCTGATTCCAGGCTCATGGCAACTGCTAGTGACTACTCCAATGTCACAGTAGCTGGCTTTCACCTTTTCTAGAGTAATAAGAATAGCTAGTAAATGCTAGTTTTGTCCGTTGTCCACATCCTATGAAGAAAGTGAAATTACCCTTTCTCCAACTCTTTTTTTTCCTGAAAATACCGCTTGTCAAAGCACAAAAGTACATCAGTCTCGAGAAAGCTTTAAGTTTTATAGAAATAACTAAATTTTGAACAATAACACTCCAGGCCTTGTTCGACAAAAGTTCAAAGCTTCTTTAACCGGCATAGTTCAGCCCTAATTTGGCACTGTCACAGGGTTGCTTCAGTTAGATACTAACAGGGTGCCAGTGGAAGCAGGATCAGTTGCACTTAGTCAATGTCTCTGTCCAATTAGCTTTCAATTAATTGCTTTCTGTAAGAACTTGTTCAAGTACAAGATAGCTTACTGTAAGAAATGTTACTACAATTAACTATTAACAATAATGATTTCCAACATTAATTGTTGGATGCTTCTAATTTTTAATAAAACACTGGTTTGGTCTGGATGGAAGATATTGTAGTCTCGTTATAGGAAAGATGAGCAGGCGTTGAGGAAGGCCCAGAAAGATTTATGAGACTGGTTCCTGGGATTTAGGGCTGCAGTCACGAGATTTAGCTTAGAGACAGTTTCTTTTACTTTAGAGGAGAGAAGGCTGAGGGAAGATTCCTGAAGGATACAAGGTGATGAGTCTGGACAGAGCAGATAATGGGAGGATGTTCAGTTTGGTGGCGGTCTAGAGGTCTTGGGTATAAAGTGAAAGAAAAAATATTTTTGTGTAATGTCTGATCGAAACTGGAACGTTTTAATTACAGATATGGTGGAGACAAGCGTAATTGTGATTTTCAATAGGAAACAAAATGAGTTTCTCTGGTAGAGAGCTGGCACCAATATGACCTTCATTGTATGACTTTGTAAGGCAGTGTAAGTATCCAAAGGTGTTTCAAGGACTCCCTTCTAATTAAAGGAAAAAGAGGAACTTTACGTTGTGTTCAGTACTTCTGAACATTCATGCCATGACCTGATTTTGCAAATGATGTAATCTTTTCTGCAGAGTTTATCAATTATTTGAAGTTCCCTGCAGTAATTGTTGCCATTTCATTAGATTACTCAAAGTGCCTATTGTTTCAAGGTCAGTTTTAAACCAAAATTGTAATAGTTACTTAATTAAGCTTACAGGTGGGGAAAAATATCTATCATATGGCTAAAAGTTTAGGAGACTTTCAAACTGACTTTTTTGTACCCTTTTAATATTTAAGATCACTGTTGCAAATTGTTAGTCACTTGAAAGGGAAGCTATTGCCAATTGTGCTTTTCCAATGTAGCATAGGTATGGGATATTTATTTTGAATGTTTTCTACTATTGCTACTTCAGTTGGGACAGCAACTTGTTCCATAAATGTAATGGACACAGTATCATTGTTATTTCCTTTTTCTAGTCACTGGACTACTTTGTGATTCTTGCTAACTACCAATCTGAAAACTTTTTGTACTTTATTATAGCTTCATATGGGCAAACAGTCAGAGGAACAACAGAAATATGGAGAAAGGGTGAGCAGAACATATTAATTTTCCCCTCGATTTGTAAAATGAATATGACTTTACATTAAAATTTTCACATCTGCTTAACTACATTGTAGAATATTTACAAATGACTCTTGTTCTGTTGTTGCAGCTTGCTTACTTTCAAAGTTCATTAGATAAGTTGAATGAAGCAATGAAGTATGCAAAGGTAAGCTCCAGCTTGTTTATATAAAGAATGCCTGGTAAACAGTACAAAATGATGTGATTGTATCATATTAAGCTATTTTGAATTTATTTCTTAAAGGAAATAAATTAGCACTTCAACCTAATGAAGTGCTCACTTGTCAACGTCCTCCTCACTACAGGTTTTATAACCTTCTACTACCCATTGTGTTTTCCCCTATTCTTTCTTCACCTCCCTGCTTCCCCTCCCCCACCCCTTACTGGTTTTTCACCTGGAACCTACCAGCCTTCTCCTTCCCACCCTCCCCCCACCTCCTTTATAGGGCCTCTGCCCCTTCCCTCCTCAGTCCTGACGAAGGGTTCCGGCCCGAAACGTCGACCGATCTTTTCCACAGATGCTGCCCGACCTGCTGAGTTCCTCCAGCGTGTTGTGAGTGTAGGTTTCATAACCTCATTGCCAGGAGGATGCGGGCAGATCTGTGAACATAGAACATTTACTGTAATTCTGAGTTTCCTGCATTTATTTAAACCTTAAATTTTGCTCTCACTTTCAGTTTCTAACTTTACTGAATGTTTCTTTTGGTTGGTGAAACTTGATATTGTACATATGCACTAAGATCAGTGTGATTTGGTTGGACTGAAGTCATTGTCTAAAGCACATTGTGTATTCTAGCTAATATTTTCCTTTTATAAGGGTTCTGTAATTCTCCTCAATTCCTTCTATTTCTTGAGTTAAGGCTTCAAGTGAATCTAACCTTAAGAGTTTTAAGCAAGAAGTAATATTAGAATCCATCAATCTTAAAATTTGTTAAAAATTCTCTCAAAAGCTCAGTGCTGCTGGTGTTTTAAAATTGGTTTACTGATGGGGAATTATTCAGTGGAAATTCTGGTACTGAACATGAGGTCCATTTAAGATCTTGTCAAAGTAGTTTTCTTTGAGAGTTGTCTTCAAATTGAAAACTTGGAAGGAGTAATAGACAATGAGGAATAATTATAAGATGAGAAAAGGTTTCATTGAGATGTCGGTGAACCATGGAATTCACTACCAAGCCGTTGAATAAGCTTACATCTAGAAATTTATCTCCTTAAATGATATCAGAGTTTGAGAAAGAGGAAGAATACGATATTGAGGTTGATTAGCCTTGTTTCACCTGATTTATTTTTGTAACTTGTAATAATTGTTATCTTGCACTGTACTGCTGCCACAACACATTTCACATAATAAACCTGATTCTGAACGATGGCAGAGACTTGAGTGGCCTTCTCCTATTTTCTCTTTTTTGCTTTTATGAATCAAGGGATATAGTCAGTAAAAGGAGATGTGTGTTGAGTAAAATAGTAGCTTAGGTGCATGAGGTAAATGCTCTACTTTTTTTTTGCACTTGTACTGTTTACATTACTGTAATTTAAAGCTGGAGAATATAAAAGCACTAGCAGGTGTAAAATCATCTTAATACTGTGTGATTTCAATAAATGAGAATTCAAGGGAAAGACGTATAAAAATAGATTTGAAAATGTGCCCTGTGTTGGTGGATAGGGAAGGAGTTGTCAATTGTTGCACCTGCATTTAATTTGATACTAGTCTCCAATACAAAAAATTGACCAAGAACTTTTCCCCTTTCTTTAGGGGCAGCCAGAGACTGTACAAGAAGCATTGCGATTTACTATGGATGTAATTGGAGGAAAGTAAGTAATCAAAAAAATTACTGTGCTTCTTACTCATTTTGTGTAGTGTAGCAGCAGAAGTAGAAAGTTTCCCCCTCAGTTTTCCTTATCTTGTGTGTATATATACTATATACTGATATAGTATGTTTGATCCAATGTAATTCAGTACAATGCTCCAAGAGTCCATGTACTGTAAGTCCCAGTGATACTCTTGTTTAAAGTAAGAACTTTTTTGTGCTTGGATCCATTTGCAAGTTGAATTAAAATTGGCACTCTTCTGATATGAACTTGTATTTCATGAGAAAATAAAAATAAATAACTGCAGATAAGTAACTGCAAATGTTGAAATCTGAAAGAAAAATTGGAAATGTTCAGCCTTTCTCCCAGAGAGGAAGAAGTATCTGGGGGGGGGGGTGTGGTAAGAACCTGGGGAGGTGTGAAATTGCTTAATATTGAATTCAAAAACTGTGGGTAACTTGATTTCTTGGTGTGCGCCTGTTATCCATCTGTAATTTTAGCCCTTCTTAATTTTCTCTGGATCTTGTGTCTTATGGAGAAAAAGTAGTACTCATTTATTTTCATTGAATAGTTTTATATTTTGAAATCTTTTGAAAGAATATGCTCTAGTAGTTTTACAGAAGGTGAAATAAATATTTTAGAAAATTAAAATTGGTGAATTCTAAGGATGAATAGGAAAGTAGATCTCTGCATTCCATTGGGACATCATTGGGAGACTTGGTTTTGGTTGTCAGCTTTGCACAATGGACATTTTAAGCATTGGTTAAGGAGGTAATGTAACAAGCTAAAATTGAATAATTAATCTGATAGTGGAAAGATTTCGCTTTTGTAAAACTGGAACTTAGTTTGCTGTGTTCACTGAACAGAATATCCTTTCTGCCAGAACTATGAGCATAGGAATTTGAACAGACACAGGGCATATGGTCCCTTGAGTCTGCTGTGTCTTTCATAAGATCATGGCTGATTTGATTGTAATCTCTGTTCCTCATTTTACCTACTCCAGTGATCTTTCACCCCCTTTAACAAGAATCTTTCCAACCATCCCTTAAAAAAAATTCAAAAAATGCTTTTTCTGTCTTTTAATTAAGAGATTTCCAAAGATGACTGACGGAGAGAGGAATGTTTGCCTTGTTTGTGACCTCCTTCCCTCATTTTTAAACAGTGACTACTACCTCTTCCACTAGAGAAAGTATTTTCTTCACTTATATCCTGTTAAGATACTTATGAGTCTTGTTTCAATTAGATCCCTTCTCTCTCCAGCAGATACAAGCCTTCCCTGTACAAACCTACCTTCCTCATTTCTGGTATTGCTGTGGTTGACGTAGCCTGAAATGTTTATAATGTATTTACATGGTTCCTTCTGCATGGAGACCAGTGCTGTACGCAGTATTCCAGATGCAGTTTGCCAGTCTCTCTCTAACTGAAGCAATCCATGCTCTCTAATTGAAATATAGCTAAGACATTTTGCTTTGCTTTTCCAAATGGGATCAAGCTAAATGTTTTAGCTTACTTCAGGAAAATTTGTAAATGTCCATGATGAGGACATGCTCTGCAAGCATAATTAAGATATTTGAAATTTTCAAATCAAATCAAGTTTAATTATTATTCAAACCATACATAGATACAGTGAACGAGACGAGGGCCAAGGTGCAAAATATTCAAAATAGCGAGCAAACAGTCAAAAATAGTGAGTAATGTAATCAAAATAGCGAGCAAAGAATCATGTTCACTCGGTGGACAAAAAACATATATAGTCCATGATTCTGAGCGACAATGTCGCTCAGTTGATGGTACTCCTGGCAGTGTGCAGATGCATGTAATCCAGCTTGTCATTCCACAGCTCAACATGACAGGGCAGCACCGACAGCAGAGGCCAGGACCCAGCTGAGCTCAGACACCATGCTGTAAATGCTTCCTCATCTCTCACCTGGTCTGCAGCAGCAGGCAACCCAAAGCTTGAGACCTAGTCCTCGCCTCAACTGAGGCTACACAGCTCCTGTGTTGTCTGTCCCTCCACCAGACAAGGGTAACGGGCCCGCAGCAACTTGCGTTATCATTGTCCAACAGAGTCTTGTGATCGTAAGTGCAATGTCCAAGACAATCTCCCACAGTTATACTGCACCAACTCTAGTGCTTCTGACTAGCAGGCAGCAGCCAGGTCAACTGTCTGTACCCAAACTGGCTCCTTTGACATCCCAGTGGGCTCCGTGACACCTTTGATACTTGGCCAGCTCTCTGTCCAACACTGGGGCCAACCCCCTTCAACTATCACCAGTGGAGTAGCCCTGCAGCACCCAATGCTGTTGGAGTAGAATTGTCTTTGGATTGTAAAGAAAAAACACAAATTTTACAAAGAAATAAAGCACCTTTGGTTGGCCCCCCCGAGAAGCCGCTGTATTCTCGCTTGTCGTCATCTTACTGGAAGTCTCGAAATTTTAAAGGAATGCTTAAAGAGACTCTAACCAGCTTTATAATCTGCAAGGAAAAATGACTGAACATTCAGTCAAAATGACATTAGTAATCTAATCATGTTTCTGTTTGGCAGTTTACCACAATGATCACAAGATAACAAGTCAGGATAGGACATTTGGATAAATGCTTCATTCTCTTCTTCATCCCTCTTTCTCTGACCACCATCCACCCTTATTCCTCCTTCCACTCATTCCTAACCTTAAGAAAAACCTATAGTATACAATTGTACCTAAACTCTATTTACAATGGATTACAGTTAATTGGGCAGCTGCTTATGTGGGCCAACTCCTAAAGAACAAAAACAAATAGAGAAAATAGCTGGGATCACCTTTGTATATGTGCGACATTATGCTGCTTAATTGGAAACAGGAGACTGTTGCTGAAAAGTTTCTAACTAGCATCAGTCGTGTGGCCATTAGACACAGCATGCTTAGAGTGAGCTATTTTTAAATAGCGTCACGTGTTTGTGTTCAAAAAGCAGTGATTTTTGTCACTAAAAGTTGGCAAGAAAAAAGCAGAAAGATAATTCAGAATTGTTTCGCTCACTGCAGTTTCAGGTGCGGAGATGCTAAAAATGGTCAGGAATGAAAATGAAACTGTTTCAGTATTTCAGCAAGTTAGGACCTACGAAGATCTTGAATGTTACAATGGAAATGAAGATTTGGAGGATGTAATCATTGAAAGCATTGTTTGAAGACAGTCCATTATCTGCTTGATGTCTGTACTGATTTTGTTCATTTACAGTCAATCAATAGAACACAGCAGTGGACACTAAATTAATTCCTCTGTCGATAACTCTTTGGAACTAATACAGTTCCATAGTACTGTAGTAGTTTTGGTGGTCTAATTTGTTCTGTACTTCATTTAAATATGTACATAATTTGTTACTTAAACAGTAGATTGTCCTTTTTATCCCTTTTTAACTATTTCCAAGAAACCTTGGCTAGTTGGGGAAGCTGCTTTCATTGGGCCAAAATATACTGGCCCCAAGGTGTCCCAATTACAGACATCCCACCCTGCAGAAACTCATTTCAGGGAGGTAGCACCCCCACCCCCACCCCCCACAACCCCATATCCCCTTCCTCCCCCGGGTCGACCTCCAAGGGTGCATGTATGCAGGACATTTGATTAGGAAAGAACCCAACAATTTATTTGATCACATTTTGAAACTATTTATTTTTATATATCTATATCTACATATCTATATCTACGTATCTATATCTACGTATCTATATCTACGTATCTATATCTACATATCTATATCTACATATCTATATCTACATATCTATATCTACATATCTATATCTACATATCTCATATAGAACCCCAGAACTCATCAACTGGCAAACTTTTGTAGTTTGGCATCAGTCCTTCAAGGTTAGTTGAGACATAATCCAGGACTTCCAAGTGGAGCTCTTCTTTTGCATCTGCTGCGATCACATTTGGAAATCTCTCTGCCAAAGTCAAAATCTGGTCTGGATTCACCTCAATACAGAGAGCCAAGATGACCACTGACAGATTTTTCAAGATTTGGTCTCTCATTGGGAACTTCTCCAAGATTTATTGAAAGCACCTGACATAAAATGCTTTGCCATCTTTGAAGAACTGCTTTGTCTTGTAAGGGGGGAATCTCTTGTGCTTCCTCTCTTAGCAACTGCCTCCTTGCCAGGTACCCAGTAAAAAGCTCTTCATCTGGGTAGTGAATTTCAGGGTTGCTCACATCTTTCTCCTGAATG
The DNA here is from genome assembly GCF_963921235.1 of Mobula hypostoma. Lineage (NCBI taxonomy): Eukaryota > Metazoa > Chordata > Chondrichthyes > Myliobatiformes > Myliobatidae > Mobula > Mobula hypostoma. Next base: position 145,658,299 of record NC_086097.1, on the reverse strand, counting down.
TTCTGTTCTCTCAAAACCTTTGGCTCAATAAATCTGCTTGCTATGTCATGCAGGAGCTCTTCTACACTCTGATCCAACTTGAAGAGGATAGGTGCCTTGTTTTGAAAAATCAAATTGAATTTGTCAAAACATTGTGTGACATTATGGAGAAAGCAAGTGTATATTTTCATTTGGGGGTCTTTCAGCCTCTTCTGAATATGAGATGACTTCTGATTCTCACTCTTTGACTCAAAATATGAAATAAGGCTGGCCATTGGTGGAGCAGATGGCCCAAACCTTTTCCTAAAGAAAGCCAGCGTGTAGGACAATACTTTTGTAATCTCTCCTGGGCAACATTGCAGAACTCTTCAGACTGTTTTAAGTCTTCTCTTTGGAACTTTTCTCAAAGTAGTAGTAGATGTCAATGAGCAGTTGTTCAGGTGACATTGAGAGCTCCTTAGCAGCAGTTTTGGCACAAATGTTAACCAGGTGACTTGGACAGCCAACGCTGTAAATATGAGGGGCTTGTGCTTTCACTCTTGATAAGACAGAGTTGTTTTTGCCAATCATCACATTGCAGTTGTCACTGCTAAATCCTACACGGTTAGACCATTCAAGGCCTTTGTCATGTACGGATGGTGCAATGCAGTTGAATATGTTTTCAGCTTTGGCATCATTGCACACTGGCATGTCTACAAATCCAACTGTTACCTTATCCTGTGTTTCATTCTAGTACCTGGCTAAAGTAGTACATTCCTTCTCACACATGATATCGTTGCTTTCATCAACCAAAATACTGTATGGCCTTTTTTCTGTCTGGATGGACTTGTACGGATCCTCTGAATATTCCAGTGCCATATTCACAATTGCTGCTGTCTTGGTTGATGAGCAGGCATAGTTTTTTGCTATTTCTGCACTTTTTTTATATTATATTATCAATAGACAGTAGGTGCAGGAGTAGGCCATCCAAGCCAGCACCGCCATTCACTGTGATCATGGCTGATCATCCACAATCAGTACCCCGATCTTGCCTTCTCCTCATATCCCTTGATTCTGCTATCTTTATCATGGAGTTTTTTTTAATTCTATTACAACTTTAAGCATGTCTACAGGGAGTTGGGCCTCATCACGTAGGACATCAATAGAGTGGCTCCTTAGCAGCTAGCCAGCTAGTTTAAATATTGTTAGCTATGCTAATGAATGAATGACACCTGTTAAACTCGCCTCAACATGTCTTTTACAGTCATTTGGGCAATAGCAAAGTCACTGTTGCAAACAGTGCAACGAGCAACATTGTCATTATTTTTTTACCCCTATTAGGCAGGGATACACTTTAACGTAGTCTGGGGTGAAGTGCGTTTTATATATTTTTTTGAAACACTCTGCCATGGCGGTGCAGGACATGAAACTTAACTGATGGAGGACAGACGTTGACTGTAAAGCCTGCCCACAGAGAAAACTGATAGGTCTACTTAGCACAAAGAGAGACCAATCAGGATGATCGCTCTCGATCTCCCGCTCCCGCTCTCCCTCTCAAAAAAATAAATTTCCGGGATATTGTATATAATTTGTGGGTTTCAGGAAGCTGCCATCAATATGCGAGAGACTCCTGGAACTTCTGGGAGAGGTGGGATGTCTACAATTAACTAGAATTCACTGTCTAAGCACTTGAGTTAAGATTAGATTAGCTTTATTTCTCAATTGTATATCGAAACACACGGTCTTTTGCATCAGTGACCAACACAGTCAGAGGATTGTTGGGAGCAGAGGTCAAGTATCACCATGCTTCCACGGCCAAGACAGCATACCCACAATTTACTAATCCTAACCAGTACGTGTTTGGAATGTGGAAGGAAACCCACATGGTATGTAGAGACAACAGGAATTCTGCAGATGCTGGAATTTCAAGCAACACACATCAAAGTTGCTGGTGAACGCAGCAGGCCAGGCAGCATCTCTAGGAAGAGGTGCAGTCGACGTTTCAGGCTGTTCCTGACGAAGGGTCTCGGCCTGAAACGTCGACTGTACCTCTTCCTAGAGATGCTGCCTGGCCTGCTGCGTTCACCAGCAACGTTGATGTGTGTTGGTATGTGGAGAACTCCTGTCGGTAATCATTGGCAATTTTTTTTTAGATTAGATTAGATTATGAGAACACTCAGTCCTTTTTTATTGTCATTTAGAAATGCATACATGCATTAAGAAATGATACAACGTTCCTCTAGAGTGATATCACAGAAAAACAGGACAGACCAAAGACTAACACTGACACATAATTATAACATATAGTTACAGCAGTGCAAAGCAGTACCATAATTTCATAAAGAACAGACCATGGGTACGGTAAAAAAAAGTCACGTCCCGATCGACTCCCGAGTTCCTGGTAGCAGGCGGCAAAAGGGAGAAACTCCCTGCCATAAACCTCCAGGCACCGACAACTTGCGGATGCATTGGAAGTACCCGACCACAGCCGACACTGAGTCTGTCCATCCGAAAACTTCGAGCCTCCGACCAGCCCCTCCGATACAGCCTCCTGAGCGCCATCCTCTGCCAAGCGCCTTCAACCTCTGAAACAAGCAAAGCCGAGGATTCGGGGCCTTCTGCTCCGGAGATTCCGGTTACCACACAGTAGCAGCGGCAGCGAGGCGGGCATTTCAGAAGTTTCTCCAGATGTTCCTCCGTACTCTCACGTCTGCCTCCATCAAATCAGAATTGTGCACGGTACCCTACTTGACAGATTACAGATATCATTCACTGGAGAGGCCGCGCGCACTGCATTGCGCCATCTTCTCCTCCTCCCTTGCTTCCACACTTGGTCTGTGTCCTTGATTTTATGCTATAATAAAATTCTTGGTCTTTGTACATGAGATTTGTCCTGTAGTTTGGTAAAACTATTTACAATCTCAGTCCTCAATGGCCTCATACAAAATTTTAGATTGTGCTGCTTGTTCTGGCTTTCTCTATATTTACCCTGTTTAATGCCCTTTGACTTAATAATTAAGAAAACTAGGATCAGTAATGGTGATAATGAAACAAGCCACTTGTCATTATTTTTATCTTTAATGTTAATTTAAAAAATCCATTGATTAAATAAAACACTGAAATAACTAATGGAAATAAAAATTATCAATGGCAAAGCTTGGTATGTAAGTGCAAAGGATAATACTGAAGTTTGCAGCTACCTTTATATTGAAGGTTGACAAGTAAAGCAATCAATTTCTACCCTCTCTTGCACTTTTCAATGTGCTGCTGAAACAAAATGCAGTTTTGCCATTTAGTTGTTGCTGTGGCTCACTCCCACTGTATGTGGCATGTGGTAGAAAAAATGACTGACCTCTGCATAATAGTTTTTGATAGCAAAAAGTGTAAATGAGAATCAATTAATATAAGTAGGTTAAGTAACGTGTCTCGTAACTAGCACCATTATTATGATACATCTTAAAGCCAGTATGCCATTCACTGTTGAAAATAATCACTGAAAGTGCATGTCCCACAACAGCATCACACCACATTTATACAATTGTCAAAGAAATTCAAAATATATGCGCCATTACTTTATAATTTTAATTCTAAGCCCTGGTGCTATGAGGTGAATCTGCATCTTATTCCCTAGTTGCATTCAGGGTTCGCTTGTCACTTCCTGCTCTGTAACTGATCCTAGATCAGTTAACGCTGTTAGGTCCACTGTGAGGACCTTTTCTAGTTGATGTCTCATTATGCAGTTGGAGGAGTACTTCACTTCTGTCTTGATAGTGTTATCAACATATTTCACATTTTGAAGTTTGGGTGAGAAGAAATATTGGAGAAATATTGGAGATTTTTTTTCCTACGGTTTTAATAACCTTTCTTGTGTGTAGGTACACTGCTGCCAAGAAGGATAATGATTTCATCTACCATGAGGCTGTTCCTCCCATTGATTCGCTGACGTCTGTGAAAGGCAGGTTTTCTATGATTCTACCAAGTATTTTGAGCATTTCTTTCATGAAGCCGAATAATTTTTCTCCCTATGTAAGATGTTATGTAGAGATACTAGCTCTCATCTAACACGTTTTGCTGGATTAAAAATGCTGGATTCTTCATTTCAAACACTTTCCTTGCTGTAATCTAGATAATACTGTGTCTCATATAAAGCCCTCAAAGTAAGCTGTTTATTTGGAAACTTACACAATAAACAACAGAGCTATAGTTTATCATTAATTGCAGTTTTATTTTTGGAAATAAATACAGATAGTTTAAATCCTGTAATAACCTATTTTTAATAGGAGCGTCTCTGGTAAAAGCCCTTCCTGTTAACCCAACTGATCCAAATGTGACTGGTCCTGATATCTTTGCAAAATTGGTACCAATTGAAGCTCACGAAGCCTCGTCTCTGTACAGGTGAGCATGAGATGTGGAATTTTGATGCAGGGCTATGTTACTGAAAAGTAAACATTGATTCTAATATTAGTATACAATTGTATTGTTCTTAATATATCTTTGTGATTGTAATTTCTGCTTTTCATTTTTTTCCAGTGAAGAGAAAGCAAAATTATTGCGTGAAGTCGTTGATAAAATAGACACCAAGAATGAAGTCTTAGAGTAGGTATTGTGGCAAAGTTAATACCTTTGCCTGCACAGTAGTAGCAATATTTTCAAAAATAATTTATTATGCAAATTATCTTGGGAAATGTGTGTGTATATTTTTTAAAAGGTAGCTAAAGCAAGCACTGCTGCGAGAAATTTCACAGAAAAATTAGTCATTGAATGTAGTAAAAAGTTCCAGTGAAATTTCTCTCAATGTAAACTGTGATGCTCATGTTTACAGTAACAAATTGAAAAGCATATGCTCATTAGCTTTAATTGTAGAGAAAAGCTGGCATCATAACTACAGTTGAAATAAATCATGGGCACTAATGAAGGATGAAAAAATGTGAGCAGTTAACATTGGATTGTGCCAATTTGGAATCCCATTGTGTTTGCAAGAAAGTTTTAAGTATCTTTTGAGTTTTCAAACCATGGCTTGTGCAAGGTGTTTAAAAACCTTGGGAATTTCTAATATACAGTGAATTCTGGTTAATGGGACACATCAAGATTAGTACTCTTAGGCCCAATTAAATGGCTGCCCAAATAGCTGAAGTTTTATGAAAATAATTAAAAAGGTGTAAAACCAATTAAACCCTGAAGCCAGTTAAGCAGCATAGTGTCCCAAATAAACAAAGGGAATCTTGGCTGTTTTCTGGATTAGTTTTTGTACTTTTAAGAGTTGCCTCAAATAAGTGGATGCCCTGATTAACCGATGGCCAAGTAACTGTGTGTGTATTATTACATTCTTATAGCTTAACTGTCACTTACAGTTGCAAGAAAAAGTTTGTGAACCCTTTGCAATTACCTGGTTTTCTGCATTAACTACTCATAAAATGTGGTCTGATCTTCTAGATAATACAATCTGCCTAAGCTGCTAACGCACAAACAATTGTCTTTATTGAACACAGTTTAATCATTCACAGACTGTCCATGCTGGAAAAAAATGTGAACCCCTGTAATTAATAACTGGTAGAACCTCCTTTAGCAGCCATAACCTCCACCAATCATTTCCTGTAGCAGCTGATCAGACTTGCACAACAGCAAGGAGGAATTTTAGACCATTCCTCCATACCAAACTGTTTCAGTTCATCAAGATTTCTGGAATACCTTGCATGAACTGCCCCATTCAGGTCATGCCACAGCATCTCAATTGGGTTAAGGTCTGGACTCTGACTTGGCCATTCTAAAATACAAATTTTCTTCATTTTCTACCATTATTTTGTTGATTTACTCTTGTGTTTCGGATCATTGTCTTGTTGCATCATCCAACTTCTATTAAGCTTCAGGTGACTGACTGCTACCCTGATATTCTCCTGTAAAATGTCTTGATACAATTTTGAATTCATTGTTTCCTCAATGTCCAAAGAACATTGTTCCAGAAGTGTTGTGGAACATCCAGGTGGTCTTTCGCAAACTGGAGATGTGCAGCAATGTTTTTTTTTGGAGAGCGGTTGTTTGCTCTGTGGTGTCCTTCTATGAACCATTCTTTTTCAGTGTTTTTCTTATAGTGGACACATGAACAGAAACTTCAGCGGGTCCTAGAGATTTCTGCAGGTCTTTTGCTGTTACTCTTGGGTTTTTTTTACACTTCCTTCAGCACTTTACGTTGTGCTCTTGGTGTGATCTTTGCAGGACACCCACTCCTAGGGAGAGTAGCAACAGTACTGAATTTCCTCCATTTGTAGACAATTTCTCTTACTGTGGACCGATAATCACTCAGGTCTTCAGAAATGATTTTGTAGCCTTTTCCAGCTTTATGCGTCTCTATAATTCTTCTAAGGTCCTCTGAAAGTTGTTTTGATCGAGACATGCTGCACATAAACGGATCTTTCTTGAGGAGAGCAGGCTCTGTCAGTAACCTGATTTTCTTTTTTTATATAGGGTACGGCACCTCTACAACCTACACCACTAATCTCATTTTATTGATTGGAACACCTGACTCCAAATAGCTTTTGTGGAAGGCATTACCCTAGAGGTTGACATACTTTTTTGAAGCTAGAGGGTGATTGTTTAAATGGTGCACTCAGTATTGATGAGAAAAGTACAATTGTTTTTGTGTTGGTAGTTTAGACCGATGGTGTGTGTCTGTTATTGTGACTTAGATGAAGATCAGATCACATTTTATGAGTAATTAATGCAGAAAACCAGGTAATTACAAAGGGTTTACAAACCTTTTCTTGCAACTGAGTGGGTTATCAGAGGTTCCTTCCTGTAGTTGAAATATTGAGTTGACATTTGTTTTATTTTTCAAATGGATTTGTAGGGACATAACAGTATTAATATTCTGGAACTGATCAATGGGGTTTTTACTGTGTATGGTGTAATATAGCAAGAAAAGAAATAAGAGCAAAAATAGAGCATTCAATTCTTTGAGCTAACTCTACTTTTCAGTACAATTGTGGTTGATCATCTGTCTCACTCAATACATTTTCCTGCTCTCTAGCCTATAATATTTTTTGCACCTAGAAATGTATCCATCTTCTTAAGTATATTAGTTGATTTGGCCTTTCAATCCTGTTTTAAATTGGCATCTCATCAATTTCAATTGAAGCTATACAAGAAAGGATCGGGTTTGTTTTTTATTTGGGGTATATTTCTTCGTGAATCTAGGATGGAGAAGATGTCAAAGGTAATGATGTTGTTGTCTTTGATAGTTCTCAAGTCCATTTTCTAAAAGGAGTACAGAATTGTCTTGACTGGCTTCTGTTGGACCCAAATGAATACCATGATTTAAAAGGAGTTATCAGCTAAAGTACATAGTTCACTGCCCCCACTTCTGTTCCCTTACTGTTTTGATACATATGATATCTTGTATTTTTAATTTTGTATATTGAACAATTAGTTTAAAAGTGAACATAACATTTATAATGCCACATGGATTAATTTAAAATCTGATTTGTTTTGTATCTTTGTAACAGGCAGTTCATGGATTCTCTGAGGATTGATCCAGATTCAGTTGATAATTTAGACATGTATAATCACATACCTCCAGTCCTGATGGAAAAGTGTGCAGCGCTGAGTGTCCGACCAGATACTGTGAAAAGTTTGGTTCAATCTATGCAAAGTACGTTAGTAGACGAATGTAAATTGTTACCCTTTGCTCTATCGGTTAATGGAGTGTGCTAGTCTCTACAATTTAAAAACTTCTTTTCTCAGATAATTTTCATTTTCTGATGTGTAACAATCTTGTGCAGTCTTTTCTTTTTGTGTGTTGCTTTATTTTTCTAAGAGACACCCATACATGTGGTAAAATAGAAAAGTTTGGTTCAGAAGTTTAAATGTTGCCTTAATAGCCACATCTGTAGCTTGTTGACCGTTTCTATTTGATTACTCTGCCCTGGCTGAGAGACACCCATACATGTGGTAAAATAGAAAAGTTTGGTTCAGAAGTTTAAATGTTGCCTTAATAGCCACATCTGTAGCTTGTTGACCGTTTCTATTTGATTACTCTGCCCTGACTGTTGATTGCCCCCACTCTCCCACTCTTTCCCTACCGCTCCCCTGGTTGTTTTAGTTTTGTATGATGTGCATTGAAAATTGCTCTCCAAATGTTAATTTAGTTCCTTTTTCCCCTCACAGTTCTGTCTGGACTCTACACTGATGTAGAAGTGTCATTAAGAGAATTGAAGGAACTTATAGACCAGGATGAATTAATGGAGAAGAAATTTCAAGAGGTGACTGGGAAAATGACCCAGCAAGGCAAAACGTTGGAACTCAGCAAGGAATGGTCCAAGTACATGGAAGTGCATGAGAAAGCTAGCTTCACCAATACTGAGCTGCACAAAGCAATGAACTTACACATTAGTAACTTGCGACTGCTAAGTGGACCCTTAGAAGATCTTCGAGCTGCTCTTCCAAGCCCCACTGTCTCAGATGGTATTAAGCTGTGTTTTCTATTTGTTTGGATGTATTTGTGTAAAATTGTGTTTTTTTTTCAATTTGGCTATTTATGTAGTCAAAATCCCTGTCCCAAGGTATGGCAATGCCTAGCAATATTTTTGGTTCTTTGTTTCACAGAGGAAAAGGCTACACTGCAGAACATGAAACGTATTTTATTGAAGGTTGAAGAAATGAGAGACCAGCGCTCATCTCTTTTACAGCAGCTCAGAGATGCCATTCAAAAGGATGATATCACTACAACCCTAGTTACAACAGACCATTCAGAAATGAAGGTTGGTGAGCAACTCTATGACACTAATATGACTAACTCAAAAATTCTGGATTTGTGCAGTGTAGTCTTGATTATGGCAAGATGATCAAATGAGTAGAAAGTGTTGCAGGAAGGCAGTCCATTTTCAACACTTGCTGTCTGCGCTGATTTTGTTAATTTGTATTGAATCAAAAGAACGTGGCAGTGGACGCTAGATTAATTCCTCTGTCAATAACTATCAGGATCTAATACACAGCTTTATAATACTGTAGTAGTTTTGGTAGTGTTCGAATTTCTTCAGTTTTCAATTAAATAGATAATTTGTTATTCAGACTGTAGTTTGTCTTTTTTATATACCTTTTTAACTATTTCCATGAAACTTCGGCTAATTGGGGCACCTGCTTAATTGGGCCAAAATATACTGGTCCCCATGTGTCCCAGTGAACTGGAATCTATTGTATTAATCTATATCCGCCTTTTTAGTATTTCTCAGTCTCCGGCCACTGCTACCCTCCAGGGCCGAGAACTTCAGCGATTCACTACTAATTGAGAGAAATTTTCTTCATCCCTCTTGCGTACGCAATCTTCAATAGGTTAAGCTGGCACTTTTTTTTTTCTGTTCCTGCCCAGTTTAGCAAGTGGCACCAGGAGTAATCCGGCGATTACTACCTTTTGAGGTCTTTTCAGCCTCTTTCCTAACTCCCTATAATCACTGCAGTTGCTTTGTTTAAAGCACTTCCATTCAGCATGCAGTGGCAATCTGAGCTTGTTGCATATCATTTTTAATGCTTCATCTCGGCATCTGAGACCTCCTGGTTAAAATATTGTAGTTTATGTAGTTCATGATCTCTCCCTGTATTGGAATTGACTATTTCTGCTGTATATTATTATTGGTTAGCCCAGCTCTTCGGCATTAGTACAGACTATCCTGCTAGTCATGCCCCTCTGTTGCAACACACTGTGCTTCTCACTATATTAATCAACCTATTACTGCTCCCCTTAATCCATTACTTTGGTGGATCTCTACAACTGGTCCTCATAGCAACACTGGTATTTATCCTTTGTCCTCCATTTCCAAATCCTACCAACTCTGCAACTTCAAATTATCCTATTTTCTCTTTGGTTCTGGCGGATGTAAACCGTGAACTGTTTCTCTCTCTACATGTTGCCTGTATATTTCCACCATTTTCTGGTTTCATTTAGAAAGTGGATTAGTTATGTCACCACATGCATCTGGAATTTAGTCAAGAGACTAAAACAATACATGGGGAAGGTGAAAGAAGAAAAGAAATGCGCGTTAAGTGGTTGGATATAAAGAAGTGTGGGGAAGGATCTTGGATCCATAGATTCTTTAAGGTAGCAGGCCCTGCATATAAAATATTTAAGAAAATGTGTGGGGTACTTTCTCCTATTGCTGAAATGTAAAATGCAAGAACAGGCTTATTATGCTAGGTATCAATTGAACTACAAATAGATTACAGTGTACTTTACTGGTCAGTGCATTATAGAAAAGGATGTTGTAGCAATGTTCATAATGTTGAGTAGGTTTAGAAGGATATTAGCAAGTCTTGAAAATATTAGTTCTGAAAAGGAACTGACTAGGCTGAGATAGTTTGCTTTGTAAAGAAGATTAACAGAAGATTTACATCCAGAATGGTGGGTTTCCTTCTAGCTATTCAGTTTACCACATAAAAAAATGACAAGACTCGCAAAATCACGTACGAGAGAAAATCTGCTGATGCTGGAAATCAAAGCAATACACAAAATATACTGGAGGAACTCCGCAGGCTGAGCAGCATCTGCAAAAAAGAGTAAACAGTGGATGTTTCGGGCTGAGACCCTTAATCAGGACTCGGGACTCTTCATCAGGCCCAAAATGTCGACTGTTTACTCTTTTTCAGAGCATGCCTGGCCTGCTGAGTTCCTCCAGCATTTTGTGTGTACTGTAAAGTCACTTCCTCTTTTTTTTGTCATATTTATACAAATCAATTTTCTGAATGCCTTTAACCACTCATTAATGGATTCTTTATTTTTCCCCATATATTGGATACCTATCTTTTTTATTATTCTGCACTTGCATAATTCACCAAGAATGTGCGTAGGAGAATCTATTGCTGATTTATCTGTTACCTTGCTTGCAAGAATATAGTTAATGATTGTTGGGGTTGTGATTGCAAAATTGATGATGGAAAAGCAAGTAACATTCATAATCTAATCAATATCGCATGTATCATGTTGTTAAAATTAATTTGATTGCAGAAGCTCTTTGAAGAACAACTGAAGAAATATGACCAGCTGAGAGTTTACATTGATCAAAACCTTGCTGCCCAAGAAAACATCTTGAAGGCTTTGACAGACGCTAATGTTAAGTATGCTGCAGTTAGGAAATCTCTCACCGAAGCAGAACAGAAGTGAGTAGCTGCTTTAGATGTACACATACCTATCATGAACATCACATAATTAGTCTCTGGCCTGTGCACTAGTTGGCTTCTGTGCTTTGGCATAGGAGGTACATCAGAGTTGTATGGGACCTACTGCATTTGCTGTGTCAGTGCACTCAGTCATGTCCCACTATCAACATACTTTTACTACTCTTACTGGGGCATAGGCTGCCAACGGTAGCTCGCCAGAGTCCTCTATCCTGGGCCAGGCCTTCAAGTTGCAGCCCATCTTTAAAGATTCTTCCTTTCCCAGGGATGAGGTCTCTGGAACGTCTGTTGGCGTTACTGTAGCTCTGGGTTTATATGGGGTGGGTTGCTAGCCCCCTGCCCAACCATCTTCCTTTCGCAGCCAGGCTTGGGAGTTCTTGCTATCAAGTGATGGGAATATGAAATGAACATTGTCCTCTTGTGTCAGTTCCATGTTTCATTGAGTTCATATCTGATCTTTTATCTCAGTAATTCATAAACGCAAGTAATCCTGCATGTCTTCCCCCGAACTTTCCAGTCCTGAAGAAGGGTCTCAGCCCAAAATGTCGACTGTTTATTCATTTCTGTAAATGCTGCTTGACCTGCTGAGTTCCTCCAGCATTTTACGTGTGTTGCTTTTATCTCAGTGCCACTTTCCTACGCTATCCTCATACATCTTGATTCCTTTAACACCTGAAAATTCCTCAATTTCTGGAGAAGTGGGAACCTTAGGAGGTGGTACTTTTGGCTAAGGATGTTTACATGTGTTGCAGCTTTAAATTATGAAATAAGATAAAATAATTGTATTATAATAAATCTACCCCCACTACCAAAATTAGCTGGTTGGTTTAAAAAAAAGAAGAAAAAAGAAAAATACCTTGCCATATGTTATAATAATAATGGCTCAGATCCGTACTTTAATAACAGTTCAAAGATTGTGAAAATAATTCAAAGGGTCCCCCATTACATTAGAAAATCATGTTTAGAATCAGAAATCAAACAACGAATCTTCTCTAGATCAAGGCATAACATAACATCAGATAGCCCTTGAATATGAGTGGACGGGGTGGCCTCCTTCCACTTGTGCAAGATTGCCCTCCTGGCCATAAGAGACATAAAGGCCAATACCTGCAAATTAGATGACTTCAATTTTGTAGCACTATCCTCAACAATACCAAACAAGGCAGTCAAAGCTGACATTAGGCTTAAAGCTGACATTGAAAAGTGCAGAAAAAGTTTGAAATACATCTTTCCAGAACTTTTCAAGGCTCGGATATGTCCAAAACTTATGAATTAGTGTGGCCACTCAATTAGTACATCTATCACAGTAAGGGGAAATATCTGCTGTTGTAGCATGGATGAAATCATCAGAGAGACAGAGTCACTGGTAGATACAAAGCAGCTTCTTTATTCGACACAACAAGGTACAGCAGGCATCTACGGATGGAGATGCTTTCGGTAGCAAGGTCTGCTAGTCCAATGTGGGCTTGATATTTATATGCTAAACACAAAGGTAATCGCTACTTAAAAAGTTATAGACATTGCTTCCTTTTGAAGCTACATACAAACATCACACCTTCTGAATTCATCCTTTTCCTTCCAACGCCAACATGTCTGGAATGCAAGTTAAATCCACAATACATTTATTTGGCATTTTACGTGCTAACATAGAAGACAATTAATATTTATAATGTATAGGTAATACTGTCTTCGAAACCACAACATCAGGTCAAACTATGGTGCCAGAAACATCTGGTATTAACACCTTTTTCGGAAGCGCATTGTTGTGGACTCAATCCACAGTACTTTGTCAAATAGAAGTCTGGTGGCGAAAGTCATTTAAGTGTAAACAAATCATCTACCCAAAAAAACTCTCTCTAATATCTGCGTAGAAACGGAGAGCTTGTCTTTAGACATATGAACTCTATGTACCACTTTGAATTGTAATAAAGAATGACAAGCACATAATGATGAAGAATTAATCAATTTTAAAGTAATCTTCCAGCTCTTCAGATATGAGAATCTGTAAATCCTTTTCCTAATCTCCTTTAATTTTATCTAAAGAGGCCTTTTTCAGTCCCAACAGTAGACCATAAATGTGAGATATTGAACCGTTATCGAAGGGTTTCAGATTAAAAATTGTATCTATTATATTCTTATCTGGATTTATAAGAAATGTAAGTAATTGAGATCTTAAAAAATCTCATCTGTAAGTATGGAAAAAAGTTGGATAGGTTAAATTTCGTTGAAAGTTGCACAAAAGAAGAGATTCCCTCTATCAAACAAATCCTGAAATCGTTTAATACCCAATCTATCCCATTCTTTAAAAGATAAGTCAATTAAAGATGGTTTAAAAAAACAATTAGAAAATATGGGACTTGAGAGGGAGAATCTCAATAAACCAAAATGTTTTCTAAACTGTAACCAAATCCTTAATGTATGTTTAACCACCACATTGTCAATTAGTTTATTTAAAAATAAAGGAAGCGATCTAAGTAAAGAAATACAGGAAAAATTTTATGGAAGTTGACTTCCAAAGAAACCCATGTGGGGCAATTCTCATGGTTAATGTAATATATCCAGAACGTAATATTTTGTATATTAACTGCCCAATAATATAACCTAAAATTGGGTAAGGCAAATCCTCCGTTCTGTTTGGTTTTCTGAAGGTGAGCTTTATTTATACGAGGTTTTTAATTCTTCCATATATAGGAGGAAAGAATTGAATCCAAAGAGTCACAAAAAGATTTAGGACTAAAAACAGGTACAGCTTGAAAATTGATTCGGCCAATCAGTGATAAAGAAAGAGGCGACCAATTAGAAAGTGTTCTTTTAACATAATTCAATTAACTTAAAAAATTTTCCTTAAATAAATCTTTATAATTCTTAGTAATTGCTACTCCTAAATACGTAAATTATTTACTTAAAATTTTAAAAGGAAGTTTAATATCAGTTGGTATTAAGTTGTTTAAAGGAGACAGTTCACTCTTCTGTAAATTTAATTTATATCCTGAGAACTGACTAAAATTAGTCACTAAGTGGAACATAAATGGTAAGGAGGTTGTAACATTAGATTAAAAAGCAATAAGTCATCAGCATAGAGTGACACTTTATGAATAGTACCTCTCCTTAAAATACCAGTAATCTCTTCAGTCTCTCAAAAAGCAATTGCTAAGGGTTCTGATACCAAATCAAAGAGCAGAGGGCTCAAAGGACAACCTTGTCTAGTTCCACGTTGGAGTTTAAAGGGTTTAGAATTCTGAAAATTAGTAAGAACCCGAACGGAGGGAGATAAATAAAGTAATTTAATCCAATGAATAAAATTAGATCCAAAATTAAATTTTTCTAAGGATGTAAATAGATAGTTCCATTCAACTCTTGTCAAAAGCCTTCTCTGCATCCAAAGATATCACACATTCCGATATTTCCTTAGATGGAGAACATTTAACAAACGCTGTATATTAAAATGGAAATATCGATTTTTAATAAATCCTGTCTGATCATCCAAAACTATAGAAGAGATAATAGTTTCAAGTCTGCGAGCCAACACTTTAGATAAAATGTTAGTATCAAAATTGAGTAAAGAGATAGGTCTGTACAAAGAACATTCAGTAGGATTCTTATTCTTTTTGAGAAAGAGTGAAATGGAAGCTTCGTAAAAAGATTGCGGTAACCTTCCTACCTTAAAGGAATCTGCAAGGGTAGAACATAAGTGTGGTATAAGCAAAGAGGAAAAAGCCTTATAAAACTCTCCAGAGAATCCATTGGGTCCTGGGGATTTCCCAGAATGCAATTCTCGAATAGCCTGAGCAATTTCCTCCTGGGAAATAGGTTGATCCAATTGCCTACGATCATCTAACAAAAGATTAGGAATATTTAATTGATCTAAAAAATTATTGCAATATTATCATTAACAGAGTCAGAACTATACAATTAGAATAAAATTCCCTAAAAATGTCGTTAATTTCAAGGTGGTCAGTTGTCATATCCCCATTAATTTTACCTATTTCTTTAATTTACCTCTTGGCTATAAATGGCTTCAATTGATTAGCCAGTAGCTTACCAGTTTTATCTCTGTGAATATAAAATTGACTTCTATCTTTTAAAAGTTGGCTTTCAATTGGATACGTTAAAAGAAGATCATATTTAGTTTTAGTTTCAATACGTCTCTTGTATGCTTCAGGATCGGGTACCGAAGCATATTTATGGTCCAGTTGTTTTAACTGATTGTCTAGTTCATTTCTCTCTTTGTTAGCTTTTTTAGTGATGTTTGCGGTATAAGAAATAATTTGACCCCGGATGTATGCTTTGAAAGTATTCCATATAATAAAACTAGATGTCTCTTCCAATGTATTTTCTTCAAAAAAAGAGTTATTTGATTCTCCATAAGTTTTAAAAAGTCCTCATTGGATAATAGAGGATAACAGATTAAATCACCAAAATCTACTCATAGGGATAGGACCAGGAAGATTTAAAGATAGAAGTACAGGAGAGTGGTGAGAAATAGCAATCTCTTTATATTCGATCGATCAAACTTATGGAATCATTTGACTATCAATAAAAAATAATCAATCCTGGTATAAGAATGATGAACATGAGAGAAAAAAGAATTCTCCCTGTCCGTCGGATGGAGAAAACGCCAAGCATCAACTATACCACATTTAGTTAGAAAGGATTGGATAAACAAAGCTGATTTATTAAGTGTGGCTGGTTTGATAGATGAGCGATCTAATACTGGATCGAACCAGCAGTTAAAATCTCCTCCCATCACTACAGTAAGTACACAAATCTGGCAAAAATGAAAATAGATGTTCAAAAAATCCTGGATCGTCTACATTGGGGCATATACATTAGCAAAAACAATCAAATTACTGTCTAAGTTCCCTGATACAATAACAAATCGACCATTAGGGTCTGAAACAACTTTATGCTGAACAAAGGAAACTGTATTAGCTACAAGAATTGAAACTCCTCGTGATTTTGCATTAAACGAAGAATGGAATTGCATATCCTTCCACTGAGTAAAAAAACGTAAGCTGTCACAGCTGCGTATGTGTGTTTCTTGTAAGCAAATAATGGGTGCTTTTAATTTAATATGAGCAAACACTTTGTTACTTTTGATGGGGTGATTCAGCCCTTTCACATTCAAACTAAATAAGTTAATATTTCGAACCATATTAAATACCAATCAACATGTAATTAAAAGATCTGGCCATAAGTTATTAAAACTAGAAAGTAAACCGTAAGGTAGGTATTCAGACAAACAATCATATATTCAACCCAACACAGCTCCCAGAGGAAAAAATAGACCCTACCCCTCCCCCACCCAAAGCAAGAAAGTTGACCAATAAGCAGTCAGCGAGCTAAGAACTACGTTCCCTCCCCAAAAAATCCTGTTGACAAAAAACTCCAGTTCTACAAGGTTATTATGTCCCTGCCAAGACACAACATAAAAAGAAAAATAACTCAGTATTCGAAAATATGAAAGGATCAGTTTAAAACAAATTCAAAGAAAGCTGTATTAAAATAAAGCCTCAAAAAGGGATATAATAAAAAAGTATCAAAAAAATAACGAAAGGCAATATATGAACAGCCAAAACATAAGCTTAATGAAACCTTATTTCAAATTCATATTAACAGAAGAAAAAATTGATTAAATAAGAAATATCAGTTTTAGACTTCATCCTTCAGAAACTCTTCTGCTTCTTCATCCAACTTTATTCTTTTTCTCAATCTGTCCTTCAAAACAATACTCAGACGGGCAGGAAACTGAAGGAATGGTTTATATCCTTTATTGTAAAATTCCGATATAACTGTATACTTCATGCGATCAGCCGTAACTTCAGGCGAATAGTCTTCCAGGAATCTAACCTTTTAACTTTGGAAATCGATCATTCCTTGTCGACGGGTATGGTGAATTTTAAGGTCTTTAATACGAAATTCATGAAAGCTTAGAATGACTGATCTGGGTCTTGCAGCCGCCGACAATGCCATCAAAATCGGTGAGCGATATGCTTGATAGAGCTTCGGCTCGGAAGTGAATAAAGCAGGGAATAGCTGTTTCAGAAAGTTTGATTAAAAACTTCGTAGGGTCAGTGCCTTCAATTGATTCTTCAAGACCCAGAATTTGCAGATTATTTCTCCTGTTTCTATTTTCGAGACTGATGATCCTTTTCATCATTTTATCATTGGATAAAGATAACTCTTTGCAGAGTTTAATTGTATTGTCAGCGTCCTCTTCAAGTGTCAGCAGCTTCGCAGTATTTTCCTGAATTCGGATCTCATGCTTAGATAGAGTTTGTTGAATTGTATCCAGTTTGCTGTTAAGTCGTTGAAAATCCTCAGAAAGTTCGGATTTTTGCTGTTTAAGGAAGTCACTGATTGAATCCAGAGTGACTGGGGATTCATTTTCTGTTTCTCTTTCTTTAGCAGAAGCTTTTGTTCTTTTCCCAGCCGTAGCAAAGCAGTATTAAAGCATTATAATAAGGTTTCAAAAAAAAGGCTGGTAGGAGACAATTAAGTAAACAGGGTAGGAGCAATCTGAAACGATGTTACTCCATCAGCTGCCAACAGGGCTTTCATTTGCACTTTGTGACCTATCATCAAGTCAGTGCTGAGGATATCTGGGTCATTGCCTCCCCTCATCCCAATGTGTACCACAGGCATACATTGATGTCCAGAAAATGTGAGCTCCGTGCTGTTGGCTGAAAGGTACAATGCTGATAATGCTAGGCCATTAAATGTCTGATTTTAGACAACACTGAAGTTTTGGTCAAGTCCTAATGTGTAAACAAAAGTTGAATTTGCACGATTGCTTTTGGATTTTTCCTATCTGGTGCCCAAATTGATGTAGATTATTCGTCCAAATTTATCAGCATTTGTGATTGGATAAAGTTTGTGAAGGACAGTTAAAGCATAAACTGTAGGTTGAAAACCTTGAAGAAATCAGAAGATGTAAGACCAGTTCCTAAATTGACTTTAATGTGCCAGCTTGGATTCTGTGACACAGTAGTTTGATGGATACTATTCGTGATCCTGGCTTTTTTTTTGTGAAAGCTTATTTAATGAACTAAATTAATTCACTGGGTGGGATGGTGGTTCTTAAATTTAAATCTCTGGATTTTGATGCCTGATCTCTGGAGTACTAGTACATTAATATAGCTGCTTGATTTTGTCCAGGTAGTTTGTGGAAAGTTGCAAATTAACATTTTCGTAAAGATAAAACGAAAAATTGAAATCTTAAACTTTAGTGTACAGTGTATAATTACCATGTAAAAGGACTAGATGAGAAGCTTTCATTCGTAAGAATTTCTTAAACTTGTAAATTTTTTCTGCATGCTTTTTAAACATTTATTACTGACCTGAATAGAAAATTACAGAAATAGTAAATTTATCACTTGGATGAAGAAGAGATTATCACAAGTAACATTGTAAAATAACTTGTACTGTATTCCCTTTAAGATATGGAAAATCTGAATACTTAATTATGCAACCCTCTTAGCTGAGTAGCCATTGGATTGATTCATTGCATTTATGGTGCAGTCATTTGCAGAGATTCTAAGAAACCCACACTTAGTTGTTTTGGACCAATAATAGTAGCATTGAATGTATGCTTCATAATTTGGAGTTCCATTACAAGCTCCTAATACCTGCAATTGATGAAATTTGGTGGTTATTAAAATTCTCTGACAGGTTAAAATGTTATTTGCTTATTTGTTCTATTCTGGATGTAATGAATATTTGTGCCAATTTAGAGATTTTGTGATCTTGTTATTTACATTGCATTAATGATATTTTGCTCACATTTATGCATTACTTGGTGTGTGGTTAAACCACAAAACTCAATCCTTAAGCTAAAATGAACTTTTTTCTCTTTTTACAGGTGGAACATTACTATTCAGATGCTTGTAGCATCATTTGAGGCTTATGAAGACCTGATGAAGAAGTCTCAAGAAGGAAAAGAATTTTATGCAGATTTGGAAAGCAAAGTAACCCGGCTACTGGATAAAACAAAAGAAGTTTGTAAATCTCAGGAAGAACAAAGACAAGTGGTGTTGGAACAGTAAGCTTGATAATTTTAGACAAATTGTGATATGGTTATAGTGATTTAGTAATCCAAAAGCATAAATTAGTGGTGTGCAGATGATTTAACTTTAATTCAGCTGCTTCAGCAGCAATCACTTACCTTGCTGTATATAAATTCAGTTGGCCCATATAATAATAATGCCTGCAGATGTTTATAAAATAAAATTTATTATGCCCTTTGGTTAAAAATAATGCTGAAAACAAATGAGCAAGCCAGGCTGCATCAGTGGAAAGAGAATCCCTTAACGTTTTAAGGTTCAATAACCTTTTGAACTGGGAGAGAGAAAAGTTAGTTTCCATTTGTAGTTGAGGGATGAAAATAACAAAAGAACTGTATTTGAAGTGAGAACAAATGTGTCAATGTAGTAGTCAGAATCAGATGATACTTTGTTATCTGTATTAGTTTTGATTTTGTATGTTTCCTGTTTTCACCTAATTCGCTACTTCCATTCTTGGTTATATTTACTTGTTTATTGATATTCTGCGTGGAGCAGGCCCTTTGAGCAGCGCCAGCCAGCAACCCTTGATTTAACGCTAGCCCAATCATGGGACAATTTACAATGACCAATTAACTTGGACTGTGGGGAGAACCTAGAGGAAACCCACGTGGTCATCGGGAGAATGTACAAATTCATTACAGCCAATGGCGTGAATTGAAACCGGGTTGCTGGTGCTGTAAAGCGTTATGCTAATTGCTGTGCTACTGTGATGCCAATCTAGTACTACCATCTTTTGGCCTTTTCTAGTATAAATATGTCGAAACAGGTTTTTGAAATGTTGCTAGGAAGGCTTGTACAAAGCTGCTGTTATATTTAAATATCACCATGAATCTTATCATTGCCTTTTGCAATAGGGTACTGTTGGTTTCAGTGTTTCTTGTGAATAAAAGGAAATGAATGATGAGAGTAATACGTGTTATATAGGAAAAACAAAACTTGTGCAGAGAAACAAATACCATTGGTCGTGTACTTTATATTTTGCAGGGAAATTAAAAAGAAGCCACCACCAAGGCCTACAGCACCAAAACCTTTACAAAAACCTTCTGATGCAGAACTTGAATCTTTGTCAAGTATTGAAGATTTAGATATGCAAGCATTTAATGCAGCACTTGCTTTCAGTGATCTACCCAATGAATTGAAGAGCTTACCACCAAACTCTTTGGCTTCACACATTAGTGGAATGTCTGTAGATGGCATTGGACCATATCCTATGGATCCTGCAGGTTTTCCAAGGATAAAACATGCAGCTCCAGAGGTTTTCTTTGCTGCTAGGACTACTAGTCCACCACTACAACCACCATTACCCGGTCAACGGTTTCCGCCAGCTACGTCAGTATCGGGCCATGTGCATCCATATTTTCATGGGGGAGCAGTTCCACAGCCATCATGTTCCGTTGGTGGTATAGCCCAACCACCTTATGTAGGAATTAGTCATTCGGGGCCTCCTTCAATCAGTGGTGCATCTGGTGTACCTCCTCATGGCATGGGTTCATCTGTCTCCTGTCCTGTCCTCCCTCAACACATCTCTGCCTCTTCACCACCACCACCACCAGTCTTTCCTGTGGTTCCCAGAACTAGAGATCCCAATCCTGGTCAGCCTCAGTTCACGTCTGGCCATTTGCCTCCAAGGGGGACTTCACCACAACACATGCCAAATTCCATATCTGCTCCTTCAGTGGGTCATCCTTATAGTACTGCTGGTCCTTATGGAATGGGGCAACCGGGTTCTTCAGCTGTACCAGTTAACACTGGTTTGCACACACCTGCTCCACCAGTTGAGCCTATGCTTGCTCATCCTGGACAATTCTGTAGTCCGATGCCTGGAGCTAACACAGTCCCTCAATCAAATATAGGAGTTAGACCTTCAACCACAACAGTAGATAGCATACAGACTCCAATTTCTAGCTTCACACCGGATCCTCAAATAGTGACAGGGCAGATGAATAGGCAGCCAGTCTATGAAACAACAATGAAACAACTCCCCACTGTTTCAGCTGGAGTTCCTTCTCTACCTGGAATGAATGCTGTTGGTCAGTATCCATACCAGTCTGGTGGCCAGGTGTCTCATTTTACTAATGTGCCACCATTTGTTGATCCTGCCCAGGGACCACAGCGTGTGTTTCAACACCCGCCACAGATGCATCCAGATCATCAACTGCAAATTAGGCCTCAAATGCCAACTCAACAGCCTTACCCATCACAGTTCTTTCCTCAGACTAGGCCACAGTTCCAGCCTCAGACAAGACCTCAAAATCCAGCACAGATCCCACCCCGTCCTTCAGTACCAATGCCAGCTCAGCCTCGGCTTCAGATGCAGCCTCAGCTAAGACCGCACCTCTATCAACATCCTCCTCAAGATAAAATTGCTCAACCTGGTGTTCCCACTCATCCAGGCAACACTGTTTTTCCAGCAAATTCAGGTAGTGTGCAGCAACCGAGACAGACTGTTCCTGTTGCAGTGGTTCCACAAGTTCAACCATGCCATGCTCTACCACCTGCCACAGAGACACAGCCAGTGACTTTGCTTCCTGGATCTTCAGCTCAAGGGCTCCCAGGTGTGCCGTTTACACCTGTCCCACCTCAGCTTCATTCTGGATTGCCACCAGCACTTCTACAAAACCATATTGGAGCACCACAGCCTATTTCGTCTGGCCATCTTTCTTCTCATCCAGTCCAGCCTACATCCAGTACAGCTGTTGGCCAAATGCAATCCAGCGCATTTGGACCTGGATCTCCTTTGCCTCCTCCAGCATCCCCCTCCCCAAAGCCTGCACAAGGACAGGTCAGTACTCTTCCTGCAGCAATGCAGCCCACACCAATGCCTGGGTCTACTGTCATGCAACAGAGGCCACCCCAATCTTTTACACCTGGTGCACCTACATCAACTCAACCTGTCTCAGAAGTACCTTTCCAGAGACAAAACTCTTTAACTGATGACCTTCTGTCATCTAGTCCTGACAGCCAGCATGGAGGGCCTCAGACAACTGTGACTCAGCCACTTCTTCTGCCAACTAAAGCTGACGCAAAGGAAGGGCAGAAGCCAAAGGGAATTCAAATCATTGAGAAAGATCCCTATGAGAAGCCTGAGCATGTGAAAATGTTGCTGAGCGAGTTGGAAAACTTTAAAGTCATTATTGATTCATTGGATAGGCCATCATTTGGAACATTGACTGAACTGGACTGTAAATGGAAAGATTTACAGGATGCTCAAGAGAAAGATGCCCGACAATTATCTATTGCCATTGCCCGCTGCTATACCATGAAAAACCGTCATCAGGATATCATGCCTTATGATAAAAATAGAATTATAATCCAGTCTGGAAAAGATGACTATATAAATGCAAGCATGATTGAGGACTTATCATCTTACTGTCCGAGAATCATAGCTACCCAGGCGCCGCTGGTGGGAACTGCATCGGATTTCTGGCTAATGATTTATGAGCAGAAAGTGTCTCTGATAGTTATGCTTGTCTCTGAACAAGAAGTAGAGAAGGTAAGTCATGATATTTGGCAACCTATTGACAATCTATGGGAATTAATGAAATTGAATAAATTTGTATTTGGGCAGAATAATCAATGCCTGTGGAATGGCAGTATACTTTATACTTTATGCTTTATTGTCGCCAAACAATTGATACTAGAATGTACAATCATCACAGCGATATTTGATACTGTGCTTCCCACTCCCTGGATTACAAATATTAAATATTAAAAATAGTAATTAGTAAATATTAATAATTTAAATTGTAAATCATAAATAGAAAATAGAAAAATGGAAAATAAGGTAGTGCAAAAAAACCCCGAAAGGCAGGTCCGGATATTTGGAGACTACAGCCCAGATCCGGGCCAGGATCCGTTCAGCAGTCTTATCACAGTTGGAAAGAAGCTGTTCCCAAATCTGGCCGTACGAGTCTTCAAGCTCCTTAGCCTTCTCCTGGAGGGAAGAGGGAGGAAAAGTTTGTTGGCTGGGTGGGTCGTGTCCTTGATTATCCTGGCAGCACTGCTCCGACAGTGTGCGGTGTAAAATGATTCCATGGATGGAAGATTGGTTTGTGTGATGTGCTGCGCCGTGTTCACCATCTTCTGCAGCTTCTTCTGGTCTTGGACAGGACAACTTCCATACCAGGTTGTGATGCACCCTAGAAGAATGCTTTCTACGGTGCATCTATAAAAATTAGTGAGGGTTTTAGGGGACATGCCAAATTTCTTTAGTTTTCTCAGGAAGTAAAGGCGCTGGTGGGCCATCTTGGCAGTGGACTCTGCTTGGTTGGACCAAGTCAGGTCATTTGTGATATTGACCCCGAAGAACTTAAAGGTTTTGACCTGTTCCACTTGCGCACCAGCGATGTAAATTGGGTGGTGCGGTCCGCTACTCCTTCTGAAGTCAGCAACCAACTCCTTCGTCTTGCTGACGTTGAGGGATAGGTTATTGTCTTCGCACCATGCCACCAGGTTCGTAATTTCCTCTCTACTCAAACTCATCATTACCCTAGATACGGCCTACAATTGTTGTGTCATCAGCAAACTTATAAATTGAGTTTGATGGAAACTTGGCTACACAATCATGGGTGTACAGTGAGTACAGCAGGGGGCTGAGTACACAGCCTTGTGGGGCACCGGTGCTCAGAGTGATTGTAGAGGAGAGCTTGTCCCCTATTTTTACAGCCTTGGTCCTGTCTGTGAGGAAGTTGAAGATCCAGCTGCAGATCTGGGTGCTAAGGCCCAGGTTCCGGAGCTTAGGAATCAGTTTATTTGGAATGATGGTATTAAAGGTAGAGCTGTAGTCAATGAAAAGGAGCCTTACGTATGCGTCTTTATTCTCCAGATGATCTAAGGAGGAATGTAGGGCCAGAGAGATGGCATCTGCCATTGATCTGGTGCTCCGGTAGGCGAATTGCAAAGCATCGAGGTTGACCGGTAGGCTGTGGTTGATGTGTGCCATAACCAATCGCTCGAAGCACTTCATAGCAATTGATGTCAGAGCCACAGGTCGATAGTCATTCAGGCATGCCACCTTGCTCTTCTTCGGCACTGGGATTATTGTTGCCTTCTTAAAACACGAGGGGATCTTAGACTGAAGCAAGGAGCAGTTGAAGATGTCAGCAAACACTCCAGCTAGCTCGCTTTCACAGGCACGGAGAACCCGTCCTGGGACGCCATCTGGGCCCGTCGCCTTCCTTGGATTTGTCTTCAGGAAGGCTCTTCTAACGTCCTCCTCGGTGACGATGAATCTCAATGCCACCAGGTCCGGTTCATCCGGAGGGAGCGGGACGCTCCTCTTCTGTTCGAATCTTGCGTAGAATACGTTAAGTTTGTCAGGAAGAGAAGCGCCACAGTTATTGATATTCTCAGCCTTTTCTTTGAGCCCAGTGATCTCATTTAGACCCTGCCATAGTCTACTGGCATCCCTCTGGTTAGCCTGGGCTTCCAACTTGGCTCGATATTGTCTCTTGGCGCCCTTAATGGCTTTCCGGAGATCACGCCTGGATTCCTTGTAGCGACTGGTATCCCCGGACCTGAAAGCCGCAGCTCTAGGCTTTAAAAGGGACTTGACCTCATAATTCACCCAAGGTTTCTGGTTAGGGAATACCCAGATCGTCTTGCGAGACACACAGTCCTCCGTGCATTTCCAAATAAAGTCCGTGACTGCTGAGTCATACTCATCGAGGTTAGCTGCCGAGTCCTTGAATACTAACCAGTCCACCGATTCAAAGCAGTCACAGAGGACCTCATCTGTTTCCTCCGTCCAACGCGACCGTACTTTTGACACCGTGACCTCCCGCTTCAGTTTCTGTTTGTAAGCCGGGAGGAGGAGTACGGCCTGATGGTCCGATTTTCCGAAGTGAGGTCGTGGGACGGAACGGTAGGCATCCTTGACTGCTGTGTAGCAGTGGTCAAGTATACTCCGGCCTCTAGTGGGGCAGGAGACATGTTGGTATAACTTTGGCAGCGCCTTTCTGAGGTTGGCCTGGTTAAAGTCCCCGGCTGTAATGAGCAAAGCCTCCGGATACCTGGTCTCAAGTTCACTGATGTTGGCATACAGTATGTTCAGAGCACACTCCACGTCCGCCTGGGGGGGAATGCAGACCGCTGTCAGTATGACCGAGGTGAATTCCCATGGCAGATAGTAGGGACGACACTTCACCGACAGGTGTTCCAGGTCCGGGCTGCAGGAGCTTGTCAGTGCCACTGTGTCTGAGCACCACCCAGTGTTGATCAGTAGGCAGACGCCACCTCCCCTCGTCTTGCCCAAAGATGCTGTGCGGTCCATCAGATGGATTGAAAATCCCTCCGGTCGGATGGCACAGTCGGGGGTGGCAGGGGAGAGCCAGGTCTCGGTGAAACAATACACCCTGCAGTAGGTGAGTCTCCCTTTAAGATCATTCACCTTGTTCTCGATGGCTTGCACATTAGCTAGTAGGATGGTGGGCATAGGGACCCTTAAGCCCCGAGCTTCAATCTGACCAGCAGCCCAGCTCTTTTCCCACGCTTTCTTGGTAAATAGTGCATCTTTCTAGGTTTTCATCGATGCAGTGTGTTGTTGTCAGCTGTATGAGGTAGATGGACGCATCCGTGGGAATCAATGAGCGGGTCGCGTCGTTGTGCACTCGGGGTCGGGCTGAGTAAGCGGGGAGGCTGCGCTGTCACTTCCAGCTGCCAGGGGCCCGGGCTGTCGATTGGGTTGGGCCCCGAAGCCGACACTTAATCCCGGATGGCCAGGCTCCTGGCTGAAACAAGTCCTTGAGCTGAGTCACGGTTGCGGAGGCCTCCGCTCCAGCCGAGCCTCGGGCTCGATTTCCGATGTCAGCGGTGGAGGCCTCACTTCCCGCAGCTGTAGATGGCCACCAATGGGGCTTTATGGTGGTCACTCCGGGGAGGCGTCTGGGGCACCTTGAGGTCTCCGCCGTCATTTCTGTGTGGTCATCTGCTCTGAACAGGTGCTGGTTGGAATGGGCCGTGTCTCCAAGCGCTCCGGCACGGTAGCACTCCGCGGGTCTCTGGGAACGTGGTGGGCTTCGTTGGTCGGGTCCAGGTGCGGTCCGGAGTTTAAGAAGCAGTTCTGGCGCAGTGGTCTCCAGCTGGGTCAGTAGCTTCGCCAGGGTGTTGTTGTTCTTGCTAAATTGGAGGTTTAGAAGGGTTTCTCAGGTATAGGATAGTGGAGAGAGCAGTTTGCTTGGGAGAGCACGCGCAAAGTCGCCAGTTACCGGCGCTATCTTCACATCAACTGTATGCACCTACAGTCGCACTGCCACTTCATTGTCATGTTTCTCCACACTATGCATAAAACTGTGTGGGAGACGTGTCCTTCTGACAATGAGAATGGCCAGCTTGTTGCTCACTTGTCCAAAGCCAGTGCTTGAGTTGTCTGAAATGCATTTTAATGTGACAACAATTTAAGTTTACCTTTCTGAAGAAATCTCAATCTTTATACTTGACCCTACTAACAAGCTGCCACGTGGTTAGTCATAGAACACTTCTGTGCAGTTCCAGGGTCTTTGGCCCATTTAGTCCATGCCAAACTATTAATCTGCCTTGTTCCATTGACTGGTACCTGGACCATAGCCCTCCATACCCCTAACATCTGTGTACCTGTCCAAATTTCTCTTGAATGTTGAAATTGAACCTGCATCAATCATTTCTACTGGCAGCTCTTTCCACACTCTCAGGACCAACTGAGTGAAGTTCCCCCTCATGTTCCCTGTAATCATTTCACCTTTCTCCCTTAACCCATGACCCCTTATTCAGATGAAGCCAACAGTCTTTAAACAATCTATTTTTAGTAATCGTCGGTGACTGTCAATAAAGATTACAATGTTTGTATTTGCTTGTCCTCCACCCATCATTAATCAGAAATACTCTTCTGGGCCATAGACAAGAATACCATTGGTTATCTCAGGTGTTCCCAGATAATATTTTTTGTATTGATGAAAAGCTAATTCTGAAATACAGCAAGCTACAGTATTTTTAATCTTGCTGTGGACAACTGGAGCATCTTTCTGGGAGAACAGAAAAGAATTGCATTACTTTACAGACATGAGTCTTTCAGGGTAAGAACAATGATTTGCGATGTGCTGAAATGTCAGGCTATCTGGCCATTGGGTAGAGCATTGAAGCATTGTGTTATTAAATGGCAAATCTCTCCTGTGGATAAAGATTGCTATAATACGATATATTGGTAGATTTTGAATGATCTTGAGATGCATCTTTTCATTCCACACTTCAAGAATGGGCAAGTCATGAAACGAAAACAAAAAGTGGAGATTTGATTCTCACTCCACTGTTTATCAGATCTAAGATGGGTTCATATTAATTGTACAGCAAATGACAATCAGGTAATTGGTTGTTCATTGACCCCTAGTTAAAGCCAGTTGCTGGATGAAGGAGATGATAGGCTCAGCTGTCACATTTGACTTCTAATATTGAGCAATTGTGGATGAGAGCTCAATGCATAACCTTAGAAACAGTATGAATCTCTAAAATGGGACATTAAAATACAAAATTTATTCTAAATTATAAGGAAGTGAACAGAAAGTATTACAAATGCAACTGATTTGCTAATGTCAAGAAAGTAGTTAAAAATCACTACTATTCTTAACCTGGTTAGTCCTTTGTGTTTCCATTCCCATAATAGTGGATATAGCCTAACAATCCCCATCAGTAATGTCCAACATTCTTCATCTCTAGTCCACACAATATATGCTAATTCTCCTGGCAATAACAATGTTCTTGATTTTTTTTTAATGCAGCTTTCTGAACAAAATTTAATAAATCTGAAGCCGCCTTTTCTCCTTTTCTTTTCTTTTGGCTGACTGTTATCACCTTACTGACCAGTCCAGGGTTCAGCCTTTCACATAAAGATTGCTTAATAACAATACTGGAGAAATGGTGATTACTGGAAGAAATTTGGTGTATCTCACTGTCCTTTATTCAATCTCCCTATGCAGCAAAAGGTAGTCCGTTACTTCCCTGCAGAAAGAGGCCAACAGATAGTGCATGGGCCCATTACTTTGACGTTGACCACACAGAAAATAACACAAACTCATGTGGAACGTATGATTGGGCTGCAGTACAAAGACCAGAGTCTGAAACGGACAATCATTCACCTGCAGTTTACATCGTGGCCTGAGCTGTGAGTTTGCATTTGTTTATAACTAGAATAGGCCCAATCTACTAAAACTCTGAGGTTATGGAGGGCCTACATTTGATTGCTTGTCTGATGTGCTGTATGTGTAATTTGTTTACTGCAGTTGTCTTTTTTTTTGTTTTGTTTCCATTGTCCCTGACTTGTTGGGAAAATATCTTAGTCACATGCTATTGGAAACTGGGTGCTTAGAGATACTGGATTCTGTTGTGCCTGAAATCCTACAATCAGAGGGATGTCCTCCTCCAAAGACCGGAGCTTTCCCTTCCCCACCATAGATGCTGCCCTCACCCACATCTCCTCCATTTCACAGACAACTGCTCTCACCCCATCTTCCCACTGCCTTTACAGGGATAGAGTCCCTCTTTCCTCACCTACCATCTCATAGGCTTCCACATCCAACACATCATTCTTTGCAACTTCCACCTCCATGGGATCCTACCACTAAGCACATGTTTATATCCCTGCCACTCTCTGCTTTCTGCGGGGATCGTTCCAAATTAGTCCCTCCCCACTAATTTCCTGCTGTTACATATTCCTACACATGAGTGAAATGCTATACCTGCCCATTCACCGCCATTCAGGGTCCTGAACAGTCCTTTTAGATAAGACAACACTTCACCTGTGAATCTGTTTGTGTCATCTACTCTATCCAGTGCATCTGATACAGCCTTCTCTACATAGGTGACACCCAACATAGATTGGGAGATCGCTTTGTTGAGCACCTTTGCTCCATCTGTAAAAAGCAGTACTTCTTAGTGGCAAATCATTTTAATTCCAATCCCCATTCCAACATGTCAGTCCATGGCCGCCTCTATTGTCACGATGAAGCCATTCTCAGTTTTGAGGGGCAACACCTCAAATTCTGTCGTGGTAGCCTCCAATGATGGCAAGAACACCAGTTTCTCTACCATCTGGTAATTTTTCCCTTTTCTTCTATTTCCCACTCTGCCACCACTCTTACCTCTTCTCATCAGCCTATAACCTCCACGGTATCTCTCCTCCTTCCCTTTCTCCAATGGTTGACTCTACTCTCATATCAGATTCCTTCTTCTGCCCTTTACACTTTCTACTGTTATTTCCCAGCTTCTTACTTCATCCCCCCCTCCCCTATTCCTTTGACTTCACCTATCACCTTCTAGCTTGTACTCCTTCCTCTCTTCCTACCTTATTCTGGTGTTCCCTTCCTTTCCAGTCCTGATGAAGGATCATGACCCAAAATGTCAACTGCTTATTTATTTCCATAGATGCTTTTGACCTGCAGAATTCCAGCATTTTGTGTGTTCTGGATTTCTAGCATCTGCAGAATTTCTTGTACTTGTGACTACTAATGCTTGTTTTAGAATAAAACTTGGGGAATAAATAGCAGCTGCCAATATTCATGGAATCAAACTGAACCTTGTATGTTGAAATGCAGTAATTTAATCCTGAGTGAGGGTTGCCTGCTTTGATTTATCTTTGCTGCACATCGTATGTTCTACAATTTTAAAGTAGAATTTGTTCTGACCTTTTTGTAGGGGGTTGCCTGACAGTAAGAGTCACTTGCTGCGTTTTATTCAGGAAGTACATGGACATTATCTGCACCAGCGTCCACTACATACCCCTGTTGTTGTCCATTGCAGGTAACCCTGTTTTCTGATCTTGCAGAGAAGGAATGTGGAATGAAGAATTTAAGTGGTTAAGACATTGGAAAAGTTATCTAAAGTTTTGAACTCAGTTTAACATATGGTAGCATGGTAGTTAAGTTAGTGGAAATGCACTTATGATTAGAGATGAGAAATCAAATCCCAAAATGATAGGCATGGGTATTTCAATTCCATTAATGGATGAGTCATGAACTTAAATCGTCTTAAATAAAATCGCTTTGATTTATTAAAAAACTTAACTATGGAGACCATTCAACTGTCAGATGCTGTAACAATTCTTCTGATTCATTCATTTACTTTTGATGAGGGAAAAATAGACTTGCAGTCAAAACGAGATCAGTCATCAAAAAGATATTGGTCAATCTGCTTATGACCAACTTTCCTGGTTTAAAATGCATTTTTTTAAAAAAAAAGAAGCAGGTGCCTGAGCTATGTATGGCCACAAAATTGCTAAAACTTTTGGCCTGCAGCATGGTTCAGTAAGAAAACTTGAATGAGTATTCCTATCATTGTGACTGGAGCTTTTCCCATTTGATAAACGAGCAAATTAAAATTTTTGATAGCATTAACAGAACAACAAAGTGGAAATGACTTTGTATTGTGTACTTTAAATTGGCTAAAGTCTTTCTCAGTCCTGCATTTACTTCTAATGTGGTTAGAAAACCCTCCCAACTGGGACGTTTACTGTAAGATGAACAACTGCACATTGATTAAGTACTAGCTGTAGATTTCTGTGAGTTAGGTACGATGACTTCAAAATATTAATGTCATATTCATTCTTTCAGTTCGGGAGTCAGAAGAACTGGTGCTTTCTGTCTTGTCTATGCAGCGATACAGGAGGTAGAGGCCGGCAATGGAATCCCTGACTTGTCTCGGATTGTGAGGAAAATGAGGCAGCAGAGGAAACACATGCTACAAGAAAAGGTGAGACAGTGGGGAATACCTTATCACAAGCATTCAGAGGAGGAAGAACACAATTGTTTAAAATACTGTAACAAGATCTTGGTGAATTTTTGTGGACATGAGAACTGAAGAGTACTGCATATTGGTGAGAATGGAATGGTTTGCTCTCGAAAGTGTCCTCTGTGAAGCTCAGGCATATGCTGCCTGGATACATCCAGCATTTAGTTTAGTACTGATTTTCAACAAAGGCAGATTTCTGTATCTCTCAGTTGTTCTTTTTATTATCAGAGGTATTTTATTGTTCTTTTCCATCATTCATCTCCTATTTGTATATTCTCTAGATAGATTAACATATCTTTACTTCCCTTTCTTGGCCAGCATCACCACATTTTTCAGCATTGTCTCTACACCATCACTTCACCTCATTCACTATAAATTTTTCTTTTTCTGATCAAAGGTCATTAATCTGAAACGTTGCTATTTTCATAGATGATGACTGAATTGAGTATTCCTAGTAAATTTTTACAACTTGATTCCTGTTTTTAAAAAAAAAATAGGAAAATAAGATTTTTGCTCGGAAATAATGTACCTCATGATTATAGTCTCACATGTCAAGTACATAAGGTATATTATTTATTTGTCATTCGAGCATGTCAAATTACTTCAGGTGCAGGAACATTATTCATGTATTTGAATAATGTGCTTGTGAACTGTTTTATTTAAGTTTCGTAGTAATTTGTGCCTTCATGGTTTAAGGAATGTGATTGTACAAGTATGCTAGCAACATGCAGTTGGTTTTAAATCCTTTGTTTTTTTTTAAACGTTTGTAGCTCCACTTGAAGTTCTGTTACGAAACCATTCTCAAGCATGTGGAGCAGGTTCTACTGAGGCATGGGGTTACCACCAACCTTACCACCAAAACACCCAGCAGTTCATCTCAAAAGGTATATTTAAAAAAAACCTCTTGGATTTGAATTTGTTTCCTCCAATTGCTAAACATACATAATGCATTTGTAACACGTCTTTTGCTGCAATGAACCAAACTAAAATATTTCACCCTTACATTACCATAAAGGTTTTAACCTAAAGCTATCTAAAATATTAGGAAGAAAGTTCAGAAATAAGATCCTGGTAAGATTTTTTTGGAAGGTGAAAAGTGGAATAACATGAAGAATCAATTTTGTTCAGTTGGTAGAAGGGATTCTTTCCAGTTTACTCAGATTTTCTTTCTGTTTTACAGATTTATTCCCGCCAGGAATCGCAGGACTTGGTCCTGGGAGGTGATTTGCCAATTAGTTCCATCCAAGCAACTATTGCAAAACTTAGTATCAAGGCATCTGCAGCGACCATCGGGGACAGCAAACCAAACTTACCGCCTTCACTTGACCCAAGTTTCAGTGTGTGGCCTAATTTGCAGTCTGAAGGTTTGCCAGTATCTGCTGATAATTTGCTCCAGCAGGACTTGATAGTTGAGGTTCCTAGTTCAGTGGCAGAATCGGCCGCACCACCACAGACATCAACATCAACTCTACCTCTGGTCACAGAAACTAACAGGGTAATTTTGGACAATTGTGATTCAACCCAGGCACTTGATAAAATGAAAGTGGGTCTGGGGAATCACTCAGTTACCACTCAACCATGCATTACCAACCACATCACAGAAGCAGAGAACAAGGCTTCCTCCCTGGATCTTCTGGCCTCCTTGACTGCAGAGGCCTTCACTCTGGACACCAACCCACGGAACAGGCAGAAAATCAGCAAGCATAGCTTCTTGCAACCCCAGGATGGCCAAGGCCTTCAGGCCACTCAAACAGGTGAGGATCCCCTGAGCCTTCTGGATCCACTCTGGACTCTAAATAAAATGTGATGTATTGGTCAAAGACTAATTTCTAATCGAGTGGTCATCCACTATTACTGGAATAATTGAGACATGGTTTTCTCTGTAAGATGAAACTGGATCAGCCTTCATTGCAGTGTCAGCAACACAGAGCTGGAGTGTAATCCAGTTTGTTCTACATAAACCAGGAAAATTAGCATCCGATCTTGTATAATATATAACTCCTATATGTATAAAAAGTTAGGAATTGCCTTTTCTCTACCATTAATGCAAATAGTAGTAAATTATTGTCTACACTCATGGTTATGTTTAACCACTGTCTTACTACAATTGGGACAAAAAATCCTATTTCCAAGTATCTATAATTCGTAATTAATGCTGAAGAATTTTGATCTGTTGCAATTTGTTTCAATCTGCATCAGATGTTTTTTGGAAATCTTGCATGATTTGTTTTAATTTTCATAAAAATTAATATTCTGGAAAATTACTATCCCCTTTTTGTTTTGCTGTTGATAGATCTTGTCATGCTTCATCCCTTTTGCTTGTTTTTTCTGTCAATTGTAAAAGAATTTTGAAGCATCTTTTCCCCAGAAACTTCTAGATAAAATCTTTCAAAGCCTCTTTCCCTTGAACATCTTAAATACCATCTATATGTGCCTATTCTGATTTTCCTGTTCTGTGGTTAGTATCATTCCCTTCCTGTCTTTGGGCTCTGATGCAATTCCTTGGGGTTTTGTCTGTTTGTTCAGTATCTTGCCTGCAATGTTTGCCCTTTATGTCAAGCCTGGATAGTGAAGGTCTGTGGTTGACTTGAAAGCAGGTTGGTATTAGGTTCTGATTCTGCTGGAGAATTCCTTCCCAGCTGATGAGCAATTTCAAAGTTCATGACCCTGGATCAGTAATTGTGCTTGGTTCCTTCTGTTGGGGCTGACCTGTATCTACAGCACCTGAAATGTACCAATTTTCGTTCAACCTCAAGTGCTCTTGCATGGTGAGTTACAGCATGTTTGTAAAAATCCACCTGTGATTTCATCAATATTAAGAGTCTGGGCTGATCAGCAGTGCAAAACTTCTGTAGCTAAGTGGAGAGATTAGTTTTTTGAGATCTGACCAGTAAGCCTGGTGAAGCATCCACAGATAATTTGATGCTTGTTGCTGCCATGGGTCTGCAGTAACTTTTGCACCATACAGCAGAGCTACCCATCATGGGTCTGGAGCCAGGTTAAACCTATTTGGATAGTTGTAACTAATTTGTTGGAGATAAAATATTAAAACATTAAAATGTATTACAAAAATTAAGACATTGGTGATATATTGACCCCTTTCTACTAGGAACAACCTTTGTAGCATTTTTAGTATTGTACATATCAACAATCTTAGCTCCAAGGCAGTTGAGGTTCTTGTACTTTGCAATTAAACTTAAAAGGAAACAAGACCATCACTGGCCTTTTTAATTAAAAAAAAACTGATTTATTGATAATCCAGTTAAAGGAACCTGGACTTCCAGTTTTCTAAGTCCAAGACTACTGTTTGTAGGTTTGGAAAATAACAGCTTGTTAATGTAATTTGGAATATGTTTAAGATTTTTTTTTAACATAATTCTAAGTTATGTCATCTAACAATTTAAAATATTCTTCCCCACAGTTTGAAATGGAAGATTCTAATCAACACTCTTATCCATGCTGTGTTCTTACAGAATCCATTTGTACAGCCCATCTAAGAATTTCTCACAAAGGATTGCCTACTGCCATTCATGCTGACTTAAAGCAATCTTGAAGGGATACTGCACTCAGATCAGTGGAAGCACTGGTTCCCTCCAGTCCCGTCAGTCCCATTC
Organism: Mobula hypostoma; assembly: GCF_963921235.1. Classification (NCBI taxonomy): domain Eukaryota; kingdom Metazoa; phylum Chordata; class Chondrichthyes; order Myliobatiformes; family Myliobatidae; genus Mobula; species Mobula hypostoma. The sequence continues at coordinate 145,623,753 of NC_086097.1, read as the reverse complement.
CATTACCATCTCTGCTATTACTAATCTAATCAAACAATTTTATTACACCAGTTACGACCCCAACACGGACTCTCTCAAAATGCTTCCCAAAGCCATAAAAAGGCCTCATTACAAATATTGTACCTGAGATTATTGATCCAAAAACTAAGTTTCTGTAGAAATCTTCCCTGCTAGGATTAATACTTACTGCAGGACCATTATCTTTTAAAAAAAAAAATCTTCAAAATTGGTCTAAATCTGGGGTCTCTAAAATGGCCAAGTTACAAAATTCAATAAAAACATTAAATCAGAGGGCAGACTATCAAAAAAAAAAGGTCAAACAGCATCAAAAATTGTTGACTTTATCAGGGCTAAATCCTTTACTAGCAATCTCACTTCACATCTAGTATTTTAACATCACTTTATCACCCAACTAATACTTCACATCCCTGAATAACACTGGGAACTAAGATATTTTTAGTTAAAATAAAGTCACCCCTGTTTGTTTGCAAGGTTATAGCCAGCCTAAGTGGAGTTAAGGTGACCTCTTTGGCGGGGTTATCTTCATGCAACTTGTGCATGAACGCTCCATTGAGAAGAATGTGCCTTACCATAAGGCTGTTTAACACCAGAGCTCAGTAACTTCCAGCAAGTCCGCTTAGCTGGCCAAAACTGTTGTCCAAAAGAAACCACGTAGACATGACACAGCAATGGTTACAAAGTGTAATGCAGTATGACTAACAGAGGTATCAGTACCCTATTTAGTTGTTGAGGCCACTGCTTCTGCACATTTACCAATTTGCACATTACTGCCTTTCGATTATCTATCACAGTATCATTCTCTGTTAATTTACTTTGTATCCTGATGTGATTGAGGACTATGCCATTAATATAGAAGTAGCCAATCATTTTGCTTTAGCAGGGAGTTTTATGGGCTGTTGAACCTCCATACTATAGTTTTAATACAACAATATGATGAATAAATTTCATTAGTACTTTTCGGTTAGTGGTTTGGTAATTAGAGTAGAATGCTGGCTGGATTCAGTGGAAACTTCCACAATGAGAGAAATTGCGACAAAGTATTCTACAGCCAAAATCTGATGAATTCAAAGAGATTAGTGGTCAGATTTTTAAAATTGACATTCTGTTACATTAGGAAATCTGTAAAAATTCAGTTAAAGATTTCACAATTTGAGTCATTATCTAAAACCAGATGTTGTTCTTCCCATAGCTAGTACTACAAGAAAAGAAAGAAGAAATTTGTAATGGAAGAGATGGAAAAGGGATTTGATTGAACACCTAGTAACTGAATGTCACTTAAGTGGGTAGAGAGGCTTATACTACTTCTGACCCATTTCAAATAATGAATTTCAATGATGAATCTTCAAATGTACAAGATGGCTGGCTGTATAAACTTCTTTAATGCAAGCACATCCTGTGATGTGCAGAATACACAGTAAAATGTAATCAAATCAAAAGGCATCCATAAATACTTAGATCTATATAGAATTTTGAAGCCAAGGCTAGGGATACCATGAATTTCATTGAAAATCTAACAACAACTAACAATTTTGGGCATGTTCCGAGGATTGACCAACACTTGTAGAGTGGAGTCTGCATTTAAAACTTAAATGCCTCTGGTCCCTGCAAGACACTGACAAACAGAAATTCAATGCAGATTTATAGTATCTGCAAGTTTTTTGATTTTTAATATTGGAGTAACTGCTGAAATATTAGACATGTAGCATTTAATATGTAACATCATTAATCCTAACTCTTAATTCAAATTACAGAGAATTGGTATAGGGCAGGTGTGGATTAATAAATGGAACTCAGCTGATTTTATCTATTGGCTGTGGTAGGAATGTTACTGCAAAAAATTAATTCACGGCACCTTACTAGTAACAATTTGTATTTTAGGGTTGTTTTGATTTCTCTATTAATTTGGTCTAGTCCAGCTATGGAAAGTTTTAATAAGTTGATGATTCACATCCATCAGATCTTGGTGGTGTGAACATAACTAAATTAAAGATGTTTCTCATCCAATTGGCCTTTGCCAATAACAGTTAATTCTAAATCTGCTGGCTCTCAGCACAGTTCAAATGGGGAACAAATGAACACAACCAGGACTGAAATGATTCAGAATTAATGTTTGAGGTTTTAAGACCTCTGATCCAACGGTGTATCTCCCACCCCTAAGCAGTTTATTCTCAATTTTCTAAGGTGTGTTCCAGTGCAAATGAAAATCAAACAGGCTGCATACAAGTTAGCCCAAATTGAGTAAAATTTTCAGGAAAGCTTTTGACTTTTAATGGAAAAAATGGTGTATCAGTACTGTTAGGGCAGTTATGATTTCTTAAATGAGTATTTTTCAAGATCTCTGACTTAACTTTTTAAGAAGATGTAGTGTGTGTATGAAATCAAGGACATAGAAGTTTACTGACGGGGCTGATTAGCTTAATGTGTGTTACTCATGATCTGTCAGTTTTCCTGTGTTTTTATTTTAGTCTGTTAAGAGAAAGCTCAGGACATCATAATCTATGTCTTAATCGCTTTGATAATTGCAAGTGCATTTTTGGTTTTCATTGATTTTTTTTGAGGCTGAAATTCTTTCTGGAATGATTAGTACTAAAAGCTGAGTTGCAGCCTGGGATTTGGGGCTGTGGTTAATGTTCTGATTGCTTCCACTGGAACTCAGAAACTAACATGCTCAGTACTCGTGCTTTTGATCTGATCTTCGATTACTATTGGAGAAAATACTTCCAACTAGAGATGGATGCCTGTTACCATGGGAGTCTGACAGCACAAAAAGTGCTTTAGTACAATGTTTAAGTTCATTTAAAAAAAAAATTGGGGTTTGACTGTAGTAAAGCCTAGTATAAAAACATGTAGGTAAACATCTTTCACTGAAGAAGCAATGGCTTCTATTGGGCAAGCATGTCACTAGAGTGTTTAAATACTGAAATAACATTGGAATCAAGAATGTAGAGTTGTAGTTCCAGTTTAGTTTGTACAGAAAGCGGATGTTAATTCCAACTATTACCAAACTCTAGGATGGTAGGGAGCAATATTCCCTCTAATTTGTAATGACAAGTGTGCGCAAAAATCGTGTGCTGTGTAATTTTCTACCCAGTGCCAAAAACATATGCGCTCTGAATGATTTCTTCAATAAAACAGTATAAATAAGACAGTTCTATAATTTGCAGACAAATCATTACAAACTCTACGTTGTCAACACTGTCCGCATCAGAAACTGGAAAAGGGAAATGTGATTGTGTACCATTGTGAAAAATACTTAACATGCAGTTTAATTCCTTTGTGCACTAGTAACACACACTCACACTCTCTCACACCCCCCCCCCCCCAAGAGGGAATATTGGCAAGAAGAAGGAACCGAACATTTGATTACCAGGCTGTGGAGTTAACATCTGAACTTTTACTTTCCTCCTGTCCTTCTCATTGCCTATATTGTGCCCCTACTCGTGATTGTTTCTTAGATTCAGCACTTAAAAGAAAGACTGATGGGGAGCACCTTAGACCATAAGATATAGGAGCAGAGTTATGCCATTCGGCCCATTAAATCTACTCCACCATGGCTGATCCAATTCCCTCTCAACCCCATTTTCCTGCCCATAACCTTTCATGCCCTAATCAAGAACCTATCCTTCTCTCCTCACCCCCCCTCAGAAATCCTGCTTCATGTTTGTTTCTAGAATTATATCTTTATAATGGTGACAGAGTATCTCACTCCAAAATCTGAACGAGGAATCAATGACACAATCCTCTGCTAACTTTGAAGAACATACTAGGCTTGAATGCACTATGTTTTTAGGTACAGGCTACAATTCTTTGGGCTTGGTTGGGGATGGGAACTCATTTCCTCATCTGAATTTGACAGTTCAGGTTCTCCAAAATGCTCTTTAAGCAATACAAGCTATTTGTCATTTTGATCTGTTGATTTCAGCCCTGCAGAAAGGAAGTCTTGCATTTTATTACTCAAACTTACTAATGAGTTTTGGGTGAACCAATGGTTGTTTGATTTTAGTTCATAAATTGACTTGCTATTCTGAAATGAGTGCTTTCATTTCTTTGTTTACCTCTTAATCCTTTTATTTAATCCTTGTTCAATTGTAAATGGTAATCCTCATCTTTAAAGCCTGAAAATTTGTGCCATCGCAGTGAGTCACAATTTAATGTGATCCATTCTAGTATAACACATTGTGAATGTGGGGGGGTGGGGGTGGGGAGGCTGTAAAGAAGAATCAAGTCTTTCATTGGACTTTCCAATATCCTGCATGTGTACATTGTCAAATAACACTAATTTCAATGGTACATTCCACTGTAATATAAATGTGCTATAAATAACTATTTGATTACTTTGTTGTCCCACGTCATTTTTTTTGTTTTGCTGAAAGGGAAGTTATTTCATGACTTAGTCACTGATTTATGATCATGGGCTTATTATCTAGCTGCCGCAGGTGACCATGCCAGAAGCATGGAATATTTCATTCACTGAAATGATATTCCCTCAATTGTATTCTTTAGTTTTAAAATGGATATCCTGACAACCAAATCTAGGAATTTTCCACCATTGTTGTTTGGACTATCACATAATTTAGCATTTGAAATGTAACTTCAATAGTCCTGCAACATTACCACAGCAAACTGAGACCTAATTGTAATGGATTAGGGAATGTATTTTCTATATTACATCTGTAGTTATACATCAAAAATAGTTCAATGGCTTTAAAGTACTTTGGAACATCCTGAAAGGCATGTGAAAAGCAGTAAGTAAATAAATGTTCCAAATAAATATGAAATATGTGCAAATGCAACTTTTCCTTCATGCTATCTTGATATTGCTGAATATCAGGACAATTGGTTAAGTTGTTAACATATTACATAGAGCAATATCTGGTCTAAAGTTGTACACTTCCAATCATATCACACTTTCAAAACCCCAGCTATTGGGTAGGTGGAAATTAAGTATTGAGGTTGTAATTTGTTCAGTCATGATCCCATCGAAAGGTTTAGCAGGCTTGGGACACCAATTCCTGCTCCTAATTTATATGCCCAGAATGATTTCCAAATAATGAAGTACTTTAAGATTGTAGAATACTAGTGATTCTAACAAAAGTATGAAGTTCCAGTCAGTATTCTGGCATAGAAGTGATCGCTACCTGAAATAATGACAAGAATTTGGGTTTAAAGTGTACTTATGACCTCCTTGCCCATAGATTTGTTCATATGCCTCTGCAGCCAATCAGTGCACTTACTGTGGTGTACAAGTATTTCTCAGAACGAATTAAAGTCTCCTCTCAATTTCTATTGTACACAGACCTTGTAACGTATTAAACATTTCAATATAAAAAGGATTTAATAGGTAATATTTTGCAATTTCCCTTGGTTTTGAGTGATGTGTACAATGGTGACAGAGACGGCAGAAGATGGAATTTTGAGCAAAATGTTTGAAGTTCTGATGATTATCTAACTTTCTGTATACCACCATAACATATATTTGCTTTTTTTCCAGCAGTGGTATAGCAAGAGGTGGAATAAAAACCCAGTTGCAATAAAATTCTGAAAAATATTAACAGCCTATCTATACAAGATATCTTGTCATCAAATTGATATCAAAGTTTTATTTACAATTAGTACAAAGTTTGTTATATTAACAAAATATTACAAGTTCTTCTACATTAATATACAGTACAATGCCACTGACAGAACAAAGGGCTTAAAAATTATAAACTATGTCCAAGATCAATTTTGTTTATTTTTAGACTTCTCATCCTTTATTCCCCTGAGCCAGTAACACATTAGTTTTTTTGATGGTTCTTATACAGTAATTATCAGGGTTACTCTGAACTAAGGTATTGACATTTTGTGGCATATATTCAACATTATGTGTAAGGTTTAAATCCTGTAAATTAAAGAACATTGTTAAAAGCTAAAATGTTTTCCAGTTCCAACATCAAATGATAACATAAGTACATGAATGCATTACCACATGCACATTTAGTTCTTTTAAATCCATGTCTTTAAGTTTGAAGTGTATGCCAAGCACTAAATGACTCTGGGTCATTAAGGAATACTTATTCCAATTCCGAGACAAGTTAAATGAACCAGTTGCATTTGACCACAATGCTATTGTACCCCAAAACCTAAAGCTACTGAAATAGGAGCCAGTATTCTGGACCAACTGATCTAGAAATGAATTTAAATCCTAGCAAGGCAAATGGGAAATTTAAATTCAAATAATTAAAATGTTGAAATGAAAAAACTTAGTCCTATAATTCTGTGAAACTACCAGATTGTTGTAAAAAAAAACCTGTTTCACTATTATCTGCTGCCCTTGCCAGCTCTTGCATATACAGTATGTGTCAGATCAACCAAAATGATTAACTCTTACTAACTACTTTTCAGGCAAGTAGGTATAGACAACAATGGTGCCACTGCTAGCCAAGCCCAGAAACACAAATATGACAAAATTCACAAATTAATCAGAGGACTGTGTTACTCAGACACTATTTCCTGTGGTATGAAGAGAATGCATGATGAACAAAGGGATTTCATTTAAATAGAACATCGCTAGGTACTTGTAAAGTATTTACTTTTGTCATGCTGGAAAATCCAGCAGGTGTGCACTAAAACAGGCCATGCATTTAAATCATGCAATAATAGAACTGGTTACACTGCATTGGTTAACGACTAGAGAAACCATTTCTTGGATTCAAGATTCTAAACTATTCTGGACTGTATGGTAAGATGTTGCTGTTGTGGCAAATATACTTTGGAATAAAGTCTGACTGCCACAAAATGGACCCTTATCCAAACATATAGCACAAAAGATGATCTTACTTAGCAGATATGTTAGAAAGAAAAACTGAGATCTGTGAAATTGATTTACTCTACTGACCTGATAGTTTATCTAACTCGTGGGGTCACATCACAGAAAGATACAGCACGGAGTCCAAACTGAAAATCAGCCACACTTTTACACTCAACTATATATATATATATTTTAACTAAACTTGCATTTTCATCAATTACCAACCTGCAATCTTTGGGATGCAGGAACCCATGTGGTCACAGAACAACGCTGGAATTTCACAGATAGCATCTGATGTCAGGATTGTGCCCAGGTCTCTGGTGCTGCAAGGCAGGCGCTGTACTAGCTAAATAAATCACGAAGGACATGTCAGACTTGTTATTGCTTAGTCATGCATTTCTCTCCAAGAAGTTGGACATTGGCTGTTCAGGGGGTTGTGTAACTATTTAGAAGGAGGGAATCTCATTAATTATTGGAATTAATCAAATTGCTCCACCAACTAAAATCAGCCATGCATCATCATCCACAGAATCAGGAAAAAGCCATCAATCTGTCAATCCTTTCAGTACCCAGGTTGGGTGAGATTTCCCATATTATAGTAGTTGGCTTGCTGTTTGATTCTATTGAGATTAAATATTGTGGTCAAAAGTTCTGCAGAAGTAGTACCTGAACAGGGACTTGACAAACAGGTTAAAGTAGAATCTCATACTCAAGGTCAGAGATAAAGCTGGTGACAAATCACATGGAGAGAAATTATTTTAAACCGAAGAGCACCGCATCTTTATGATTCAATAGTAGGTCAGACAACAGCTATTTTGAATAAAAAGACAAAACTACAATCCGTATGGAGCATGTTCAGTAATAAGGACAAATACCAAAAATGTGTGATTGTTGCAAGGGATTCAGAAGTAAATAGACGGGAATGTACAAAAAGGCTGGAGAAGCGCAGTTCCTATTTTAAATGGTAAAAGATTAAAAGGTATTGATCTGTGTTCAGAGGAACTTGGATGTTGTGTACGAGTCACTAAAACACTAAATTATAACACACGCACACACGCAAAATGCTGGAAGAACTCAGCAGGCCAGGCAGCAACTATGGAAAAAAAAGTAGTGTTTTGGGCCAAGAGCACAAGACGTATATTTCAGTAATTAACACAAGTGTTATTTGTCGTTATTACAGAAGGATTGCATATAAGATGTGCTTTGTTGCAATTAGATAGGCTTCTGCTGAAAACACCTGGAAAACTGTGTGGCGACAGAGACTGCACATGCTGAAATACAAAGCAAAAAATAGAACACTGAAATAACTCAGCAGTATCTGTGGAGGCAAGAAGTATAAGTTGATGTTTTGTGTCAGACCCTGCATCTGAGTTGAGAGGGATGGGGAAAAAATTGTCGAAATATACCATACAAGGGAGGGGTGAGACAGACAGGTTGCAGATGGTAAGGGAACAAAGGGCGAAGAAAACTAGGTGGACAGCTAGTGAGGAAAACATCAGTGGTGTGTGTTACCTGAAATTGGAAAATCCAATGGTTGTTCTATTGGGCTATCAACTACCAAGATAGAACACAAATTCCAATTTGTGCTTGGCCTCTCCATAATAGAGAAGGCAGAGGACATGCAAGTTAGTGTGGGATTGGAAAGGCAAGTTAAAATAACATGCATCCGGAATTTTGAGATGGCTGTTACAATGTGTGGATTTTTGATGGACTCTCCTTAATTTGGAAGACCACTAAATTTGCATTTATATTCCAGCATAAACTGTTTGACGTGGCACGGGGGTTCCAACATTTTTCAAGTTTTTCTTTATATTTCCACCTCAAAATGAATAAAGGCACAATTATCCAACCTGGATATTTCACACAGTATGTACAGGTTTTGCTCCTGTTTACTCAGTAAACTGAGTCATACTGTGAAGAATTTAAGATTAATCTTAAAAGTAGATCAGACAAGAGGGTCTTTAGTGAATAAACATTAGGAAACGAGGGAGAGTTGTTAAAGAAATAAAAATAAAACTATGCAAGGCTTGCTTATACCAGCAACTTTAATGTGACTGGATGCAAACAATTGGCAGTGTAGAGGTGAGATTTATAAGTTTTTACAGATAACTCTGCAAAGTTAAGCATCAAGTTTATGCTTTGCTGATAAAAAGAATGCCAAGTGGTTATGGATACAAGACAGAACAAATGCATTAAAAGTAAACATTTCCCAGTGTGCTATAACTATGATTCTTTGAGAATAGTAGGGAATTGAATGTACTAAGGTTAAAAACGACACTATTGGGGGAAAAGGTAAACACAGTGAAGTTCAAGGTTCAAATTTATTTGACACATGTACATCAAAGCAGAGAGTGAAATGTGTTATTTGTGTTAACAACCAGGATGTGCTCGGGGCAGCCCTTGTGTTGCCATATATTCCAGCACCTGAAATATATGCAAATGAAGAATGAAAACACATGGAAAAATACACTGCCTTTCAGACATAAATATCACAACTCACTGGCTGTATTTATGCAGAGTAAGGTTGCAGGCTATGCTGATAGTCAATCTCTCAGGGTGAAGTACATGAATAAAAGTTTGTGCAGAAAATCTCAAGCAGATGGATACATTAACGGAGAGAGAATGATGTTTGTAGCAGTAGATGAAAGTGAAGGCCATATCTTTGTTCTATCCCCAGAGGTTAAAAAACTGACTTCACCATGACTGAGTGTTAAGCAAGTAGGCTGATATCACAGAGGCCCCATATACAGTTCATCTCAAAAAATACTAGTGGCTATTACATGAATATGATTTTTTAAAAACCTGATTACATACTTCTAGCAAAAAGGAAAGAGATCCCAGTTCATGACACAGTAAGTTGACAATGTCTTCACAGATGGGGTTTGATAGGTCAGATAGCCCAGATATACATTTGAAAAGTAAAAGTTAGCAATGCTTTGAGGAAAAAGAGTGGGACTAATTGGCTAATGGTTTTAAACTGCAGGCTCAGGTACTTTGATGATATTTGTTTCCTACTTTTCTTTATCCTGCCACACAAACACCACCTTCTCTAAGATTCTAACAGCCATTCTTCCCATTTTATTAACTTAATTCAGATCCCTTGAGTCTGTTCAGAGATGGACACAAATGAGAGGAATAGGATCAGTGAACTTGGTTGATGCCTGGAAGAGCAGGTTGAACAGTCTGCAGTCTAACAAACATTTTGTTTTGGGCCTACAGTTCAATAATGGTACATTAATGAATCAACTTTCATTGCATTGTCTGCTAGGCTCTAAGAATCTGACTTGGGCAAGTCTTTGTGCTTTACATAACCTACTTACCTGGTTCCTAACTCCATTTCTTGGTAGTGACCTCCAGCATTATTCCACTTATATCCACTAAATACCTTCCCTAATGCCTCAGTTGTATTAGAACCCACAAGTTCAATGTTTCTGAATGGAACACCTACTCATTAATTTATCAACCAAACACTCAAAACATTACTAAAGCTGTAATTTGACCAAGAGTGCTAGAGATCTGTAACTCATACTTTATCTCTTAATCCATGGCAGGTTCATTAACTACAAGCAAATCGGGCAAGGATAACACCCCCTGAATCATTTTCCAGTAACAGGGAATACTTTTATTTCTTTGGGAGAGGAGAAAAGTGGAAAATAAATTGCAAACTAAAAATAAACCACTTAGCGCATCTTAGTATAAAAACAGATTAAATCAATATTTACATTTTTTATTAAGTTTGTTCCAAAAAAAATTAAGAAATATTCTTTGGTTCTGTACATTTTTCTAATTTTGACTTTCTACCAATCTCTAAAACTTAAAAACAAAACAGAAGAGAGGCTGCAGGTAATTTATTTATATTCAAGAGACCTATTCAGATGGAAACCTAAAAAGAAATATTCCATTGATCAGAAGGAGAAAAGTGTGTGTTTAGAATCCTCTCAGTTAAGCATGGTATTAGTACATCCAAAAATCATAACAAATGCATTTTTTCTTTTTAAAAATTCTAACATCATTCTGTCTTTAAATATGAAACAATCTCTCGGTTTTGAATAAAAAGAGTCTGTAACTTTAAAAAAACCTCAATACAGCAGCAAGTTTAATACCCCTACTTGGTTCCAAATTCCCAAACTCATCAGCAATGCTATGAAGTGCAAAACAGAGGCTAGAGGGACAAAAATTGTAAAAGGGAAGATGGAGGAATGCATGGACCAAAATAGAAATGGAAAAAAAAGAGAAAGATGCTCAGGAAAAAAGGAGTTAACATATAGAACATAGAATAGTACAGCACAGTACAGGCCCTTCAGCCCACATTGTTGTGCCGACCCTCAAACCCTGCCTCCCATATAACGCCCCACCTTAAATTCCTCCATATACCTGTCTAGTAGTCTCTTAAATTTCACTAGTGTATCTGCCTCCACCACTGACTCAGGCAGTGCATTCCACGCACCAACCACTCTGAGTAAAAAACCTTCCTCTAATATCCCCCTTGAACTTCCCATTCCTTACCTTAAAGTCATGTCCTCTTGTATTGAGCAGTGGTGCCCTGGAGAAGAGGCGCTGGCTATCCACTCTATCTATTCCTCTTAATATCTTGTATACCTCTATCATGTCTCCTCTCATCCTCCTTCTCTCCAAAGAGTAAAGCCCTAGCTCCCTTTATCTCTGATCATAATCCATACTCTCTAAACCAAGCAGCATCTTGGTAAATCTCCTCTGTACCCTTTCCAATGTTTCCACGTCCTTCCTATAGTGAGGCGACCAGAATTGGACACAGTACTCCAAGTGTGTCCTAACCAGAATCTTATAGAGCTGAATCATTACCTCGCAACTCTTAAACTCTATCCCTTGACTTATGAAAGCTAACACCCCTTAAGCTTTCTTAACTACCCTATCTACCTGTGAGACAACTTTCAGGGATCTGTGGACATGTACCCCCAGATCCCTCTGCTCCTCCACACTACCAAGTATCCTACCATTTACTTTGTACTCTGCCTTGGAGTTTGTCCTTCCAAAGCGTACCACCTCACACTTCTCCGGGTTGAACTCCATCTGTTGAAGTAGGACAGAGAAGTGAAAGAGAACTAAAGGACCTGGAGAAGTGAATGAAAATAGTGTATGGAGTAAAAAAAAATACAGAGCTATAGGGAAACAAATAGAAAACTAGAAAAACAAACATGGTATGATGCCCCACTGGTTGAGTGGGAAATCTCCTCCAGCCTCCCGCCCACAATTGGCTGAAGTATCCAAGCAACGATTCTGACCAACAACCTATCAGTAGTGTGATATGGGACAAATTTCCAGTACGCTTCTTCACCTTTTACAGTTATTCCTTATAAATAAGTGACATCAACTTGATGCATTACAGACAATCTTTAAAATAACATAAAAACAATAAATATTTTGAATTAAGCAGGCAGATAATAGTGCTGATTAAGTTTTCATTGATACAGAATTTGAAAACTGTTTAATTCTCTCTTCCACTAATTTAGTATTTCTTTATATGCATGAAAATTAATTGTTCCAAGAAATTAAAAGTGCAACTAAACCGAGTTATGGGAGACTGCTTTTGCAGCTGGTTGGGGAGAAAATACTGAGCTGTTGGTTATCAGGGTGATTACAGAATTTCAGCAATATTACTCATTTATCCATCACTCATCTTAACTGTGCACACATATCCTGACAAGATGGTGACCAGGAAGCATGGAGGATGTGGGAAAAAAAAGGATAATAGATTCAGCTTATACCCTCATGATTCAAAGAGCATCCTTAAAGAGGTCTGGCTACCTTTATCTGCATAATCAAAGTATTGTATTTTCAAACACTATTTTGCAACATACCAGTAACAATATGATATTCATAGACTGCAAACAACCATCAATTTCTCATATGGCAGCAAAAACAAAATGCACATTGATAATCTTTTACTAAATACTCCGACCAATTACTTGATTAAACAACCAGAATAATCCATTCATAGCAAGCGCATTATGAAACAATGATAACAGTTAACTGTCTAAAATGGTATCCCATGTATTTTTGTGACTTAAAATTATTGTAGTTGTTTTAATAACAAACATCAAAATATAGAAGACTTAGGGGAAATCTGGTGAAAATTCATTGTTTAGAAAAATAGATAAAACTTTAGAAATGAAAATTAAGGTAGATGTATCGGAAAAGAATTGGGGAAAGGTACTAATTGAATAGCTGTTTTGGAGAGCAGGCACATGAGGTACCATCTGTAAGGTTCTGATTCTAATTGTGCAGAAAGGCTATGGTAAACATTTCCTGGCAGTTTCAGATGTTGAAAAAACATTCAGTTCAGTCGTAATGTTTAGATTATATTACTATTAATACAGCTGCTGAATTGCCTTTGCTGTGAAGGGACTGTATTGTCAATTGCCACAGATATGGTACTACAATAATAGTCTACTTTTAACTCAGTACTTGCATTCAGCAAACTCCATAAAGACAGAGGAGTGTAGCAATTTCTGTCCTGAAAGAATGCACTCCTGAGCAACCCTGGTCAGCAATTTCAATAAACATGGATAGCTTCATTCAGAAAGCTGCTTTTAGATCAAAAGTAATGAATGAAAAAAATGTGAGCATTTATTAGGCAAGATTTGTCCAGCAAGGGCTCTATGGATTGTAGACGGTATAATGATGCACAAGTGTTAGGAGGCAGAAACATAGGCGAGTGCTGAACAGCTCTGCCAGCTATACTGGGATTATTCTGTCATAATAAGATTACAGAGAATGTCTGACTTACATTGAGATCGTCAGCACATGGAGACAAGCAAATATTTTGATGTAGACAGTCCATGAAGTAGGTAGACTGAACCCAGACAGGCGAAGCCTCAATTTAAGAAGTCCTCAGATATGAATAAGCCCCATTCTGCTGTATGTATTTAAACATTTCATTTTTTTTCTTTTGAGAGAAACAAAAAAGGTATTTAGTCAAAAGTTGACATAACAACTGATTTGATGGCATTTTAGAGAACATTTCACCACATCTCTTTTTCTCACCCTGTGTACAGTCAAACCAGTTATGTATTGTCAATTTTTCTTCTTTGTTTAGCTTTCTTGCAAATTCAATATCTTTATTTTTACCAACTAAAAACTGCTCAATCTGCATGATTAAACATCTCTTGCACAGCACTTTCCTTCCCTAAACTTTAATGCATTTAAAAAAATAATTTAAAAAATAATACCTCTGTGCTATCTTTGCGTCACAGTTATGTCTAATTCACATGAAGCAATATTGTAAAACCAAATAAAATCAGGCTTGATTACTAAACTTCAACGTGCTTGTTATGTCAACGAAGTGCTTGAGGGCAGATTTGTTGCCCTTCACCATGCCTGCAGTTCTGAAGCTTTGTTACATTAACTATAAAAATCAAAATCTGCTCGCTGACACAAAGTAAAGACCCCCAGCATATTGTGCAGATCTGTCCCCATGCACTTGAGCTTCTAACCATCCAGTGTATCACATCTCTAGTCACTCAAATACTCAAGACCATGATTGAAAATTGCATCAATGCTTCTTCCTTGAGGCAAAATCTCATCAGTATAGAACTCCCTCCTTCATTCAGTCTAGTTTCTCCAGCACAGACGGGAAGTAAACGAGGCTAAGTTCACTGCCAAAGTCACACACGATGGCAGCATTGTCCAAGACCAGCAGCTGTCGAACAAGCTGCAGCTCATTACTTTTGCCCAGGTAGACAGTTTGAAGCAAGTCCCCGTAGCCAATGTCCCAGAGGCTGACGCAGCCTTGTCCCCCAGTCACGAGGAGGTTGTCAGATATCACCCCCAAACTAGCTCCACAACCTACGTCCTGCAAGAAAATGGTAAGAGGCAAAGATGGGTGAGAGGCATAAAAAATTTACTACAGACTTTTAATGTCACAAGATAATACTTTTGTACTTCAGTAAACCTTATCCAAAAGGCTGTACGACAGTAGCACTTGTTTTAACTGAAAACATTTCTTGAGTTCTTTGACAATTCCAGACTCACTGGTTTGCATGGAACATAAAAACGGATTAAGATTGATGCAAGTAACTTCTCACTGCTACCATCAGACAGAAGGTACAGAGGCTTGAGGTCTCACATCCTGAATACCTAGCCTCATATTACCATTAGTTTCTTGAGTCGATATGCACAACCCTTGTCCTCCCTTAGCACCAGAGCACTACGCACCTCCTTTTGCACTACCATGGATACATTCTTTTGAGAGAATTCTCCATTTTTATTTTTTACACTAATATCTTATTTTGCAGTCTTTTCTTTCTTCTGTCTTATATAATTTAGACACAACTTTAGTTCTGTGTTGTGTTATCTGAATCTACATGTCTGTGATGGCTTTTCACTCCACCAGCTACCTCATCATACTTGTGTATATGATCATAAACTCGACTTGAGAGAGATTTACTTTGAAACTCTAGTGTGCTGTAATTCGAGTGACAGCACTTACTGTATTGGAGACAATTGTGTCTCAATAGAAAATACTTCCTGTCAGCATTAAACTTGATCAGCATAAAAATAGCACTGCAGCGTTAGTGGTGGCTGAACCTTTACCTTTCTTGTACCATACAGTATGTAATATTGCAACCAGCCCCTAACACTACAGAATAAGTACATAAAGAGACACACTGTACATTGCTAATAACTCAAGAACCGTGTGATTTAAGTTACAGGCATTGCATTCTTACACAGCTGCAGCAAGGAGAAGTTGTTTAGCAGTTAATTAAGGTTACAAATCAGTCTTCTTAGCAAACATATTATTTTGATAATTGTATAATTATTGAATATGATGTCTTCATGCACTGGATTTATGCAACTTTCCAAAATTCAAAATTGAATCAGTTGAGAAAAAAAACATTTTAGTCAATTTTCTGAATGATCTTCTGGAAAATGCCAGAGCTATATATTTCAAAATTCCACTCATAGATCTGGGATATGGGTTCTACCAGCAAACATGCATTTATTATCTATTCTTTGATGTCCAGAAAAGGCAATAATAGTGTTTCTGTATAAAGTAGTAAAGTCCTTGTACATGCACATAGAAAATTACAGAATTATGAGTTAACGTCATAAGAGAATGTTGTCCAGGTCAGCTCTTCACAATACTGGAAGTGACTGAACTAAGCCTGAATTGGATGACACTTTCAAAGAAACAGGGCCTTAGTATCTTGATTAATGTTATCAAATTCAACTATTCTCTTGTTATATACTTGCAGGATAGCTATAAAGTAAGCTGAACTCGTCCTTTAAAAATAACACATCTACATTCACTAATATGGAATAAGCATGGAGCTGGTGGCAATGTTATCTATGAGCAGATTGGACTAAGATTATTATGAATAATGACAGCACTGGTCCACTAGTTAAAGTAGTTAAAGTCTCAAATTGGGACGATTTAACCCCCACGGACACCTTCAAAGCGATTGCGCAACCACCAACTGCGACTCCAGCCTTAAACTCCAGGCCGGGTCTTTATGTGCTGCTATTGTGACTCCCGTCTCCCCCTCTCCCACCAATACTCTGCAATCCTGTCTCCTTCAGATCCCATCGTCAGCTCCTGGGTCCTCAGAGGCTCCATCTTCCTCTCACCCCAACCCTCCCCTCTCCACTGACAACCCCAGCCTCCCCCCCCCCCTCTGATCCCAGCTCTCAGCCGTGTCGGGTCTTTACCATTCCCTCCGACCTTCAACTGTCGGAGGCAGAACGCTCTGTCCTCAGTAAGGGCCTCACCTTTGTCCCCCTTCGCCCACACCTCAGAGAGTTCCGTGTTTGCCATGATGCGGAACCCTTCTTCCGCCGTCTCCGAGCCCACTTCTTCGGCAAGGACTCTTCCACCCCCACCGATGACCCCTTCTCCCGTCTTCAACCCTCCTCTTCTTCGTGGACACCCCGCTCTGGATCTCTTTATCGCTAACTGCCGAAAGGACATCAACCGTCTCGACTTCACCGCATCTTGTTCCCATTCCAACCTCACTCCTTCGGAACGCTCTGCTCTCCACTCCCTCCACACTAATCCTAACCTTATTATTAAACCCGCCGATAAGGGGGGTGCTGTTGTAGTCTGGCGTACTGACCTCTACCTTGCCGAGGCACAGCGACAACTGGCGGATACCTCCTCTTATTTACCCCTCGATCGTGACCCCACTAAGGAGCACCAGGATATTGTCTCCCACACCATCACCGATTTTATCCGCTCAGGGGATCTCCCATCCACTGCTACCAACCTTATAGTTCCCACACCTCGCACTTCCCGTTTCTACCTCCTACTCAAGATCCACATACCTGCCTGTCCTGGCAGACCTATTGTCTCAGCTTGCTCCTGCCCCACGGAACTCGTTTCTGCATACCTCGACACAGTTTTATCCCCCCTTGTTCAATCCCTTCCGACCTATGTTCGTGACATTTCTCACGCTCTTAAACTTTTCGATGATCTTAAGTTCCCTGGCCCCCACAGCATTATTTTCGCCATGGGTGTCCAGTCCCTATATACTTCCATCCCCCATCAGGAAGGTCTCAAAGCTCTCTGCTTCTTTTTGGATTCCAGACCTAATCAGTTCCCCTCTACCACCACTCTGCTCCGTCTAGTGGAACTAGTCCTTACTTTTAATAATTTCTCCTTTGGCTCCTCCCACTTCCTCCAAACTAAAGGTGTAGCTATGGGCACCCATATGGGTCTTAGCTATGCCTGCCTTTTTGTTGGCTTTGTGGAACAATCTATGTTCCGTGCCTATTCTGGTATCTGTCCCCCACTTTTCCTTTGCTACATCGACGACTGCATTGGCGCTGCTTCCTGCACGCATGCTGAGCTCATTGACTTCATTAACTTTGCCTCCAACTTTCACCCTGCCCTCAAGTTTACCTGGTCCATTTCCGACACCTCCCTCCCCTTTCTAGATCTTTCTGTCTCTGTCTCTGGAGACAGCTTATCTACTGATGTCTACTATAAGCCTACTGACTCTCACAGCTATCTGGACTATTCCTCTTCTCACCCTGTCTCTTGCAAAAATCCCATTCCCTTCTCATAATTCCTCCGTCTCCGCCGCATCTGCTCTCAGGATGAGGCTTTTCATTCCAGGACGAGGGATATGTCCTCCTTTTTTAAAGAAAGGAGCTTCCCTTCCTCCACTATCAACTCTGCTCTCAAACGCATCTCCCCCATTTCACGTACATCTGCTCTCACTCCATCCTCCCGCCACCCTAGGAATAGGGTTCCCCTGGTCCTCACCTACCACCCCACCAGCCTCCGGGTCCAACATATAATTCTCCGTAACTTCCGCCACCTCCAACGGGATCCCACCACTAAGCACATCTTTCCCTCCCCCCCTCTGCTTTCCGCAGGGATCGCTCCCTATGCGACTCCCTTGTCCATGCGTCCCCCGCATCCCTCCCCACTGATCTCCCTCCTGGCACTTATCCTTGTAAGCGGAAGAAGTGCTACACATGCCCTTACACTTCCTCCCTTACCACCATTCAGGGCCCCAAACAGTCCTTCCAGGTGAGGTGACACTTCACCTGTGAGTCGGCTGGGGTGATATACTGCGTCCGGTGCTCCCGATGTGGCCTTCTATATATTGGCGAGACGCGACGCAGACTGGGAGACCGCTTTGCTGAACACCTACGTTCTGTCCGCCAGAGAAAGCAGGATCTCCCAGTGGCCACACATTTTAATTCCACCTCCCATTCCCATTCTGACATGTCTATCCACGGCCTCCTCTACTGTAAAGATGAAGCCACACTCAGGTTGGAGGAAGAACACCTTATATTCCGTCAGGGTAGCCTCCAGCCTGATGGCATGAACATCAACTTCTCTAACTTCCGCTAATGCCCCACCTCCTCCTTGTACCCGATCCGTTATTTATTTTTATACACACATTCTTTCTCTCACTCTCCTTTTCTTCCTCTGTCCCTCTGACTCCACCCCTTGCCCATCCTCTGGGTTCCCCCCCCCCACCTTGTCTTTCTTCCCGGACCTCCTGTCCCATGATCCTCTCGTATCCCCTTTGCCAATCACCTGTCCAGCTCTTGGCTCCATCGCTCCCCCTCCTGTCTTCTCCTATCATTTTGGATCTCCCCCTCCCCCTTTCAAATCTCTTAGTAACTCTTCCTTCAGTTAGTCCTGACGAAGGGTCTCGGCCTGAAATGTTGACTGTACCTCTTCCTAGAGATGCTGCCTGGCCTGCTGCGTTCACCAGCAACTTTGATGTGTGTTGCTTAAATTGGGACGTCTATTTTTGATGGCACTAGACTGGAGCTTGCAAAGCTCGATTGGGAGAGTGTGCTAACAAATAAAAGGATTATCTAGAAAGTGAAAGACTTAGAAAGAGTTCAAAGCCAGCATGTTCCTGGAGTGAAAGGAAAGGCAGAAATAGGGAACCCTGTTTGACATGGGATATTAAGCTTTGGTCAGGAAAAAGGAGGCACATGACCATAAGACATAGGAGCAGAATTAGGCCATTCAACCCACTGATTCTGTTCTGCCACTCCATCATGGCTGACTTACTATCCCTCTCAACTCCATTCTTCTGCCTACTACTCATAACCTTTGACTCACTGACTAATCAAGAACCTATCAAACTCTACTTTAAATATACTCAATGATCAGCCTCCACAGCGGTCTATGGCAATGAATTTCATAGATTCACCACCCTTTGGCTAAACAAATTCCTCCTCATCTCTATTCTGAGACTATGTCCTCCGGTCCTAGACCTCTCCACATACATTCTAACTAGGCCTTCAATATTTGATAGGCTTCAATGAGAACACCCCCTCTCACTGTTCTAAACTCCAGCAAGTACCAACCCAGAGCCATCAACTGCTCCTCATATATTAACCTTTTCATTTCCAGAATCATTCTTCTAAACTTCCTCTGGACTATTTCCAATGCCAGCACATCTTTTCTCAGATATATCAGGTTCAGGGAGATGGGATCAGACAAATCCTTCGAGAATTACAAGGAATGTAGTCATCTCTCTGACACAGTGGTGTCAAGAAAACAACCTCTCCCTCAATGTCACAAAAAAACAAAGGAGCTGGTTGTGGGTTACAGGAGGAATGGAGATGGGCTAACCCCAATTGACATCAATGGATCTGGGGTTGAGAGGGTGAACAGCTTCAAGTTCCTCAGTATCGACATCATGTGGTCTGTACACATCAGCTGTGTGGCGAAAAAGGCACAACAGCACCTCTTTCACCTCAGACGGTTGAGGAAGTTTGGTATGGGCCCCAAATCGTAAGAACTTTCTACAGGGGCACAATTGAGAACACCCTGACTGACTGCATCACTGCCTGGTATGGGAACTGTACCTCCCTTAATCACAAGACTCCACAGAGAGTGCTGTGGATAGCCCAGCGCATCTGTAGTTGTGAACTTCCCATGATTCAGGACATTTACAAGGACAGGTGTGTAAAAGGGTCCATAGGATCACTAGGGACCCAAGTCATCCCAACCACAATCTATTCCAGTTGCTACCATCCGGGAAGTGGTACCGCAGCATAAAAGCCAGGACCAACAGGCTTCAGGACAGCTTATTCTACCAGGCCATCAGACTGATGAACTCACGCTGATTTGAGTGTACTCTATATTACATTGACTGATCTATTCATTATAAATTACTATGACTGCACATGGCACATTTAGATGGAGATGTAACATAAAGATTTTTACTCCTCATTTATGTGAAGGATGTAAGAAATAAAGTCAATTCAATTCAAGAAATTCAGAGAGGGGAAAAAGGGCCTATGAGGGACCCTGGCAGATAAGATAAAGAATTTTAAGATGTTGTAAATATATTAAAAGGGTATAGCTAGGGAGAGAGCAAGTTTCCTTAAGCATGGCGATTAAGTTATTTAGATAAAGACCAGACCATTACATCTGTTATATTATTCTGCTTAATGAACATTATTGCTTTGAATTAGCATTTACATTTAATTTTGTTTAAAGATTGTCCAGACAACACTAAAACAGTCATAAAATGGAACAAAAACATCAACACCTACTTGCTGAATGGAGTAGAGTTTGATACCAGTGCTGCGATCCCATATACAGATGATGTCATCTAATCCACCACTGATCACACAACTTGAGGTACAAATGAGAGAAACAACATCACCACGATGACCATGCATGTGACTTAGTCGACTTCCGGTTAATACATCCCAGAGACAAATAGCCCCATCTTGGCCTCCACTAGCCAGTGTCATTGTCTGAAGAGAGAAAGAATACATTTCAAGAATTGTAACTGTACAAGTTATAAAGCTGAGAGGTGACTGACCATCCTTCTGCTTGGCATGCTCATCATGATTCATTCAAAACACATGACATAGAACATATGATTAGACAGCACAAACAAGAAAAACAAACTTGAGATAGTATTCTTAATCTTGAAGATAGTACAAATAATGGCAGTTGCTAACTGCTTTATATTATTAGTATATATATGGTTATTATGTAAGTTACATGAAAAAAGGAAACTTCCATAACTTAAATTTTGCTAGCCATTTTTTTTAGAAGAAAATTTACCATCATTACCATCTTGTTTCATTTTTTTTGTTTCCTTACAGTTGCTAATTCCATTCCTGGTCACAACAAAGCTGCTGATAACACCTTCTTACAGTATTTACAAAACACTTACTCTATGACTCCAGCAAAGGACTATCATATTTTGTTGAAGATGATGGCATTCTGGCTAATAGCACGGATCCTTAACAAAAATGTTCCTACCACTGCAATGAACTAACCATTTCATGCACTGGGCAAAATTTGATCATACAGTATTTTTCTGTGAGAAAGATAGTCTGCTCAGCAAGAGAATGCCACAACCGGAGCTCAGTTATCTCTGGTTATCAGCACTCACTGACAAAGCCCAGGAAGAGGTCAACTTTTTTTTTGAATGGCAACTTAGTCATGCCAACACATTGCAATTCAATACATGTGCATAATTTAAATAACCATAAGCACATAGAAAGGAAAAACAAAGCTTTATTTCACAAAATGTCCTACAGTACTTTATAATCATTATGAGACTTATCAAGTATTGTCATTTTTGCCTTAAGAGCAACATTTGAACAAATCAAATTTATGAAATTTTTAGGTCAGTAAATAACATTAAAAATCACTGCATCGACATATGAATAAATGATAGTGCTTTATTTGAATCTCCTTCGGAAGACAAAAGCATCAACTTAATTTTATGCATTAAGCATATTATCACTTCACTCAAAGACAAGAAACAGGTTTTCAATACAAGTGAAGTCCTGGGATGGCAGGACTTTCATATGATGAAAGGCTGGATCAACTAGGCTTGTACTCGCTGGAATTTAGAAGATTGAGGGGGGATCTTATTGAAACGTATAAAATCCTAAAGGGATTGGACAGGCTAGATGCAGGAAGATTGTTCCCGATGTTGGGGAAGTCCAGAACGAGGGGTCACAGATTAAGGATAAAGGGGAAGTCTTTCAGGACCGAGATGAGGAAAAACTTCTTCACACAGAGAGTGGTGAATCTGTGGAATTCTCTGCCACAGGAAACAGTTGAGGCCAGTTCATTGGCTATATTTAAGAGGGAGTTAGATATGGCCCTTGTGGCTAAAGGGGAGAGAAGGCAGGTACAGGGTTCTGAGTTAGATGATCAGCCATGATCATACTGAATGGTGGTACAGGCTCGAAGGGCTGAATGGCCTACTCCTGCACCTATTTTCTATGTTCCTATGAAAGCAAAGGTTTTGCCAGAAAATTAATGCATTAACATGCAGACTTGCAGGAATTGTAGCAATTTATCTTAAAGTTAGTGTAAAGTTTAACACAAAATGCTACAAATGATTATACTGTCAATACTATTGTTGCTTCCCAGAAAAACATTTTTTTCCCTTCAGTGTTACCTGGTCTATATAAACTGCAGTGATCCCTCCTGAGTGACCCTGCAATGTATAAAGGCAACAGGAGTCCTCAAGCCGATATATCTGTAAGAGGAAGAGAAGATCAATAATAGCCCAGTACAACTACTCTTTCAAGTGACTTAATTCAAAACTGAAAATGAGTATGGAATCATACTATGCAATTAAACTGCACCGCTAAGTGGGGTGGACAGGGTAGATGGAATTTAATCCATACGAGACAGATAATACATTTTAGGAGGTCAGGTTCTGGTGGAACATATAAAGTAAATGGCAGGGACCTCTGATGCCTGGAAAAGTGGAGACTATAGGACTGAGGTGGCTTCAACTTCCAACGGAGTGATTTATTGCTGCAAGTTCACTGCTCCTTGAAAAAGAAGAAACAAGCCAATGAAGTAGTGAAAAAGGCATTTGGCATCCTCCCCTAACACCTGCTTTGTAGGCCAAGATATCGAGAACAGGACTTGGCATGTCATTGTGCAACTGTTCAATACATGGGTTAAACCACCGAGTATATTGTTCTGGTCACCAAACTACAGGAAGAGTGAAAGCACAAGAGATTCATCAGGAAGATGCCTGAATTGAACGTGTAATTATCAGGAGAGATCGGATTGACTAGGTTTACTTTCACTAGAATGTAGAAGGCTGAGAGGTGACCTTATAAAAGTTTGTAGAATTATGAGGGGCACAGGATAGGATAGATAGTCAGAATCTTCTTCCCAGGGCAGAGGGAGTCTAGAACTACAGAAAATAAGTATAAAGTGAGAGGGGAGAAATTTGAAGGAAATCTGAGGGTTAAGTTTCCTCACAAAGAGGATGGTGAATATCTGGAACAAACTGCCTGAGGAAGTAGGTGGAGGGAGATACAATTACAGTTTTCCAATTTAAAAGGCATTTGGACAATTACTTAGATAGCAAAGGTGTGGAGAGCTACAGCCTAAAACGGCATATGAGATTTGTGTAGATAGATATCATGGTGGGTGAAAAAGGCCCATTTCTATGCTCTACAGTATATTTCTATGATTCTAATATTTGGTTATAAGGGAGAATTGATAATGGGCAGGGACATCAAGGTTCTATTAATGAAAGGAACTGCATCCTAATATTACCAACTTGTCTATTTCATATTTGATAAGGAACTGCATTTTCTAGAAGTGTGGAGGTTGAAGCCACCTCAGTTACATGGAGTCTACATTTATTTCAGACCTCCCTAGGCAAACAGCAAGTACTGTGGATCCTAGCAGCAAAATAATGTTAACATTAAATGTGTGAATATTATATCCCTAATCAATAGACTAGTCAAATGATGTTTTTCTCTGGGTCTCAGTCAAGATTGAGCAGGAAAGTTCAGCCTCACATAACAAACTTTATGCTCACTTCTCAATAGTTTCCCATTGAGAACATAATGGATAAAAAACATTTTCTTTGTGACAAGAATTTATGAAAAGAGGTGAAGAAATGCACTTCCCTCTAGAATGAAGAAGAATGTTTCAGTAAATCACTATATAAGATAGGAATTATAGGAATAATTTCTGAAGGTTTCCACTATAAACACTGACATCCAAACATTAACTTTAGTTTTAGATCAATAGTTATACAGAATGAAAACTTCAGCCATGCTGATCAAGGTACCCATCTACACTAATCCCATTTGTCTGTGTTCAATGACAATGCTGCTGAGCTTTGCTTTTATTTCAATTATATTCTCCTTAGACAGACCCTCCTGTTTGAGGATGACTTGTTTCCAGTCCAGATCTGCGATGATTACTGAGATCGATTTGAAATCTAACGATGAGAACAGAAAATGCTGGAACTATTAAGCAGCTCAGGCAGCACCTCACTTTAAAAAGGGCACACTGGATGTGGTGGCAAATTTCATCACAGATTTCTGCCTTTGCTGAAAGGTGGCCTCCTAGAAGTGGTCCAGGTTTGCAAAGACCTCAGCATAGAGGTTTAATGTCAGTGGCAGTTGGCAGAGTGCCTTTGCTTTGTGACTGTTTTTGTCAATTATATCACAAAAGATGATTGAATGAAGACGAAGTTTTGGATTGTTTGCTCTCATTCTCCCAGTGTGCCAGCTCAATTGTCTTGAAGTGGTAGAACAGCAGTGTCATTGACAGCATGACGCAACCCATAGAATGGATATACTCTGCTGATGAGTAGTGCCAGCCCAAATTATGAATCTGGTCCTTCAATGGTATGAAAATTTTATCCAGAGCTGATATTCTTACCAAACACAAAACCATTGTCACTTAAAAGTAGTTGAATTATACTCACTCTGAGTGTGTGATCTTGACTACCAGTTACTACACGGCCAGCAGCTGCTTTCAGTACTGTAATAGGCTTTTGATGTGCACAATGAACCATGTGGGTCAGCTGACAAACTATGACATCATTACTGCTAAAAACTGACGATGAGGGGATGCTAGACCTGTTGGGTGTTCCTGAACAGAAAAGGAGTTAGTGATCCAAATGTGGAATAAAAAAACAATTTATCAATTTGTATATACTTTATATATATACAATTATATTTATACTTTATACTCTTTAACACAGAGAAATGGCTCAAATTAGTTTACAAACAGGTAGCTTGAAAAATCTAGCAGCTTTTTGCCAGTAACATTAAAAGCAGTGACTGAAGGCACATCTAAAAAAGTAACGTTCAGATTTTAAGAAATGCAAAGATAATGGACTTCACACAAACAGTTGTTCTGCCGCTGATGAAGGAGTACGAAGTGGAACAACATACAGAAGAATAAGGTCATTACAGAAAGAGTGCTCAGTGGGAAACTGAGATGATTTCAGCATTCATTTCATTGCTGACTACAGGTTTTGTGCTGATTATTTATAACACAGACATTAGAAATGCTTCGGAGGACATGAACTTAAGGATAATAATTTTGTAAATATCACACATATCAATGAGCTTTTGTAAGTAATCAGTAAAGTTGGAACAGTTGGGCTGTTTTATTCATTTGTTGATCATATACTAGTCACAGAACAGTACAACAAAGAAGGCAACCACTTATGGCAGCTCCAGCTTTTTTTATGAGGAGTATTCAAGCTAATCCCACACCTACTTTGTGGTTTTTCATGGGCCATCAGGTTTAGGATTAGTTAACAGGCTCCTAACTTATAGTTAAAAATGGAAAATGAAAAGTAATGTCAGAAACAGAAGGAAAATAACAATTTAAAATTGCCCTACCTCGGTACTGTAGCTGATTAAAAGTCTTATTGGTGTCTAAACAATAGAAATCTAATGAACCATTCAATCTTGCTGTAACAATTCTGTAAGAGAAAGGGGAATTACTTTGTTGAGAACAGATATAAGACAATTTCCATGTTTTGGTGTGGCAAAAACAAATGTATACTGAATTTCCAAACTGACCCAATCAACTTAACGATAAATTTTATCTTTCGCACTCCACATTCCTTTATTAGATGCAAAATCATAGCTGATGTTACAAAACTACTATTTGTAAAGAATATGAAATAATTCTTAAGTACTTTGATAATACAAAAAAAAACTGTGGCTAACTATCATACAAAAAAATACTTGTTCGTGTGGAAAGAAGTGATGGGAATCCATAAAATATGCCTTGGAAGGCAAATAGGTTAAAACTGGGTGCAGGATCAGGACTTTCAATTAAATTAATCATTAATACTGCATCCAGTTTATCATCTATTGACAAAACTATTCTGCTAAATCCATCAGAACTTTATGCTCATCTCCCTATAATATAAAACTTTTAAGTTTAGTCACAGTGAACTTTGTTCAACCCAGTTCAGCCATTGTCACATCTCTTTCTAAGGTGGGTGGCTCATACATAGGTTGAGAAAACATTAAATCTGAAGTCAAGTGTAAAACATGTTTCAGTCAAACTACCATGCCTCATTCAAAGTACATTTTTTACATTATTAACAGAGGTCATGAAAATATCACAAAATACCAGAATGCACAGTGTTCTATGAAACAGAATGAGCCTAAACCAAAGAAAGGATTTGGCAATTAACTTCAAATTCAAGATGTTATCTGAGGATTCATGGGGTACATCCATGACATATATCCAATTGTCACCTGTTTGTGATAAATGCCAATGCTGTTATCCCTGATGAACCGTCTTCATTACTGCAACGTAGTGTTCCATCTGTAGCATTCCACACCTGAAATAAACCAATTAGGTTCAGGTATTAAGATAAGTTATAATTTATACAATATAACTTTAATACTAAGAAAAGCTTACAGCATTTTTCTCTCCATTCTTCTCCCTTTTCTGAGGGGTTCAGAACTACTATTAAGGAAAGAGTTCCACTGACATTGGACACAGTTTTATATCTCACCCATTATGTTTCAAGGCAAAACAGTAAGCTATTTAACAGTATTTCGACATTTTCAAGTCATTCTCTTTTAACAACTTACCTTGCTTGTGCTGTACAGACCAAGGAAACCATTGTTAAGCACAGAATCAAAATTCAGAAAATACTGAAACCAATCAAACTACTTCTAATGACGTCAAGTCAGACTCCTACCTCTAACCAGCAACAGTGGCACAAAAATCTCGGAATCATTCAAGGATAGCTGCAAGCTGTATTTAGAGTTAGAGTGGATTTCAATAGAACTAGTTGGATAAATGATGATCCAATTGGATGCTACCATGTATTTAGTTGAGATCTACTAAATTATATTTAAGGAAAAGCCTCTTCAATTTCTTCTTTTCAATATTTCTTGGAAGAATTTCCAAAGATAATTAAAGCTTCAATTTATCAATTCTTCAAAAGTTAGAAATAGAATTTTTACCTCAAGTTGCCCATTACTTCTTCCTGTTGCAATCAGATTACCCTGTATGCCTAAACTCCAAACAGAGCTTTCACAGTCTCCGTCCCACATAGGAAGAGGTGAGGTTTTCTCATACATAGGGAATGGCTCATCTCCTAAACTCCTCCTCCTGTGGTTGCAGTAGCCATCCCAACCCTGTGACTTTAGACTCACTGATGTTTGAGAAGACTTCAAAGTTGGTGGGTGGGATGGAAAACTCCTCAAGTTCTGCACATTCAGTATTTTATGATCCTCATATGCTTTATCATAAGTTTGACCAAAGTCATAGCCAGTTTCTCGTGAAATTTCAGAAATAATTCGCTGCCTTGGAACTGCAGACTTTTCTGCAAAGTTGGTGTCTATCAAACTGGATAAATCTGGCTGATCAGTGAAAAGGGGTTGAGTAGGAGTCAGTTTCCTCGGGAAATTGTAATCATTTTCGTATACATCGTCTTCTCCATTTTCAGGATCTGATATATATTCCCGGCTTTCTTGTCGCTCATGGAAAATGTTGCTATCCTTCCATTGCCTATAAATATATAATAGAAAAAGATAAACTTTAAAGTATTTTCCACTTTGCCTGGAATTCATAACTCTGTAGTTCTGAAGCAGGAAACAGATTTCACATTCAGAATACTTCCACAATCCTAATGTTTTGAAGTAGAGTGGCTATCTTGGTCCAGAGAACCTACTTGCTTTGAAGTCAGTACAGTGCAGATTCAGTGGATTCCTGAGATGAAGCGTTTATCCTCTGAGGTGATTGAATAAGATTGACCATTAGTTAGTGGATTGCAGAATAATGAGAGAAGAGCTCATTAAAACAGACAAGATTTTGAGAGGAGACACAAGATGCTGAAATCTGAAGCAACAAACAAACTGCTAGAAGAACTCAGTATTTAGGCAACATTTCTGGTAGGAAAGCAACTGTTAATGCTTGGGTTGAAACCCTGCATCAGGACTGAGTGTGGAGAGGTGAGATGAGGAGAGGTGGTGAGGTTAGGAGGAGAATAGGAATAGAGAGGAAAGATTATTCTGAGATGACGGTGGACTGAGGAGAGATAGCAGGCAGGTAGATTTTGAGAGGGATTGATAAAGGTATATCTTAAGAAGTTGTTTTCTAAAGCTGGAAAGTCCAGATTCAGGGAACATCATATAAAGCTTAAACACTGGTCTCTTAGGATAGTAATGAGGAGATTTTCTTTAAGTAGAGGCTTGGAAATCTGAGGGTTATGGGTGCTTGGTTATCGAGAATATTCAAAATTGAGATCAATAAGATTTTTGTGCACTCACAGAATATAGGAATGAGGTGCCACTGTAGCGTAATGGTTAGCCTGATGCTATTACAGCTTGAGATGTTAGAATTTAGAGTTCAATTCCAGCGTCCTCTGTAAGAAGTTTGTCTGTCCTCCTCACAGAATGTGTGGGTTTCCCACGGGTGCTCCAGATTCCTCCCACAGTCCAAAGACATACCAGGTAGGTTAATTAGTCATTGTAAATTGTCTCGTGATGAGGCTAAGATTAAATCAGAGTTGTCAGGGGTTGCTGGGCTGGTAAAGTTCGTAGGGCCAAGGGGCCTACACTGCACTGTATTGCTGAATAAAATAAATAAAATAAAACAGAAAGGTGGAAGAGGCACCTAATCCTAACGATGGGCCACACCACTGTTGTAGCATCTGCCAGTCACACAGCATGGAAACAGACCCTTCAATCCTTCAGTGTCTGTACTAATTGTCAAGCCACATTTCCATTATCCTTCAAGGACATTCACCTACACACCAAGGGCAATTTGCAGCGGGCAATTAATCTACCAACCTGGATGTCTTTAGGATGGGGGCACTCAGCAACAGGGAAAACCCAAACTCTATTTCTACACAGAAAACAGCAGATCCAGCTGCATCACTGTGTCACATTTGTCTGCTACTATTTCTTATGCTCGTGTTCCTTTGTTCTGTATGGAAATGTGGTTGCTTTAAAATATGTAATATATAAACAAAATATTTTATTTACAAAACAATAATTGCATACATTAAACAAAAGGTATGCTCCCTTACAAAGTAATAGTGCTATGATTAAATACTAATGTATTTTGGAAGAAGCACCTAATCCATGATCATTACCATGTAAAAACATAAAAGCAAATTCAACCAACTTAATCAACTTGTAATCAGTTCGTTAATAAGTTTGGAGCTAGATTTTGTTTCTGTAGGAACTCTATTACTTGTAGAAACACAATTGCTGACCTACTAAACTTGCTCACAACATTTAGTTCCTGTTGGATGTCCCTTGTAAATCATTCTACTTTCTGTACCTCTTGGATGTAAAGTGCTTTCTGGTGGGGGGGGGGGGGTGACATGGTGTGGCCACACAAGACAGACTGCAGATGCTGGCAATCTGGAGCAACACAAAAAATGCTGGAGGAACTCAGCAGTTCAGGTCCTTAAGGGTCTTGACCCAAAGTGTCAACTGTCCATTTCCCTCCATAGATTCTGTCTGACCCATTAAGTTCCTCCAGCATTCTGAGTGTTGCATCATGGTGTGGAATTCTGTTTGGCAAATTATATACTCCTACTTTGTCTGCAGCAATGTACCAAGTGCAAAACTTCCTAATTGTGAGAAGATTCATATGGAAACCTGAGATTTAATGGTAGAACTCTGAGTTAATAAATACCTTGAGTTTGATATGATGGTCAGACAATCACCAGTTTGTGCATCCCACACTCTGATCTGTCCAGAGAGGCAGGAACTGACTAACAACATCCCATCACTGGCCAAGCATTCAATATCCTAGGGGACAAAAAGCAATTAAGGAAAGAAATGTTAAATGATGCATTAGGGGGAACTTTGAGGATAAAGCTAACAGTGTTAAGGCATGTACAAGTTTTAAGTGTTTTTCGATGAACTTTATATCTCTACTTATACTGCCAAATGCAATACTTTCATGTACAGAGCCTATATAAAGTATTCATCCCTGCCCTTGGAAGTTTTCATGTTTTATTGTTTTGCAACATTGAATCACAGTGGATTTAATCTGGCTATTATGACACTGATCAACAGAAAAAAGACTTGTTCATGTCAAAGTGAAAACAGAGCTCTACAAAGTGATCCAAATTAATTACAAATATAAAACACAAAGTAATTGACTGCATAAGTATTCAGCCCCTTTACTATGACACACCAAGTCATCACTGATGCGCCCAGTTGGCTTTAGCAGTCACTTAATTAGTTATACAGAGATCTGCTTTTGGAGACCTGCGTGTAGTCAAGGCATTTCATCTGATTTTAGTAAAAATCACCTGTATCTGGAAGGTCCAACTGCTGGTGAGTCACTATCCTGGCAAAACTACACCATGAAGGCAAAAGAACACGCCAAGCAACTCCACAATAAGGTTATTGAAAAGCACAAGTCAGGAGGTGCAAGAAAATTTCCAAGTCACTGAATATCCCTTGGAGTACAGTTAAGTCAATCATCAAGAAATGGAAAAAATATCACACAGCTCTAAAACTGCCTGGATGAGGCCGCCCTCAAACACTGAGTGACTGTGCAAGAAGGGAAATAGTGAGGGAGGCCACCAAGAGAGCGATGACAACCTCGAAATAGTTTCAAGCTTCAGAGGATGAGATGGGAGAGGCTGCACATAGAACAACTGTTGCCCAGGATGCTTCACCAGTTGCAGCTTTATGGGAGAGTGGCAAAGAAAGCCACTGTTGGGAAAAAAAAATCACATGAAATCTCAGCTAGAGTTTGTCAGACAACATGTGGGAGACCGAAGTCAGTTGGAAGAAGGTTCTATGCTCTGATGAAACCAAAATTAAGCTTTTTAGTCATCAGACTAAATGTCGTATTTGGTGAAAGCCAAACACCACATAGCATCAAAGACACACCATTCCTACTGTGAAACATGGTGGTGACTGCTTCATGCTGTAGGGGACGTTTCACTGCAGCAGGCCCGGGAAGGCTTGTGAAGATAGAGGGTAAAATTAATGCAGCAAAATACAGGGAAATCCTGGAGCAAAACCTGATGTAGTTTGCAAGAGAACTGCGACTTGGAAGATGATTTGTTTTTCAGCAAGACAATGGCTTCAAGCATAAAGCCAAAGCGACACAGGAATGGCTTTAAAAGCAACAAAGTTAATGTCCTGGAGTGGCCAAGTCAGAGACCAAACCTCAATACAATCAAGAACTTGTGGCTGGACTTGGAAAGGGCTGTTCACTTACAATCCCCATGCAATCTGACAGAGCTTGAGTAGTTTTGTAAAGAATGGGGAAAATTACAGTGTCCAGACATGCAAAGCTGATAGAGACCTAGTCACACAGACTCAAGGCTGTTATTGCTGCCAAAAGTGCATCTACTAAATACTGACCTGATGGGATGAATACATATGCAATCAATCATTCTGTGTTTTATATTTGTAATTCATTTAGCTCACTTTGGATTTTTTTTCACTTTGACACAAAAGAGTCTTTTTCTGTTGGTCAAAAACTTTATTCAATCCACTGTGATTCAATGTTGTAAAACAGTAAAACACAAACACTTGCGGGGGAGGGGGGGGTGTGGTTTGAATACTTTTTATAGGCCCTGTAATTCAAGCATTTTTTGTCTTTAGTTTAAGTCAG
Source organism: Mobula hypostoma (assembly GCF_963921235.1). Lineage (NCBI taxonomy): Eukaryota > Metazoa > Chordata > Chondrichthyes > Myliobatiformes > Myliobatidae > Mobula > Mobula hypostoma. Next base: position 145,591,603 of record NC_086097.1, on the reverse strand, counting down.
TTCTAAAGCTCCAATGACAACTATTATGATTGCACTGCAACAATTTTGGTAGCAAAATCCAAAACACATAAAAGTACCACATGAATCTGGGTTAATGAGTTGAATTAATATTACTTCCGCATGGTCTTCTTAAAATACTGATCTATTCATATTAAATTTGTAGTAATAATTTCATGCTTTTAGTTAAGCTAGTATATTGCATGGTTAAGCTAATCTTAAAAATGCAACAACTCTGAAATTTTTGAAACAGAATTAAATAAACCAGGTCATATACAGTATGTGCGTTAGAATGTAAAAAGTGCCCACAAAATATGCCAAATTGTTTTAAAAATTTAAAGGTTTTAAATGTTCTTAACAGAATCAATTTTTCACCCTTACCCAGTCTGGCAGACAAAGGCCATGAAACATCCAGCAGTTTAGACATGGAGTTGCAAGAAAAAGCTTGTAACCTTTTGCAGTTACCTGGTTTTCTGCGTTAATTACTCATAAAATGTGGTCTGATCTTCATTGAAGTCACAATAATAGACAAACACAATCTGCCTAATTGTACTTCTCATGGCTTCATTGAACATATTGTTTAATCATTCACAATCAGGCTGGAAAAAACACATGAACCCTTGTATTTAATAACTAGTAGAACCTCCTTTAGCAGCAATAACCTCCACCAAACATTTCCTGTAGTTGCTGATCAGACCTGCACAAACGGCGAGGAGGAATTTTAGCCACAGCATCTCACTTGGGTTAAGGTCTGGACTCATTCCAAAACACAAATTTTCTTCTTTTTAAACCATTCTGTTTTTGATTTACTCTTGTGTTTCAGATCATGGCTTTGTGGCATCATCTGAATTCTATTAAGCTTCAGGTGACAGAATGCTACCCTGATATTCGCCTGTAAAATCTCTTGATACATTTTTGAATTAATTGTTGCCACAACAATTGCAAGCTGTCCCAAACCAGGATGCTCCATCCACCATGCTTCACAACTGGGCTGAGATTTTGGTGTTGGTGTATAGTGCCCTTTTCCCTCCAAACATAGCAATGTGCATTTCTGCCAAGAAGTTCAACATCTATCTCATCTGTCACAGAACATTGCCCCAGAAGTGTTGCGGAACATCCAGGTGGTCTTCTGCAAGCTTGAAAAGTGCAGCAATCTTTTTTTTTGAAGGGCAGTGGCTTCCTCTGTAGTGTCTTCCATGAAAGCCAGTCTTGTTCAATGTCTTTCTTATAGTGGACACATGAACAGAAACTTTAGCAAGTTCTAAAGATTTCTGCAGGTATTTTGCTGTTAGTTTCTTTTTCACTTCCTTCAGCATTGCACGTTGTGCTCTTGGTGTGATCTTTGCAGGACACCCACTCCTAAGGAGAGTAGCAACAGTACTGAATTTCCTCCATTTGTAGACAAATTCTTACTGTGGACCGATGAACATGCGGGTCTTTAGAAATGCTTTTGTAGCCTTTTCCAGCTTCATGCATCTCTACAATTCTTCTTCTAAGGTCCTCTGAAAGTTGTTTTGATAGAGGCATGATGTACATAAACAGACCTTTCTTGAGAAGAGCAGGCTCTGTCAGTAACCTGACATTGTGCATCTTTTTTTTTAATAGGGTAGGACACCTGACTCCAATTAGCTTTTGTCGAAGGCATTACCCCAGAGGTTCACATGTTTTTTGAAGCTAGACTGTGATTGTTTAAATGGTGTACTCAGTATCGATGAGAAGTAGTACAACTGTTTGTGTGTTATTAGTTTAGGCAGATTGTTTGTCTACAATTGTGACTTAGATGAAGATCAGATCATATTTTATTAGTAATTAATGCAGAAAACCAGGTAATTGCAAATGATTCACAAAGTTTTTCTTACGACGATACATTAAAAGCAAGAGGCAACTAGGGAGAGGATATGACCAATCAAGGACAAGAGACAATTTATGACTGGAGCCAGAAGTGGGCAAGGTATCAACCAAGTGCTTCGCATCAGAATTCACCAAGAGATAGGACACTGAAGTCAGTTAGATCACAGAGGTATGCTCATATTCTGGAGCCAGTTGATACCCACATGGAGGTGGTGAGGGGGCTCTTGAAGAACATTAAAGTGACAAAATTCCCAAGACCACATGGCATCTATTGAAAAACAAGAGAGGAGCTTGCTGGGACTTTAACAGATATCTTTGTATCGTCTTTAGTCACTAGCATTGTCTCAGAGTACTGGATAATGGCCAATGTTGTTTCTCTGCTTAGGAAGGGCAATAAAAACTAACCAGGAAATCACATCCCTACATGTGGAAAATCATAGTCATATTAGGCACAGCTTCAGAGGAAGTCATGTCTTACAAATTGGATTGGGTTTTCCTCAGGAGGGGATGAAGATGATTGATTATAGTTGATAGTAGAGCAGTGTACACACAGTGGCCATTTTATTAGATACATCTGCTCATAAGTGCAAATATCTCATCAGTTAATCGTGTAGCAGCAAAAAGGCATAAAAGCATGCAGACTTGGCCAAGAGGTTCGGTTGTTGTTCAGATCAAACATCAGAATGGGGAAGAAATGTGACCTCAGTGACTTTGACTATGGTTTAATTGTTAGTGTCAGACGGAGTGATTTACGTATCTCAGAAACTGCTGATCTAAGATTTTCACAGACAACAGTCTGTAGAGTTTACACAGAATGGTGTGAAAAACAAAAATCATCTAGTGAGTGGCAGTTGTGTGGGCAAAAATGTCTTATTATTAAGAGGTCAGAGAATGTTAACAAATTTCTCGACACATGCCGGTGATAATAAACTTGATTCTGATTCTGAAGAATAGCCTGATTGGTTCACACTGACAGGAAGGTGGCAGTAACTCAAATAACCATGCATTACCACAGTGGTGAGCAGAAGAACATCTCTGAATTCACTACACGTCAAACCTTAAACTGGATGAGCTACAGCAACAGGAGACCACACTGGGTTCCACTCCTGCACCTAATAAAGTGCCACTGAGTGTATACTATATGCATAGTCTTTAGTAAACCTTTTAACAAGGTACTCTGATTTAGAAGATTAAAAAACTCGCAGCACTTGATATCCATGGAAACTTGGCAGCTGTATTAGTCTTTGGTTAGGCCACATTTAGAGTACTGTGTGCGGTCCTGGTCACTGCATTACAGGAAGAATGCGGTGAGGGTACTGAAGAGATTCACCAGGGTGTTGAATGGATTAGTGAAAATTATCTAAAAGGAGAGGCTGGACAACTTTCAATTGTTTCAAATGAGGTACTGAATGTTGAGGAGTGATAGAAGTATATAAGATAATGAGAAGTATATTAGGGTAGAAAGTCAATGAGCTTTCTCAATGAAAGATTATCAAATATTTGAGAGCACAGCCTTAAGGCGAGAGGGGGAAAGTTTAGTAAGATTTACAATACAAGTTTTATTTTTCAGAAAATGGTAGGTAACTGGAATGCACTGGCAGGGGAAGTGGTGGCAGCAGACAATAGCAAATTTTAAGGGGCATTTAGACAGAGACATGAACAGACAGGGAAATGGAGATGTATCTATGTTAACTTTTAATGCTCCTTGAGATAATCTAGCTAACAGGACACCGACATGTATCACAAGAGAATTTGAATACAAGAGAGCAGTTTGCCTTAAATGTAGAGTCCAGGTGAGACCACGGAGGGAACATTATATACAGATCTGGTCTACTTAATGAAGGAGGGATTTCTTTATAAAAGAAGTGCAGCAAAGCTTCACTGGAAAACAAGATTTGCAGCATGATGAGAGATAAGGTACACCAAATTAAGCACTTTTCAATCTGAAAGAACGAGAGATAATGCCATTGAAACCTACAATATTCTTAAGGTGCTTGACAAAAATAAATTGAAAGTTGATTTTCCTGTTGGAAGCCAGAAGCAGCAGTCAAATTTTCAAAACAGAGGTTGAATTATTCAGGCTGGGAATGAGGAGACATTTCTTCCAGAGAATAGTGGATCTTTGGATTTCTCCAAGAGATCCATGAAGCTCTGTTGTTGAATATTTTCAAGACAAATATTGATAGATTTTTTAGTAATTAAGGGATAAGGGGCTCGTGTAGCAAAAATCAAAGAAGAATTTAAGTTATTTTGAAGAAGCTAGTGCCAAATGCAAACTCAGTAGCTTGCAGCAAAATTATAATTGGTTGTAATTTGGATTGCATACAAAACCAATGGACAAAAATCATTCAGTTGATGAGGAAAGAGAAACAGTAGCATTCTGATATGTCACTTATCCATTCTGGGACAACAATAGATTGGACACTGCAATGAACTTTGCCAAACACAAATAGCTTCACATGACAATTTGACCAATGTGAAGTATATGTGCACTTAAATTGAATCATCACATTTCTAATAAATACCTCAGTGCTTCACAAATGATGAGGCACTTTGAAATGAGTTGTTATTGAGTCATGGGTTCTCTTGCAAAGAAGCTTTGCTTTTAATTCACTCATAAAGTCACTGGCCACAATGCTTTTTCTCCATAAGGCAATGCTGAGCCAGCCAATGTTCTGCACCATGCTGCCTGGTAGGGATGTTGAGGATTTCAACCAGGTAAAAATTGTTGAATATATTTACAGGGCAGGAGTGACAGTATTAGCACAAGGAAACAAATAATTTGGACATGGTGCTATTGACATGCATGCATTTTTATTGTCCTTCTAGACAGAAGAAATCACAGGTTTCAGAGGTCTACAGAATCTCGGTAAATAGTTGCAACAGATCTTCCACATAATATTTTCTGTGGCCAGAGGCCAGCTAGTGAATCTGAACTACTACATTTGATAATCTGCTCTTATGGTGGGCAGAAAAAGTCATTTTGTAGGAAATTCAGCATCAATAAGACACTTATATACTTGAATTTTCTAAACTTGCCTGGATGAATGAACTTTAATAACACTCCTTTAGGGAGTCTGCAAGTGAGGCATTTGCCACAGAATAGTGGCTGCAGAATTTACGTGGTCACTCCATTTGCTTTTTACTCAATGGGGTCCCCACCATACAATGGTAGGAGTGTTCAACAATGATGATAACCATTAAATGTGATAAAAAAAGAAATTTTAGATACTTTGTAAATTCATTTTCAGGTCTCACTGGTAAGGCCAACATTTATTTGCCATCCTTAATTTCCTTTGAGAAGGTGATAGTGAGATGCTTCTTTTGAATTTGTGTAGTCTCTCTGATTAGGTCCTCTCGTGTTTTGAGAATGATTTCCTGAAATAAGAGCAGTGTAAATGTGTCTTGTCACCTGGCAGACAATACCTGAATGCTATCCATGGCTTGCTGCATGTGTTCATGGACTGTTCCATGATTTGAATAAAACTAAATAGTTGTCTAAGCTATTTCAAAAGGTCAAGTGGTTTCAGGTCAGGTTTTTTTTTTAATCTAGCTGAGTTTAAATTCCTTCTAATCTCCAGGGCATTAGTCTGGGAGTTTGGATTATAAACTCAGTGGCATTACCATAATGTCAATGTTGGGTTAATATCAAGATCACAGCCTGTATTAGGATACACTGGTTATCAAATGTCCACTCACCATTAAATGTCCCTTCAAAATTAGTGGCAAGGTTTCACTGATGGGTGGTGAGTAACCATAGTCATCACAGGGTAGGTCTCCGCGTCGCCTTCGCCCATGAGAAAGACCACCCTGGCCATAAGTTTTTGGACAGAACACTTTATACAAGCAGAAGAGCAAAATTACAAGGAGGACTCCAGATGCCAGCCCAAGTGCTCCAACTCTACAAGACAGAATAAAGCAAAATCCAAATTAAAATAAAATTTCGGTAAGTGATTCAGTCATTACTAGTGGTCGACATTTTTTTCACTTAATGTCAGCAAATTTAAAACAAACATTAATATTCGACACATTATTGTACCAACAAGAAGAGCATTGGCCTTGTGCCTGCTGGAGTGCACAAAGTACTTTTATTGCTAAGCTAACTGCAATCACCCACAAGTTGTATCAATCTAACTAATTGAATCAATTTGTTAGAGTTCCTTACCACTTAGAAAATGCAAAATTGGAAAGTCATTTCACTTACAAAAGCCTAAAACGTCAAATAACAAAGTGTTATAATAGGACCTCAATTTATTGAGTAAAACGTTTTGTCAAGGATACGGCCATAGCCTACTAACCACTCCTAGGATATGATGGTAGTGCTCGAGCAGTGAAGGCATCCAACTGCTACACCCTTGTTTGGTGGGATATAGGGATGAATGTGAAAAGTACAAACCATATGCTAGTTATGAATGTTTATAATCAAATGTGGGCCCTGACTGAAAATAAGCAAGAATTTGTTAAAAGCAAATCAGGTTTAACATCTTGACCAAGCTGAAATAAGACAGGCGTAATGAGCTGCATCAACTTCCAAAAATTGCTCAATAGAGTATTTTGCCATAGACCTGTTTTTAACTGAAAATACAGAGAGCAATAGGGAATATACTGGCATTAGTGCAAAGGAACTTGAGATGAATGAAGAATGGTTTGTTGTTGGTGGATAAGACAGCCGAGCAGCTCAATCTTACTGAATGGTGGAGCAGCCTTGAAGGAACAAATTATCTTACTTTTGCTCGCACTTTCGATGTGCAGCCAATGTACTCTTGCTTACACTTTCAATGGGGGTGCAATGTTAGGAAGTTACCGATAAACTTTTGTAAATACCTTAACAATTTTATTTCTAATTCTAGCATCATACTTTTAAGAAACGCTCAGAAAAAAAATTAGGGATAAGGGGTGAAAGGTGTTAGCAACCTAAAATGCATTAAGGTGAAGCTGTTCAAATCAGGTGAGGTTGAATAGAGGAGGTCAGGGTTCAAAATCATAGCTTTCATAATGATCACAAATAAGGAAAAACATTTTCAGTGGCATAGGTCAGAAAACAGAATACTTAAATTGATTAAAGAACAAAGAATATCTGTTCCTGCTGATACACCAACACTCCATTAAGTCACAGAATGCTATAGCACAGAAAAAGGCCCTTCAGCCCATTTAGACCATGCCAAATTATTAATCTGCCAATCCCATCGATCTGCACCAGGACCATAGCACTCCATACCCCACCCATTCATGTATCCATCCAAATTTCTCTTAACTATTGAAATTGAACCTGCATCCACCACTTCAGATGGCAGCTCAATCAACACCCTCACCGCCCTGAGTAAAGAAACTCTCCTTAAATATTTCACCTTTCACCCTTAACCAATGACCTCTATTTCTAGTCTTGCACAACCTCAGTGGACAAAGTCTGCTTACATCAATCATATGCTGACATGATGGGCAATTCCTACATAGGATGTGATTTCATCCACTTATTATCATAGCCAGACTACTGAACTTATGACACACATTCAACTTAATAAAACTTGCATACTTCATACTTTATTGTCACCTAACAATTGATACTAGAACGTACAATCATCACACGATATTTCAGTCTGCGCTTCCCGCTCCCTGGATTACAAATATTAAATATTAAAAATAGTAAAAATTAGTAAATATTAAAATTTAAATTATAAATCATAAATAGAAAATAGAAAAATGGAAAGTAAGGAAATGCAAAAAAACCGAGAGGCAGGTCCGGATATTTGGAGGGTACGGCCCAGATCCGGGTCAGGATCCGTTCAGCAGTCTTATCACAGTTGGAAAGAAGCTGTTCCCAAATCTGGCCGTACGAGTCTTCAAGCTCCTGAGCCTTCTCCCAGAGGGAAGAGGGACGAAAAGTGTGTTGGCTGGGTGGGTCGTGTCCTTGATTATCCTGGCAGCACTGCTCCGACAGCATGCGGTGTAAAGTGAGTCCAAGGACGGAAGATTGGTTTGTGTGATGTGCTATGCCGTGTTCACGATCTTCTGCAGCTTCTTTCGGTCTTGGACAGGACAACTTCCATACCAGGTTGTGATGCACCCTAGAAGAATGCTTTCTACGGTGCATCTATAAAAATTAGTGAGGGTTTTAGGGGACAGGCCAAATTTCTTTAGTTTTCTCAGGAAGTAAAGGCGCTGGTGGGCCTTCCTGGCAGTGAACTCTGCCTGGTTGGACCAAATCAGATCATTTGTGATATAGATCCCGAGGAACTTAAAGCTTTTGACCTGTTCCAGTTGCGCACCACCAATGTAAATTGGGTCGTGCGGTCTGCTACTCCTCCTGAAATCAACAACCAATTCCCTCGTCTTGCTGACGTTGAGGGATAGGTTATTATCTTTGCACCATGCCACCAGGTTCTTAATTTCCTCTCTGTACTCAAACTCATCACTACCCGAGATACGGCCTACAATTGTTGCGTCATCAGCAAATTTATATATTGAGTTCGATGGAAACCTGGCTACACAATCATGGGTGTACAGTGAGTACAGCAGAGGGCTGAGTACACAGCTCTTTGGGGCACCGGTGCTCAGAGTGATTGTAGAGGAGAGCTTGTCCCCTGTTTTTACAGCCTGGGTCCTGTCTGTGAGGATATGCTGAAAACCAGGGATCACAGCTACAATATGCCATTACACCATACACAAAACCAATCCTAGTATTGTGTATATGTAGTTTGGCTTAAAACATAATTTTAATTAATTAACCATAACAGTGACAATTGTAATTAAGATCTCCAAGAATTTACTTGTAAAGTGTGATGTCCAAATGAACATGTGGCTTGGAGGAAGAATGCTGCTTATTTGGATCATTTGCCCTGTCTCCATTGATGTTTCTTGTCTCTCCGTAATCTGCTGGGAACATGGAATGGTATCGCTTTGCATCTTGAGGGTGTCTTGCATCCAGAGCATCTTGCAGACTCAGATGGAAGGAGACTGGGATGATGGGAAGAATACTGACATATCTGTTAAATATATAAACATCAGTTAAACATGGAATCTGTTCCAAAAATAGTAGGTGGCTTCATACATTCACTATAATCCTAATTTTTTTTTTAGCAGGACAACTATTAGAGGTGAAAAATTCACTCTGGCAAACCCTGCAAGAACAAGCAGGATCGTGTTAAAAAAGCAGTTAACTATGGCTGTTAAAACAAATCAGTTTGATGCAATGAATGTTATTTATTGTGCTATATTATTGTCTTACTCAATTATGTTTGAAATTATCAGCCTTACTCCAGGCTCTTGAGAAAAAATACATTACCAAAACATCCACCTCCATTTAACACATCCTTGCAAATGCTGAAACATTTCTTGGACCTTAGATTTTGCTACAGCATTTCATGTTCCTTTAGAATATTGATTTTATTCAAATTTATTTCAATATTGCCTTGAAAAATTAGCATCCTACTACATAGACAATATTAGCACAAATGATGACTCCAGTTCTACTTACTTCCTTGCCAAAGTGTTATTGTAATAACTGAAGAGTGTTGGCCAATGTCGGAAAGAAAGCTTCCGCCACATCTCCTCATCTTGCGCTCCCCATGTAATTTCCACTTTGAAATCATTTTCCTGGTGACCGGCCTCACTATGGACCTGCTCCTTGCCATCATCATTTATACGTTCAGGAGAGATCATGGGTGAAGCTTCCAGAGGATTGAAGCTCTTGCTCTGATCTGTGTCATGTGACTGGTTCTCCAGTGCTGGGCTTACATCTGATGGGAAGCCAGGCAAACCATCCTTAGTATCTCCCCTTTGGAAAACACCTGGCGGTACTGCAATGGATGCCAGGCCATTCTCTCCAAGTGGGCTCTGCTCAGTCACCTGTGCTGTTAGAAGTGTCCCAAGGCCAGCAGGATCAGTGTATACAAGGATCCCAATCCATATGACAGTCCCCGCCTCAAAAAGAGCAATCAGAAAAAGGTATTCAAATCCACTCAGAAATGTAATAATGCACCTGAAATTAGATATTCTTTAATACAGCATATCTGTTTCACCATAAAGAACTCCTGATACAGTTTAACTATAAAATTAACAAATATAGAAATTGTTTTAAGCATACAAGCAAATGTACTAATTAAGAGCAAGATTAAGCCACTGATTTCCTCAACCCTGCACTGCCGTAAAATAAGATTGTGGCTGTTTTGATTGGAACTTTTAACTTAGTATTGTTCCATGCAATCTTTCGTCCTGTTAGACAGCAAAAATCTGTGTTAAAATATTGAAAAATCCAAAGAGCTGCTACCACTTGTTGAGGAAGAAAGTTTCAAAGACCTATTTGTAGGTTTTTTTCACCTCTTTTTATTTTAAATGAATGATCTTTATCTTTTTTTTAAAAAGCAATCCCAATTTCTAGATTCCCCAAAAGAGAATTCATCCCGCCTGCATCCATCCTGACGACCTTATCCAATTAACCGAGTCACCTTTTACACTTCTAAACTCCAGTGGATACATGCCTAGCCTACTGAACCTGTCCTCATAGAACAACCTACACATTCCAGCAAAATTCTAGAAGCAGCATTTAGATGGGAAATTCATCTTTCGTTGAGGTGGAATTCTAAGCATGAAAGAAAAATATATTCTTTCTGAATTGTTAATTTTGAATCACTCAGGAGATATTACAAATCTTACCTAAAGATCACCTCCAAAAATAAAAGTAGGAATTTTGATTATAAGTTCTACCTCCCAATTTGAAGCTTTCTGACATATGAACAAATGATTGACAAAACTCAGATGCATTTTAAGGATAGGAATGGATTGGTAGTAGATACATTGAGTGGCCGCTTATTAGGTACCTCCAGGCCTTCTGCTGCTGTGGACCATTCACTTCATAGTTCAACATGCTGCGCATTCAGAGATGGTCTCCTGTACACCACTGTTGTAACACGTTGTTATTTGAGTTACTGTCGCTTTCCTGTTAGCCTGAACCAGTCTGGCCATTCTCCTCTTACCTCTGTCATTAACAGGATGATTTTGCTCATAGAACTGCCACTCATTGGATGTTTTTTTGTTTTTCACACCATTCTCTGTAATCTCTAGAGACTACTGTATGAAACTCCCAAGAATTCAGCAGTTTCTGATATACTCAAACCACCCTGTCTGGCACCAACAATCATTCCATGGTCAAAGTCACATAGATCACATTTCTTCCCCATTCTGATATTTGGTCTGAACAAATGAACCTCTTGGCTATGTCTGTATGTTTTTACACACTGAGCTGCTGACACGATTGGCTGATTAGATATTTACAATATTAGCATATGTACAGATTTACCTAACAAAGTGGCCAATAAGTGTATACTTTTCTATATATTATTTGTGCTTATACTTTAAAAGTCCACTTACATTCTCTCAAATTTTCTCTGTAATTCCCACATATCTGAAAGCAACCCAGGAGGCTGCACACTGAACTCAACAAATCTCTGTAATTAAATCACACATATGCACCATATTGAGAATTTTCCTACCATGATAATCCTCTGTGCAAGTCGTGTCCTAGCTAAGAAATAAACTACTCTCAGTCTCTTCGGTAGCCGCAGGTTTCTAAAAGAAGAAGGTTGCAGGGAGATGGTATAAGGAGCTGAAGGCTGCATTGTAGGCTGTCGCTCGAATCTCTTCTGCCTCGGAACTGACTTGGAATGAGGCAATCTCATTTGTTCAGAGATTTCTTGCATAGCTTCTGCAGGAAGGCGCTTATTTAAGTCAGCAAGCTAATAGGAAATATGGAAGTCAGAAAACTGAACAATTAGTACAATTTTTTTTATGCCATCTTCTCTCAGTATTCATTACTCACCTGGTGTAACATCTAAACAGAACTCTACAACTAGATTATATTTTAAATAACAACAGACAATTCCAATGCAAATTCTTGATGTCAACAGCCTATTTTTGCCTATAGGTCAGCTTTTATTCGAACTGCTAATCAAATTATACTATTTAATCTATTATTTGCACTGTACTTATCTCCCCTGGTCTTTGTAAACAATTTACAAATTGTACTTTAAGTCTTATTGCCTGGCATCAAGATATGTATTGACATAGGAGAACAAGCAGAAAAAATATAACATACAAGCAGAAATATATTAAGGGATAATGTAAGCTGTATCTCAACAGGCCTGAAGTGCTAACAATATTGCACAATATGACACAAGTTTAATTAAGAAATGGAATACATGCACATCAGCAACAGAACTAAGGAAATAACAAACTAGGGTATTTCTATTACAGTGGCAAGATTCACAGCCAGTGCTTGTTTTTTTGACTTCACACATCCAGAAGCCCGCTATAGACAGCTGCAAGAAAAACCCTTTTCAATTAACCTGATTTTCTTCATTAATTACTTATAAAATGTGGTCATGGGTCACTGGATGAATCATGGGGGAAGCAAGGGATAAACGGTTAAGATATGAAGATAAGGTACAAAGATCAGACTTGTATTCTTTTCAAGATTTCAAGATTTACATATTGGATGGGATGGACAGACAAGATCTTTTTCTTAAAGTTAGGTAGCAAAAAACAATGAAATATAAATTATACTTTATTGTCGCCAAACAATTGATACTAGAGCGTACAATCATCACAGCGATATTTGATTCTGCGCTTCGTGCTCCCTGGTGCACAAATCAATAGTAAATATTAAAAATATAAATTATAAATCATAAATAGAAAATAGAAAATAGAAAAATGGAAAGTAAGGTAGTTCAAAAAAAACCGAGAGGCATGTCTGGATATTTGGAGGGTACGGCCCAGATCCGGGTCCGTTCAGCAGTCTTATCACAGTTGAAAAGAAGCTGTTCCCAAATCTGGCCGTATGAGTCTTCAAGCTCCTGAGCCTTCTCCCGGAGGGAAGAGGGACGAAAAGTGTGTTGGTTGGGTGGGTCGTGCCCTTGATTATCCTGGCAGCACTGCTCCAACAGCGTGTGGTGTAAAGTGAGTCCAAGGATGGAAGATTGGTTTGTGTGACGTGCTGGGTTGTATTCACGATCTTCTGCAGCTTCTTCTGGTCTTGGACAGGACGACTTCGATACCAGGTTGTAATGCGCCCCAGAAGACTGCTTTCTACGGTGCATCTATAAAAATTAGTGAGGGTTTGAGGGGACAGGCCAAATTTCTTTAGCTTCCTCAGGAAGTAAAGGCGCTGGTGGGCCTTCTTGGCAGTGGACTCTGCTTGGTTGGACCAAGTCAGGTCATTTGTGATATTGACCCCGAGGAACTTAAAGCTTTTGACCTGTTCCACTTGCACACCACCAATGTAAATGGGGTGGTGCGGTCTGCTACTCCTTCTGAAGTCAACAACCAATTCCTTCCTCTTGCTGACATTGAGGGATAGGTTATTGTCTTCGCACCATGCCACCAAGTTCTTAATTTCCTCTCTGTACTCAAACTCATCATTACCCGAGATACAGCCTACAATTGTGGTGTCATCAGCAAACTTGTATATTGAGTTCGATGGAAACTTAGCTATACAATCATGGGTGTACAGTGAGTACAGCAGGGAGCTAAGTACACAGCCTTGTGGGGCACCGGTGCTCAGAGTGATTGACGAGGAGAGCTTGTCCCCTGTTTTTACAGCCTGGGTCCTGTCTGTGAGGAAGTTGAAGATCCAGCTGCAGATCTGAGTGCTAAGGCCCAGATTCCGGAGCTTAGGAATCAGTTTATTTGGAATGATGGTATTAAAGGCAGAGCTGTAGTCAATGAAAAGGAGCTTTACATATGTGTCTTTACTCTCCAGGTGTACTAAGGAGTAATGTAGGGCCAGAGAAATGGCATCTGCCGTTGACCTGTTGCTCCGGTAGGCGAATTGCAAAGTGTCGAGGTTGACCAGTAGGCTGTGCTTGATGTGCGCCAAAACCAATCTCTCGAAGCACTTCATAGCAATTGATGCCAGAGCCACAGGTCAACAGTCATTCAGGCATGCCACCTTGCTCTTCTTCGGCACCGGGATTGTCGTTGCCTTCTTAAAACACGAGGGGATCTTAGACTGAAGCCAGGAGCAGTTGAAAATGTCAGGAAACACTCCAGCTAGCTCACTTGCACAGGCCAGGAGATCCCGTCCCGGGACACCATCTGGGCCTGTCGCCTTCCTTGTAATTAAGACTTTGCATAGCGATGTCAGGAACTAACTCTTCCACTGTAAAAAATTGAAATCCATGCTCCAAACATATATCAGATCATGTCAACAGAAATTTTTGAAATTGAGATTGATCAATTTTTGTTGGGCAAGTTCATTATGGATAAGAGAACCAATGTAGACAGATGGAGTTAGGATTCAGCAAAGATTTAAATGAATGATAAGGCAGGTTCTAAGTAATGAGTGGCCAATGACTAGTTCCTTGTTTAAGAGGAACTGGCAAGTAATGGACATGGAAAATTCCAGGTCTTGGAGCCTCAGGCTTCCAATTGTAAACCAATATGCTATCATTGTGTTTAAGATAACATTCCAGAGTTTGAGAGAGAGAATAAAATTAAATTCAATCATATTAAATATTACCTCCATGCGGCGGATATCGATGGACAATACTGTTGTAAAGAAACACATCTGCAGAAAGAAATCCGAAACGAGTCCAACCACAGCAAATAGGCAAAATTCCTGTAAGAAATTTTGAGAGGGGTGGGGAAAGTTCACAAAACAAAAAACAAGGTCAATAAATGCTACAGGTGCAGACATTTCATAAAATACGAAATCAGAAATAGAAGAGGAATAACAGCAAATTGAACAAAACAAATTTTTTTTATTAAAAATGTACTCTCAATTAGTTTTTATAATTACATTCTGGTGGAATGATTTACACATAATTACCTTACAAATTAACAAGGTCACTATATATTACATTTTCAGATCTGGCTTTCAGTTTGATCTACTAAAGACTAGTTAAATTGGGTTTATCTTAGTTCTTACTGTATGCATTGTTTCCTAATCCCTAAAAGACCCAACATTTAAAAATTAAATTTACCAGTTATAATTTAGAAATGGAAATAGAAAAGAGGCAAATACAAGATTTATCTCAAAAGCTCCTAATCCAATTATGCATTTCACACACACTTCACTTTCCTAAATGTCTGTTTTCTCAAAGAGAAATAGAAAATGCTGAAACTATTCAGCGGATTAGGCAGCATCTGCGAGAGAAAATAAAACCTGAGATGATATTTCAGGTCATCAAAACTAAGAAATGTGAGAAACTGAGTATATTTACGGTGCCTATAAAAATATTTACCCCCCCCCCACCTTGAAGCTTTCATGTTTTATTGTTTTACAAGATTGAATCATAGTGGATTTAATTTGGCTTTTTTTGGACACTGATCAACAGAAAAAGACTTTTTCGTGTCAAAATAAAAACAGATCTCTACAAATATAAAACACAAAATAATATACTGTTAAGGGTTCATCCCCTTTAGTATGACACACCAAATCATCACTGCTGTAGTTAATCTGTTTTAGAAGTCAGATAATTTGTTAAATAGAGATCATTCGTGTGCAGTCAAGGTGTTTCAATTGATTGTGGTAAAAATACACCTGTATCTGGAAGGTCCAGCTGCTAGTAAATCAGTATCCTGGTGGAAAACTACACCATGAAGACGAAAAAACATTCCAAGTAACTCTGCAAAAAGGTTATTGAAAAGCACAAGTCAGGAGGGAGGTGCAAGAAAATTTCCAAGTCACTGAATACCCCTTTGGAGTACAGTTAAGTCAATGTAAAGAACATGGCACAGCTGTATATGCCTAGAGCAGGCCATCCTCAAAAACTGAGTGATAGTGCGAGAAGGGGACGACTAAGGGAGGACACCAAGAAACCTATGACAACTCTGGAGGAGTTACAAGTTTGCTGAGATAGGAGACCGACTGTGCTTCTTCCACCAGCATTTTGTGTGTTTTGCTTGAATTTCCAGCATCTGCAGATTTCCTCGTGTTTGCTTCACCAGTTGCTACTTTATGAGAAAATGGCAAAGAAAAAGCCACTGTTGAAAAAAATTGACATGAAAGTTTGGCTAGTTTGCCAGAAGGCATGTGGGAGACTCTGAAGTCACCTGGAAGATAGTTCTATGGTATGATTACTTTTTTTCCAAAAATACTTTATTCAGAAATATTACAAAATAAAGTTATTTATATAAAAAAAACATTCGTTGACTCTGAGTCCATATTCAAATGAAAGATGTCTACAATAAATTGTTCGTTGACTCTCAAACCTTAGTCAAGAATTAAGACTTAGTTACAATAAAATTTTCTATGGTATGATGAAACCAAAATAGAGCATTTAGTCTGGTGACCAAAAAGCTCAATTTGGCGCAAGCCAACCGCACATCATCAAAAACACACCATCCCTACCGTGAAGCATGGTGGTGGCTATATCATGCTGTGAGGATGATTCACTGCAGCAGGCCTTCGAAGGCTTGTGAAAGTAGAGTGTAAAATGAATGCAGCAAAACAATGACTCCAAACATAAAGCCTGGAATGGCTTAACGGAAATGGCTTAAAAACAACTAAGTTAATGTCCTGGAGTGGTCAAGTCAGAGTCCAGACCTCAATCCAATTGAGAATTTGTGGCTGGACTTGAAAAGGGTTGTTTACTCATGATTCCCATGCAATTTGACAGAGCTTGAGCAGTTTCGTAAAGAAGAATGGGGAAAGTTACAGTGTCCAGATGTGCAAAGCTACCCACACAGACTCAAGGCTATGATTGCTGTCAAAGATGCATCTACTAAATACTGACTTGAAAGGGGTAAGTAATTATGCAACCAATGATTTTCTGTTTAATAATTGTAATAAATTTAGACCTACTTGTAGAAATTTGTTTTCACTTTGACACGAAAGAGTCATTTTTCTGTTGATCAGTGTCAAAAAATTAAATCCACTGTGATTCAATGGTGCAAAACAATATGAAAACATCCCAGGGTGGGGGTTGAATACTTTTTATAGGCACTATGAATTGTAATGAAGAATGAGAGTGGGGTGAAGCAGTAGAGGTGATGAAACTTTCAAGTTCTACACAATAGCAGCACCACTATACTCAGCAATGTACCAGGAAAACAGTGAGGAACAGCTTTTAGGAATAGTAGCTGTTTATTGTTTATACATGACATAGTTTCGACTTGGTTTAGCAGCAGAAAGCAGTGCTGAAAAGATTAAAAACTTCAATTACCTTATTTAAGAGGTGTTTCCACTGTAACTATTGAAAATCTATCAATCAACTGAGACAGATATCCAAGCAGCAAGGGGTAGACAGCTGAAATACTGTTAATCTGCCAGCAGGGGGAGGGACTATAAAAGCAGGCTGAGATCAAAGGAGATTTTGCAGTTTTCACTGACCGTGGTAGTGAGATTTTACCTTGAAAGTGGACTTCTCAGCCATGGAGTTATCACAGCCAGAACAGGGGTTTTGGGTAGTGGAGAGGCATTACAGTGAGCCATAGAATTACGGAGTCAGAGAAGGTAAGTTGGTCAATCATCAGATTTTGGTATGTGGACTATTGAGACATGAAGTGCAATCAGAGAAGTGAACTGCTCATTCAGCAGGAGTCATGTCTCATTTTATCACTAGCAGACTGACACCTGAAATGCTCATGCTATATGCAGGGCCTGGCTTGAAGAAAGGAGGAGTAGAGGAATAGGGAAGGGTAACCTTGTGTCAACTGTACTTTAACATTATTGTAATGTCTCAACCTCCAAGGGCATTTCATTACAGTACAAGGAATTGTAATTTACCATAATAAATGTCAGGACTTCTGTACAATTGGTGATAATATTACAAGCTTGTTGTATATTAAAAGGTAAAGGAAGACTCCAATCCTATATGACTCCATACTCCCAACTTCACAAAATGTATTCAGATGATTAAACTTGCCAAGATAATTTTCTATTTTCTTAACTATATTTAGACTCCACCTTAGCTAGAAGGACTCTCAACTATGTAACATTTCCCACACTTCTCATCCTCCCTTGTCCCACCCAGATGAAGAGTAGAACTCTGATAACCCAACAACTTCCACATTCAACAGATCATTCAGTGTGATGTTTGCCACTTTCAGTACATTGCTGTCACCAACACAAAAATCTTTGCCACTCCTTCCAGTAAACTAAAAGGACTATTTCCTCTGTGACTCACTGGTTCACCCTTCTATCTCCACCAACACCCTCTCCCCTTGTTGTGGCTTTTTCTCATGCAATCACAAGAGATGTAACATCTGTTCTTTTACCTCTTCCCTTCCTACTATCCGAGGACTCAAACACTTCTCCGGGTGAAGCAGCAATTCAAATGTACTCCTTCCAATTTAGTGTACTGCATTCAATGCTCATGATGTGGTCTCCTCTACAATGGAGAAATCAAACAGATTGGGTGACTATCTTGCACAGAACCTCTGTTTATCCACAAAATTACTGAGCTTCCAGTTGTCTACCATTTTTACTCCCCAAACTACACTGACATATCCTTAGCCTCTACAACAAAGGCCAACGTAAGCTTCGGAAACATCTCACCTGCAATGGCTAATTTTTCTTTCGGAGCTTACCTCTTAAAAAGCCTCATTATGAATCATAGCGAATTAACCATAAACCAAGTTTGTAGAAAACCAGGTTACAACCAATGTAAACATGAGGAAATCTGCAGATGCTGGAATTTCAAGCAACACACAAAAATTGCTGGTGGATGCAGCAGGCCAGGCAGCATCTATAGGAAGAGGTACAGTCGATGTCTCGGCTCGAAATGTTGACTGTACCTCTTCCTATAGATGCTGCCTGGCCTGCTGCGTTCACCAGCAATTTTTATGTGTGTTGCTTACAACCAATGCGTCCACTATACAATGAATGAAAAAAATCAAAAACCTTGAGATTCTGAAAGTTTGAAATAAACATAGAAAATGCTGGAAGCACAAAGAAACGGAAGTTAATGTTTTAAGTTTGAGGTCCTTTATCAGACAGAGAGTGGCTCAGAGCTTTTAATCTCCATCCCATTCCTATTCTGAATTATCGGTCTGTACCTTCTACACTGTTACAACAAAACTAAATGCAAGCTTTAATTATAGGACCTAAATCTGCCTGGGCACATTCTGAACTCAATATCAACTTCTCCAGTTTAAGCAACTTGCTCTTTTTTCTGTATCAGAACCAGCTATTTCTGGCAGCTGTGATTTTGGCTCATGTTTCCTTTCTCAATTAATATAACTCAAACTGCTGGGCAGGCCCTACTGCTCTGCTCTTAACAATACATAACACAGATACAGAAGCGCAATTAGATTCTAACTACCAGGTTAATCTATTTGTTCTCACCAATCAGAGATATTCCCTTTGTGATTCATCCCGTCCCGACTTTTTCAGCAACTAAAAATTAACTTTTCTTTCTTATTCAATGCAGATGAAGGCTCTCGGGCCCTCAATGTTATTGTTTTCCTTTCTGCAGATGCTGCCTGCCTGTTGATGTTTTTCCAGTATTTTCTGCTTTTATGTCCACTATACAGAACCACATAGCTGAACTTGAATTCTCGAATCTAAGTTTAAGAGATGTTAAGATGGACAAAAAATTGCTACAGGGTCAATATGCACTACCTCCAGTTTTGGTGGCGGCAGAATGAATCAGGCTTCTGGGGAAATAGGATGGTTTTTTACATGTTGCTTATGTTTTAAATAATCATTCTGCTTTTAAATACAGATATGTTTCCCAGTCCTCAGAAAATAAAGTGGCTGAAAGCAGGCAAGGCAGTGCTGAAAAAGGTGAGACCTTTTGTCATGAAGAATACATCTCCCAGGCCAGGCTATCAAGAAAACGTCAAACCACAGCAAATTCTGATCTCACCAACTATCATCTGGACTCTATCTTGACCAATACTTGTCTCACCCCAGCAATCAGATCATTTCCATATTCTTCTGCACCTCTCTTTCCCATTGTATATTCCCTTATATCCCCTTCTGAAGGCTTCAATGGTAAGTGGACATTAGGCATATTAATTTCTCAATCTACATCGCAAAGATCTCATCATTATCACGTTGCCGTTTGAGGCAATTTGCCATAAGCAGATTTATTACACAGTGATTATACTTCAGAAATATTTCACTGGTTATAAATTAAAGGAAACAACCAGAAGCAGTGATAGGTACTATAGAAATCTCCCCTTATTGCGTTAACTCCAGGTGGTGTATATTTTTTTGAACATCAGGTCACTGACATAAAATAAAAATGCCTAATTATCTAATCTTAACAAAAATCTAAGAACATTGATAATTTTACAATGGCCTCCCATTTAGTGATACCTACACCCAACCACACTCCTCCCAAGCATCTATCTATTAGGGAGCTATGCAATCATGGATTAATTAAAATGAGAACCAGTCTTTCAGGAAATAAAACCTGTACACAGTTTAACTTCCAAATGAATCCTTGTGACTTTCTGTTCCTTTGAAACTACACAGGGTTGACAATAGAGAATGTTTCTCCTATTCATGCCATTGTTAGGGGTGTATCCCTGCTACTTAATGCAGAACTCAGGAGAGATCTGTTTTGTCTGTTAACCTACATAGTTGCATATTCAGAATCAGAATCTGGTTTAATATCATCGGCATGTGTCGTGAAATTTGTTAACATAGCGGCAGCAGTACAATGCAATACACGATAATGTAGAAAAAAAAGTAAATCAATTACAATAATTACATATATATTTACTGTAATTAATTTACTTATTTTTATATAAATAAAAAATAGTGCAAAAACAGAAATAATTTAAAAAGTGAGGTAGTGTATGTCCTGGGTGATGAGAGGTCCTTAATAATGGACACCACCTTTCTGAGACACTGCTCCTTGAAGATGTCTTTGATACTATGGAGGCTAGTACCCAAGATGGAGCTGACTAATTTTAGAACTTTCTGTATCTTCTTTCAATCCTATGCTGTAGCAAACACCCCCCAACCCCAATACCAGACAATGACGCAGCCTGTTAGAATGCTCTCCACAGTACCTCTTCGAAGTTTTCGAATGTTTTAGTTGACAAACCCATCTCCTCAAACTCCTAATGAAATATAGCTGCTGTCTTGCCTTCTTTATAGCTGCATTGATATGTTGGACTAGGTTAATCCTCGGATCATGACACCTAGGAACTTGAAGTTGCTCACTCTTTCCACTTCTAATCCCTCTATGAGAATCCCTCATGGAGCTACCCCTCAACACTGTAACAAAAGCAGTAAATTTTGTGTGTCTGGTTTTTGGAACAGACACCATGGCAGCACATAACAACTAGCAGAACACCTCCGAATATTCAGTATTGAATATTCAATGAGGTTTTGCTAGCTGGGATATGCTGCCATTGTAAATATGTAATTCTGTAAATATATCCTACTATATTCCAAATGTTGAAGTAAGTGATTATAATAATTGAAACTGTAGTTAATTGATTATTGTTATATTTGTGTTTAAGAAGTATAAAATGTGTCAAGACAGAGAGATTCTCTTGGATTCTCCTGGATTCTCACTCTCCTGGAAGTCAGCCGTGTGAATAAAGACTTTTATAATACCCAGTTGCAGCTTCGAGATGACTCAGATACTATTAATAAGCACAATCTTACCCTGAGATTGAACACTCATGGGTACCTGTCCGTAGTCTTTTATAAAGTATATTCGTTTAGGTTGTGTGTTGTGGATGGCATGAGCCTCTGCCCTCCATTGGCACTCCCAAAACAATCACATGGTTGTATGGCTTAGTATGATGTGCTGTGTTAATATGCAGTAGCCATCTATGGGACTGGTGTTCTGTGAGCCAAGGCAAGTAATGCAATTGTTCAATGCTAAGATATTGGTCTCAAGGATGTACCTCCACTAGCATGGCAAGCGTGGGACATTGCTGGGGACGGCAAGCAACTGCATCATGTATTGACGGACCACCCAAATCCTCTAATTACTCATTTCCACTTCTTGGACGTGATGGAAGTTGTGTTCTCTCACCTTTTAACTCTTTACTTGGCTGGATGTCCCCAGCTAATCTGAGACTTCCCTTTGGTAACAAGCCCACTATAATGACTACTAATGAACTTGTTACCATAGTGTACTAGCAGAGAGCTAAGCCTCGATCTGATTCCTGGTACAGCAGACAGAGAGCAGAGGTTTGCACCACCCTGCTAGCACAGTCGTCTGACAATAATGCACTTCCAAAGCCATATTCCACCAGCACTTGCATTCTTTGCACAAACTGAGAGCGAAGTAACTGACCAGCATATTACAATCAGGAACACGCCACAAACTCAACACAAGAACAATTCTGTTACTCATCGGCTGGGTAAGTTTCAGTATAACAATTAGTAGCCCAGCTGTCACTTGTAGATGACCTTTAATGAATAAAGTCATTTTGCAAATCAAACATTCATGTATTGTTATTCTGTTTTTAAAGTTTTGGCTAACTACAAAGACAAGTAACAAGAAATACCTGAATGGCTGGAACCAGGGTGAAGTAACCGATCAGTATGATAATGAGTTCAGTAGCCATGTTCTTCATTATGGACCAACTTTCATTGCTCAAACCTAGACAAGCATAAATCACAAGTTTAGTGATCCATATCCCAGAGTTTTGAATGAAGTGGCAAAAGAAACAGTGAATAGTCTGATAATGGTCACTCAGAAGTCTATATATAGAAGGAAAAAAGAAGTAGAATACTGCAAACATGTGAAGAGGTACAAAACATACGAGAAAAATTATGTAAACTTTAATAAGGGACGTCATATTAAGATACATAAAATAATGGTTTGATTGAACATGGTCAATGTAGATCTATGAGAGAAAATCAGGTTTTGCTAATCGTTTTGTGTTCCGTGGGACATATTTTGCAGAGTTGATGAGGAGAATCTAGTGAATGTGTGTATTTAGATTTTCAGAAGGCTTTTGATAACACCTCACACAAGAGATGATACACAAGGTTAGAGTGGATGGAACTGGGAGCAATATACTAGCAAAGATTTAGAGTTCGTTGAAATAATAAAATTGCACCCAAAGTAGCACATACTGAAAGATTCAAAGTACACTTTTTATCAAAGAATGTATAAATTATGCAACCTTGAGATTTGTTTGCTTACAGGTAGTCACAAAGCAAGAAACCCGAAATAACCCTATAGAAAAAAAATGACTAACAACCGATGCAAAAGAAAAAGAAAAACATAAATCATGCAAACAACTGAAGTGAAAAACATATAAACAGGTCTTTTACAGAAGGGTCTGTGAAGAAGTTCTTGGCCCAGAACATCAACTATCTATTCACTTCCATGGATGCTGCCTAGCCTGCTGAGCTCAGCCAGCATTTTATGTGTGTTGCTTTGGATTTCCAGCATCTGTAGACTTTCTGTTTATCTTTCACAGAACAGCTGACTACAACGAGGTATTGCAGAAAATAGAGCCTGCAACCCAATAAGATGAGTGGGCAGTAACATGGCAAAATGGGTTTGAGGAGCTGAGTATTTACTTCAGCTCTTCTTCTCTCTTTGTTCTCAAAAAGTTAAAGATACAGATAGTCACCCAACCTCACACTCAATATCAGCAAGATCAAAGAATTGATTGTAGTCTTCATCAAGGGGAAGTTGGTCAATCCTCATTTCAGGAGTCAATAGTAGAAAACAACCTGTTTCGAGTTCCTGGGCACCAACACTGCGGAAGGTCTATTCTGGGCACAGCACACCGATGCAATCACAAAGGTGGCACACTTCTTCATGAGTTTAGGAGAATTGGTACATCACCAAAGACTTACAAATTTCTACAGCTTTATGGTACGAAGTATTCTGACTTGTTGCATCAAGCCTGGTATGGAACCTCTAAAGAACACAACTACAAAAGGCTGCAGAGTTATAAACTTAGCCAACTCTATCATGGGCACAACCCACCTGACCATCGGAAACATCCTCAAGGGATGATGCCTCAGGAAGGTGTCTATCACTAAAAACCCTCACCACTCAGGACACATCCTCTTCTCATTACTACCATTAGGAAGGAGGTACAGGAGACTGCACACACACATTCATCCATTAAGGAGTAGTTCTCTGCCTTCCTGCACCAGATTTCAGAATGGTTCATGAACCTTATTCCTTTTTTCTCACACTACAAATTTTGCATCATATAAATCAGTGACTCTGAAATAAATTTCATTTCAGTCAAATTCACCTAATATTTATACCCATTAACTTAGATGGTTTCCCCGAGGTCACAAACTGAGGGAATAATTAATCCAATAATATACGTGCAGGGTCCAGCATAGAACTGGCATATAAACTACAGGGTTGCCGAAACAAATAAGCCTATAAATATACACAAAATACAGGAGGAACTCAGCAGGCCAGGCAGCATCTATGGAAAAAAAAAAATAGTCAATGTTTCAGGCTGAGACCCATCGGCAGGACTGGAGAAAAAAATACAAGGAGTAGATTTAAAAGGCAGCCTCTACTCCTCCTTCCTCACTACCATTCAGGGCCCCAAACAGTCCTTCCAAGTGAGTTGACACTTCACCTGTGAGTCTGTTGAGGTCATATATTGTGTCCGATTCTCCTGGTGTGGCCTCCTGTATATCAGTGAAACCCTACGTAGATTGGGACACCACTTTGCGGAGCACCAATGCTCCATCTGCCAGAAGAAGCGGGATCTCCCAGTGGCCATCCTTTTTAATTCCACTTCACACTCCAATTCCTATGTCAATCCATGGCCTCCTCTACTGTCACAATGAGGCTACATTCAGGTTGGAGGAACAACACCTTGTATACCGCCTGGGTAGCCACCAACCTCATGGCATGAACATCGAATTCTTGAACTTCTGGTAATGCCCACACCACCCCCCCCCCTCCACGCACCCCTTCCCCCACCACCCTTCATCATTTCCCTCTCTCACCTTAACTCCTTGTCTGCCCATTGCCTCACTCTGGTGCTCCTCCCCCCTTTTCTTTCTTCCATGGCCTTCTGTTCTCTCCTATCCAACTCCCCCTTCTCCAGCCCTGGATCTCTTTTGTCAATCAACTTCCCAGCTCTTTCCTTCATCTGCCTCCTCCCGGCCTCACCGATCACTTTGTGCTTCTCTCTCCCCTCCCCCACATTTTAAATCTACTCCTCAGCTTTTCTTCTCCAGTCCTGCCAAAGGATCTCGGCCCGAAACAGCAACTGTACTTTTTTCCATAGATGCTGTCTGGCCTGCTGAGTTCCTCCAGCATTTTGTGTGTGTTTCGCTTGGATTTCCAGCATCTGCAGATTTTCTTGTTTGGAGTGAAGTCTATTAATATCTTTCAGAAGAAGAAAAATTGTATCATTGCCTTAACTTGACTGTATTTGTGACTTTTTTCACACAATGTGGTTAGCTCTTAATGCCTTTTGATGTAATGATTAATTTTTCAGCACTATTAGAGATGGGTTATAAATACAGCCTGGCTATTTTCATCTACTCACTGAATTATTGTGGGGTGGGGGGGGGGGAGGTGGTATCAGTTTATTATAACTTCATAAAAGTCATAAAATATATAATGTTGTGCATACGTGAGTAGTGGTAAACTGTGGTCAGGGAAAGGAGTAGAATATTATATTAAATATATGCTCAACACCATATCGAGCCATTTAATAAATTATTTTATTGAATCAAGTTATATCTCTACCATGATTACCCTAATCACACAAAACTACCTGATGGAAAAATAAGATTAAATTGAAACAATGAGAGAAAAAAAAAATTCAACATTTGCAGATTTTATTGATGGTGCAATTTAATGCAATATTTACATGACAGGTGCCAATGAAAACAGATAAATAATATACTAAAACATTAGACCTAAGACATAGGAGCAGAATTAGGCCATTTGGCCCATCATATCTGCTCTGCTATTTCATCATAGCTGATCCTCTCTCTCAACACCATTCTCCTGCCTTCTCCCCTTAATCTTTCATGCCCTGACTAATCAAGGACCTATCAACCTCCACCTTAAGTACTCCAAATCACTTTGCCTCCACAGCTGCCTGTGGCAATGAATTCCACAGATTCACAACCCACTGACTATAGAAATTCCTCCTCATCTCCGTCCTAAATGGACGTCCTTCTATTCTGAGGCTGTGCCCTCTGGTCCTAGACTCCTCCCACCAAATGAAACGTGTTCACGGCATCCACTCTATCTAGGCCTTTTAGGTTTCATTGAGATTCCCCTCACTCTTCTAAATTCCAAAGAGTACAGGCCCACCACATGTTGAAGGTAGCAGGGCACATAGATGAAATGATAAGGAGAGAACCAGGATACTTCACCAACCAAGTTACTGAATACAAGCAGGGAAGTCATGCTAAATTATATAAAACTCTAGTCTGACCACAGCTGGAAGACAGTGTCAGTTTGCCAAAATTTTAGAGGATGCAGAAATTGGCAAAATGTTAATAGTTTTATGGGAAGACAAACTTTAGGCTGAATTTATTTGCTTTGGATCAATGGACACAAAGCGGAGGTTTAATTAAGGTACACGAAATTATGAAGAGGATGAGATAAGATGAAAAAGGAACAATTTTGTTTGGCAGAGTTGTTGGTAACAAGTAAAAATTCCTTTCACCCAAAGAGAAGTGAACTCTAGAACTTTGTCAGAAACCACCTTAACTTAGAATGTACCTGGACGAGTACTGAAGAGACTCTACACTAATGTGGGCTCATTGAAAGATACACAGAGAGAACTTAGCACTATCATAGAAACATACAGCTCGGAAATGAGCCCAATTCAGCCAAGGCAATCAATGTGCCTATCTGTACTAGTCCCATTTACCCATATAAGGTCTGTGTTACTCTAAATTTTTCCTATCGTAGTACCTCTCCACAATTTTAAACATTGTTGCTAAAGTTCACGTAAACTAAATCTACCACTCTGCCTTCAACAATTTTCTTCACTGCCTACTCAAAAAATAATTGAGCAACACACACAAAGTGTTGGAAGAACTCTCAATTCAGGCAGCATCTATGGATGGTTTAAACTATATATTTTGGGCCGAGACCTTTCATCAGGACTGTAAAGGAAAGGACCAAAGGATCTTCTATCTTCCTCCCTTCCAGACCAGAATAAGCGTCTCAGCCCGAAAAATTGATTGTTCATTCCTCTCCATAGATGCTGCCGAACTTTGAGTTCCTTCAGCATTTTGTGTGTGTTGCCCAAGATTTCCAACATCTGCAGAACCTCTTGTATTTATAATCTAAATACTTGCAGTTTTGAACAGCATAGAAAAAGCAGGCCAAATGGTTTCCTTATTTGCTGTAAGCTCATATGATTCTATGGATTCAACCAGCAATAAATGACTATTTTGAAATACGCCGTGTCCAAATGAAGGGGTCAGCTGTGTCAGCTCGAAAGTAATAAAACAAGGTAAAATAACAAAGGCAAACTAAACATATATATATTTTTACCTTGTGCAATTCGTAGTTTAACTTCAAGATCCACAGGGGTGGAGACAACTGACTTGGTGAGAACAAGGACATTCTCCAAACCAATGACCACAACAAGGTAAGGAAAGATCTCTCTTTGAAAAGCAAAGACAATTTGATTAAAAAATCATTAACAGTCTTAGATATCTATAATCTGCAAAATTCCTTACAATCACAATATCTGAGGCATTGATCGTGTGGATAGTCAGAGGCTTTTTGCCAGGGCTGAAATGACTAACATGAGAGAGCACAGTTTTAAGGTGCTTGGAAGTAGGTACAGAGGGATGTCAGAGGTAAGTTTTTTTTACGCAGAGAGTGGTGAGTGCATGGAATGGGTTCCCGGCAACTATGGTGGAGGCAGATACAATACGGTCTTTTAAGAGACTCCTGGATAGGTACATGGAGCTTAGAAAAATAGAGGGCTATGGGTAACCCTAGATAATTTCTAAAGTAAGTACATGTTCGGCACAGCATTGTGGGCCGAAAGGCCTGTATTATGCTGTAGGTATTCTACGTTTCTATATCCTGAATTGATTAAACTTGTAGAAAATTTTTTATGAACAGGACAGATATTCCTCCATAACTGTAGATTTGCTTTGCTTCCTTCAGTATCATGATATTCAACCAATGACAACTTCCCTTCCAAGTTGCCATGTTAGTAAAACCAACCCTTCTTGGCCAAGCTTCTGATCATCTGCCCTAACATACACCTGAGGCTCAGTGTCAAATTCTGTTTTAATTCTGGCAGCTGTCAGAGATACTACATAATTTAAAACTGCTACCTCCTTTGTTATTGCTCCTTACATTTGAAGCTGGTAGCATTCATGTAATGATGAAACAATATAAACAGAACTAAAGGTATTAATGAGAAAAGTTTAATTGTCACTTACCCTCCATTCAAAGTAGGTGTAAGGCCAAATAGTGTACACAGACCAACAGACATAAGAAGGGAACTAAGAACAGTTGCCACTGCTGCAAGTGCAAGACCCCATTTTGATTTCACCATGTCAATTTTCCCTGCAAAATTACATGATATGACTCAAAAACCATGAATAAAAAAGAAAAAGAATTGATCTAAGCTTAATTTTTTGAAAGAAAATTCACCAAAGCTACACGATGGCTATTTTTACAAAAGAATGCTACTTAATGCAATTTCTAACCAAGAACTGAGAACTAAATGAAACGGACAGAGCTCACAAATGATGAGTAAGATCAGAAAAACTGATTTAAATACATTGGTAAATTTGAAAAAAAAAATTGAACCGGCATCTTTTGAAGAGAAACTAAAACATAGAGACATAATAAAAAAAAAAATTTGCTTTTTTTTATAGTGGAGCTGTGAGGAAACATTGCATGAGATGATGTCATAAAGGCATATCTGATTTAAAAAAGAAAAATCGAAATTTCTAGCTTATTTTAAAAAAATATTCATTCTGTCTAATCTAAAACAGAAATAGGAGATGCTGAAAATATTCAGATCCTACCACAATTATGGAAAAAGGAACAATGTCAACATTTTACATCAGAGACTCGCTTCCAGAATGTTGTGACAATGGGTCTCCGACCAAAAATATTTGACTTTCTCTTCCCACAATTGCACACTGACTGACTGACTGATTATTTTCATTACTTTCTGGACTGAATAAGTTTGATGAGACAAATCTGAATTTTGATAGTTTTTAAGATTAGGTAGCAGTAAAAAAATTAGGTACACAAGAAGCTCAGTGCACTTAGTCATAGAATAGCAGGTTGCCAGCTGAAATTCTCTGCACTTGACATTATTCCCCTCAACCAGTCTAACCTACTCACTAGGGGAACTGGACAGAATTAGGAACTCTCTCACATCCTGCAGGGAGCCATAGGTCCAAAACAAATTTCAAGCTACTTTAACCTGGACCTGAGAAATTTGCTTACTTACCCAACATTATTTTTCAATTATCCAAAATGGTTTCAATGCACCTAAAATGGTTACGTCTGTACACTGCAAGCACTAAGGCTTGGTAAAATAACCGCCACTACTGCAATAAACATCACAGACCCAATCCCCAGTTACAGGGGCGGGAATTGTGACCATCATTAAATTGACTGACAGGGGGTTTTATTAAGACCAGTTATAGACCAACCAGAAATAAAGTGCAGAAATAAGCTCCAAAAAAAAAAAGAGAAAATTCTGGAAATACTTAAGCAGGTCAGGCAACCTTTATGGAGACAAGGTTTTAAAATTCCAGATTAATCAAATTCTCACACCACAGATGTCATTATGCTACATATTTACAGAAGTTTCTGGTTTTATTTCAAAATGATGAACTTTAATACATTGAATAAGATTTCAAATTGCAACTTACTGGTAGAGAAATAAATGTATGCAAAAAGAATGATGTACGTTGTGACCAGAGGAATTAACTCAGCAATGCCAATTTCCTCCTTAAAATGGACGTGGACTATCTGATCTTCCCTCAATGTGCTGTTAGTACCAGGATGAAGCTGCCTTAACCTCAAGCGGAGGCTCTTTAGAAATCTGAAAAAGGTCAAAATAAGACAAGTTGGATTTCCTAAAGAACACTTAACATTTTGCAATATGCACCAATTAACTCTGCAGCTGTGGCCTGCGGCCATCGGGCTACTGGACCGGCTGCAGCACTGAACTGGTTCTGTGACTGTGGTCTCACTTTTAGGGACTCTGCAGTTCTATGTATAATTTGTTTACTTCTTTAATTTCTTCTTTTTTTTGGTACCTTGGATGTTTTACAGTCTTTGTTGTGTGGGACTTTTTTTGAGGATTTTATTGTGTTTCTTTGTTTTGTGGCTGCCTACAAAACACTGAATCTCAAGGTTGCATATGGT
Source organism: Mobula hypostoma (assembly GCF_963921235.1). Classification (NCBI taxonomy): domain Eukaryota; kingdom Metazoa; phylum Chordata; class Chondrichthyes; order Myliobatiformes; family Myliobatidae; genus Mobula; species Mobula hypostoma. The sequence goes on along the minus strand of NC_086097.1, from coordinate 145,561,514 downwards.
ATATATACTTTGATCTCTGAAATTCTTTTTGTTAATTCCTTTTTTAAAAATTTTATTTAGAAATACAGCACAGAATGCATCCTTCCAGTCCTTGAAGCAGTGCCACCCACCTAAGGTAATTATAGGTCAATTTACAATGACCAATTCACCTACTAACCAGTATGCCTTTGGACTATATGAGGAAACTGCAGCACCTGGAAAAAACCCAAGCGCTCTATGGGGAGGACGCACAGATTTCTTACAGAGGACACCTGGATTGAACTCCAAACTTCGATGCCCTAAGCTATAATGGTGTTGCACTAACCACTACACTACCATGGCAACAGAAAATGTAAGCTAGTTCTTAGCTAACACGTTCTGCTGGATAACATGCATGTGGTTGATGATAATGTTTTGTGTGGCCAGCTTTTCTTCTATTGCCACTCCTGCCCACGAAAGTGGAACTTATCTCCGAGATCCATTTCTTTCCATTCTCACTAAATTACTAAACTAACTTCACTTCTTAATCCATATAACTGTTACTATGTTCTCTCCCTCAGTATTCTCTATTTACCAGAGATACAATTTCTCCAGTTCCCATACCTTTCATTTTAAGCAAACTTCATGCAATACAACATATAACCATATAACAATTATAGCACGGAAACAGACCATCTCAGCTCTTCTAGTCTGTGCCAAACTCTTACTCTCACCTAGTCCCACCGACCTGCATTCAGCCCATAACCCTCCATTCCTTTCTATCCAATTTAACTTTAAACAACAACATCAAACCTGCCTCAACCACTTCTGCTGGAAGCTCGTTCCACACAGCTACCAGTCTCTGAGTAAAGAAGTTCCCCCTCATGTTACCCCTAAACTTTTGTCCTTTAACTCTCAACTCATGTCCTCTTGTTTGAATCTTCCCCACTCTCAATGGAAAAAGCCTATCCACGTCAACTCTATCAATCCCCTTCATAATTTTAAACACCTCTATCAAGTCCCCCCTCAACCTTCTACGCTCAAAAGAATAAAGACCTAACTTGTTCAACCTTTCTCTGTAACTTAGGAGATGAAACCCAGGTAACATTTTAGTAAACCTCCTCTGTACTCTCTCAATTTTATTGACATCTTTCCTATAATTCGGTGAGCAGAACTGTACACAATAATCCAAATTTGGCCTTATCAATGCCCTATACAATTTCAACATTACATTCCAACTCCTATACTCAATGTTCTGATTAATTAAGGCCAGCATACCAACAGTTTTCTTCACCACCCTATCCACATGAGATTCCACCTTCAGGGAACTATGCACCATTATTCCTAGATCCCTCTGTTCTACAGCATTCTTCAATGCCCTACCATTTACCATGTATGTCCTATTTTGATTAGTCCTACCAAAATGTAGCACTCATATTTATCAGCATTAAACTCCATCTGCCATCTTTCAGCCCATTCTTCTAACTGTCCTAAATCTCTCTACAAGCTTTGAAAACCTACCTCATCGTCCACAACGCCACCTATCTTAGTATCATCTGCATACTTACTAATCCAATTTACCACCCCATCATTCAGATCATTAATATATATGACAAACAACACTGGACCCAGTACAGATCCCTGAGGCACACCGCTACACACTGTCCTCCAATCTGACACACAGTTATCCACCACTACTCTCTGGTGTCTCCCATCTAGCCACTGCTGAATCCATTTTACTACTTCTATATTAATGCCTAACGATGGAAGGAATAAAGAATAGTGTACAAAATTTTGCTTAAGTTCAAGGGCATACAACCAATTTATCTCACTTGCATATTCAATAATTCTGAACTAAATTTTCTCAGGATGGAAAAGTCAAACAGAGGTTCCACAAAACACTTAACAATGACTTTACCTCGAGTGGTACTCCTGCAGGATGACAGTGATGGCATAGGAGACCACCTGTTTGCGATTGTGCAAGTTAACGCCACTGTGCTTCCCAGGTATACCAAACAGCAAATCTGCACATAAATTAATTATGAGTATTATTTCTGCTTTTATCCTAAGTACAATCTATTCATTATGAATGACCTTAAGCTAAACAATTTCCCAGTAGCCCAATTTTGCAGCTTTTCAAGTTAGTCTAAGCAAACAATATTTTCTAAACCCCAATTTAACTTTCCATTGGTGATGGACTAACTTTTGCTTGGTGAAGCTAACTACAAGCATTTACATAATGTTTTGGCCTTTCCTCATTATAATCTCCCCGTAAGTTTCCAGAGGATTTGCAATTACTTTTGTTATGTTTTCCCTACCCTCTTTATACAATTGTGAAATTCTGATAAATTCTTTACACTTTTCTTGCTAATTTACTCATAAAAGTTATGTTATCCTTTCTGTTAGATTTGGTCATCCTTCCTAAAGCTTTCCTAATTTTTGTGCTTATTGCTCCTTTCAGTAACCTAATAAGCTTGTTTTGATCTCATATTATTCCTAGCCTTAGATAGCTATGAGTGGATCATTTTTCTTTTGGAGTTTTGCTTTTTTAGTGGAAAATACATTTGCTGTTAATATTGAAAAAGGCTATAGATGTTTGTCATTATTTATGCACAAAGCAATGAAAAAATATCAACCTGAAATGGTAAATACAAACATTTGTATATTTTTTCTCTCAGGTGCTACTTGACCTGCTGAACTTTTTTATTAATTTATTTATGAGTTTCTACAATACAACAGGAAAAAAACCCACCAGCAAAAAATAGATTTATACAGTGCAAACTAAACATGACTAATATACAATTCATAACAATAAAGAAAAAGCACCCAAAATTTAAAATCATATAAAGTTAGTATCCTCCCCACCCTCACACTACACAACTCCAAGCCAACCATTTCAATGTAAAGAAAAGTTAAACAGAGCTTTTGTCACCACAGAGCTGTAAATATAAAAAAAGTATATTGCCTACTACCTATAAACTGTAATAAAACCGTAAAACCAGAAAAAAAAAGCTGAAAGTAAGGGAATAAAATACAAAAAGGGATAAACCTTTAATCTAAAGAGGAATTATGAAAATATTCAAGGTCCCCACAACTTATGGAACTTAATGTCCGAATTAATAAGTGAATAATGAATCTTTTCAAGGTCTAAACAGGACATAATGTCTCTAAGCCATTGAGTATTGAGTGGGTGGGGCAACATCTCTCCACCTAAGAAGAACTAAACGCCTAGCCAAAAAAGAGGTAAAAGATAACGTTTGACGTTTAGTCAGACTCAAATGCATGTCAACTTCACCTGAGGTGCCAAAAAGAGCAATTTTAGCTTCTAAGTGGCAATTAAGAATATGGGATAAAGTTGAAAAGACTTCTCTCCAAAATTTCTCCAAACTAGGACAAGCCCAATACATACGGAAGAGAGAAACCTCGCCCCCATAACACTTGTCACAAAAGGGACTAATATCAGGATAGAACCACAATAATTTAGTTTTAGACATACGAGCCCTATGTACAACCTTGAACTGCAAAAGACAGTGGTGAGCGCATAAAGAGGTTGAGTTAACTGAATTAAGAATTGAATCCCAAACCTCGTCGGACAGAGAAATATTTAAATAATGCTCCCAAGCAGTTCTAGTTTAATCAAAGGGGGCACGCCTCAAGGTCGCTAATTTATCGCGAATAGTAGATATTAAACCTTTACCCAATGGATTTATAGAAAGAAACAAGTCCAGAACATTTTTTTCCGGCACCTCAGGAAAGTTTGGTATTGAAGGGTTGATAAAATGTCTAATTTGAAGATAACTAAAAAAATGAGTATTAGGTAGGTTAAACTTTGCAGACAATTGTTCAAAAGTTGCAAAGCGATTATCTATGGAAAGATCTTCAAAGCACCTAATGCCCATTCTGTGCCAGACATGAAATGTTAAGTCTTGCATAGAAGGTCAGAAAAGATGGTTATGTAAAATAGGACTAGAGAGAGAGAAACCATGAAGACCATAATATTTTCTGAACTGAGCCCATATTCTCAAAGTATGTCTAAAGAGAAGATTAACAATTAGTTTAGGCAAATGACAAGGAAGTGCAGATCCAAGAAATGCGGAAATGGAGAAACCCTTATTAGAGTTAAACTCCATTGCCACCCATTTTGGGCAGTCAGACTGATTATAAAAGAAAGACCAAAAAATACGACGACGTATATTGGCTGCCCAGTAATACAAGTGAAAATTAGGCAAGGCCATGCCACCTTCCCTTTTAGGTTTTTGAAGGTGAACTTTATTAAGTCTGGAGTGTTTGCCCTTCCATAAATAGGATGAAGTAATAGAATCTAACGAATCAAAAAAAGCTTTAGGAATAAAAATTCGTATAGATTGAAATAAGTATAAAAATTTAGGGAGGATATACATTTTAACAACATGAGTTCGACCTACCAGAGACATGGACAGGGGTGACCAATGTGCCAAACTCTGTTTTGTATGATTTAAAAGATTAGTAAACATTTTCTCGAAAAAGACGCTTAAAATTCCTTGTTATTGTAATACCGAGGTAAGTAAAAGGGAGGTTATGAAATTCTAATATTTGTGCTTCTCTGTTAATTGGGAAAAGTTCACTCTAATGTAAATTAAGTTTGTATCTGGAAGGTTGGCTAAATTTATTAAGAAGTGAAAATATTGGGGGTAAGGAGGTAGTTGGATTTGATATAAAAAGTAAAAGATCATCAGCATAAAGAGAAACTTTATGCTCCACACCCCGCCTCTGAATCCCTGTCAATCCAGCACAGCTACGAAATGCAATCGCCAGTGGCTCTATGGCCAGATCAAAAAGTAAGGGACTTAAAGCGCACCCTTGTCGGGTGCCACATTTAAGGTTAAAGGGCTGGGATTGCTGAGAGATGGTCAAAACAGAAGCAATGGGGTATGAATATAGCAATTTAATCCATGCAACAAAATTTTTTCCAAAATCAAATTTTTCTAAAACCGCAGAAAGATAGTTCCACTCCACACGATCAAATGTTTTCTCCGCATTAAGAGAGATGACACATTCAGGAATCCCAGTTGAAGGTGAATATAAGATATTAAATAGACACTGTATATTAAAAAAAGGGAGGCAATTTTTAATAAAACCAGTTTGATCTTCAGAGATAATTGAGGTATAATGTTCTCCAATCAACGAGCCAAAACTTCAGCCAAAATTTTAACCTCAACATTTAACAAAGAAATCCGCCTATACGAAGAACACTCTGTTGGGTCTTCACGTTTTTTCGCTAAAGGAATGATATTTCATTCTCCTTTTCATTGACTACAGCTGTGCCTTTACTACCATTGTTCCAAATAAACTGATTTCTAAGCTCCGGAACCTGGGCCTTAGCACTCAGATCTGCAGCTGGATCTTCAACTTCCTCACAGACAGGACCCAGGCTGTAAAAACAGGGGACAAGCTCTCCTCTACAATCACTCTGAGCACCAGTGCCCCACAAGGCTGTGTACTCAGCCCACTGCTGTACTCGCTGTACACCCATGATTGTGTAGCCAAGTTTCCATCAAACTCAATTTATAAGTTTGATGATGACACAACAATTGTAGGCCGTAATGATGAGTTTGAGTACAGAGAGGAAAGTAAGAACCTGGTGGCATGGTGCGAAGACAGTAACCTATCCCTCAACGTCAGCAAGACGAAGGAATTGGTTGTTGACTTCAGAAGGAGTAATGGACCGCATCACCCAATTTACATCACTGATGCGCAAGTGGAACAGGTCAAAAGCTTTAAGTTCCTCGGGGTCAATATCACAAATGACCTGACTTGGTCCAACCAAGCAGAGTCCAATGCCAAGATGGCCTACCAGCGCTTTTACTTCCTGAGAAAACTAAAAAAAATTTGGCCTGTCCCCTAAAACCCTCGCTAATTTTTATAGATGCACCGTAGAAAGCATTCTTCTAGGGTGCATCACAACCTGCTATGGAAGTTGTCCTGTCCAAGACCGGAAAAAGCTGCAGAAGATCGTGAACACGGCGCAGCACATCACACAAACCAATCTTCCGTCCTTGAACTCACTTTACACCACACGCTGTCGGAGCAGTGCTGCCAAGATAGTCAAGGACACGACCCACCCAGTCAACACACTTTTTGTCCCTCTTCTCTCCGGGAGAAGGCTCAGGAGCTTGAAGACTCGTACGACCAGATTTGGGAACAGCTTCTTTCCAACTGTGATAAGACTGCTGAACAGACCCTGACCCGGATCTGGGCTGTACCCTCCAAGTATCCGGACCTGCCTATCGGTCTTTTTTGCACTACCTTACTTTCCATTTCTCTATTTTCTATTTATGATTCATAATTTAAATATTTAATATTTACTATCAATTTGTAATTCAGGGAGCAGGAAGTGCAGAATCAAATATCGCTGTGATGATTGTACGTTTTAGTATCAATTGTTTGGCGACAATAAAGTATAAAGCATTTGCCTCATTAAATGATGCTGGTAATTTACGATGTTCAAACGAATCGGATAAAACTAAGAATAATTGAGGCAAGAGGAGTGAGGAAAATGATGTATAAAATTCTGCAGAAAACCCGTCAGGTCCAGGAGATTTACCAGACTGCAGTGCAGAAATGGCTAAGGATATTTCCTCTAGTGATAACGGCTCATTAAGTTTTACTTTGATATCAGGAGAAAGCAAAGGAATATTTAAACTATATAAGAAATGCTCGACAGAAATGCTATTATTTAAAGATTCAGAGGTATAGAGTCCAGAATAATAATTCTTAAATGTATCATTAATTTCAGAATGATTCAAGGTAATATTCCCATTTCCCATTTGAATTTTTGTAATTTGTTGTTTAGCTTTAGAACGTCTTAGTTGGTTGACTAAAAATTTACTGGATTGATCACTGTGAATATAAAACTGGCTCTTACTTTCGATAAGTTGGCGTTCAATTGGGTGAGTGGAAATAAGGTCAAACTTAGTTTGAAGTTCCACTCGCTTCTTGTACAATTCCGGATATTTGGTCTGGGCATATAATTGGTCTGTTGCTTTAATTTGACGAACCAAATCTAATCGCTCTGTATAGGTCATTCTTTTCAAATTCGCAGTATATGAAATTATTTGACCCCTCAGATAAGCTTCCATGGCATCCCAGACAACCTGAGTTGAGATTTCAGATGACATGTTAGTATTTAAGAAAAAAGTTATCTGGTCCCTCATAAATTTTACAAAATCATTATCCGACAACAGGGTCGGATTAAAACGCCAGTGTTTATTCATAGGGGGAAGACCAGGAAGAATTATAGACAGGGCAACTGGGGCATGATCTGAAATCAACATACTCTGATAATCACAACAGCGAACAGATGGAATCAGCAGGTTATCAATTTAAAAATAATCAATTCTAGTAAAAGTATGATGGACGTAAAAAAAAATAATCTCTCTCACTTGGATGGAAAAAACGCCATACCTCGGAGATACCATAATTAGAAAGGAAGGACTGAATTGATAAAACAGATTTACTTGGTAGTCTAGAACAGAAGACGATCGATCCAAAACTGGATCTAACCAACAGTTAAAATCACCGCCCAATATAAGAGAATATAAACTCAGGTCAGGCAATAAAGAGAAAGAACGATCAAAAAACTCCACATCATCCGAATTGGGAGCGTACAGGTTAGCCAAGACTACCATAGTATTATACAATTTCCCAGAGACAATAATAGATGAACTTTGGTGGGGGGGGGGGGGGACGGACAGACGGGAGTGGGTCGGACCACCGCCGCAGCTGGTGGGCCATTTTACTCCTGTCACTGTGGGGCGAGCACAGATAATCAATAAAACCATATCTTAGCAACGTGTACGCCAACAATAAATGAACTTTAACTTCAAATACTGTTTTTAATTTGAGAATACCACAATCTGCAGATTTAGATTTTCTAATGTAAATTTACAAATTATATTGGCCAAGATGCTAGTTTCTGATGGATCTTTATCTCTCTTAAAAAGCATCAATCAAATTCTACCTTATTGTGATCACTGTTCCCCAGAGTTTGCCTTAATGCAGGCTCATTAGTTAACAACACCAATAAACATTAAATATATATTTTTTAAAAACGCAGTCAGTTTTCCTGGATATCTTACCTACATTTACTTTCAATCAATACAATCAAAAATTAATCAGCAATTTACCATAATATTGCTACAATGATGCTACAATACTATAAATTGCACACTGCACATTTACATGGAGACGTAATGTAAAGATTTTTACTCCTCATGTGCGTGAAGGATCTAAGTAATAAGGTTGATTCAATTCAAATCAAAATGCTTTAATGGGTTAAAAAAGGAAAGAGTGACCATTAAGCAGAAAAAAATATTAAAGGTGGTAAATAAAGGCATCAAAGTGCTCATGGCTGTGTTTTTGATGGTAAGGTTAACTAGAGGAGGTAGAAATGCAGAATTTGAAGAGAAGGTGGCAGACAGTACAACTGCAGGATAGCAGACACAGGAATAGGTCAGGTAATGTGTAGTTTGAAGCCAAAGAGCATTAGATTACATTCTCAAGGATCCAAGCTACCTTTGAGTGAAGCAGATGTTTGCAGAGTCTTAGGCTCGTATTGGTGGATGGTGCCAATAATATCTGGATCTGAATCAAAATGATCACGACTGTTTTTCCAAAAGTTAGCTGGAGAAATGAGGAGGCAGCCATGTTCTGGAAGTATACCCTGTAACTTCTTCAACCCTGGAAGTAGATCAGTGACTTGGAGACAGATATTTTCTAGGCTCTTCATGCCAGTACTGTTAATGATAGAAGAATGCAAGTTACTAACAGCTCATAATATATATTTTTTACATACTATATTGGCATGGTTTGATTTTGTATTCTGTTTACATGTTGACAAACTGTGGCAGCTGAGTGAATACTACGTTTATGTCATAGAAAATTACATAACAATAAAACATCTTTGTTCATTGACTTTGCATTGACACTTTCTAGAGCAATCCAGTTAGTGCATTGTTCAGTTTCTCTATTTCCTTACATTGTTTTTCTATGAAGTATTTACATCTTTTTATTGCTCTCTACTCATGTAGCTGTGACTGGGCATGTCTTTTTCTTATATGGGCCACTGATTTCTTTGCCAGTTACTTGAAATGTGCCCTCTTTCTATCAACCTTTCACCCACTGGGAATTCCATTTTGTTATAGAAAATAAACTTCCTGATTTTATCTGCCAAGCTGCAAATCTCTGCTTTCTCGGTTCCAGCTTCTCCTGTCTATTCAGATAACTAATTCCTCAGCCTTAAAATCATGTCAGTAAACTTATTGCTTCTTCTGCAAAGTTTTCCGCTTAACTGTGGAGCTAGAGACAATGGGCAGTCTGAAGCTACACTACAGTATTGCATTATTGCAGTTAAACTTCTCATCATTTATACTCTTTGCCTCCATTTATGAACTACGGGACTCCAACTGCTTTATTCAATTATTCCCTAATCTCAATGAGTTACACAAAATGAAACTTTTCGGCATATATAGGTCTTTTTATTCTTTCTTACAAAATGTAGCATCTCATGTTATAGCAGTGAATTTCATCTGCCATTCAATTATCCTTTTGAATCGCCTGACCTTTTTTTAAGTTCATAGATAACTTCCTTAGCATTTAGTATATCTCCAGGTTCCTTGTCATTTATAAATCTCAATATCATACCCTGTACTCCCAAGCCCTTGTCATTATTGTACGAAATAAAAGAGCAGTCACAAAATTAAAGCCTGGGAAACAGCATTGCATAATTTTCTCTAGACTAAACAGTCATTCACGACAACTGACCCTCCAATTTGAATTTACGCTATTGATGTTCCTTTTATTCTGTTAATTTTCTGAACAAACTTCAGATATGGTACAATATCCGACTTCATTTAAAAATCAATGCTCACAACATCAATTGCCACTTTCTTATTTAACCACCAATACCTCATCAAAAAACTAAGGAGAAGTTCAGTAGAAGTTCAAATCATCATTCAATTAACAATATTTAGCAAATTATATTGTTAATTGAATGATGATTAAATTATTAAATTATTAATTTGCTAAACAATATTAGCAAAAAAATCAATCACTATTAATTAGAAGTAAAAATCAACAATCAAGGTAATAACCCTGTTTCACATTCATATTATTTGCTCTGGATACAAAAAAAGTTTAGTTGCATGAAATGCTTTATCATATTGCATCTATACATGTTGACTATTTGGTTGTGCTCTTCCTGCATCTTGTTTTTCCCCACCTCATTACTGCCAACCATTTGGGATTGAGGACAACCTGACTGTGAGGAGAGACAGATACTAGATCTAAAATTATTTTAATGTGATAATGATAATGCACATCAGTCACCATCTGGTTGTTCGAGTCTTGAATAAGCTAGGCAGAGATTCTGGACTATCAGCACAGGAGCACCACAGGGATGTGTACTTAGCCCCCTGCTCTACTCACTTTACACTGTGTGACTAAGTACAGCTCCAACACCATGTACAAGTTTGCTGATGGCAGCACTGCTGTGGGCTGTATCAAAGATGGTGATGAATCAGCATACAGAAGGGAGAATGGAAATTTGGCTGAGTGGTGTAATAATAACAACCTCTCACTCCATGTCAATAAGACCAAGGAAACGATTATAGACTTCAGGAGAGGGAAACCAAAGGTCCACGAGCCAGTAATCGGAGGATCAGAGGTGGAGAGGGTCAGTAACTTTAAATTCCTGGGTGTCACTATCTCAGAGGACCTGTCCTGAACCAATTATATAAATATTATTGTGAAGACAGCACAGCAGTTTGCAAGAGGTTCGGCATGTCTTCGAAAACGGTGGCAAACTTCTAAAGATGCGTGGTGGAAAGTATGCAGACTGGCTGCGTTACGGCTTGATATGAGAACATCAATACCTTTGAGTGGAAAGTCCTACAAAAGGTAGTGGATTCAGCTCATGGGTAAAACCCTTCCAACCACTGAGCGCATCTACATCAAGTATTGCCATAGAAAAGCAACATCCATCATCAAAGAACCTCACCAACCAGGCCATGCTCTTTTCTCGCTGCTGCCATCGGGTAGATGGTACAAGATCCTCAGAACTCACACCACCAGCTTCAAAAGCAGTTACTACCCCTCAACCGTCAGGATCTTAACCAAAAGGGGATAAGTGCACTGATTCTACTTCTGGTGTTCCACAGCTTTAAGTACCCTTTATCTTGTTATTTCATACTTGTTATTGATTGCTATTTATTTGTATCTGCATTTGCACAGTGTGCTGTTCATTGATCCTGTTTACAGTTACTGTTCTATAGATTTGCTAAGTATGCCCACAGAAAAAAAATCTCAGAGTTGTATGTGGTGACATGTATATACTCTGGTAATAAATTTTACTTTGAATTTTAGATTCTGCCGTACAGAACAGAAGACAAACATATGGTTGCACACACAGACGTACGACACTCGTCATCTTCCTTCTCAAAACACATCTATTTTTCTCCTTTTTGCCTCCCAAAATAAGACACATATTATAAATAAACAAATCCTTTCCTACCTGTCTTGAAAGACATGATTTCTTACTTCTTCCACGAGCTGAAACACTTTTGAGAGTGGGGCACGGAATACATCAACAGCAATTAAGTTTTTGTTCCAAGGGGATACGATGGCTTTTACAAATATCTGTTGTATATATGCAACTGGGGGTCCAAAATACTACAAAGAAAAAAAGTAGAAAAACACATAAGAATTTATGGAGTGACTCAAAAACAGATTTTGGATGGCATGTTCACTGCTGTATAAAATGTTCCGGATGTGTCAGTCTGCTGCTGTCATTTAACAACCAACCAGTGAATTTTCATGTACAGTCGGCCTTCCGTATCCGCGGGTTCAACCAACTGCGGATCGGGATCGGAGAAAACCCCGGAAGTTCTCTCTGCAGCACTCGTCGTTTGAGCATTGTTCACCTCGCGTCTCATTCGGTTGCTACTTGTGTTGCGTGCACCCTTTGTTTCTGTGGAAAAAATGGCTCCTAAAAAGCAATTAAGTGGTCAAAGCAATTCCTCAACGGCTAAGAGACAGCGTAAAGTACTGTAATCTAGAAATGATTAAAAGTATTACTCATTGTTTCAGCATTGTTCGTTCGCTACTTATGTTGTGAGGGAAAGGAAGGAGTTTAAGGCTAGTAAGGAATGGCTGGCTAGCTATGTAAGGCGATACAGGCTCAAGAACTGAAAGATGATGGGAGAATCGGCATCAGCGTTCCCAGAAGAGCTACGATGGTTGTGTCTGTATTGAACATGTACAGACTTTTTTTTCTTGTCATTATTCCCTAAACAATACAGTATAACAACTATTTACATAGCATTTACATTGTATTAGGTGTTATAAGTAATCTAGTGATGATTTAAAGTATACGGGAGGATGTGCGTAGGTTATATGCAAATACTACGCCACTTTATATACGGGACTTGAGCATCCACCGGGGGGGGGGGGGTCCCAGAACCAAACCCCCACAGATACGGAGGGCTGACTGTATAGACTTAGGCTACCCACACTAGACCGGATAAATCTGTAACCAAAGCTTTTTCTCTTCGTTTTGACCCTCCATCCACACTGAAATGGCGTTTTCCTCCCCCAAAAACGGAGCTTTTCAAAAACGCTCTCCAGAGTGAATAAATCTGAAAATGCCTAATGGCCGGTGTAGTGTGTACAGGGTAACCAGCTCTTTTTAAAAACGCTGTCATGACGTGCTGGAACAGATGGTGGCAGCAGCGTGGCATTTCATTGTTTTCTTGAACACAACCTCCAACACCACAACAACAGTGGCGGACGGCTTCATGCGTGTGTTGCTTACTTTATTGTCTACATTAATTTCAACTCCCACCCCGCCCCCCACACACACACACAACCTAACAATTTCAGGACAGATGGCAACAAGACTGAAGCCAGAAGAGTTAGAAATGTACTCACCAACTACTTTGACCCATAACTTACTGAATACTGAATAAATAAGTATACTCACTTTGCCCTGTTTTCTGTCCTTGCTGGTATGAAGGTGGTTTACCTATTTATGCAAGTACTTCTCTGACAACAGATGCGTAACAGCCTAATGTAACATTGTATGGAAATACAAGATAACACTGATGCAGACATGTTTTATACATTTAACAAGGTGCTTTATTAATGTATTGCTTGAGCAAACATTCAATAGATGTAATTGTCACTAGCTTATGTTTGGCATAGACGTGAAAATGTTAAGGCCAAAAAAGGAAAATTGTAAGTTTCATTTTTACTCAGGTAAAAATAAAATAAAAAATAAAATCACTAGTAACTCCAGTAACTCGTTTTATTGCACATGTTAAACACAGCAAAATAATACAGAATGACAAACAAAAGTAAAGGCAAACAAATGAGGTAACAGCAAATTTCACTCTTGCACAGTAACAATTCTTACTGCAGTTAGTTGTAGCTGTCGTCCCTTTCATCAGTGAAGAGACTATGGCTGTAGGAAATGTTTCCAGGGTGACCCCTCTGTGGGAGTGGGGAAGATGTTGGTGGGGCCACGCGGGGGTCTGTGTGTCCATATGTGTAGCTATTGTAGTGGCTGTGAGGCTGGTATTGTGGCAGTGAAAAGTACTGGGGGGTGGGGGGGAGAGCAATCATGTTCCTCATCATTGCAAATCCCTCTGCAACAGAGTTAGTCAGTTTTTCAATGTTCATCGTCAGCCGGGTCATACTGTCCGTGAACTCCCTGTTGGTTGCCTCCATACGCTGCAGTGTCTTTTTTTAGTTTTAAGTCCTCCTGCATGAGAGCCAACAGCTGTCCGTCATTTGGCAATTTCCTTTTAAGTTTTTTCTAGTCTGTAACTGGACAAACGTGCACCAAGTATACTGTTTCCTCTTTGCTCGTTTTCTGTAGATGTGTCCTGCGCATGCCCAGTAGGAGGAGATTCGCCCAAATACCCGTTTTAATGTGGACGGAGGTATTTTCAAAACGCCTAGTGTGAACGCCTATCGTTTTTACGCGAAACCGGCGTTTTCAAAATTATCCAGTCTAGTGTGGACATAGCCTTAGTCATGAATGGTTTCATTAATTTAAATTTGTTTTTGTTTGTGAAGTAAAGAACTGTGAATCTTCAAATGGCATTGTTGCATTTGAAAGGAATTAGAATCTAAAGCAAAATATGCTAGAAACATTCAGGAGGTCAAGCAGCAATTGTAGAAAGAGAAACAGTCAATGTTTCGTACTGAAGATACTTAATTATAAGTTCTTTGTAATTAAAATGTTTCACATAATAGATTTAACAACTTTCGAGATGTAGCAGATTATAAAACCAATGACTGGAAAGGTACTTATAGCCCTGCAGATCAAGTCCCGATGGGGTGGGCGGCCTCACGTGGATACATTGTAAAGCAGCAAAGAAGGGTCAGTGAGCTTGCCATGTTTAACCAGACAATTATTTGAAAATAAACACGTTATCCCATTCACTGTCAAGATGAAACAGGAACTGATCTGGAAATCTATTCTTTAATATCTACTTCAAGAGATGTGACTTTATGCCAGCAGCTACAAACTGGGGGAACTCAGTGAGTCAGACAACTGAGTTAACATTCAAGATACTTAGAAGCAGGAGATCACATTTTGTCTCCAGACTGGAACATCAGCAGGATTGAGACCACAGGAATACAAGATCCATTTAATGGCAAATCTGACAATGGCACAAACAGATGTGATCTTTCATGGGATTATAGTAGCAGAGATGTGGATGGGAAAGAGTCAAGTTTACACTGATGACACGGCATTGAAAGTGAGAAGTTGGTTGTATCAACAGCTGCAATGATATTTTGTCAAAGACTGCAGTGAGGAAAAAGGTACAGGATAGTTCTTAGCTAACATTATTGAAGGAATATTGTACACAAGAAGCCTGAGAGCTAATGCTAAAAATAACATAAGTGACATAAGTAACAGAGAATACGGTCCACCTTTATTTATAAAGGTGCATGCTATTTAATTCTTAATACATTTTGTGTTGAATATCAACAACTACAATTTCTAGAACAAGATCATAAAGCCTAATAGAAAAACAAAACAATGTAGCTATGGTAAATCTGAAATAAAATAGAAAGCTCTGGAAATACTCAGCATGCCAGGCAGTATCTGTAGAGGAAGTAACAGAATTAAATATTACAACAATGACTTTTCATGTTCCTTCATATTTTGACGAGAAGATAATGGAAGGGCTTCAGAACATCAGATAGTAGGTCGCTAACCAAAGGATATCCAGTCTCTGACTAGCTCCTATCCTCACTGAATTAATGTCCAGCTGAGATTATGGTTAGTGGTAAGTGTCCAGATGTTAATGATGGTAGAAGTATTGCCACTGAAAATCAAAAGTATGTGGTTAGACTTTATTATCTTGCTGGAAGTAGCCGAAGTCTTTACTTCCGTGGTGCAAATGTCACTTTTCATTAATCAAACATGGAGTGCTTCATTTGTTATATATTTAGAGATACAGCACAGAATACGCCATTCCGGCCCTTCGAGCTGTGCCAACAGCGCCCCCCGATTTAATCATGGGACAATTTACGATGACCAATTAATTAATCATAGTCTTTGGAAGCTGGAGCAGCCGGAGGAATCCCACGTATTCCATGGGGACAACATAAAAACTACTTATAGGGGACACTGTGGTTGAACTCCTAACTCTGAGGTCTCGCGCTAACTGCTACATTACTGTACCACCCACTTAATGATGAGTTACAAATAGAATTGTACACTGTGCGGTCATCAGCCAACATCCCCACTTCTGGCCTTAGAATGACTGGACCTAGGATACTGTCCCGAGGAAGTCTTGTAGAATGTCTTGCATGACTGGACTTCAACAAACATAAACACCTGCAATAGTGCAAAGTAACACTCCAGTCATTGGAATTTATTTACAGACGTATATCAGGTCACCTTGATACCACCTGCAATTAAATGATACTTTAATGTCCAAAGAAATCTATCCCAACTCATATCTTTCATTTACATTTGGATTAAATCTGTGATGAAATCTGAAGCCAAGTAGTAGTGGCAAACTCAAATTAGGCATTGGGGAGCAGATTATTAGCAAGTAGGTAGCATTTGATTATACTATTGCTGATACCTTCCCTGCTTTAGTCGATAACTGATTGTAGACTGACTGGCTGGCAATTAGTCAGTTGTATTTTTCCTGCCTGCATAACAGAATGTACTCAGGCTATTTTTCACATTATTGGTTAAAAAGCTGGGTTACGTAATTTTTGTCAAGCTCAGGCTTATGTCGGATTAAAGACTGGAGAAGCATTAGCAAGTTAAGTTAAGAGATAATTAATGTATAAATGGCATTTCCACTAAAACCAATGCCGTAGTACCTGCCATTCATCTGCCCTTGACACACCTAGAAAACAAGGATGCTTGCAGTATGTCACAATGCCATTTCTGGATTTCACTTTGGCATTCAACACTGTTGTCCCATAACCTTGGTGAACAGTCTCCTACTCTTTGGTCTAATAGATCAATGTGCAACTGGGTGTTGACCTTCCTAACCAACAGACCTCAGAGTTGGGATGCACAACTGTTTCTCCCTCCTCATCATGCTTGACACGGGTGTCCCAGGACTATGTGCTGAACTCTTTGTACACTTTCTACACTGTACACTTTGGCCACACATGACTGCACAATAAAACACCCGAGCGATCACATTGTCATGTTCGTCAATGACACAACAGTAATGGGGCTCAACACCAACAACTATGAGATGGCCTACAGAGAGGAGATGGAAGACCTTGAGGCCTGGTACCAGACAAATAACCTCTTCCTTAATGTCAGCAAGAGAAGGGAGATTGTTATCGACTTCAGGAGAGCTCGCACTGCTCACACCCTTCTTCACATTGGTAGCACAGCAGTAGAAACTGTGAGCAGTTTTAAACTCTTGGGAATGCACATCTTGCACAACCTTTCAAGGCCCCAAAACACATCCTCTACAGTCAAGAAAGCTGACCAACATCTCTACTTTCTGAGGAAGCTGATGAGAGCTGGACTCTGCACCTCAATACTCACGACCTTCTACAGATGCACGGTTGAGAGAATCCTAACATGTGCATTACTGTGCGGTATGGAAACTGAAATGCAGTAGACAGGAGGGCTTCACAATAGGTAGTTAAAAATGCTCAACACAAGACTGGCATGAGCCTACCCACCATCAAGGACATGTATATAGAAAGGTGCCAGAAAAAGGACAGTAATATCATGAAGGATCCCACTCATCTGGCTTATGGACTGTTTGTCGCACACCCATCAGGGAAGAAATTACAAAGCAGCCCCACCAGGATCACTAGCCTAAAAAACAGTTACTTCCTCCAACCTGTCATGCTGATTAGTACAGGGGTCCCCAAACCTTTTCGCACTGTGGACCAGTTTCATATTGAGAAGATTCTTGCGGACCTGCCGACCAGTGGGGGGGGGGGGGGGGGGGGTGGTAGGGTTGCCAACGCACAAGAGTAGCAGTCAAATACGCTGGGTGTTCCCCAGGAAAGACTACAATGACCATGAAGCCTTGTGCAGGCACCAGTGCGCATGCGTGTACAATTTTTTTTCTACAAATCATTTTTGGTGATTCTGTTCGGGGCGGGGGGGGGGGTCTTATTCACGACCGGAATATCGGTGATAAGTGGCTAATACACCCAATTTCCTTCTTAAAAGGGTTTATCCAATGAATTTAATATTAAACACACAGCGCATATTTTCCTCGCGTGATTATAGTGATAAGTCAATTATCAGGGGAGTTTGAAGTAAGCGTTGAACGAACTTCCAGTAGAAGTGGTAGAGGCAGGTTCGATATTATCATTCAAAGAAAAATTAGAGTAATGTTAAAATTAGAGTAGGTGAGAGTAGCGTTCGGCATGGACTAGCAGGGGAGAGATGGCCTGTTTCCGTGCTGTAATTGTTATATAGTTATATGTCAATAGCATCATAACATTTTAAGTAATGTTTGGATATTAAACACGCAGCACATATTTTTCCCGTATGAACATATAAAATCATTGCAACACACCAATATCGCTGAATCAGTGGGAGCTCTGGGCTTGTTTTCCTGCAACAACACAGTCCTATCAAAGGGTGATGGGAGACAGTGATAGTCGAACGGGGTTCCTTATGTCCAGTCTGTTCCGCAGTTTAGTTTTCGTTGCATTCATTGCAGAGATATGTTGGAAATGGAAGCAACATTTTCAGTGCTTTCGTGGCTATCTCATGATTTTTAGCCTTGACTTTGATCCAGAATGCCGGCAGAGATGTTATGTCAAACATACTCTCCAGCCCGCTGTCATTTGCAAGCTCGAGGAGTTGATCTTCTTCCCGCACTGACATGGATGACGCGCGGGTAATGATCTCGCATGTGTAATGGCTCAACAGTGGCCGTGACAGGGAATGAGAAAAGGTGCAGCTAACTCATATTGCCAAATCTTATAGCTTCCTCGTGGCCCGGTAGCGCATCCTTTGCGGCCCGGTACCGGTCCGCGGCCGCTGGATTAGTACCTTCACCCATTAACCCACCCCATACCTAACACCACTTTATGTACATATATAGGCATCCGTAAGTCTCGTGAGACCATGGATTTGCGCCTTGGAAGGTTTCCAGGGCACAGGCCTGGGCAAGGTTGTACGGAAGACCAGCAGCTGCCCATGCTGCAAGTCTCCCCTCTCCACGCCACCGATGTTGTCCAAGGGAAGGCATTAGGACCAATACAGCTTGGCACCGGTGTCGTCGCAGAGCAATGCGTGGTTAAGTGCCTTGCTCATGGACACAACACGCTGCCTCAGCCAAGACTCGAACTAGCAACCTTCAAATCACTAGACGAACGCCTTAACCACTTGGCCACGTACCAACACTTATGTACATACAATCAATATA
Organism: Mobula hypostoma; assembly: GCF_963921235.1. Classification (NCBI taxonomy): domain Eukaryota; kingdom Metazoa; phylum Chordata; class Chondrichthyes; order Myliobatiformes; family Myliobatidae; genus Mobula; species Mobula hypostoma. The sequence continues at coordinate 145,542,627 of NC_086097.1, read as the reverse complement.
TATATATATACACTGTGACAAGAATACACATAGATTAAGATGTAGCTGGCCTGGGCTGGCACCAGTGGAATCAGCAGTTGGTCTGCCACCTGACTTCAGGAGAGAGAGAGATATGGAAACAATGGAGCAGCATTTGGAGATGTTAATGAGCGGCTCACCCTTTGAACCCCCAACTGTTTGAAGTGATGGACAGGCGATACCCCAGCAGGGGGATAAAAAGGGACAGGTTCGCTAAGGCAGGACACACACGACACCCGAGGTAACAAGACCCTGGAAGCGGTGCGTCTCTCACAGGTCGGTGGGAAGTACCGGGCCATAAACGCACAGGGTGGAAAGGCACGATCGGCGGGAACCTGGTGTGTGTCCACCCTTGCCTGGGTGCCAGGTTCACCGCAGAGAAATGGTCGTATCTGGAAACGGAGGGGTCACGGTCGGTGACCTCAGATGACATCACAAAGGACTCGTCCGAAAGCTGACTGCGAAGGTCTGTGTGTGGAAGCTGTTTTGAATATTCATTCGTTTTGCTCCCTCTCTCCTTCCCCCCACTGTCCATCACCACGGCAGCGATTACTGCGAACTGAACTGAACTAAATTGAACTGAACTTTGCGTCACTTTGAAACTGGTCATTTACCCCTAGACAACGATAGAGCTTGATTAATCCTGTTATCTTAATTCTGTGTGCATGTGTGTTTATCATTGCTGAACTGTTGCATTTATTATCCTTTTGATTAGAGTACTGTGTTGCTTGTTTCTTTAATAAAACTTTCTCAGTTCTTGTAATCCAGACTCCAACTGAGTGATCCATTTCTGCTGGTTTGGCGGCCCAGTTTCGGGGTACGTAACAACACACACAGACACAACCATACTCAAAGAGTTACTTGTACTCTGCGTTTTTAGGAATTGTTTTTATATTTGTATTTATTGTGTCTTTTATGATCATTGGGGATTTATGTTGCATTGGGTCTGAAGTAACAATTATTTTGTTCCCCTTTGCACTCGCATACTGAAGAATGACAATAAAAAATGAAAAATGAAGAGGTGAGCTTGAACAAGAATTAAAGTTGGAGAATGCTGTAGAAGCGCAAATAAACTTCCTGTGGTGGAGTGTATCTGTTATCAAGATCAAACCTAACACCTAGGAATGTTTCAATGTTCAGAATTAGCAAACCCACTTGGCAAGGAGGAAAATTTTCAACCTTGTTGGTCTCAAGGTTTAAGGTTCCCTTTATACAATACTTCATGGAAGCACTAGAATATTCTACTATTATCCAACCGGTACTATTTTTAAAAACGAAATTTATAACCGTAAGGTAAAGAACTAAATTATTCAAGTGAATAAATTATTGTTAGCTACCTCTATCAATGGTATGAGGCCTCTGGAAGAACTGCAAAAGTATCCAAAATAAATCATATGTGATAAAAAAAAGATATGATGAAACTAAGATATGATGAAACAATCAATGTATGTGAAGTACTGCAAGTTACAACCAAAAACAAGACAATCTGTCATCAAAAATGCTTTAAAGCTCATAACATATTCACATTGTCATTATTGTAATGGGAATTTCTGGAGAGTAAAGATTAAAAAGAATAATATCCAATAACTTATAAGATAAAGTTACTACAAATAACAATAAAAATCTAAGCAAAGTAGTAAGATTTCAGATTTAACTTTAATTATTGAATTTTGTTTTCTAGAATTGGCTTACTACTTAAATAGCAAAAACCTTGGGTACAAGATCTGTGATGAGAAGTATTCTTCGGCAGTGAGAGAGCTTCTGCATGTATATGCCATTTGAAAATACAATCTGTAATTAGTGAATGTCAAGAAAGGAAATTATCCAGTGAGAATAACTAAACCCAATTCTTTTGTTATCTTATATTTAAATAGTAATACACAAAAATTGAGAGGCAAGATTAAAAAAGATATTTAGTTCAATAAGTAGTGAGATAGCAGGTAAAATAAGGAAAGCAATCCAGTTGGAAATAATGAAACTAAAATAATAAGAGGAGGAGTGAAAGCTCACAGACCATAAGATGGATAGACAGACAGTCAATCAAGAGGAACACATAGCAGGTGGATAGAAATTAATGTTACTCCATGACAATAGGCAACTGTGCCATTTTGTGTCCTCAAGCTGGTGGATAAGCAAAAATCAGCAGCTTGCCAGTGCACAATATTTGAGACTGAATATTTCATTCAATACAAATTTTATTCTGATATTTAAGCAAGGGAATGTTATTTACTGCTTAATTTCATCTGGGAATTCAAATTGTTGTCCTTTTATCGGAAAATGATTACATGAGAACAAGATTAGAAGCAAATCTTTTATAGAAGGATTTACTTTCTATATTACTCAGCATCATCTTGTAGTCCCCATTGTCTTAAGAGCTAATTATTTTCCTTTCTATGGATGCTGTTTTAAATATTACTTTAGCTACTGAAATTGCAAATGCATTGACAATCCTGATTATATTGATAGCATTTTTTTTCCCAATGATGGACCAGCCACAAAAGCTTTGCAACTCAAAATAAATGCTTTTCTGGATTTATCCACAAGTTAATTACAAGGAAGAAAGTGCATTAGGGCTAATTTAAATTATTTAAACAAACTGTAATGAAAGAGAATACATTATACTGAAATGCTATTAACTTCCTCATGGGCTGTAATTTCCAGATAATTTGTAAACTTACCCAATCCGGTCTATCAGTCTGCTCGGTGTGTCCTGGATTTGCTTCAGTTGGGGGCACGGAGTAATCCTTTACAGGTGTTGTAAACTCTACTGGCCCTGTTCCTGGCAGAGGTAGTTTCAATAAGGGATAACTATGATAAACAAAAAACAAACAATAAAAATAAATATCTCAAAAAAAAACAATATACATATTTTTCAATTCTCCCTATCCCATTTCATGCTAATTCATAGATTATGCATTAACAGCATAGGGTTAACATAATAGTTGTCATTTCCAAGCAATTCCAGTTATTTGCTGCATAATAATCCTAAATATTGCAAATATTCATCATCAGTTTATTAAACTAATGCTGTACAATATTAAGATAGATTTACATAATTTCTTGAACTTCTGATTAAAACAGGGGACCTCCTTCAAAATTCATAACTCCTGTATGGTTTTATCTGATGCAATTAATTAATTTACATGTAGTAACTAATGGCTTAGTAATTGTAGAAGCATTATAAAATACTTTTTAGGCCCATAAATCAGGACATACAGTGGCATGCAAAAGTTTGGGCACCTCTGGTCAAAATTTCTGTTACTGTGAATAGTTAAGTGAGTAGAAGCTGAACTGATCTCCAAAAGTCATGAAGTTAAAGATGAAACATACTTTTCAACATTTTAAGCAAGATTAGTGTATTATTTTTGTTTTGTACAATTTTAGAGTGAAAAAAGGAAAGGAGCACCATGCAAAGGTTTGGGCACCCCAAGAGATTTGAGCTCTTAGATAACTTTTACCAAGATCTCAGACCTTAATTAGCTTGTTAGGGCTATGGCTTGTTCACAGTCATCGTTAGGAAAGGCCAGGTGATGCAAATTTCAAAGCTTTATAAATACCGTGACTCATCAAAGCTTGTCCCAACGATCAGCAGCCATGGGCTCCTCTAAGCAGCTGCCGAGCACTCTGAAATTAAAATAAATGATGCCCACAAAGCAGTAGGCTATAAGAAGATAGCAAGGCGTTTTCAGGTAGCCATTTCCTCAGTTCGTAATGTAATTAAGAAATGGCAGTTAACAGGAATGGTGGAGGTGAAGTTGAGGCCTGGAAGACCAAGAAAACTTTTCGAGAGAACTGCTTGAAGGATTGTTAGAAAGGCAAATCAAAACCCCTGTTTGACTGCAAAAGACCTTCAAGAAGACTTAGCAGACTCTGGAGTGGTGGTCCACTGTTCTACTGTGTAGCAACACCTGCACAATATGACCTTCATGTAAGAGTCATCTGAAGAAAACCTTTCCTGTGTCCTCACCAAAAAATTCAGTGTCAGAAGTTTGCAAAGGAACATCTAAACAAGCCTGATGCATTTCGGAAACAAGTCCTGTGGACTGATGAAGTTAAAATAGAGCTTTTTGGCCACAATGAGCAAAGGTATGTTTGGAGAAAAAAGGGTGCAGAATTTCATGAAAAGAACACCTCTCCAACTGTTAAGCATGGAGGTGGATCGATCATGCTTTGGGCTTGTGTTGCAGCCAGTGGCACGGGGAACGTTTCACTGGTAGAGGGAAGAATGAATTCAATTAAATACCAGCAAATTCTGGAAGCAAACATCACACCATCTGTAAAAAAGCTGAAGATAAAGAGAGGATGGCTTCTACAATAGGATAATGATCCTAAACACACCTCAAAATCCACAATGGACTACCTCAAGAGGCGCAAGCTGAAGGTTTTGCCATGGCCCTCACAATCCCCCGACCAAACATCATCAAAAATCTACGGATAGACCTCAAAAGAGCAGTGCATGCAAGATGACCCAAGAATCTCACAGAACTAGAAGCCCTTTGCAAGGAAGAATGGGCGAAAAAGCCCCCAAACAAGAATTGAAAGACTCTTAGCTGGCTACAGAAAGCGTTTGCAAGCTGTGATACTTGCCAAAGGGGGTGTTACTAAGTACTGACCATGCAGGGTACCCAAACTTTTGCTTCGGGCCCTTTTCCTTTTTTGTTATTTTGAAACTGCAAAAGATGGAAATAAAAAAGTAATCTTGCTTAAAATACTAAAGAAATGTGTCATCTTTAACTTTATGCCTTTTGGAAATCAGGTCCTCTTTTACTCGCTTAGCTATTCACAGTAACAGAAATTTTGACCGAGGGTGCCCAAACTTTTGTATGCCACTGTACATTGGCATTTTTTTCTGATTTTCATCAAATTAATAATCTTCATCATTTACCATTTAGTAGCTGCTCCAAAAGCACATCTGTTTACCATTAAAAATGTAATCTTTTGAATTGTCAAATTAATAACGAGCTTGGTAAATAGTATCAATGTGTAACATATAAATACAATAATGCTAGATCAGATATAACATTTTATTTATAATTGTGCAATTCATCACATTATTTTCTTTCTACCATCCTCCATTACATATTTGCAAATACAAGTATTCTACATAACTGATGACTGTACAGCTAATAGTGCTCCCCAGATATGTCAAGTTGCAAGGTTGAAATTTAACATTACTGAAATTTTTCTGTAGCCTCATAACTAAAAAGAAATAGTTGAGGACATTAAAAAGCAATACAAATTCATATTACTCTTCAGAGAAACTGAATTTCTGTTTCCCTAGAAACAATAAAGTGCAGTTTTATTATACCTTTAAGAGTGAAGTAAACAAAAGGCACTGATAGCATCAAATTTGGTCATAAACTACAGCTTGAAATATTAGGGCAAGAAAACCAAAAGTTTGTATATGAAGGCAGGGTTTAAAATATAGCTTGAAGCAGAGAGATAGAGAGAGCACGTGTACCAGAAAGCAGAGAACCAGAGAGAGCATATGCACCAGAAAGACCACGTGCACCAGAAAGAAACAATAAGACAGAGTCGATGAGAATATGGGGACAATTAAAAAAATATCAAATTCATGGACTAACCTCATTTCAGTTCCTTCAATTTCTTAAGTACTTTATTTTCAGTGGTATTAGTTACTACAAGTTCCTTACTTCCATTAAGGCTTTTAGTTCCACCAGAGTTCCATTCTTTCCTAATTTTTGCTACATTTACGTTTTCCATTGATTGTTAAGATACTGTAGATCCATAATATTCCTCAATCATTTCCTCAGTCATGCAGTTTCATTGGTCATTATCTCCATTGGATTCACACTTATATTTTGCTTTTGATATAGTTTTTTAATATAATATACTCATACTTATTATTTCATGCTAATCTATTCTTATTACTGACTTCTGTTTTACAGATTTTCCAGTAATTTTTCGATGCTTCCAAAAACACACTGAATTCTCATGCTTATTATCCTTCCTGGCAATATTATAAGCCACTTGAATTAATCTAATGTACTCTCTTTAACTTCCACAGTTGGTTATGGTTGGCTCACTTTTCTAATAGGCTTCAAGCTCAAGCAACACAAGCAACCCTGACAAAGGGTCTCGGACCGAAACGTCGACTGTACCTCTTCCTAGAGATGCTGCCTGGCCTGCTGCGTTCACCAGCAACTTTGCTGTGTGTTGCTTGAATTTTCAGCATCTGCAGAATTCCTCGTGTTTACGGCTTCAAGCTCAAGTCTAGTTTCTATGTCTCTCTTGACCTGCATTGAAAATCCTAAGCTATTGTGATCACTTTTACCAATGACATTTTCTTTTTCCAATTATTAATTAATTATATTTCAACACCCCACCCGAAATTTAGCAGTAATATTAAAAAGGGACAATGAGACTTCTCTCGATATAGTTCACAAAATTTCCTGTGGCCAGTTTGATTTCTGAAACATTTGATATTGAGACCAGGCTTGAAACCCAATTCTCCACCTTAAAGTCACCAAAAATTAACTAAACAAAATAACTGTAAGTGAAAAGTGAATGCAATAATTTCCATTGGGATTTACTGTTCTCACTGTCAAACTACATTCTCCAAGGTCTGATGTGATTTTCAATGCCATTCACACGAAGCTGACAGTTTGAGTTTTTTTGAATTGTAACTGCAGATTCAATTCCATTTTTATTTCTGCCGTTTATTTTTGTAACCCAGTTTATGTACTTTTTAATGGCAATAGTAAAATGTTCAACTAAATTTCTAAATTATTATAGATATTGGTTATATTTTTCCATCCATTAAACAGTTAAATTTATATAATGGCTGTACAGAAATGTACAGTTCTTATATAGGCCACAGATGGACATTGAGTTGCATGTGACTTTCCATAAAATGCTGGTAAGAAGGATAGTTTTGAATATTGGCTTCTCTCTTATCTTATCACAAAGAACTTGTATTAACTTCCTTAACAACTTGAATACTTCCTTTTCCGTGATGACACCAAAACTAGCATTTTATTCTTTACTCTTAACTCGATTACTTGAGGCTTGATTAAGTAAATTGTCTGTTGTTTTTGCAATATCCGTCTTTTTATTTGTAAATCTAGAAAATAAACACATTATCCCACTGATGTCTATGATAAATCAATGGACTCTCACAGCTACGTACACTATACCTCGTCCCACTCTCCTACTTGTAAAAACGCCATTCTCTTCTCTCAATTCCTCTGTCTCCACCGCATCTACTGTAAAGATGAGGCTTTTCATTCTAGAACAAAGGAGACGTCCTCCTTTTTCAAAGAAAGGAGCTTCCCTTCCTCCACCATCAATGCTGTTCTCAACCGCATCTCTTCCATTTCATGCACATCTGCTCTTCCCCATCCTCCCACCACCCTACCAGGAATAGGGTTCCTCTGTCCTTACCCACCACCCATCAACTCCGTGTCCAGCATATAATTCTCTGAAACTTCTGCCACCTCCAACTGGATCCTACCACCAAACACATCTTTCCCTCTCCTCAACTTTCTGCTTACCATAGGGATCACTCCCTACACAATTTGTCCCTCCCCACTGATCTCCCTCCTGGCACTTACCCTTGCAAGCAGAACAAGTTCTACACCTGTCCCTACACCTCCTCCCTCACTACCCTTCAGAGCTCCAAACAGACTTTCCAGGTGAGACAACACTTCACCTGTGAGCCTTTTGGGGTCATACACTGTGTTCGGTGCTCCCGATGTGACCTCCTGTATATCGGTGAGACCTGACGTAGATTGGGAGACCGCTTCACCGAGCATCTATACTCTGTCTGCCAGAACAAGCAGAATCTCCCAGTGGCCACCCATTTTAATTCCACTTCCCATTCCCATTCTGCTATGTCCATCCATGGCCTCCTTCACTGTTGCGATAAGGCCACACTTAGATTGGAGGAACACCACCATATATTCCGTTTGGGTAGGCTCTGACCTGATGGTATGAACATCGATTTCTCAAATGCACCCCCCTCCCTCACCATTTCCCATCCCCTTTCCCCCTCTCATGTTATCTCCTGCCCACCCATCACCTCCCTCTGTGCTCCTCCCCCCCCCCTTTCTTCCATGGTCTTCTGTCTCTTTCACCAATCAACTTCCTAGCTTTTTGCTTCATCCCTCCCCTTCCTAGTTTCATCTCCATCACCTGATGTTTCTCTCTCACCTCCCCCGACCTTTCAAATCTACTCCTCAGATTTTTTTCTCCAGTCCTGCTGAAGGGTCTCAGCCGGAAACGGCGACTGTGCTTACTTCTATAGATGCTGCCTGTCTTGCTCAGTTCCTCCAGCATTTTGTGTGTGTCACTTTATTTCATGAAGGACTTTGATTCAAAATGTCGACTGTTCACTTTCCTCCATAGATACTGCCTAGCCTGTCGAGATTCTCCAGCATCTCATGCGTTACTTCAGATTCCAACATCAGCAGTCTCTTCTGTTTCACTTTATTCCGCATATACTCTTTTCAATGTAATTTTAATACTGGATACCAAGATTAATGCACTCATCATTTAAAATAACTCCTTAAAATACCATTTCAGTCACTTATTTAGGACAATTCTTAAACAACAAAAAGAAACCATGAAAGTAGACGGAATTCTCTTTATTTATTTGGGCACTATGCTGCTTAATTGGGGCAGAAGACTGTTGCTGAACATTTTCTAACTGGTGTGAGACACATGCAAGTCATGTGGTCGTTAGACACTACATCATGCTTAGAGCGAACAGTTTTAAAATAGCATCATTTGTGTGAGCTTATCATCAACAAGCAGTCATTTTTTGTTGTTGATAGTTTCCTCATTTGAAGAGCAATGATAGTAGCGCATGACTATATAGAGAAAAGAACCACTGGCAAAAATGTGAATCTCACCATTGCTGCTGAGCATTCAAAATGAAGCAATTAAATAAAAGGAATATCTGGAATAAAAGACTGGTATCTATAAGGTCCTTCAGCTCTATATGTCACCCAGACCCACCAATGCAATTGACTTCTTGACTCCCTCATCAATTAAAGGACAATTAGGCATGAACCATGAATGTTCAGATACCACGAGCACATACAAACATCAACTGAAGAAATTTTCTGAAGATACCATTTTTATCTTGTTGCTTTTATTTTCGGAGGGCAGCATGGTTAAATGGGGGATGTTGGATGAGGACATTTGTCGGTGGATGCTAGTGCAAGGCCTATCTTCCCACACACTTCACTAAATCAGCTGACAGTAACTTAGAATTCATCCACAGAATACATTTTGCAGCTCAACTATTGAGGTGTAGGTGAAATTGTTTCTGGTGTTGTAGTCACCCTAAGTGGAACTATTCCCCATTAGTTCTGAAAGATACCTCCATACCATTGGGAAGCTTGTTGGAGGTATGGCACAAGATTAATGTGAGACAACAATGCAGCTTTCTCTGATACCAGCCTTCACTGAATTCCGCTCTCTTGTTGAACATTAGTTAATTTCTAAGCTCATATACTGGCATGAGTGAAAACAGAATTGACTCAAATTTTAGGGGTAGCTGAATATGAGGAGAGCGTTCCAAGGTCATTCATGCTTCAGTAAATGTCAACAGCAAAGCCAGAAAACAAAACACTTTACTTATGATTGACTTGTCTCATTTGATCTTCAGGATATCATTACAAGAATGCCTCAGGGCAGTGCTTAAACCGTATTATCCTGAAAAAAATATCTGCCGTCAAATAGTCGAAAGAGGGAAAGAAATACAGGAGACTGCAGCAGCTGGAACTCTGGAGCAACACACAAAAAGCTGAAAGAAATTGTGAACAGCGTTAAGGTCTGTTTACAAATCCATAGGAATGTAAGAATTTGTACCTGGATGCGGGAAAATAGACAGAAAGCAAAGAGTGGGAATGAATATGTCCTTCTCAGGTGGCTAGTGAATGGTGGGGTGCCACTGTCATTGCTACGTGAACTCTTTCTATTGACAATCTATAAATGAAGGTAACAAATACCACGTTTCCAAGTTCATGAGGAAATGGACAAACTAAGTCGATGGTTAAGAAGATGAATGATGAATAACAAACTGGAAACATATACGGTCATCTAGTTGGACACACAAAATGTAATAACAGAGTATACCTTAGATGGTGACAGATTGGGAAATAATGCTCTAAGGACATTGCATGCCCTAGTATGCAAGTCACTAAGAGCTAACAAGTTATTAGAAATGGTGCATGAGAACAATACTTTTATAGCAGATCAACCATGATCTTCAAGAATGGCAGAGGAAGCTTTAAAGGCTTAACAGCTTAGAGCTTAATCTAATGACTTGTCACGGTCTGCACAATATCCTACCTAGAGCTACTGAGTGGCAAATAAAAAATCAAATGACACAGTTTCCAGAGAACAATAATCTCCAACTATCACCTTTAATATCATATTCCCTGTTACCAAAATCCTTGGGTTCCAGTTAACCAGATAGAGCAATTTGCATTAACTACTGTGGCAACAAGAACCATCTGGAGGCTAGATTATGTTTTGTAGTAAATGACTTTTGCCCTTGGCTTCCCAGTGTATGTTAGATGTGGAACAGGTAGTTGTCTTGACTGTTGCAGTTTCAAATACTGACCAAAGCAGAATGTGTCCAGTGACTCTTCACAATAATTTCAGCAACATATCAAGGCTTCTTTGAAAACATCTGACCCAAAAGATCAGTGCAGCAAGAAGATGGAATACCAATACCTTGAACTTCCTCTTAAAGTCACAAATCATCCAAGACTGAATCTCTTCCTTTGTTATTCTTCTTTAAATTTCATGCCTAACATTTCTTTTCATATAACAAGGAATAATACAGAACAGCAACAGGGTCTTTGGGCCCATACTGTCTGTGCTAAATGATAGTAATGCAAAATAATCACATATGTCTGCAGCAACACACACAAGATGCTAGAGCAACTCAGCAGGCCAGGCAGCATCTATGGAAAAGAATACAGTCAACGTCTTGGCCGGAATCGTTTTCCGTACTCTTAATAATTTTATATTCTTCTATCAGGCACCCCTCAGCCTCCAAAGTTCCAGAGAAAACAATCCAAATTTATCAAACCTCTCCCTTATACCAGGTACTCGTTAAACCAGGCAATATGCTGGTGAATGCCTTCTGCACCCTCCCCAAGCCTCCACATCCTTCCTGTCATTCAACAATCAAAAAGGCATACAATATTCCAAATTTGTTCTAAAAGAAGTTATATTCAGCTGTAACAAGATTTCTCCACTTTTATACACACCTATCAGATGAAGGCAAGCATGCTGCATGAATCCATTACCACCCTATCCATCTGCATTGCTACTTTCAGGAAGCTATGGTTTTGGGCCCCAAGATCCCTCTGTAAATCAGTGCTAAATACTTATATTTCCTCTTATATTTGTCATTCCAAAGTGCAACAGATCACATTGATCACGATTAAATTGCACCTGCCATTTCATCACCGAAAATCTTACGTGGTCTGCACACCAGCTGTGTGGTGAAAAAGGCACAACAGCGTCTCTTTCACCTCAGACGGTTGAGGAAGTTTGGTATGGGCCCCCAAATCCTAAGAACATCCTACAGGGCACAATGGAGAGTATCCTGACGAGCTGCATCACTGCCTGGTATGGGAACTGTACCTCCCTTAATCGCAGGGTTTTGCAGGGAGTGGTGAAGATGGTTGTGAACTGCCCATGATTCAGGAAATTTACAAAGACAGGTGTGAAAAAAAGGGCTGAAGGATCATTGGGGACCCGTGTCACCCCAACCACAATCCATTCCAGCTGTTATAATCTGGGAAACGTTACCGCAGCATAAAAGCCAGGACCAACAGGTTCTGGGACAGCTTCTGCCACCAGGCCATCAGACTGATTAACTCACGCTGATTTGAGTATATTTCTGTTACACCAACTGTTCTATTTATTATAAATTACTATGATTCCACATTGCACATTTAGACGGAGACATAACGCACAGATTTTTACTCCTCATGTAAGTGAAGGATGTAGGAAATAAAATCAATTCAATTCAAATACACCACTGTGCAACTGGATGCTTGACTTCTTAAACCAACAGACCTCAGACAGTCAGGTTGCACAACCTTTCCTCCTTTCCCCATCATCTGTAACATGGGAGTGCTGAGCCCACTGCTGTACACTGCTCACTCATGACGGCACAGCCAAATACCCAAGTAAACACATTGTCAAGTTCGCCAATGACATGACAGTGATGAGGCTAATCACCAAAAACAATCAGAAGATGTGAAAGAGCTCAAGGCCTGGCATTAGGCAAATAACCTCTTCCTTAGTGTCAACAAGGCAAAGGAGATGGTTATTGAGTTCGGGAGAACTCACACCACTCACACTCTTCTTTACATTGGCGGCACAACAGTGGAAACTATGAGCAGTTTCAAACTCCTGGGAGAGCACATCTCACACAATCTCTCATGGCCCCAGAATGCATCCTACACAACCAGGCAAGTTCACCAATGCCTCTACTTACTGAGGAGGCTGAAGAAAGGACTAGGCACTTCTATACTCATATCATTCTACAGATGCGCAGTAGAGATCATCCTAACATGCTGTATCACTGTACAGTATAGAAACAGAACTGCAGAGGACAGGAAGGCTCTACAATGGGTAGTCAAAACTGCCCAATGGATCACCAGCACCAGCCTACCTGCCATCAAGGACGTGTGTACAAGAAGGTACTGGAAATGGGCCAGTAACATCATGAAAGATCCTACCCACCCTCCTCATGGACTGTTTGTCCCACTCCCATCAGGAAGGTGGTTACGTAGCATCCATGCCAGGGCCACCAGACTCAAAAACAGTTACTTTCCGTAAGCAGTAAGGCTGATCAGTACTTCCACCCACTAACCTCCTCCTCCACACCACCGCACCACCACTACTTACCTGTCTTGATTCACCTTATTTACAGAAACTCCTGTGCCTGGTGTCACCTTAAGGACATACATTCAATGTATATAGGCTAAATTATGTATTTATACTTTTTTTTTATTATTGTATTATTGATCTTATTGTGTTTTCTTTTGTGCTACATCAGATCCAAAGTAACAATTATTTTGTTCCCCTTTACACTTCTGTCCTGGAAATGTTATTAAGCAATCTTGAATCTTGAATGAAACAATAACAACCATGATTAAGCATTTTTGTCAAATATGGAACCAGTGAAGATTGGGTACACTTGAACATCTGCAGGGGATTTTTTCATTTTCTTACATGCCCTATTTAGGATTCTGATAGGCAGTTTGATATCTGTGCCCTACTAGGTCACTTGATATTTCTTGTCATAAAATATTTCAGGCTTTCTTAACAAAGCTGGTTCCTTAAAATTGTCATAGTCGGGGGAGATGGTGGGGATAAGCTATTAAATGTTCCCGATGGCATACGTCTCAAATAGCCTCTGACAACCAAGTCCAGCTCCTGGCCTTCAAGCCTGGCAGAACCAGCTCCACTGACAGAAGGGGAAAAAAAAAGAGGGTTACTGGAGCCTAAAAACCAGTCACGTCAGGTGGGTGAGACTCATCAGCTGTGGTTGGCTGCTCTTCAGGGAGAAGGAAAACTCTGATCTTAAATATCTGTTGCCTTGCAGTTATATCTACTCATAGGGAAAGCTTTGGGATTAAGTCTTGAGGAATAATCCGGAGCTGGAGTCCCTAAAACAGACCTATGTTGAGATCAATGCTGACCGGCAACTCCTGCGATGCTACTGGTGCCAAACTCTATCGATCTCTGTTGTTGCTTTGGATTCATCAGCTACATGGAGAAGGGGAGCCTTACTGCATGGGCAACAGCTTGCTTTCAATATCATACTGCCCAGGCTTGCGTATCACGTAGACAGCTAGGACACAATATTCATGGTCGGCTCTTAGCAAATCTGCCTACGTTTGGGCTTTCATTAACTGTTGCTTAACTGGTTTTTGACACAAGCAATCAGAAAACATAAGTTGAAAACCTGGATAAATTTCAGGTCATTCTACATCATCTTTTGGGTCACTGTTTTTAATAATGAATTTTCGCAAAATGGAAAAAAATTGTAAGAGCAAATTAGGCACAATTCAATTCAAACAAATTTCAGGAATTTAACATTTCAAGATAACTAAAGCAAGCAATTTAACAACCCCCGACTTGCATTTTTACATGCTTTCTGAAAAGTATTTTAATTGCACAGCTGCTCACACCCTAGCATACCCAGCCCCACCTGCCACCTCTGTTATGACAACTCTGTTTTTCCTGTTTAGCAATATACATTCCATATTCCATAATCTCAAAAAGAGCTTTGGCTTTCATCATCATTGACAACAGTATCCAGCCACAATGTGTATTTTGTGCTCTTACAGCTCTATTCTATTCTACATTCACCCACTTTTCACAAAATATGGCATCAGGCTTCAAACCCTATAATGGAATTTTCTTTATTAATGCATTCCATCTCACCGCACTTTTCCTAATCTTCAAAAGCCTCCAAACAGCTATATTTTGGGTTACATACCTAATTATAATCTATATTTTCCGAGCAACTATTCACCATGACCAGAAAATATTGGAATTCAATGCTTTGAAGTCACCACATAATGTTAAATTATTGATACTACTGTTGAGCAGTCATTGATGCAACATTTTACTTACCAGCATGTTAAAATACACACAGCAGTGAAAAAGATAATGGGAATGGGGTATGATGCACACAAGAGTCCGTGGATATAGAATGCCTGTGATATCTTTTCACGCAGCCTTTCAGTAATGGTCATCCTCGTCACCTTGTATCACATGACTGCCTTTAATCAGATTCGGTCACAGAGTACGATGATGGTGTTGGTCACATCAACAGATCTGTAAGAAAGAAGTCAATTAATTGAATTAGACATACAGGACTAGAAATTCTAACCGTAGCTTATTATTTAATATGGCATAAATCTTATCTATACAACACACTACAATGCATTAGTTGAGTGAAGAGCCATCACACCAGCTCTTCAGTCAACCCTGGAACTTCTGGACGGCAAAGATACATAAATTGGGATGTTCTTTATCGACTATAGCTCGGCATTCAATACCATCATCCCCTCAAAATTAATCAATAAGCTTCAAGCCTTAGCCTCAATACCACGAGACCATAAGATATAGGAGCAGAATTAGGCCATTTGGCCAATCAAGTCTGCTCTGCCATTTCATCATGGCTGA
Organism: Mobula hypostoma; assembly: GCF_963921235.1. NCBI lineage: Eukaryota > Metazoa > Chordata > Chondrichthyes > Myliobatiformes > Myliobatidae > Mobula > Mobula hypostoma. The sequence continues at coordinate 145,527,414 of NC_086097.1, read as the reverse complement.
TCCAATTTCCCTCTCGGGCTCAATCTCCTTCCTTCTCCCCATATCTCTTCATACCTTGACCAATCAAGAATCTATCAACCCTTGCCTTAAATATACATAAAGACTTGGCCTCCACAGCTGCCTGTAGGAAGGAATTCCACAGATTCACCACTCTCTGCCTAAAGAATTTCCTCCTCAACTCCACTCTAAAAGGACACACCTCTATTCTGAGGCTGTGTCCTCTGGTGTTAGACTCTCCCACCACAGGAAACATCTTCTCCACGTCCGCTCTATCAAGGCCTTTCACCATTCGATAGGTTTCAATAAGGTCACCCCCTCCCCCACATTCTTCTGAATACAGGCATAGAGCCATCAAACGCTCTTCATATGACAAGCCATTCAATCCTGGAATCATTTTCGTGAACCTCCTTTGAACCCTCTCCAGTTTCAGCACATAATTTCTAAGATAAGTGGCCCAAACCTGCTCACAATACTCCAAGTGAGGATTCACCAGTGCTTTATAAAGTTTCAACATTATATCCCTGCCTTTATATACTAGTCCTCTTGAAATGAATGTTAACATTGCATTTGTCTTCCTCACCACAGACTCAACCTGCAAATTAATGTTTAGGGAATCCTGCACAAGGACTGTCAAGTCCCTTAATGTCTCCGTTTTTTGTATTTTTTCTCCATTTAGAAAATACAGGTGCCCCCTGCTTTTCGAACGTTCGCATTACGAAACCTCACTGTTACGAAAGACCTACATTAGTTCCCTGTTTTTGCTAACAGAAGGTGTTTTCACTGTTATGAAAAAAGGCTGCGCACGAAAAAAAAATCAGTGCGCGATTAAAAAAAGGCAGCGCGCACCCTGAGCAGCCGCTGTCCCCCGGATTCGGAACGGCATTCTAGCCAGCATTGCTTAAACACGTGCCTGTGAGCAGCCGTTTGCAAGATGACTTCTAAGGTATCGGAAAAGCCTGAAAGAGCTCGCAAGGATGTTACACATAGCATAAAACTAGACATAATTAAGCGTTTCGATCGTGGTGAACGAAGTAAGGACAACTTGAGTTTGGCTTGTGGAAGTCGACGAAAATGATGTTGAAGAGGTTTTGGCATTGCATGACCAAGAACTGATGATAGATGAAGAGCTGATGCAATTGCAAGAGGAAAGGATAACAATCGAAACTGAATGAGTAATGATAAAGTACGACTTCAATTTTGAAAGGGTACGTCGGTTTACGGCATATTTGTAAGATGGTTTGAGTCCTTACAAAGAACTGTATGATCGAAAAATGCGCGAGGCTCAGCAGTCAAGCATACTGTACTGTCGTTTTTCAAGCCTTCCACATCAGCCGATGAACCTCCACCTTCGACATCGAGGCAGGCAGAAGATGAGCTGCCTGTCCTAATGGAAACAGACGACGATGAGATGACACTCCAATGTCTCACCACCCCAACCCCCAGGCCGCGGACAGATACCGATTCGCGGAGAATGCAGCGGTAGCCGGGAGGCACACAGCGCATCTTTAATAAAAAAGCCGAAATAAACATGCTAATTAATTAGGTGCCGCCTGGCACGTAATTGTTGACCCAGATCAGAGGCGATGCATTCGGCAACTGCCTCTGATCTGAGCCGACAATTACGTGCCGGGTGGCACCTAATTAATTAGCATGTTTATTTCGGCTTTTTTCTTAAAGATGTGCTGGGTGCCTCCCGGCTACCACTGTACCCCTGCACCCTTTGCAGATCAGTATTGGGTCGCTGCCCGGAGGGTGGGGGCCACTGCACCACCCAAACTCCGACAACTCAGTCTAACACACCATCAGTGTGCTCAGCGCTGTTCCAATTACGGTAAGTGATACTACACTGTACATACATTATTTCTACTTTATATCGGCTGTATATTAGTACGTGTTATTTGGTATGATTTGGCAGCTTCATAGCTTCAAGGTTACTGGAGAGCGCTTGTGCCGTGTTTCTGCGAAGAGTGCTTGCCTGAGATTTTCACTACGGAGAACAGTTCAGGCAATGATTGTGGAAAAGTATTTCTACTTTATATAGGCTGTGTATTTATCATATCATTCCTGCTTTTACTATATGTTACTGTTATTTTAGGTTTTATGTGTTATTTGGCATGATTTGGTAGGTTTTTTTGGGTCTGTGAACGCCTACAAAATTTTCCCATATAAATAAATGGTAATTGCTTCTTCACTTTACGACATTTTGGCTTACGAACCGTTTCATAGGAACGGTCTACCTTTGGATGGTGGGGGAAACCTGTAGTTAATCCTTTCAATTCTTCTACGAAAGTGCATAACCATACACTTCCCAAAACTGTATTCCATCTGTCATTTCTTTGTCCATTCTCTAATCTGTCTAAATCCTTCTGTAGCCTCTCTCTACTTCTTCAAAGCTACATGCCCCTCCACTTATCTTCATGTTGTCTACAAACTTTGCAACAAAGCCATCAAACTCAATCATCCAAATCATTGATATATAACATAAAAAGAACTGGCCCCAACTGACCCGTGTGGAACACGACTAGTCACTGGCAGCCAAACAGAAAAGGTTCACTTCATTCCCATTCGTTGCCTCCTGCCAATCAGCCAATGCTTTATCCATGCTAGAATTTTTCTTGCAATACCATGGGCTCGCAGCTTGTAAGCAGCCTAATGTGTGACACCTTGTCAAAAGCCTTATGAAAATCCAAGTATACAATATTAACCGATTCTCCATTGTCTATCCTGCTTGCTATTTCTTCAAAGAATTCCAACAGATTTGTCAGGCAAGATTTTCCCTTGAGGAAACCACACTGAGTACAGCCTATTTTATCATGTGGCTCCAAGTACCCTGAGACCTCATCCTGAATAATTGACTCCAACATCTTCCCAACCGCTGAGGTCAGACAAAATGGCCTATAGTTTCCTTTCTTCTGCCTCTCTCCCTTCTTGAAGAGTGGGGTGATATTTGCAATTTTCCAGTCTTCCGGAACCATAGCAGAATCTAGTGATTCTTGGAAGACGATTGTTAATTCCTCCACAATCTCGTCAACCACTACTTTCAGAACTCTGGGGTGTACACCATTTAGCCCAGGTGACTTACCTACCTTGAGTTTCCCAAGTACTTTCTCTCTATTTATGGTAACGTCACACACTTCGTGTCCACTGACACCTGGAACTTCCACCATACTGCTAGTGTCTTCCACAGTGACAACTGATACAAAATACTTATTCAGTTCATCTGCTATTTCATTGTTCCCCATTACTACCTCTCCAGTATCAATTCCCAGTGGTCCAATATCCACTCTTACCTCTCCTTCACATTTTACGTAACTGAAGAAATTTTTGGTATCCTCTTTAATATTATTGGCTAGCTTACTTTTGTATTCAATCTTTATATTCTCGATTTTTTTTTAGTTGCCTTCTGTTGGTTTTTAATAGCTTCCCAATCCTCTAAAATCCCACTAATTTGTACTCTATTATATGCCCTCTCTTTGGTTTTTACTTAACTTGTTAGCCATGGTTGTCTCATCTTCCCTTTAGAATACTTCCTCCTCTTTGGATTGTATATATCCTGTGCCTTCCGAATTGCTTCCAGAAATTCCAGCCATTGCAGCTCTGCCGTCATCCCCGCTCATGTTCTTTTCTAATCAATTCTGGCCAGCTCCTCTCTCATGCCTCTATAATTCCCTTTACTCCAATGTAATACTGATACATCCGAATTTAGCTTCTCCTTCTCAAATTTCAGGGTGAATTTGATCATATTATGATCAGTTTTTCCCCTAAAAGTTCTTTTACCTTAAGCTCGTTGATCAATTCCAGTTTACTATGCAACACCCAATCCAGAATAGCTGATCCTCCAGTGGGCTCAACCACTAGCTGCCCTAAAAAGCCATCTCATTGGCACTCTGGAAATCCCCCCCTCCTGTAATCCAGCACCAACCTGATTTTCCGATCTACCTGCAAATTGAAGACGCCTATGACTATTGTAACATTGTCCTTTTGGCATGCATTTTCTATCTCCCGTATTAATTTGTAGGCGACATCCTTACTACTGTTTGGGGGTCTGTATGTAACGCCCGTCAGGGTCTTTTTACCTTAGCTCTATCCACACCTCTTTCTAATGATTTTTACCAACAGAGCAACACCGCGTCCTCTGCCTTGCTGCCTATCTGTTTGATACAATGTGTATCTTTGGACGTTAAGATCCCAGCTACAATCTTTCGGTCATGATTCAGTGATGCCTACAATATCATACCTGCCAATCTGCAGCTGTGCTGCAAGTTTATCTACTTTATTTCGTATACTGCGCACATTCAGATACACCACCTTCAGTCCTGTAATTTCCCTTTTCAATTTTGTCGCACCATGCTCAACCTTTTGATTCCTAACTTTGTGTAAGGTCTTACCAACATCTGCCTCTACGACCTCTCTACTAAAGGACAATTTATACTTGTGTGTCAAATCGACGCCGTGGCTACAGCGTAGCTACGTACTGTACGCCGTAGCCTGACGCGCACCTCCCCAAAAATGTAACTACGTGTCGCGGCGATGCAGACTGCAACAACTGTGATTGGTCCACTTGGTAGCATCGCATTTCCTCCTATGCTGCAATAGCTTCCCATTGGGCTACTGAAGGGTAGGGAAGGAACTCTGGCTGCAATGCTTTCCATAAAGCTTTACAGACCTCCAAAATTAGGGAGGACTCTGTGCTTGACGCCAGTTTGTAGCCACCTGAAGCTGTTGACTTCCACCTGAAGCTAAAACTCAAATGGTGATTGCCAGTCTCCGAGTATACAGTGCGTACACTGATGCAAAATAAATGGTTGCAGACGACGAACCAAATCGTCAAATCTACCTGCCAACATCTGAAAATATTTGAAATGCATTTCCTCGTCCATGTCTCTCAGTGGTCGGACAAGCACAGAAAATTCATCCTCCTTCAGTTTCAGTTGCCATTGTTTGAAGTTTGAGTTTTTTCGTGTTGAGTTTCAACACGAAGAAACTCAACACAGTGGCATAGAAACCCCACCGCCAACTAGCGTTTTGGCGGTGAATTGCAGAGCGACGCAGGCACACCAACGCACAAGTATAAATGCTCACAACGGCGTAGCCCACTTGTGTAGGCTACGGCGTAAGCTAGTACGCACAAGTATAAATCAGCCTTAAGTGTTCTGGCACTGATTCCCATCCCCCTGCAACTCTAGTTTAAACCCCACCATGCAGAATTAACGAACCTTCCCACTAGGATATTAATCCCCCTCCAGTTCAAGAGCAAACTGTCCCTTCTGTACAGATCCCATCCTCCCTGGAAGAGAGACCAACGATCCAAAAATCTTATGCCCTCCCTCCTACACCAACTCCTGAGCCATGTATTAAACTGTATAATCTTTCTAGTTCTAGCCTCACTAGCATGTGGGATGGGCAGCAATCCTGAGATCACAACCCTGAGATCCTGCCCTTTAACTTAGCAAGCAACTCCCTGAACTCTTTGTGCAGAACCTTGTCACTTGTCCCACCTATGTCATTGCTATCTACATGGACCATGACTTCTAACTGTTCACCTGATAAAATTTAAGGATTAGGGGATTCTCAAGATTCCTGTAAACAATGGATTAAGTACTGACTAAGTCTGTGACTGCAGTGTGTTTGAATAATGTCCCACAGCTGCCTTCTTTGGAGCAAGATAAGGGTTAAAGTTCACCCAGATCCACATAAGATATCTCTGGGCTTTTCACACCTTTTGATTTTGACAAAAAGCAGTACCTGACAGAAATTAGACAGAACATTCCTTTTTATTTAAAACATAAATTTGACGGATGTTCTTATCTTTGCAATTAAGTTGTGGCTCCAGCAAACCAGGTAGGACATTCTTTTCTTTAATTAAGGTGGCTGGAGTGTCTAACAAATTGATTGTAATTTTGTATCAATAGTCCATTGACTTGGCCGGAATGGTTATCGAACTGATTGCTCTTTGTATCAATAGTCCATTGACTTGGCCGGAATGGTTATCAAATTGATTCTTCTTTTGTATCGGTGGCCTTATAACTCCTGACAATTCTGACATCAGGCAGTGAACTTGTAGAACCGCCGCGGAGATGAGAAAGATTCTCTCCCTGATGTTGGGTCCAAGTTCACTCGCTGGCTGAGCTCGAAGAAATAAATGGGTGAAAAGATAAGTAACGATCTTTTTGTGCTGTCGTTATTTGATCCAGCAAAGTTACTTTTACACACCCTCCCACTTAAAAGGACTTGCTCCAAGATATCCCAGACCCTGCCACCCGGGAGGCAACATACCATCTGGGAATCTCATTTTCACCAACAGAACCTCCTGTCCATTTCCCTAATTAATGAATCCCCTATCACCACAATATGCCTCTTCTTTCCCCCTTCCCGTCTGAGTCACAGGGCAGACTCAGTGCCAGAGACCCAACATCTGTTAGGTCACTCTACTCCCCCCCCCCCCACAGTATCCAAAGTGATATACTTGTTGAGGGGGCCACAGAGGTACTCTGCACTGGCTCTTTAACCCCCTTCCCCTTTCCCAGTTTCCTGTGTCCTGTACCTTGGGTATAACTACCACTTTATATGACCTATCACCCCTTCAGTCTCCCAAATGACCTGGAGTTTATCCAGTTCCAGCTCCAACCCCTTAAAGTCATTTGTTAGAAGCTGCAGCTGGATGCACTTCTTGCAGTTGTCGTAGTCAGGGATACTGGAGGCCTCCCTGTCTTACCACATTAAAAAAACTTGAGCTTTACTTTCTATGAGTGAAGTCTCTCATCCCCTGGAAATGGTGGATTATTTTATGAGGAAATGCTAGATAGGCTGAGTTTGCATCTGCTTAAATTTAGAAGGATGATTGATTGTAAAAGGCCTGCTAAATTGAAATTCCAGGGCAAAAGAAACAATTAAATTACCACCCTCTTGTAAATAAAGTCTGTTTTCTATTGTTAACAAAATACAACTCAAGGCTCATTATGAACAAAATGCTTGCTGGATGTATTAGCAAAGCAAAACACAAGAAACTTAACTGATACAGTGTATCAGAATTTATGCAACCAAGAAATAAAAATCAATTATAGAAAGGTAACAACAGATAGTGATAAAAATGGTTCTCCTAATAACAAATTCCAATGGCACCATCAGTTGAGATTAGGCAGTATAAACATGGCCATGACAATTATCACAAGTAAAACAAAATTTCACAATGGAGAAACTAAGAAATATGGTCTAAATTCAAAGTCATATGACAATTTGCTTCAGATACCAAATTGTTCAATGGAGATTAAGAATTACAAATAAGAGAGTAACTACAAAACAATTCAAAATTAGTTGAGTTTGTAAGAAATTGCTCTAGATGAGAAGAATTTTTTCCTCAAAATAAGGGTTGGGACTTCCAGAATGAAATTTTATGGAAACCAGAAATCACACTCAATGATGGACAGTCATCTTTAGTTGCCAATTTACCATGGATAAGTATGGCAAAGTAATTTAGTAAGATTAAGATTGGCTTTATTTGTCAAATGTACATCAAAACATACAGTAAAACGTGTCATTTGCGTCAATGCTCAATGCAGTTTGAGGTTGTGCAGGGGACGGCCCACAACAATCACCAGGCTTCCAGGGCCAATATTGCGTGCCCACGACATACTAACCTGTATGTCTTTGGAATGCGGGAAGAAACTGGAATACCTGGAGGAAACCCACACAGTCACAGGGAGAACGCACAAACTCCTTGCAGACAGCAGTGGAACTGAACATTGGTCGCTGGTGCTGTAACAGCATTACGCTAGCTGCTATGCTATTACCAAGCCTGGCCTGCTGGGACAATCCTGCTCTGCATTTTACAACTCCCACATTCTTTTACCTAGGCTCATTTGCAAATGTTCTCACCCTCCAACTGATTCGATTCATTCACTTATTGGATAACCTTGTTTACAGCTTATCCCCGTAGTCACTCTGGTTTTACTCAATCACCTTTGCAAGCAACACACATAAAAGTTGCTGGTGAACACAGCAGGCCAGGCAGCATCTCTAGGAAGAGGTACAGTCGACGTTTCGGGCCGAGACCCTTCGTCATGACTAACTGAAAGAAGAGCTAGTAAGAGGTTTGAAAGTGGGAGGGGGAGGGGGAGATCCGAAATGATAGGAGAAGACAGGAGGGGGAGGGATGGAGCCAAGAGATTCTTTTGTTTTCCTTTCCATTCTGAAGAAGGGTCTCCAATGTCAAATGATGCCCCCCCCCCACCTTCCCTTTGGATACGACCTGGCCTGCTGAGTATTTCCTGGATTTGTAATTACTTTGATTTTTAACTATTCCTAGAAACAAGGGAATTCTTAGCCCATAATCAAGAAAAATCAACCAGAAGTATCCAAGATGGTGTCACCAACTCCAAAAGACTGAGAAACACAGAAACATAGAAAATAGGTGCAGGAGTAGGCCATTCGGCCCTTCGAGCCTGCACCGCCATTTATTATGATCATGGCTGATCATCCAACTCAGAACCCCGCCCCAGCCTTCCCTCCATACCCCCTGATCCCCGTAGCCACAAGGGCCATATCTAAATTCCTCCTAAATATAGCCAATGAACTGGCCTCAACTGTTTCCTGTGGCAGAGAATTCCACAGATTCACCACTCTCTGTGTGAAGAAGTTTTTCCTCATCTCAGTCCTAAAAGGCTTCCCCTTTATCCTCAAACTGTGACACCTTGTTCTGGACTTCCCCAACATCGGGAACAATCTTCCTGCATCTAGCCTGTCCAATCCCTTTAGGATTTTATATGTTTCAATCAGATCCCCCCTCAATCTTCTAAATTCCAACGAGTACAAGCCTAGTTCATCCAGTCTTTCTTCATATGAAAGTCCTGCCATTCCAGAAATCAATCTGGTGAACCTTCTTTGTACTCCCTCTATGGCAAGGATGTCTTTCCTCAGATTAGGGGACCAAAACTGCACACAATACTCCAGGTGTGGTCTCACCAAGGCCTTGTACAACTGCAGTAGTACGTCCCTGCTCCTGTACTCGAATCCTCTCGCTATAAATGCCAGCATACCATTCGCCTTTTTCACCGCCTGCTCTACCTGCATGGCCCACTTTCAATGACTGGTGTATAATGACACCCAGGTCTCGTTGCACCTCTCCTTTTCCTAATCGGCCACCATTCAGATAATAATCTGTTTTCCTACTTTTGCCACCAAAGTGGATAACTTCACATTTATCCACATTAAATTGCATCCGCCATGAATGTGCCCACTCACCCAACCTATCCAAGTCACCCTGCATCCTCTTAGCATCCTCCTCACAGCTAACACTGCCACCCAGCTTCGTGTCATCCGCAAACTTGGAGATGCTGCATTTAATTCCCTCATCCAAGTCATTAATATATATTGTAAACAACTGGGGTCCCAGCACTGAGCCTTTACTGACTCCCATCAAGTACCTCCTATCCCACCTGTAGCTGTTTGAAGGTTAGCAATGTTCTCAATTGAAGTAAAAATAAGTCATCCTCAACCAACAAGTGACTGCCTCAAAAAAAAACATAACAGATGTGGAGAAAAGGAAAATCTATAGAGCTCTCAGGGGGGAGAAAACACTTGCATATGTCTAAACCATAACAGTTTTGAAACAAGTTGATTGTGCTGAGTAAATTTTAAAATGTTTCTCTCGCACCTCTCCCATAAAACTACTAACAAATTCTAAATATTTTGGAACTCATTGATAGAAAGTTAAGAAAAGTGCTTTCATTAATAATTAAAATAAATGGTTGTCATACTCAAACAGATCTTCAGCCAGGGATTACTATGATCTTCCAATTTCTTTGCAAAAGATTACTTACTGGTTAGCTTTCTCTGAAAAAAATCCAGTGACTTTCTCTGAAAAAAAATTCAAGTCTCCTTGAATCAGTCAGATACCTAAAAAAAATTACGGTAAGGAACCTAAATTTGGATTTTCCTTTCTATTCTTAGTACTGTAGTCTACTAATAACTTTAAATTGTAAATTCATTTGCCCCAGAATCATTGTTCATATCCTTCACGTAATTTTCTTAATCATGTAAAGTGTATCATTATGAGTATCTTGAAATTCCATAAACTTCATAATAAAAATTGTAACTACCCAGCATGTTCCAGCCATTTACCACTGTTTAAAAAAAAACTGCCTCATAAATCTCTTTTAAATATTCCCCCTTTCATCTTAAAGCTAAGTTTTTCTCCTTTACTTGTCTTGTTACATACACCCGTTAGGGTGCATTCTCCAGTTACCTTATAAGGTAACCGTAGCCTTCAGCCAGGAGCAGATGTCCTCTGGTGGTGCCCAACCATCACAGAGTGTTTTGACCCTTAACCACGACACTCTGCAGTTGGTGGGCCGGCAGTGGTGGCCAAGTCACTGCCCATCTGCTCCTGGCTTCCAGCTTCCCTCCTCTCGCCTACTCCAAATCCAACAAGAGGCTCGTTCTGCCTCTTCCCCCATCCTACGAGCTGCTTGTTTTTTGCTCCTTTCGACCAGGCCCAGATCTGACAACAACCACCATGCTGATTTGGCTGGGAAACCTCTGCAGCCGATCTCCACCGGGAACAACCATGCCTGCCATCCCCTGTCTTTACACTCCTGCACTAAGGACTGGTAATACTCTCACTCTGGGAAAAAGACTATTTACTCTATTTGTACTTCTCAACAGCCTTAGTAAATTGGGGAAATTAGACTACTTTTAGGTAATTTAAAGGATCAATATATTTGTTAATCCCTCATGCTTTGGTACAAATAGATTTACTGTGCAGCAGAGATGAGCACATGATGTTGTTCATCTGCATGGTAAACAGCTGAGAGTACTGCATTACACTGTGATAAAAGACATTCGACTTTACAGTGGCATGCAAAAGTTTGGACACCCCGGTCAAAATTTCTATTACTGTGAATAGCTAAACGAGTAAAAGATGACCTGATTTCCAAAAGGCATAAAGTTAAATATGACACATTTCTTTAATATTTTAAACAAGATTACTTTTTTATTTCCATCTTTTACAGTTTCAAAATAACGAAAAAGGAAAAGGGCCCAAAGCAAAAGTTTGGGCACCCTGCATGGTCGGTACTTAGTACTTAGTATCACAGCTTGGAAACGCCTTCTGTAGCCAGCAAAGAGTCTTTCAATTCTTGTTTGGGAGATTTTCATCCATTCTTTCTTGCAAAAGGCTTCCAGTTCTGTGAGATTCTTGGGCCGTCTTGCATGCACTTCTCTTTTGAGGTCTATCCACAGATTTTCAATGATGTCGGGGTCGGGGGACTGTGAGGGCCTTTGCAAAACCTTCAGCTTGCACCTCTTGAGGTAGTCCATTGTGGATTTTGAGGTGTGTTTAGGATCATTATCCTGTTGTAGAAGCCATCCTCTTTTCATTTTCAGCTTTTTTTTTACAAAACGGTGTGATGTTTGAAACATAGAAACATAGAAAACCTACAGCACAATACAGGCCCTTCAGCCCACAAAGTTGTGCCCAACATGTCCCTACCTTAGAAATTACTAGGCTTACTCATAGCCCTCTCTTTTTCTAAGCTCCATGTACCTATCCAAAAGTCTCTTAAAAGATCCTATCGTATCTGCCTCCACCACCGTTGCCGGCAGCCCATTCCACGCACTCACCAATCTCTGCGTAAAAAACTTACCCCTGACATCTCTTCTGTACCTACTCCCAAGCACCTTAAACCTGTGTCCTCCTGTGGCAACCATTTCAGCCCTGAGAAAAAGCCTCTGACTATCCACACGATCAATGCCTCTCATCATCTTACACACCTCTTATCAGGCCACCTCTCATCCTCCTCCGCTCCAAGGAGAAAAAGCCGAGTTCACTCAACCTGTTTTCATAAGGCATGCTCCCTAATCCACACAACATCCTTGTAAATCTCCTCTGCACCCTTTCTATGGCTTCCACATCCTTTCTGTAGTGAGATGACCAGAACTGAGCACAGTACTCCAAGTGGGGTCTGACCAGGGTCCTATATAGCTGCAACAGTACCTCTCGGTTTGCTTCCAAAATTTGCTGGTATTTAATTGAATTCATTCTTCCCTCTACCCGTGCCACTGGCTGCAACACAAGCCCAAAGCATGATTGATCCACCCCCATGCTAAACAGTTGGAGAGGTGTTCTTTTCATGAAATTCTGCACCCTTTTTTCTCTAAACATGCTTTTGCTCATTGCGGCCAAAAAGTTCTATTTTAACTTCATCAGTCCACAGGACATCAACCTCTTGCAACAGACAATATTCTGAAGAGTGAAGTTGCTCCTACCGTTTGAGCTTAGTTTCATAGCTACTTCAGCCACACTTCCTGTGAAATGTCTATGTCATTCCTTTAATTTCTCTGCCTCAGTCACATCTCTTATGAAAGTGCCAGTTTCTACACCAATGCATCTGAACTGCCTTCCATCTTGACCACTATGCTTTCTTCTTCACCATTATTGGCTATGCCAATCTTTGCAATTACAGTTTGCCTGGACTGATTACTTACTTTCGAATACCTCTTTGCATCATCATCTCTTTGGTCATATCACCTCCTCTGCCTTCTGCCTTTAACTCAAACTATTCCTTTGCTCTCGTCTCCTCCTCCCTTACTCCACATTTGTTTTGCCATCAGTTATTCCTGGTTATTATAAAAAGAACATAAAACATAAAGATCAACTTTACTTGTCATGTGTATGGAAACAGTTAAATGTGTTCTTTGCCTCAAATCCAATCAATGGAGATTCTGTTTCGCAGCAAGTGCTGCCACACTTTCCAAACCCAACATAGCATGCCCACAACCCACCAAACCTAAATGAATGTCTTTGGAGTATGTTGTCTGACCTAATGAGTACTTCAACTATTTTCTGTTCTTTATCTATTTTCTACCTTTGTCCTTTGCTCTGTAACTGTCAGCTTCAAAAGCTCAGAATCTTCATTTACTGTTGATATGCTGAACACAGAGAGTGCTCTTTGTCTGGCTGGGGTTTGGGGAAGGTTGCTGGTATCTGATGAACAGGTATTGTGGACTGTATTTCCTTGGTGGCTTTTATCTCTGGTTCATGAAACTCTGACTGTCTGGAGTAGATACAATGGAGAGAAAATTTTTAGGCATACAGTGGCATGCAAAAGTTTGGGCACCCCTGGTCAAAATTTCTGTTACTGTGAATAGTTAAGTGAGTGGAAATTGAACTGATCTCCAAAAGTCATAAAATTAAAGATGAAACATTCTTTTCAACAATAAGAAAAGTAATCTTGTATAAATATTAAAGAAATGTGTTATCTTTAACTTCATGCCTTTTGGAAATCCGGTCATCTTTTACTCGCCTAGCTATTCACAGTAACAGAAATTTTGACCGGGGTGCCCAAACTTTTGCATGCCACTGTATATCAGTGAATTGAATGAAACTGCTCATGTCACATTTAGTTCTCAAGCTGGTTTAAGACTGGATGGGATGTCATTGATGAATTTTCTTCAAGGCATATTCTGCACAAATTGTGATTTTGTTTTGTTACAATCCTTATTCTATAGTACAAAGACATACCAGTTGGGTTAATTGGTCATTGTAAATTGTCCTATGATTAGGATAGAGTTAAACAGGTGGATGGCTGGGCAGTGTGGCTCGTTGGGCCGGAAGATCATGTTCTGTGCTGTATCACTAAATAAATAATTACCATCAAGCTCATGCAGATCCGTCATGTATCTTGAACAAGGACTTGCCCCATCTGTTCGTTCCTAAGCATTGAATTAATATAGTCATTAAGCCTTGAGTTGTTCAAAACCTGAATACATCAATATTCATATTAAGCCAATAAAAATTGCTAAAAAATTAATAATATTGAACAATTGACCTCAACATTAACTGGCATAATAGCAATTTAATTTATGATCATTTCTGCCACCATCTAAAAGGATTGCAGTATGCAGCACATTTAGTCATCAATCACATTAACTTAGCCAATCACACTTTAATAATTCCCTGTCCCTTTACATATGCACTTAAAACCATTTTAAGTGGGAATATATTGCAAAATACAGGTGAAGTTTCAAGACATGACACTTTGTTAATTGCCCTTTTCCAATTGTACTGCTAGGCATATTGAAGATCACACGTGCACTACAAAAAAATTGTTCACATTTTCCTTGTTTGGAAATTTTGGTTTAGCGTCGTACAGAAGACAAAATTAGAGATTCAAAAATGGAAATCATGCACTAGAAGCTTCCGGCATCAGTATGTGTGTATATCATTTAGACTAGAAACTGATGCACACACTTCTGTAAAGCTTTATGCATTTAAGCAGCAACAAGTGTATGATTTTTCTCACTGATGCACAACAATGAGAAGGATTTTTGGAAGTTCCACACATCAGCTGAATATTTTATACGGACTAAAGTTATGTCACTGCTTAGTAAAGAACATGCTTGTTTCCTTTTTCAAAAAGGTCACTAAGCTTAAAAACAACTGTGAGGAAAACAGAGGGATAGATATCCTGAATTTTCAGATGCCTTTGCAAAACTAGTGAAAGAGGTTGGAAGTTTAAGGAAATTATATTAGTGAATACATCAAATTCAATCTAACAGCAACTCTAAAATTACATACTAATCTATGCAAAACACTTCCACTGGTAACCAAATTGAGGTGTGAATCACCAATTAAATCTCATATTCTTATGGTCCAATGCACTTGTGCAGTTTACACAGTTCCAGCAATTCAACCATGGCATACGCTACAAAAGACCATGACCAATCATAGATCTCAACAGGTCATGGAAGAGCACAATGTGCTCACAGACTCATGTATTAGGTAGATGGTGTTAATGAACAAGGGACACCCAAGAAATATTACCTGCACAGACCCCAGTTGATGAGCTCCTGGAAACTGACATTAATACTCCGTCACATCATCTGACAAATCCATCAGCTACCAAATCACCAATCGCATTCTGTGATGATTAAATGGCATTTTTGAAACAGATTCCAAGTCACAAGTTGTCCTCACTTTCTTACTTTGGAACACAACTGGAGGCTGATCTCCAAGTCATGTGAGCTGACACACAACTTATACTTTTCCTCGTCAGGAGAATTTAAAGGCAAGCAGACTACCTTGCAATTGACAGGTACATTGCTCTAAAACTAACCTACATCTCCAATTGTTCTCATTTTCACTGACTCACTGTTGCACTCAAGATTAGAGATGAAAAGATCTCGAGGGAGGATATAGACTTCCAGGACGCCTTGAAGACAGTGATCTCGTGCAGCAAAGCTCGATGGATACGATTAAATATTCCCATTTCAGCCTGATACTGCTTCCAAGGTCTGATTGAATAAACTATCGCAGCTTAAAACCGATGGAAACAATGCCAATTGTGACCGTACTTCTTGCCAGACTTTTCATAGGAAATGTGGCTGCTGGTCATGGATACAGGTGCATTTAAGAAAACGGGGTTTTTGGACTCCCAATACCAACTAACTTGCTGGGAAACATATAGTCCCCTTCTGTACCAGACGCAGTGGTTCAGATTGACGGGTTTACTATACACTGTCAGAATAGGACTGTAGAGTCTCACAGAAGCAGAGGTGGAGGTGTATGCCTCATGATCAATTCCTCTTGGTGTACAGATGTGTCAGTGATGTCCCAATTCTGCTCTCCAGACCTGGAATATCTTGCAATTAAGTGCTATCCATTTTACCTGCAGCTGGAGATTTCTGCAATCACTTTCATAGCGGTGTACATTCCACCTCAGGCCAATATCATACAGGCTCTAGATGATCTGAGCTATGAGATCAACATGCATGAAACAGCACACCCTGATGTCTTCACCATCACTTTGGGGGATTTTAACCAGGCCAGCTTGAAAAAGTCACTAAATACTTACCATCAACAAATCACTTGTAGTAACAGAGGAAACAACACACTGCACCACTATTACACCACCATCAAGAATGCCTACTGTACTATTCCATAGCCACACTTCAGAAAGTCTGATCACCTGGCTATAGTTCTACTCCGGGTATAGGCAGAGACTGAAGACCGCAGCATCAGTTGTGAGGACCAAGAAGATATGGACAAGGGAAGCATGAGCACTTACAGTACTGCTTTGAATTGGTTAGCTGGACTGTATTCAGGGACTTGTCTTCGAATCTGGATGAGTATGCTGGAGTTGTTACCAACTTCATTAAAATGCGTATGGATGAGCGTGTGCTTACTTGCTGTGCATTCCCAAACCAAAAGCCATGGATGTACCAGGAGCCTCATCATCTGTTGAGGATGAGATCTGTGGCATTTAAGTCTGGCGAACTAGGTCTGTGCAAGAAAACAAGGCATGAGGCTATTTCAAGAGTGAAATAGAATGCACGTCAACTCTGGCAGACTCTGCAGGACATTACTTCTGACGAAGTTGGACCCAACAGCATGAATGGAAATGATGGTTCGCTACCAGATGAACTCAACGCGTTCCATGCCCACTTTCAAAGGGAGAACATAACTACAGCTGTGAAGATCCTTGTTGCACCCAGTCACCTCGTGATCTCTGTCTCAGAGACTCATACTGGCCTGTCTTTAAGAAGGGTGAACCCTTGCAAGGCGGCAGGCCCCATTAGAGTATCTGGTAAGGCTCTGAAAACTTGTGCCAACCAACCGGTGGGAGCATTCGAGGGCATTTTCAATCTCTCGCTGCTATGGTCGGAAGTTCCCACCTGCTTCAAAAAGGCAACAATTATACTCATGCCTAAGAAGAGTAGCGTGAGCTGCCTTAATGACTATCGCCTAGGAGCACTCACATCTGTGGTAATGAAATGCTTTGAGAGGTTGATCATGGCTAGAATGAACTCCTGCCTCAGCAAGGATCTGGACCCACCTCAATTTCTCTACTGCCACAATAGGTCTACAGCAGATGCAATCTCAATGGTTCTTTACATGGCCTTAGGTCACCTGGACAATACAAATACCAATTTCAGAATGCTGTTCATTGACTGTAGCTCAGCATTTAACACCATCATTCCCACAGTCCTGATCGATAAGCTACAGAACTTGGGCCTCTGCATCTCCTTCTGCAATTGGATCCTCGACTCCCTAATCAGAAGACCACAATCTGTGCAGATTGATGATAATATCTCCTCCTCACTGATGATCAATACCTGCACACCTCAGGAATGTGTGCTTAGCCCACTGCTCTACTACCTCTATACCCATGACTATATAGCTAGGTATAACTCAAATACCATCTATAAATTTGCTGATAATACAACCATTGTTGGTAGAATCTCAGACGGAGATGGAAGGACATACAGGAGCAAGATATATCAGCTAGTTGAGTGGTGTTACAGCAACAACCTTGCACTCAATTGCACTCTTTGCTGATTGTGGACTTCAGGAAGGCTAAGACGAGGGAACATGAACCAATCCTCACAGAAGGGTCAGAAGTGGAGAGAGTGAGCGATTTCAAGTTCCTGGGTGTCAAGATCTCTGATGATCTAATCTGCTCTCAACATAATCAATTAATCTATAAAGACGGCAAGACAGCGGCTATATTTCATTAGGAGTTTGAAGAGATTTGGTTAGTCACCTAGAACACTCAAAATCTTCTATAGATGTACCGTGCAGAGCATTCTGGCAGGCTGTATTACTGTCCGGTATGTGGGGGGGGGGGGGGCGGGCACGCTATTGCACAGGACCAAAAGAAGCTACAGAAAGTTGTAAAATTAGTCAGATCCATCTTGGGTACCAGCCTCCATAGTATCAAAGACACCTTCAAGGAGCAGTGCTTCAGAAAGGCGACGTCCATTATTAACAACTGCCCCAACACCCAGGGCATGTGCTCTTTTCATTATTACTGTCAGGAGGTACAGAAGCCTGAAGGCACACATTCAGTGATTCAGGAACAGCTTCTTCCCCTCTGCCATCTGATTCCTAAATGGACATCAAACCAATGAACACTACTTCACCTTTTAAAAAAAAATGTATTACTTCTGTTTTACACTATTTTAATCTATTTTATATATATACATACATACATACATACAGACATATACACATCCACTGTAATTGATTTACTTCTTTTTTCTTTCTATATGATCATGTATTGCATTGTACTGCTGCTAAATTAACAAATTTCGTAACACATGCTGGTGATAATAAACCTGATTCTGATTCTAAAAGGCCCAAAGGGTATACCAAAGTGGGTAGCTCCATTCATGATGTGTGTGGACTCTTCAGCACTGACAATATAGTCCACAGTCTAAATATCCAGGGATCCAACCTCTTCAGAGCCAAGAACACATGCAATCTTTCCAAGGATAGAGAAGAGGAGCACTTCAAAGAAATCTTCAACAAAGAGTTTGTCCTTAGAAGTGATTGTCATTGATTCCATCCCACAACACACTGGTCTTATGGTCCCATCCTCAAAAGGCCAAGTGTCAACTGAGAAAACAAAGTCTCTGCCACTACATAATATCCTTGCTGAAACAGGGCAGAGGTACCTCAGACACAAAGCCATAGTCATGCTTTATTATTGTCAAATGTATCAAAGATACCTTCTCCAAGTTTTACAGATGCACCATAGCAAATATCCGATATGGATGCATTATAACTCGGTATGACAACTGCTCTGCTGAAGACCACAAAAAGCATTGTTAAAAGTATTGCTTGCATGCCAACCAGACAGATCATTCCACATGCAAGTACACTGAGGTGCAACAAAAGGAAAACTATAACAGAATTCAAATGTAGTGTTACAATTCGAGTAAGGTAGACAAATAAGGTACAAAGGCTATGACGAGGTAGATTGAGATATCAAGAGTTCAGCTTTAGAATAAAAGAAAAGTACATCCAGTCCATGCCAAACCATTTAAACTGACTACTCCTATCAATCTATATTAGGATCATAGCCCTTCATATGCTGACCATCTAATTACCTATACGAACTTCTCTAGAATGTTGAAATCAAGCATGTATGCACACTTGTGCTAGCAGCTTGTGCCACACTCTCATGATCCTCTGAGCGAAGAAGTTTTCACTCATGTTCCCCTTAAACTTTTCATCTTTCAATCTTAACCCATTTACCCCATCTATAACCCTCATAATTTTGTACACCTGTATTAAATCTCCTCTCAATCTTCTACATTCCAAGGAATAAAGTCCTAACCTATTCAATACTTCCTTGTAACTCAGTTCCTCTAAGCCTGGTAAATTTTCTCTGTACTCTCTCAACCTTATTTATATCTTACCTATAAACAGGCGATTAAAACTGCATACAATACTCCAAATTAGGCATCACTAATGTCTTATATAACTTCAATGTAACATCCCATTTCTTATGCTCAATACTTTGATTTAAGAAGGCCAACAAGCCTAAAGCTTTCTTTACAACCCTATCTACCTGTGATACCACTTTCAATGAATTATGAATCTGTATTCCCAGATCCTTATGTTCTACCACACTCCTCAGTACCCAACCATACACTGTGTAAGACCTACCCGAGTTGTATTAAATTCCATCTGCCATTTTTCCAGCTGGTCCACCCATCTGTCATTTTTCAACCCATTTTTCCAGCTGGTCCAGATCCTGCTACCTACCTATAGTTCCCTGATTTATTTTTGGAACCTTCCTTGAACAGTGGAATAACATTGGCTATCCTCCAATCCTCTAATCCTCTGGTACTTCACCTGTCCCTAAGAATGATTTAAACATCTCAGCTAAAGCCCTGGCAATTTCTTCACTTGCCAACTGGCAGCTCCAAGGGAACTCTTCGTCAGGCCTTGGGGATTTATCCACCCTAATTTGCCTCAGGACAGCAAACACCTCCTCCTCTGTAATCTGTACAGGGTCCATGAGGTCGGTGCTGCTTTGTCTCACTTCTATACACTCTATGCCCATCTCCTGAGTAAATATGGATGTAAAAAATGTACTTATGATCTCCCCCATCTCTTTTGGCTCCATACATGGATTACCATTCTGATCTTCCAAATGACCAATTTTGTCCCTTGCATTCCTTTTGCTTTTAACCTATCTGTAGAATCCCTTAGGATCTCCTTCACCTTGCCTGCTAGGGCAACCCTCATGTCTTCTTTCAGTGTTCCTGATATCTTTAAGTGTTAACTTGCATTTCTTACACTCCATAAACACCCCATTTGTTCCTACCTGCCTATACCTAGTATATACCTCCTTTTTTTTCTTAACCAGGGCCTCAATATGTCTTGAAAACCAAAGTTCCCTACATCTTTTATCTTTACCTTTTACTCTGACAGGCACGTACATACAAGCTCTCAAAATTTCACTTTTGAAAGCTTCCCAGTTACCAAGACACTTTTGCCAGAAAATAGCCTGTCCCAATCTACACTTGCCAGATCTTTTCTGATACCATTAAAATTTGCTTTTCTCCAATTTAGATTCTCAACCTGCAGACCAGACCTATCTTTTTCCATATTTACTATGAAACTAATGGCATTGTGATCACTAGATGCAAAGTGTTCCATACACAAACTTCTGTCATCTGCCCTGTCTCATTTCCTAATAGCAGATCAAGCACTGCACACTCTCTCTTTTGGACTTCTATGTATCGATAAAGGAAACTTTCCTGAACACATTTGACAAACTCTATCCCATCTAGTCCTTTTACAGTATGGGAACCCCAGTCAAAATGTGGAAAGTTAAAATCACCTACAATAATAACTTTATTTTACTTGCAATAGTCTGCGATCTCTCTGCAAATCTGTTCCTCTCAATCCTTCGGAGCATTGGGCAGTCTGTTATATTGCTTCATTAATGTGGTCAAGCCATTCCAATTTCTCAGTTCCACTCATAATGCCACACTAGACAAGTTCTCCAGTCTGTCCTGAGCACTGCCGTGACATTTTCGCTAACTAGTAACACCACTCCTCCTCCTTTTAATTCCTCCTGTTCTGTCGCGTCTAAACTAACAGAACCCTGGAATGATGAGCTGCCAGTCCTGCCCCCTCCTGTAACCAAATCTCACTAATGACTACTATATAATAATTCCAGGTGTTATCCATACACTGACCTCAATTGCCTTTCCTACAATATTTCTTGCATTGAAATACATGCAGCTCAGGACATTAGTTGTACCATACTCAGCCGTTTGATTCCTGTCTTTGCCTGAGGTCTTAACAACATCGGTCTCCACAACCTCTCCACTAACTATTCTGGCACTCTGCTTCGCATCCCCCTGCAACTCTAGTTTAAACCTCATTGTGCAGCACCAGAAAACCTTCCACCTAGGGTATTAGACCTCTTCCAGTTCAGGTGCCAACTGTCTCTTCTGTACAGGTTCCATCTTCCCTGGAAGAGAGCCCAATGATCCAAAAATCTCAAGCCCTCCTACCTACACCAACTCCTTAGCTACGTGTTAAAGATGATCTTCCTGTTTCTGGCCTCGTGAGGCCAGAAATCACAATCCTGCAGATCCTGTCCGTTAACTTAGCACCTCACTCCCTGAACTCAATTTGCAAAACCTCGTCACTCTTCCTACCTGTGTCATTGGTACCTACATGGACCACGACCTTCGGCTGTTCACTCTCCCACTTAAGAACACTGAGGACTCGATCTGAAATATCATGGACCCTGGCACCGGGAGGCAACATACCATCCGGGAATCTCACTCTTGTCCACAGAACCTCTTTTCTGTTCCCCTAACTAACGAATCCCCTATCACCACAGCTCACTTCTTCTCCCCCCCTTCTCTTCTGAGTCACAGAGCTAGACTCCGTGCCAGAGATCTGACAGCTGTGACTTTCCTCTGTTAGGTTATCTCCCCCCAGTCCCGACAGTGTCCAAAGTAATATACCTGTCATTGAGGCGGATGGCCACAGGGGTACTCTACAATGCTTCCTTACCACTTTCCCCTTCCTGACTGTCACCCAGTTTCCCGTGTTCTACACCTTGGGTGTAACTACCTCTCTATATGTCCTATCTATCAGCCCTTGAGCCTCCTGAATGAGCCAGAGTTCATCCAGTTCCAGCTTCAGCGCCTTAATGTGGAGTCTTAGAAGCTGCAGCTGTATGCACTTCTCACAGGCGTAGTCAACAGGACACGGCAAGTCTCCCCGCCATCCCACATCCCAGAAGAACAGCATTCCACCATCCTGCCAGGCATTTCTACTGTTTTAGGTGAACAAATATGAATAAGGAAAAAGAATAAACTGTGGATCGGGGCGGGGGGGGGGCTTTTTTGCCTTCTCTGACAAGGCTCTCCTCACTGAAGCCTTGAAGAGCTAAAGCCTCGAAGAGCTAAAGCCTCAAAATTCCCACTCCAACTCTATCCACTTCGACAACTTCTGCTCCGCGTGCCCCTGCTTTATTTTAATTTGTTGTTGCCAATCAATCCTGAACACTGATTAGCCAATGCTCAAATCTCCAAACCGCTGCAAGTTGCTGCCTGTTCTACTTAATGGGTAAACCTGTGTGAACTACATCTTCTCAGGCTTCCGAGCTCTCCAAATGGGTGCCGCTCAGAGCTCCAAACTGCCATCAGTCGTTAGCTTTTCTACTAAATCGGCAAACCTCAGTGAACTATGGCTTCTCAGGCTTCTGATCTCTCTGATTGGGCGCAACTCAAAGCTACATTTATAAGACAAAAGGTCGGTTCAAGGGTCTTATGACAATGAGACAGAAGCTATCTTTGAGCAAGGTGGTATGTGTTCTTAAGCTTTTCTATCAACTCTCTGATGGAAGAGGGGAGAAGAGAAAATGACCAGTGGGACGGATCACTGATTATGTGAGCTGCTTTCCAGGCAGCAGGAAATGTAAACAGAGTCAATGAAGTCAATGGCTGGTTTTTGTAAAAGACTGAGCAGTGTTCACAACACTGCAATTTTTTGTTGCCATACCAAGTTATGATGTATCCAATCACAAATAAGAAAAAAAATATGCAGATGCTGGAAATCCAAGCAACACACACAAAATACTGGAGGTACTCTGCAAGCCAGGCAGCATCTATGGAAAAGAGTACAGTCGATGTTTTGGGTGGAGACCCTTCAGCTGGACTGGAGCGCCTCTTGTCCTCATCTAGCACCCCACTAGCCTCCACGTCCAGCACATAATTCTCCGTAACTTCTGCCATCTCCAACAGGATCTCATCATCAAGCACACCTTTCCCTTCTCATGCCCCCCGCCCCACTTTCCTCTTTCCACAGGGATCACTCCCACGCGACTCCTTTGTCCATTTGTCCCTCCCCACTGATCTCCCTCCTGGCACTTATCCTTCCAAGCAGAACAAGTGATACACCTGCCCCCACCTCCTCCCTCACTACCATTCACGGCCCCAAACAGTCCTTCTAGCTGAGGTGACACTTCACCTGCGAGTCTGTTGGCCTCGTATACTGTGTCCGGTGCTCCCAGTGTGGCCTTCTGTATATCGGTGAGACCCGATGTAGACTGGGAGACCGCTTCATCAAGCACCTGCGCACTGTCCGCCAGAAGTGGGATCTCTTCACCAATCACCTTGTATTTCTCACTCCTCTTCCCCCACTCATATCTACTCATCTTTTTTTTCCTCTCCAGTTCTGCTGAAGGATCTCAGCCTGAAACATTGACTATATTCTTTTCCGTTGAGGCTGCCTGGCCTGCTGAGTTCCTCCAGCATTTTGTGTGTGTTGCTTATGATGTATTCAGGTCAGATGTTTTATATGGTGCATCTGTAAAATTAGTTGAAGGTCATTTGGGACTGAATTTCCTCAGCCTTCTGTGGAAATAGGCACTGATGTGCTTTCTTGGCAATAGCTTCAGCATTGCCAGACCAGAACAAATAATTGGTGATATTTACTCCTAGGGATTTGACGCTCACAACCACGTCCTTTATCTCTATCTCAGCACTATTGATACAAAACGGGCTTGTACTCTATCCTGCTTCCTGAAGTCAATGATTAGTACTTTTGTTTTGCTGATATTGATGGAGAGGATGTTGCCACCATGCTATCTCCTTCCTGTATTCTGTTGATGAGATCTAACCCATTACTGTGGTGTCATCTGCAAACTTGCAAATGAAGTTAGAGGAGTATCTGGCAGGACAGTTGTGAGCATACAGTGAGTAAGGCAAAGGGCTAAGGACCCAGCCATGTGGGACAACAGTGCTGAGGATAAAGAGCATTTCAAATGCGTTCAAACTACTGTTCAAATGTTTGTGGTGAGGCATTCAAAAAACAGTTCAGAACTGTTGTTATGTTCCTAATCTAGTTAAGTCTTTGTTCGGTAGCCAAACAGAAAGATGACAACCGTTGATTGAGTGATGGTAGATGCCACTGGATGTTACAGATAGCTTGTCAAGACTTTTCCTTAAAAACAACCAGTGCTAAGCAGCACTAACATTTATCAGCCTCTGTGGACTGCTGTGTGGGTTTTGTTGCAATCAGGAATATATTTCCTCAGTATCACATAAGTTTCACAATCATCAACGAACACTGCTATTTCTTTAACTTAAAATGCTGAATTATCACTACCTGTCTGTTATTTCTCCTTGTATGCCTTCAGCTACTAAGTTGGCAAACTCTGTAAGTCACTCTCTATTTCTAACAGCTATCTTTTTTGCCAGGTTTTTAATCATCTGACCCAACACCTCCTTATGGGCTGTGCCATGTACTTTTTGTTTGGCAATGTTCCTGTGAAATATTTTGAGATGTATTGCTAGCTAGACAGCACAATTTAAATGGAAAATATTGATTCTGTTGTCACTAGTGGAGTAGCAGCATGGAATGGTAATATTATGAAAGATACAAGAGCTGACCAAGCAATGGGAAATGATCTCTGCAGATTCCTGTTTAGCATTCCTGACCAGTACAGGGACAAAAATATACTTAAACCCTTTTATTGATTATCCTTACTTCTAGTTGCAATGTAGCTTTGACTTTACAGGGAGCCATCCAGGAGTGGAAAAATTACATTCAAGCAATTGTAATTGACAACATGAATCATGAGTTTGCCTAGTACATAACAAAATGAAATGCTGATGATAAATCACCTAGTACTTATACGTTCAAAAACAACAGGAATTCTGCAGATGCTGGAAATTCAAGCAACACACATCAAAGTTGCTGGTGAACGCAGCAGGCCAGGCAGCATCTGTAGGAAGAGCTGCAGTCGACGTTTCAGGCCGAGACCCTTCGTCAGGACTAACTGAAGGAAGAGTGAGTAAGGGATTTGAAAGCTGGAGGGGGAGGGGGAGATGCAAAATGATAGGAGAAGACAGGAGGGGGAGGGATAGAGCCGAGAGCTGGACAGGTGATAGGCAAAAGGGGATACGAGAAGATCATGGGACAGGAGGTCCGGGAAGAAAGACAAGGGGGGGGGGTGACCCAGAGGATGGGCAAGAGGTATATTCAGAGGGACAGAGGGAGAAAAAGGAGAGTGAGAGAAAGATTGTGTGCGTAAAAATAAGTAGCAGATGGGGTACGAGGGGGAGGTGGGGCCTTAGCGGAAGTTAGAGAAGTCGATGTTCACGCCATCAGGTTGGAGGCTACCCAGACGGAATATAAGGTGTTGTTCCTCCAACCTGAGTGTGGCTTCATCTTTACAGTAGAGGAGGCTGTGGATAGACATGTCAGAATGGGAATGGGATGTGGAATTAAAATGTGTGGCCACTGGGAGATCCTGCTTTCTCTGGCGGACAGAGTGTAGATGTTCAGCAAAGCGGTCTCCCAGTCTGCGTCGGGTCGCGCCAATATATAAAAGGCCACATCGGGAGCACCGGACGCAGTATATCACCCCAGTCGACTCACAGGTGAAGTGTTGCCTCACCTGGAAGGACTGTTTGGGGCCCTGAATGGTGGTAAGGGAGGAAGTATAAGGGCATGTGTAGCACTTGTTCCGCTTACATGGATAAGTGCCAGCAGGGAGATCAGTGGGGAGGGATGGGGGGGACGAACGGACAAGGGAGTTGTGTAGGGAGCGATCCCTGCGGGATGCAGAGAGAGGGGGGGAGGGAAAGATGTGCTTAGTGGTGGGATCCCGTTGGAGGTGGCGGAAGTTACGGAGAATAATATGTTGGACCCGGAGGCTGGCGGGGTGGTAGGTGAAATAATATGTTGGACCCGGAGGCTGGTGGGGTGTAGGTGAATAATCTCTTTTTATTTCCTTTTTTAAAGAAAGGGGCTTCCCTTTCTCCACTATCAACTCTGCTCTTAAACGCATCTCCCCCATTTCACGTACATCTGCTCTCACTCCATCCTCCCGCCACCCCACTAGGAATAGGGTTCCCCGGTCCTCACCTACAACCTCAGGTTGGAGGAACAACACCTTATATTCCGTCTGGGTAGCCTCCAACCTGATGGCGTGAACATCGACTTCTCTAACTTCCGCTAAGGCCCCACCTCCCCCTCGTACCCCATCTGTTACTTATTTTTACGCACACATTCTTTCTCTCACTCTCCTTTTTCTCCCTCTGTCCCTCTGAATATACCTCTTGCCCATCCTCTGGGTCCCCCCCCCCCGTCTTTCTTCCCGGACCTCCTGTCCTCCTGTCCCATGATCCTCTCGTATCCCTTTTGCCTATCACCTGTCCAGCTCTTGGCTCTATCCCTCCCCCTCCTGTCTTCTCCTATCATTTTGGATCTCCCCCTCCCCCTCCAACTTTCAAATCCCTTACTCACTCTTCCTTCAGTTAGTCCTGACGAAGGGTCTCGGCCTGAAACATCGACTGTACCTCTTCCTACAGATGCTGCCTGGCCTGCTGCGTTCACCAGCAACTTTGATGTGTGTTACTTATACGTTCAAGTTAGGATATCCATGTTTGTTTGTGAGAAGTTCAGGGTTGACTTGCAAAGTTCATAGCACCTCACCTGAGTCCATTATTACTTGGCCCTTGGAGATGCCTGCAATCTGGACAAATGCATCTGGCTAAGCTGCCTGCCAGAAAATTCTTGTCCTCTCCATGAGCAGAAAGCACAAAGGCACATCAGCGGCTCCACTTCATTAGGAGTTTGAAGAGATTATTTGGTAATTTAAAGTACAGTACAAATTTCTATAGATGTACTGTGAAGAGCATTCTGATTGGTTGCATCAATGCCTGGTAATGAAGCCTGCAATGCACAGGACTGCAAGAGAATTGAGCAAGTTGTAGTCTCAGCCAGTTCCATAATAAGCACAATTCACCTTTCCATTAAGGATATCTTTAAGAGGAAGTGCCTTTAGATTGTGGCATCCATCTTTAAAGACCCTTCTTACCCAGGACAGGCCTTCTTCATGTTACTGGAGCTTGAAGATCCATACTCAGTGTTTTAAGACCAGCTTCTTCTCTTTGCCATCAGAATTCCCAACAAGCCATGAACACTACTTTGTTATTCATCTTTAACCTTTGGCTTCGGCAGTGAGAGGAACCCACCTTCTTCAAGCAGGCTTCAATTACACCGGTGCCGAAGAACATGGTAACCTGCCTCAATGATCATCGTCCGGTAACACTTACATCCAATGTGATGAAGTGTTTTGATAGGCTGGTGATGAAACCTATGAACTCCTGTCTGAGAGGTGATTTGAATCCAGTTCATTTTATCTAACAGTACTTCAGGTGCACAGCAGATGCCATTTCATTGGCTCTTTACTCAACCCTGGAACATCTGGACAGCAAAGATGCATAAATCACAATCACAATGTTCTTTATCACAGCTCAGCATTCAATGCTACCATTCCCTCAACAGCTTGTCCTCAATACCCCGCTGTGCAATTAATCCTCAATCTCCTCACTTGCAGACTCCATTCAGTTCCATGGCAACAACATCTCCTTAACAATCTCCATCAGCACAGGTGCACCACAAAGCTGTGTGCTTAGCTCCCTGCTCTACTTGCTTTACACTTAAGACTGTGTGGCTAAGCACAGCACCAATTCAGTTATGAGGAGGGATTGAGTCACCTGGGACTGTACTCACTGGAATACAGAAGAATGAGAGAAGATCTCATAGAAATATGTAAAATTATGAAAGGGATAAATAAGTTAGAGGCAGGAAAGTTGTTTCCACTGGTAGGTGAGACTAGAACTAAGGGACATAGCCTCAAGATTCACAGGGGAATAGATTTAGGATAGAGATGAGGAGGAGCTGCTATTCCCAGAGAGTGGTGAATCTGTGGAGTTCTCCGCCCAATGAAACAGTGGAGGCTACCTCAGTAAATATATTTAAGACAAGGTTGGTTAGATGTTTGCACAGTAGGAGAATTAAGGGTTATGAGGAAAAGGCAGGTAGGTGAAGATGACTCTATGGCCAGATTAGCCATGATCTTATTGAATGATGGAGCAGCCTTGACAGGCCAGATAGCCTACTACTGCTCCTATTTTTTATGTTCTTATGTTCAAGGACTCTTCATCTCACATTTATTGCCTAGTTATTTATTTTTTTCTTTTGCTTCTACATAGTTTGTTGACTTTTGCACATTGATTGTTCTGTTGTGTGGGATCTTTGATTGATTCTATTGTTTCTTGGATTTACTGTGTATGACCACAAGAAGACAAATCTCAGGGTTGTATATGGTGACCAACCAACATGTACTTTGACAATAATTTACTTTGCACTTTTTACTTTTATAACTTGTAGTAATTTTTATCCCTTGCAC
This sequence comes from Mobula hypostoma, assembly GCF_963921235.1. Classification (NCBI taxonomy): domain Eukaryota; kingdom Metazoa; phylum Chordata; class Chondrichthyes; order Myliobatiformes; family Myliobatidae; genus Mobula; species Mobula hypostoma. The sequence goes on along the minus strand of NC_086097.1, from coordinate 145,498,891 downwards.
TATAATGCTGCTGCAAAATAACCAATTTCATAACATGCATTTCAGTGATAATAAACCTGGTTCCGATTCTGAACTCTCCTTTTATGTTTTTATTACGGCGAGCAACAGATAAAAACAATAAAATCGCGCCTCCCTTATCCAATTCTGAAACCTGCTCCTCCGGAATGGCTGGGGCTCAACTTGCAGCACATGGCAGATTGAAGTGTCCACGTTTTTTTGGAAATATGTTGTTGTGGGAATGGAAACACTATTGCTTAAGGACCGCAAGGGTTAAGCCTGTTTGGTAATTTACTTGGACTTCTCTTCACTGGCTAGGAACCTTTATTTTCAGTTCTCTCCTGCTTCTGACAGAAGTGTACTGAGATGAGTTTCATAGCATCCATATTTTTGAAAAAAATACTGAGGCAAGAGACTACAGATATGAGAAATTCTGCAGATGTTGGAAATCCAAAGGCACACACGCATACTGCTGGAGGAACTCAGCAAGCCAGGCAGCATCTATGGAAAAGAGTAAACAGTCAATGTTTTGGGCAGAGACCCCTCATCAAAACGACTATAAGAGACTGCAAGTGCTGGAATCTGGAGCAGTAATTAAGGATTCACTATGCAGTTCTGATTGCTGTTGAGAACTGATTTCTGCATATTTCAGAAGCTGTTTGGTTCACAATGCACACCTGATAGGGATGGGCAGACACGTGAATATTGCACAACGATCAGCTTCATTGCTGTGAGATTGAAATAATATGGATTAATGTGATAAATTGTAAGAATTGTGTGTTATAATGAGGGGCTCTACAGGGGGGAAGGGCTAGATTGATCTTGGAGAAGGTTAAAAGCACAACATCATGGTCAGAACAGCCTGTACTGTTCGATGCTTTACGTTTGAAAATTGTTAAAGGAAAAGGGAGGGGAAATGCATTTGGTGGTAGAATAATTTTATATCTGGCACACATTACAAAGAATAGTTTGTTGAATGCAGACAATGGGATATTATAAGAACTAGGGATTGTCTATCCTTGGCCTCTTTAGTTGATGGGGAGAAGCAGAGGTGTGAGAAATTCATGAAATGTGTTCAAGGAACTGCCCAGCACACAACTTGTGCTGTGTTTTGTAACTCCAAAAACTAATCAGAAGAAAACCACGGGAGCTGGCAAGATGTGTATTCTTTGTTTTACTTTAGTGAGGCACGCACGTACGACGTGATGGCGTAATATTGCATGCCATTCATATACTTGTTACATATAACTCTGAAATGAATTATGTAAAGAATGCTTAATCAAAAAGATTTACATTATTACTCAATTACTGAAATATTGAATACACAACACTCTTCCCTGCTTAGCTATAAACTCCAACTAAAAAAAATACATCTCAATTGAAATAAGTAACATATTGCTCCAGAGCAGCAATGGCTCAGAGTTTCTGGGAGTGATTCAGTAGGCACAGGATAGGTACATCCCAAAGAAGAAGTATTCCCGAGGCAGAATGATGGAACCATGGGTGATATGGGAAGTCAAGGCCTACGTAAAAAGCAAAAGACAGGGCATATGATAGAGCAAAAATTAGTGGGAAGTCAGACGATTGGGAAACTTATAAAAAACAGAAGGCAACTAAAAAAGCCACAAGGAGAAAAAAGATGAAATATGAAACTAAGCTGGCCAATAATATCAAAGAGGATACCAAAGGTTTTCACAGGTATTTAAAGTGTGCTGCACATGAAGCTGCTTAACAAGATAAGAGCCCATGATATTACAAGATACTTGTATGGATAGAGCATTGGTTGCCTGTCAGGAGGCAAAGAGCGAGAATAAAGGGAGTCTTATCCGTTAGTGCCGGTGACTAGTGGTGTTCCGCAGGTGTTGGTGTTAGGACCACTTCTTTTTAAGTTATATGTCAATGAGATGGATGACAGAATTAATGGCTCTGTGGCCAAGTTTGTAGACCATGCGAAGATACAAGGGAGGCTGCACAAGTACTTAGACAGATTTGGAGAATGGGCAAGGATATGGCAGATGGAAGACAGTGTCAAGAAGTGTATGGTCATGCACTTTGGTAAAAGGAATAAAAGCACAAACTATTTTCTAAACGAGGAGAAAATTCAAAAATCCAAGTCCTCGTGCAGGATTCACTAAAGGTTAACTTGCAGGATGAGTTGATGGTAAAGAAGGCAAATGCAATGTTAGCATTAATTTCGAGAAGGCTAAAATATAAAAGCATGGAAGTAATGATGCAGCTTTATAAGGCACTGGTGTGAGTAGTTCTTACTCTTGTGGGATGACATCCTTCCTGACCAGGTAGATTACTCGGCTTGGCAGGTGAGATGTTAACTCATTCCACAGATGCTGCCTGACCTGCTTTGTCTCCAGCATTTATGCTTTCATTGCAGTACATGTAATTTCCCTTCTTGTCCTCACGTGCAGACCAACAGACATTCTGGAACTTCAGAAAACCACTGTCATCCACTTCTGTTTAAAATTCTTTTCTTGATTATGCAATCCTTGCAAACTCCTAATCAATCACAAATCTTTCTTTCTTATTTCTATTCCAATTCCATTTCAATCCCCTCAATGCAACAATTAATATTGGCTGTGACCAAATTATCATACTCTGTGATATTCATTATCACCATCATCTGTAATACATTTATCTGATGCCCAAATCTATCATACTGCCTTAACTTGTCCCTATTCGTAATCAACTAATCAGTCAGGCATCTCAACCAATGACTTCCATGCTCTTTATCACATTTTCAGAAAGCTCAAAAATCATGCCTTACACCATTATTTATCTCATGTGCACCGGAGTCCATGAAAGCATGATCAACAGTTTCTAATATATGTTAATATTTGTATTTGCAAGCTGTAACTCTTCCTTAATCTAGTTTGTACTAGTCATGGAGAAGCAAAATATCCTCTATGTGAACAATAGGAAGACCTCCTTCCAAAATCCATGCTAGTACTTCCCAGCAATTTATCAATACAACACAGAAAACATCCTATCTGGATGCATCACTGGTTGGTATGGTAACTGCTCCGCAGAAGACCACAAAACACTACACTGAGCCGTGGACACGGCTCAGCACATCATAGAGACCAGCCTCCCCTCCATGGACTCTGTCTACACTTCTCACTGCCTCGGTAGAGCAGCCAACATAATCAAGGACCATACAAGCTCCAGATATTCCCTCTTCTTCACCTGCCCTGAAGGGCAGAAGACTTAAAAAAAAAAGCCTGAAAGCACACACCACCAAGCTCAGGAGACCAGGTGAGACTAATCAATGGTCCACTAAAATGGGACTCTTGACCTCACAGTCTACCTCGTTATACCCTTGTACTTAAATGTCTGCCTGCTCTGTGTTTTCTCTGTAACTATAGCACTGAGTTCTGCATTGTTAATTGTTTCCCACTTTTAATTGAAAATCACTATTCATGATCACTCTGATGGGACTGCCAAGATGCTGGAGCTGGAACAAAGGACTACATGGATCTGAGCAGCAGAAAGTTATAGAATATAGAATCTTGCTGATTATCATCCGATCAATCTACTCTCGATCAACAACAAAGGAAAATAAGATGTCCCTAACACTATCAAATGGCATTTATTCCAAACTGATGTCCAATTTGAATTTTTCCAGAGCTGCTTCCTCAGCACAGCCTCTGTTCAAAGAGACCAAAGAGATAAATACTGGAAGTAAGATATGAATGATTATCCTTGACATCATTGCAGTAGAAAACAAATACATCAACAAAGCCTGGTTAAACATTCAATCGCTTAGTATCATGGGAAACAAACTCCAATGGCTAGACTCAGTCTTCTCAGAGAAAAAGATGGTTGTACTTGTTGGGAGTTTGATCATCCTAGCCACAGGACATAGCTGCAGGAGTAACTCATTGATCCAACAATTTAGTAATAAAACAGAATTCTGGAAGAACTCAGTGAAGCAGCTGTGAAGCCAAAACATGAATGTCAACACTTCAGGCCAAGAAACAGCATCAGGACAGATTGTCAGCATGTCACAATTCAAGGCCAGATAGAAGAGACCAAGCAGATGACAGGTGGAATCAGGTGAGGGCGACATAGGGCAGAGGTTGGCAGGTGATAGGTGGAAGGACATGATGGGCAGATGGAAGCAAGTGTTGGGGGGTGGTAGGAAAGAAAGAGAATGGGAAAGGTGAAAAAAGTGGGATGAAAATTAGGTAAACAGAAGAATGTGAAATACAAGTGGGAGGAGAACAGACGATATGTATCACCTGAAACCAGAAAATTCAATGTTCAAATCCAAGCTCCCAACAGAATACAAGATGTTGTTCTTACAACTTGAACTTGGTCTTCTGTAATCCTGGATAAGGTCAAGGTCAGCTACCAACAACTGCACCCAAAACATCAATTTCCCTCTACATTCACAGTCTTGATGCAGGGTCTCAACATGAAAGGTTGACTATATATCCTTTTGCTTCCAGATCCTGCAGTTTCTCAGCATATTTTCCTCCAGTACCTGCGTTCTTGATTCATTGATGATCACCTTTCCATCATAAGATCTGACAAGCAATAATACAGAAAATGCTAAAGTGTACTCAAAGCCAGTTCCTTAATGTTGTTTCAGCTGGGGAATAATGCAGATAAGACCAGCTCCTTACTAAACGCTCCCAGTGGTGTGTGTAGCCTCTGACAACCAAGCCCAACTCTTGGCTTTCACGTGTGGCTCAGCTACTATGCCCAGATGAAGGGGCAAAGGCAGGTTACAGAAACCTTAAAACCAGTCACTTAGGGCAGATGGGACTGGTGAGCCATGTTAGGCAACTCATCTAGAAGGAAAAAGCTGATCTCAAACCCCCGCTGCCTTGCACTACACCCACTCATGGGGAAGGCTTCAGGAGTAAACCCCAAGGACTGGCAACTCCTGCGATCCGGCTGGTGCCAAACTGTTTTGGTCTCTACTGTTCCTTTTGATTCATCAACTGTGTGGAAAGAGGAAGCCTGCTACATGGGTGACAGCTCGCTCTCCTTATCACACTGCCCTGGATTGCATATCACGTAGACAGCTGAAACAGAACATCTATGGTCAACCCTGACCAGTGGAGGGCCTCACTCATCAGTTCAAATTGTAAGAACAACATCTTCTAGTATTCAGACATATGAAGACGGAAACAGGGTTAATATTAAGTTCATTCTGGTTCTCTCTCCACAGTTGTTGCATTGACTCGTGGAGTCAACATTATCTATTATTTATTTCTAATTCTATCCTGCAGGTTTCTTTGGATATTAGTTCAACCAGGAATCTGCTGCTGGTATCCTGCCCACACCAATTCTTATTCAAACCTCCACCACATCCTCTGAGTAAATACCAGTGCACATGCAATGGAAATTTAATGATTTCTTACTTTGATTTGTTCAATAGTTAAGATTGTATCTATTTTGAGACCATATTTCATAATACTTTTTCACCAATTTATTACTTGGTATCTGCATTCCATGACCCAGGAATGTAATGAACTATAAAATGCCAAAAATCATAAGGCAGTTACTGTTTCCTTTATTCTTCCCATTGCATCTACCTGTTTATAGCGAGAGGATTCGAGTACAGGAGCAGGGAGGTACTACTGCAGTTGTACAAGGCCTTGGTGAGACCACACCTGGAGTATTGTGTGCAGTTTTGGTCCCCTAATCTGAGGAAAGACATCTTTGCCATAGAGGGAGTACAAAGAAGGTTCACCAGATTGATTCCTGGGATGGCAGGTCTTTCATATGAAGAAAGACTGGATGAACTGGGCTTGTACTCGTTGGAATTTAGAAGATTGAGGGGGGATCTGATTGAAACGTATAAGATCCTAAAGGGATTGGACAGGCTAGATGCGGGAAGATTGTTCCCGATGTTGGGGAGGTCTAGAACGAGGGGTCACAGTTTGAGGATAGAGGGGAAGCCTTTTAGGACCGAGGTTAGGAAAAACTTCTTCACACAGAGAGTGGTGAATCTGTGGAATTCTCTGCCACAGCAAACTGTTGAGGCCAATTCATTAGCTATGTTTAAAAGGAAGTTAGATATGGCCCTTGTGGCTACAGGGGTCAGGGGGTATGGAGGGAAGGCTGGGTTCTGAGTTGGATGATCAGCCATGATCATAATAAATGGTGGTGCAGGCTCGAAGGGCCGAATGGCCTACTCCTGCACCTATTTTCTATGTTTCTATGTTTCTATAATGCATTCTTTAATCGATAACACACCCTATAAGGTATTTTTTTTAAATGAAGTATTTAACATGTAACATGTAGTAAATCTGTTAGTCATAATCAGTCACCACACAATATAATTCTCTGATAAATGACAAAAAAACCTTGTTAAATAATATTATTAATCAATGCTTATATGAATCTTCTGTAAAGGAACAATATGTTGTATGGAACAGAAAACCCACCCAGCAGCTTCCAATGCTCCTGAACACACAGTCACTGTTGTAGCGATAGACAGAGGGTGGTGAATCTATGGAATTTGTTGCCACGGGCAGCAGTGGAGGCCAAGTCATTGTGTGTATTTAAGGCAGAGATTGATAGGTATCTGAGTAGCCAGGGCATCAAAGGTTATGGTGAGAAGGCGGGGGAGTGGGACTAAATAGGAGAATGGATCACCTCATGATAAAATGGCGGAGCAGACTTGATGGGCTGAATGGCTGACTTCTGCTCCTTTGTCTTATGGTCTTATGGATAGGATCAGTCTTCTGGAATGACACCATGGAAAGCATCTGGCTCAGATGGTATCCCTGGTACTGTTTTAGATCTTGTGCAAATCAGCAAGCTGGGGTACTTGCACACATTTTTTAGCCCCTTCTTGCTTCAGTCTGAGGTTCCCGCCTGCTTTAATAAGACCGTTATTATCCTGTTAGCTAAGAAAAAAGCCTTAAAAAGTACGTCTCAGTGGTTCTGACATCCACGATCTTGAAGTGTTTCAGAGGCTGGTCATGGCATGCATTAACTCGACAACCTCGACCCACTGCAATTCCCTTACCGTTGAAACATGTCTGCAGCAGAAGCTCTCTCCCTGACCCTATGCTCATCTCTGAAGCATCAGAACAGTAAGGGCACCTATGCTAGACTACTGCTTATTGACTTTAGCTCCACCACCAACAATATAATTCCAAGCAAGCTCATCTCCACACTGCTGGAGCTAGGACTCAACACCCCTCTTTGCACTCTTTGTTGACTTCCTGACCAGCAGACAACAATCAGTAAGGATAGGCCGCAACATACCCACCCTGATTATCTTCAACACTGGTGCACCACACAGCTGCTTCCTCTGCCTCCTATTGCTCCCCATACACTCATGACTGCATGGCCAGATTCTGCTTTAAATCCAGCAGTGCTTCCCAATCTAAGATCCAGACCCCTTGTTTCATGGTATTGGTCCATGGCATAAAAAATGATGGGAACCCCTATCTACAGGTTTGTAGATGACGCCACAGTAGTGGGCCATATTTCAAATAACCATGAGTCAGAATACTGGAAGGCAATACAGAGCCTAGTGACATGGTGTTATGACAACAATCTTTATCTCAAAGTCAGCAAAATGAAAGAATGGGTAATTGACTTCAGGACAGCAGAGGGGCTGCAATCCTCCTGTTCACATCAATCGCGCTGAAGTCAGGAGGGTTGAGAGAATCAATATCCTGTGAGTGAACATCACCAAAAACTGGCCCTGGTCCAACCACGTTGACTCCATGGCCAAGAAAGCTTTCCAGCAGCTTTACTTCCTCAAGCATTTGACATGTCCCCTTTGACCATTAACAAATTTTTATTAGTGCAACATATCCTATCTGGATGCATTATGTTGTAATAAGGCTACAGGACAATTCCCTGGTACAATAAGGTGGATTCTTGATCTCATAATCAACCTTGTTGTCACCTTGCATCTTTCAGTATACTTGCACTGCACTTCCTCTATAACTGTAATACTTTATTCTACACTCTATCTTATTTTGTACTACCTCAATGCAATGTTGTTATAAATTGATCTGTATGAATAGACAGCAAGCAAGTTTTCCCATGCAGCAGTAATAAACAAACTTACCAATTGTTAATGATGGATATACAGAAAGATGTGGAGACAAAATTATCCCAAATATCAAAGCTGAAAGCATCAATATCATTTAAATAGAGAAGAGTTTTGATAGATCTAACCAACAAGGAGTTGAACAAATTTGGTAAAACTTTTCAAGTTCAGTTTATTGTCAATCAATCGTACACATGTATACCACCAAACAAAACAACATTCCTTCAGACAGACCATCCCGTACAGGATGTAAATACTTCAATTATTTCTTAAACCAAGGCATTTTAAGATGGCAAAACAGAGTTTAAAAAAAATAAAAGCTTTAGATGTACCTCTCACTAACTGATGTGGTCTTGGTTCACTCCACAAAATATTATTTAGAAACTTATTAGTGATTTCATTTGGAAAGAGTAAAATGCAGAAATTTATAACAAATAATAACACCTGGTACTTTTAACTATTTTGAAATTGTTGATATATTACTCCATTGTTAATTATGCAGGGATCTAATCACTAACGCACACAAAATGCTGGAGGAACTCAGCAGGCCAGGCAGCATCTATGGAAAAAGAGCACAGTTTATATTTTGGGTTGAAACCTATCAAAGAGTTCCATGTCCTGCCGAAGGGTTTTGGCCCGAAACGTCGACTGTACTCTTTTCCATCTATGCTGTCCAGCCTGCTGAGTTCCTCCAGCATTTTGTGTATGTGTTGCTCGGATTTCCAGCATCTGCAGATTTTCTCTTGTATCTGATCATTAATATCAGCTTTAGAAAAATGGGGCAGAACAATGAATTCTGATCAAAGAGAGTATTAGTTCAGAGAAATAATCAGAACTATGCTCTAGTTAATAAAACAGTAAACTACAAAAAAGAAACAGGCAACACAGAATAAAAGCAAAATCTGAATTGTACAGAGAGGTATCAAACCTTGGTACGTGCAAGTATGAAGTTGGAAGTTAAGGATCAAAATCGATGATAAAACATGGACATCAAAAACCTACAGAAGAATTTAAGTCTCGATACTTCAACAAAAGCAAAGCCTAACAAATTATAGTGCAGTTACATGGCTTTTTTAAAAAAATAAGAAATTTAGCACACATTTCACTACAGAAAAACTTATTATATTTCAAAGCTTCAATTTAGACTTTTTTTTGCAACAAAAAGAATCGGAAACTATCAGAACAAGATGTCCTGACCGGCATGGACGCAGATGGGTGCCGGGTTTCTATTCAACGAGTAAAACCAGCATATATTTCAAACAAAGTAATAGTGTAAAGTGTAGTAGGAGCATACGAATGCTAGACCCATGCAGTACAGGGATTGGGCCTAGCTGGGCTGCTCACACTCACACATTGTACAGACCCGGGAAACCACAGTCCACCAGCGGCGTTAATCGACCGATTACACTGTGGTGCGCTCCTTACCTGGAACCGCTCTTGACCGATCCTTGATCGCTCTGGTAACTGGAATAAAGTCCCTGAGTTTCAGCAGAGGCACCACTCGAGCGCGTCTCCCCAGTAACACGCGGGGCCCCGCCGCTTCCTTGTGTGCGCGCATGGCAAACCCCGCTCACATCCCCGCTGCGCGCTCGCGAAACACGTCGAAGGACTCAGGAGTACGCAGGCGCTAGTCCTCCTGCCAAGGCCAATGTTGGAGGTTTAGACAGCGGATAATTCCCACTTCGTTTTATTTTGCTGTGTTCATACACACTCAACTCTCTGTCTTTTGTTAAAAAAAGGGCGAAATAGGACAGCAATAAAAAGGAAACAAGTAACTTTTCTAAAGCGAATGCCACTTGCCTGCGAGGGTAAGAACTGGATAATTTGGCAGATGAATGTGTGGCTGAAGAATTAGTGCAGGGGTCAGGGTTTCAGATTTCTAGGATCATTGGGATCTCTTCTGGGGATTGGATGACCTGTACAAAGAGGATGGGTTACATTTGAACCTGAGTGGGGAGTGGGGGTTGGGGGGGGGAGACCAATATTCTTGCAAACAGATTTGCTAGAGATGCTAGGGTTTGAAATAATTTGGCAGGGGTTGAGAACCGGAGTGATAAGGCTGATGATGGACCAGTTGGTATACAACTGGATGCGGTGTGTACTGGACAGTGAAGGACAGGCAGATGATAGGGCAAAATTGCAGTCAGTGGGACGAGTTGAAGTGTAACAAGAGGCCAAAATCAAAAAGGGCGATGAATACAGGACTGCTGGTGTTACATATGGACGCACACAGCGTTCAGAATAAGATAGATGATCTTGTAACACATTTAGAGATTAGCAAGTATGATATGCGCATCACTGAGTGGTGGTTGAAAGATCACAGCTGGGAGCATAACATCCAAGAATACACATTGGGGGAATGGGCAATAAAGTGGCAGATGGAATATAGTGTAGGGAGGTGGAAACTGAAGGAATAAACATGTGGACTATATTCTAAACGAGGAGAACATTTAAAAATCAGAGGTACTTGAGAGTCCTCATGAAGGATTCCCTAAAGCTTAACTTGCAGGTCGAGTTTGTGATAAGGAAGGCAAATGCTACGTTAGCATGCATTGAAAGGACTAGAATATAAAAACAAAGATGCAATGCTGAGGCTTTATAAGGCAATGATCAGACATTTATTATTGTGAGCAGTTTTGGGCTGCTAGAATGTTTCCGGAGAATGAAAGCCCTAATGTATGAGTAGTGTTTTATGGCTCTGGGCGTTTACTCGCTAGTTTAGAAAAATAAAGTGGGCGGTGGGGAAGCAATCTCACTGAAACCTACTGAATAATGAAAGGCCTAGATAAGGGTGGCCATTAATGGGATAATCTAGGACCAAAGGGCATAACGTTAGAAGGATATCCCTTTCGTACAGAGGTGAGGAGAAATTTCTTTAGCCAGAGTGTGGTGAATCTGCGGAATGCATTGATATAGATGGCTGTGGAGGCCAAGTCATTGGGTACATTTAAAGTGGAGTTTCTTGATTAGTGAAGGTGTCAAAAGTTACAGGGAGAAGGCAGGAGAATGAGAATGACAGGGATAATACTTCAGCCGTAATGGAATGGCAGAGCAGAGTCGATGGGCTCAATTCTGCTCCTACGTCTTAAGGTCTTTATCGAGGCAGTGAAAGTAAGACAGAGTCTGTGGAGTGAAGGATGGTATCCGTGATATGTTGATCAGAACCTCATCAGTTTCTTGCATGATGCATTTGGATAGATGGTGCATTGATAAAAATGCGGGTCAAATCAGACACACCAAATTGATGAAAAGCTCAACAACTGCCAAAACCCTAATCATTATAGTTTAGAAACACTACAACCATTCTGACCACCTCGCTTAAAATTGACTTTTTTGTTCTAATCATATTCTCCTCTAAAAAATTGTGCATAATTTATGACTAATTCATTTTTTGTGAATGCTGCTTATATGATGCTAGGTGCCTGTGATGCTGCTGCACGTTTTTCATTGCACTTGTATATCACATGTACCTGTGCATATGACAGTAAACTAGACCTGACATATGCATCTATCTTAAAAAACTGCTGTTCAAAGATCTTCTGTTTCAAAGGTCAATGGAAGCAGAGACCTAACGATAATTCTCATAAAAATGGCACATTTCGTAATGACATGAAAGTCCATTCAGCAAAGTGATTCCGTGCTGGTTCAGTGCAATTCCCTTTCACAAGCCCATTAACTTCCTCCTTGCTCTTCTAGCATCCGCCCATGCACTGGATAATTTACAGTAGTCAACTAATCTGCTAACCAACATTTCTTTCAGATATGGGAGAAAATTAGAGCCAACTAGAAAACATAGAGGAAAACCATATGGCCAGAAGCATACTCCACCCTGACAGCATTGGAGGTCAGGAACATTCCTGGTTACCAGGTCCTGCTATATCATTATACTTTATAAACAGTGAACCCAAGTTCTAAATCCTTTCCACATCCACTTTGCCATGACTATACAGGATTCAATATGTCTTAATGAAGTCCCTTTAATTCTTCTAAACTCCACAGATGAAACCTTCCATCAGAAGACAGCACACACATTCATAATATTAGTCTAGTAAATCCTCCCTGAAGATGTTCTAGTAGGTTAAATGAATACTGTAAGTTACCCTTTACTGTAAGTGGCAAGAGATTCCCATTGAACTTTGTTGGGAAAATGGCAACTCAGTACTATTCAGGCCCTCAGGGTAACTACTTTATAGGCATCCATTAGTCCCATGAGACCATGGATTTGCACCTTGGAAGGTTTCCAGGGCGCAGGCCTGGGCAAGGCTGTATGGAAGACCAGCAGTTGCCCATGCTGCAAGTCTCCCCTCTCCATGCCACCGATGTTGTCCAAGGGAAAAGCATTAGGACTCATACAGCTTGGCACTGGTGTTGTCGCAAAGCACTGTGTGGTTAAGTGCCTTGCTTAAGGACACAACACACTGCCTCAGCCAAGGCTCGAACTAGCGACCTTCAAATCACTAGACGAATGCCTTAACCACTTGGCTACGTGCTAACCCGGGTAACTACTTTAAGTAGCATTAAAAATCATAGAAACAGAAAACATACAGCACAATACAGGCCCTTCGGCCCACAAAGCTGTGCTGAACATGTCCCTACCTTAGAACTACCTAGGCTTTATCCATAGCCCTCCATATTTCTAAGCTCCATGTAGCCATCCAGGAATCTCTTAAAAGACCCTATCGTTTCCACCTCCACCGCCGCCGCCGGCAACCCATACCACGCAGTCACCACTCTCTGCGTAAAAAAACTTAGCCCTGACATTTCCTCTATACCTACTTCCAAGCACCTTAAAACTGTGCCCTCTTGTGCTAGCCATTTTAGCCCTGGGGAAAAGCCTCTAACTATCCACACAGTCAATGCCTCTCATTATCTTGTGCACCTCTATCAAGTCACCACTCATCCTCCGTTGCTCCCAAGGAGAAAAGGCCGAGTTCACTCAATCTATTCTCATAAGGCACGCTCCCTAATCCAGGCAACATCCATGTAAATCTCCTCTACACCCTTTCTATGGTTTCCACGCCTTTCCTACAGTGAGGTGACCAGAAATGATCACAGTACTCCAAGCGGGGTCTGACCAGGGTCCTATATCGCTCTTAAACTCAATCCCACAATTGATGAAGGCCAATGCACCGTATGCCTTCTTAACCACAGAGTCAACCTGTGTAGCAGCTTTTAGTGTCCTATAGACTCGGACCCCAAGGTCCCTCTGATCCTCCACACTTCCAAGAGTCTTACCATTAATACTATATCCTGTCATCATATTTGACCTACCAAAATGGACAACCTCACACTTATCTGGGTTGAATTGCATCTGCCACTTCCCAGCCCAGTTTTGCATCCTATCAATGTCCCGTTGTAACCTCTGACAGCCCTCCACGCTATCCACAACACCCCCAACCTTTGTGTCATCAGCAATTTACTAACCCATCCCTCCACTTCTTCATCCAGGTCATTTATAAACATCACAAACAGTAGGTGTCCCAGAAGAGATCCCTGAGGCACACCACTGGTCACCGGCCTCCATGCAGAATACGTCCCATCTACAACCACTCTTTGCCTTCTGTGGGCAAACCAGTTCTGGATCCACAAAGCAATGTCCCCTTGGATCCCATGCCTCCTTATTTTCTCAATAAGCCTTGCATGGGGTACCTTATCAAATGCCTTGCTAAAATCCATGTACACATCAATAGGTATGTGAAAGAGAATAGGTAACAAGGTCATAGGGAATTAAGGGGGGGGGTGGAGAATGGGACTGATGGCATTATGCTTCATACAACCTCACTAAAAAAAGTTATCAATAGTGTAATAATACTCATAAGATTCTGTGCATAAATTGATCATTAGATTTACAGAATAATAATCTGTTAAAGCACAAGCCATGTAGCTTATCAAGCCTTTGCCTGCTTCTATTCTATCAGAGCAGTCCTGAAACCTCTCTACACTCTCCACACACAACTCTGCAGATCAATCTCACAAGCTCCAACTAATTTCCTTCTGAAAGAAAACCAGAAAATTATTAATGACAGGAATCTGAAATTGAAACAGAAGACTCTGGAAACACTCATCATCTGAGATAGCAGAAATAGAGAAACTTTTTCTCTACCTGACCAACTGAATGCTTCCAACAGTTTCAGTTCTTCTGAAAGTACTGATCATTTTTTATTTCCACCAACTGTATTTAAGATGCATCTTCTTTTAATCAATAGCACAAAGTGAGCCTTTTTTTTAGCTGCAGTCTTTAATAATAATAATAACACAAGAAAAAGGAGGACGAGTTGGTCATTCAGCTCCTCACATTTGCTTTCCATTCAACAAGATCACAGGTAATTGCACTGGAATGAAATCAGTCACTGATCCTTCATAGCCCTCGAGTAGAAATTCTATAGACTCACATCTTGAATGAAGAAAATTATCCTTATTTTCATCCTAAGGTTCATCCTGACATAAAGCCAATATGCAAACAAAAAATCAGCTAATCTTAAAATGTTGTTCTCCTTGTGAGGTTAACATTCCCCATAATAAATCAGTGAAAATGAAGCCATTCAGAGCTATAAGATTTAGGTTCACTTTCATTTGTATTGTGTTCATAAATAGTTTAAATAATCTGGAAGACTCTGGAAAAACTTATGGCAAACAATTTTCAAGCTAGTAAAAATTAAAACTGAAGTCCTTAGTTTCTCCTGTCTCGTAAAAAATCTGCAAAGTCCTTGTTCAGTTCTTTGTCTGTGCTCAGTAATTGGGCTGAAGTTCAAGTACACTACAGCTTTATCATTTGAAGCTTCGTCATTACGAAAGCGACAATATTGAACATTAAATAAATAGCTGAAAGTTCTCTCAGAATTATTACTATATTATTTATTTCATTCAATAGAGATACTTTGTTTCAAAATCTTGGCAAATCCTTGGTTCAATATTCGTTTCCTTGGCACTACTGATATGCTCTTCTTTCTTCCCTGTGGAATTCTTCACCACACAGAGCAGTGTAAGCAAGCTTACCAGAAATATTTAAAGAGAAGGTAGATTGTTGGAAGATCAGGAGATTGATGGATACAGCTCAGAGGAGATGAGGTCCAAGACTGATCAGCATTGATGATATTGAATGGTGGGGCAGGTGTGAGGGACAAGAGGACCTGTTCATATATGCTGTGTGCTTATGTAATTATTACATTTGTCAGTTCCTAAACGACATTTTAAATAAAAATGTTGGAGTCCATATGCTTCCATCCATTGTTTTCCTAATTATAAAAATTGTGTAGAATTTCATATTTCTTTTAAGTTTTACCGTATACTTTTCCCAAACTAATTATTTTTATCTTTTTTAGTTACAAGTTTTTGCACTTCTGCATATGACTTCATTGTTTCCTACTGCCCTTCCTGTTTCAGTCATTTACAACAGCATTCTTCAGCAATCATAATAGGTATAAAGTCCTTCTGTACCATGGAAGTACAATTCTGAATATCTCCTTTTGATCTACTCTCTTCTCATTAATTGGTCTTCCATTGAAGTCTGTATCACTTAACTGTAGGTTCTGCAGATGCTGGAGATCTTAAGATACAATGTGGAGGAACTCCTGATGAATCATTTTGGCCTGAAACGTTGACCATTTATTCCCATAGATACTGCCTGACCTGCTGTATGTGTTACTCAAATATAGAAGTCTAGTTGCCATTTTACATTTTCCCTTTTTTTTTTTACCCCCAGCACAATTCCAAACAATATTTTGTGAAACGCAATGGATTATTGCTCATGCAGATAGCCTGGAACTAAATTTGGCTAACTTTATATTAAATCTAATATTCTATTTTACTCAAACACGAGGAAATCTGCAGATGCTGGAATTTCAAGCAACACACACAAAAAATGCTGGTGAACGCAGCAGGCCAGGCAGCATCTATAGGAAGAGGTACAGTTGACGTTTCGGGCCAAGACCCTTCGTCAGGACTAACTGAAAGAAGAGATAGTAAGAGATTTGAAAGTGGGAGAGGAAGGGGGAGATCCGAAATGATAGGAGAAGACAGGAGGGGGAGGGATGGAGCTAAGAGCTGGAAAGTTGATTGGCAAAAGGGATATGAGGCTGGAGAAGGGAGAGGATCATGGGACAGGAGGCCTAGGGAGAAAGAAAGGGGGAGGGAGAAGTCCAGAGGATGGGCAAGGAGTATAGTGAGAGGGACAGAGGGAGAAAAAGGAGAGAGAAAAAAAATATAATAAATAATAAATAAATAAATAATGGATGGGAGATGGGGCATTAACGGAAGTTAGAGAAGTCAATATTCATGACATCAGGTTGGAGGCTACGGCTACCCATACGGAATATAAGGTGTTGTACCTCCAACCTGAGTGTGGCTTCATCTTGACAGTAGAGGAGGCCGTGGACAGACATATCAGAATGGGAATGGGATGTGGATGTCCAGTCCCTATATACCTCCATCCCCCACCAGGAAGGTCTCAAAGCTCTCCGCTTCTTTTTGGATTCCAGACTTAACCAGTTCCCCTCTACCACCACTCTGCTCCGTCTAGCGGAATTATTCCTTACTCTTAATAATTTCTCCTTTGGCTCCTCCTACTTCCTCCAAACTAAAGGTGTAGCCATGGGCACCCATATGGGTCCCAGCTATGCATGCCTTTTTGTTGGCTTTGTGGAACAATCCATTTTCCAAGCCTATACTGGTATCTGTCCCCCACTTTTCCTTCGCTACATCAACGACTGCATTGGCGCTGCTTCCTGGACGCATGCCGAGCTCGTTGACTTCATTAATTTTGCCTCCAACTTTCACCCTGCCCTCAAGTTTACCTGGTCTATTTCCGATAGCTCCCTCCCCTTTCTTGATTTTTCTGTCTCTATCTCTGGAGACAGCTTATCTACTGATGTCTACTATAAGCCTACAGACTCTCACAGCTATCTGGACTGTTCCTCTTCCCACCCTGTCTCTTGCAAAAGTACCATCACCTTCTCGCAATTCCTCCATCTCCGCCGCATCTGCTCTCAGGATGAGGCTTTTCATTCCAGGACGAAGGAGATGTCCTCCTTTTTTGAAGAAAGGGGCTTCCCTTCCTCCAACATCAACTCTGCTCTCAAACGCATCTCTCCTGTTTCATGCACATCTGCTCTCACTCCATCCTCCCGCCACCCCACTGGGAATAGGGTTCCCCTTGTCCTCACCTACCACTCCACCAACCTCTGGGTCCAACATATTATTCTCCGTAACTTCCACCACCTCCAACGGGATCCCACCACTAAGCACATCTTCCCCCCGCCCCCCGCATTCTGCGGGGATCGCTCCCTACACGACTCCCTTGTCCATTCGTCCCCCCAATCCCTCCCCACCCATCTCCCTCCTGGCACTTATCCTTGTAAAGGGAACAAGTGCTACACATGCCCTTACACTTCCTCCCTTACCACCATTCAGGGCCCCAGACAGTCCTTCCAGGTGAGGCGACACTTCACCTGTGAGTCGGCTGGGGTGATATACTGCGTCTCGCTGAACACCTACGCTGTGTCCGCCAGAGAAAGCAGGATCTCCCAGTGGCCACACATTTTAATTCCACATCCCATTCGCATTCTGATATGTCTATCCACGACCTCCTCTACTGTCAAGATGAAGCCACACTCAGGTTGGAGGAACAACACCTTATATTCCATCTGGGTAGTCTCCAACCTGATGGCATGAATATTGACCTCTCTAACTTCCTTAATGCCCTACCTCCCCTTCGTACCCCATCGTTATTTATTCATTATTATTATTTTATTTTTTCTCTCTCTCCTTTTCCTCCCTGTCCCTCTCACTATAACTCCTTGCCCATCCTCTGGGCTTCCCCTACCTTCTCCCTCGGCCTCCCGTCCCATGATCCTCTCCCTTCTCCAGCCTCATATCCATTTTGCCAATCAACTTTCCAGCTCTTAGCTCAATCCCTCCCCCTCCTGTCTTCTCCTATCATTTCGGATCTCCCCCTCCCCCTCCCACTTTCAAATCTCTTACTATCTCTTCTTTCAGTTGGTCCTGATGAAGGGTCTTGGCTTGAAACATCGACTGTACCTCTTCCTATAGATGCTGCCTGGACTGCTGCGTTCACCAGCATTTTTTGTGTGTCTTGCATTTTATTTCACTCTCTTGTTGGGTCTAAAACATCCTGTTAGAGCAAACTACTGGTGCATAGTTAAAGGAGCAATGAATTTCAGTCAAGGCTTTAAGAAATCATATCAACTTTACTATGTAGCTCACACTTAGCCCAATATGTGTGAAAAGTAAAAACCTATCAAATATCAGCTTTGTACATCATTATACATTTCTACATCTAAACACTCATTTGTTTTGCCATATTTTGCTTTTTGCTCATCTTCAAGCACATTTTTGTATACTTACAAAAGTTTTACTTCATCAAAGATGCTATTAACAGACACATTAAACACAAAATGGATGCCTGGTGCTACAGAAATTTTCTATGATGGGGGTTTTGTCTTTCCTTGATTGTTGGGCACGTGGCCAAGTGGTTATGGCGTTCGTCTAGTGACCTCAAGGTAGCTAGTTTGAGCCTCAGCTGTGGCAGCGTGTTTGTGTCCTTGAGCAAGGCACTTAATCACACATTGCTCTAGGCTGTGCGAGGAGTGGCGCCCCACACAGACTTCCAATCTGCACCTCGTAAGGCATGAAAATATCCGACGCAGGTCTCTCATGGTCTGAGTCGACATTCCCTCCGTCCTCCCTCCCCCCGACCCCCCATTACAGAATTTAGTCAACTGAAGAAATTAGCAGTTAGGGGTTCCTTTATTTATTAACATTTCATAAGATACCAGGAACCACATTATCTAGAAAAAAAATGTTTACATCAGGGTGTTCCCAACCTGGGGTCCACAGACCCCTTGCTTAATGGTATTGGTCCGTGGCATAATAAAGGTTGGGAACACTGGGTTATAGGAAAATACTTTATACTTTATTGTCGCCAAACAATTGATACTAGAACATACAATCATCATAGCGATATTTGATTCTGCGCTTCCTGCTCCCTGGAGATAAGAAAAAAAATAGATGGTTTAAAAAACCCAAGGGAAAAATTTGTTGTTGATCACAATTTAAACCCATGAGCCCTGCTTCTAAGTGGAGTGGATATTATAAGCAGCAATTGGAAATGAATAATCAAGATACAAAGCAATTGCATTGAAGTTTTAACTGGGAAATACCCTGTACCTATAGCTATAAGCTGGTTTGTTGTAGATGGTTTCATGTCATTATAAATGAACAATATACAGTATACACATAGCAGAATACTATTTTATAGCCTTTTGAAATAAAGTTGTTAAACCAATGTAAGTCAAAGGACTCCTTAGTTGTCAGATAATTATAATCAAGTCCATTTCAAAACAGTAAATGTCCTTCATATCGCTCAATTATATGAACCAAAAGAAATCCTAGAGTACAGCAGATGAGGTTCCTCTGGCAAAAAAGGCAACATTTTTGTCTTGTATTTTGTACTGAAAAATTTTTGTAACATTTTTTTCCGTCTTCACAGGTGAAAGGGAGCGCCAAATAATCTTCAGCTATATGTAAAGACAAAAGAAAATAATTAGGGGAAAATTGATTGCATTTGTTGGAGCACTGCCAGTAAATTAACATCTTTTGAACACGTTTTCAACTAAAGCTTACAGTGCACCAAACTGCAGTCAGGCTACACAAGCATGCATTCAGTTCATTGAGTAGCTCAGTTTAATCACAGGATAATTAGCTGTAAGATTTAGCTTCAGTGAAATTTGGTGACAGTTTACCATCATCCTCAAAACAGATGTAATCTTAAACAGTATTGAAAGTTCCATGACAAGTGATCATACCTCACCATGGATATCCTTGCAGTACCCAGTGGCTAATCCTTCCGCTTGCAGAATCAGATGAGACTGGTAACTCAGTGATTTGACCACAAAATCATTTTCTTCATCTTCCAAATCTTCTGTGTTATGCGCCAATGCCACTAAGTTTCCCTGCAATACAAAAGGATTTTTTCCCTCCTTTAAAAAAACATGGAACTGTTTCCAGGATACAAAATATAATAAATTTGCAATTATGTACAACTTTAAAGGTAGAAAAGCCAGCTAAAAATATATATCAAGGAAAGAATTAACAGTAACAATAAGAGACAATAGGATGTGAAAATAGACATTGGCTATAATGGAAAAATCTGAAACAGGAGTACAAAAAGCCAAATACACTCAGCTGATCAGGCAGTGTGAAAAGGAGTTACTGTATCAGATTACAGAACCTTCGTCAGAAATTAGATAGTGAGAAAACAATTTAGTTTTAAGTTGTAAAAAAAAACCGAGGTGAGGGGATAGGAGCGAGGCCACAGGTGTGAGGTAATTCCACTAATTACAAAGTTTTCTGGTTGATAGCTTAATGAGAAGAGTGGAGGGGGGTGAGGGCAGAGATAACTGAGTCATACAGCATAGAAATAGGGCCTTCATCCCACAATACCCATGCTGACCCATCAGGTACCCCTCTAATCCTTTAAAGTGATTCCATTTACCGCACTTGTTCCATTACCCACCCCCCCCCCCGAGTATTCACCCTGACACTTTAAAATGCAATGAGAGTACCCGCCACCACCACTTTCTTAGGCAGTCCATTTCATCGCAATCACTCTCTAGATGAAAAGAAATCTTCTGATCTCTTCTCTTTCTCATCTTATAAAACTATGCCCTCTGATTTTACACATCTTTCTTAACCTTGTGAAAATTGGGGGATAAAAAAACAAAACGGAACTGGTTTTGATCCAGGGGACAAGTATTTTTCTGAGCACTTCATGTTTTTGTTTCAATCTTCTGGGATTTGTAGTTCACGGATTTTTATGTTAAATGATAGAGCAGGCTGGCAGGCCAGGTGGTTACTGCTGCTCCTAATTTGTCTGTTAATAGGCAAGTTAGGTTAATGAGATCTGTCTAAGATTGTATAGAATCATAACCCAACTTCTGAGCTTCAGTAGTATTCTGATAAAGCTGGACCATTGCCTCTTTAACATCAATAGTAGATTCCGGTTAACTGGACCATTGGTTAGTCGGGGCAGCCACCCATCTGGGACAGCTCTTAAAAGACAAAAACTCACTAAGAAAATAACCGGCAACACACATCAAAGTTGCTGGTGAACGCAGCAGGCCAGGCAGCATCTATAGGAAGAAGCGCAGTCGACGTTTCAGGCCGAGACCCTTCGTCAACTTTGATGTGTGTTGCTTGAATTTCCAGCATCTGCAGAATTCCTGTTGTTTGCAAGAAAATAACCGGGATTCCTTTCATTTATTTGGGATACTATGCGCTGAATAGGAGCTGGAGACTGTTGCCGAACAGTTTCTATCCAGCGTAAGTCGCGTGCGTGGCCGACAGACCAACACCATTATTTGAGTATTTAAAAACCATCAGTTGCATGTGTTTCTGTTCAAAAAGCATCAATTTTTGTCACTGATAGTTGGCGAGAAACAAGCAAGACAATTCAGAACTGTTTTGCTCACTGCAGTTTCAGGCATTCAGGCTCGGAGATGCCAGAAACAGCAGGGAGTGAAAATGAAACAGTTTCACACCTTCAACAAGTTAGAAACAACTGAGAATTTGAAGATATCTGTTGTGTTCATTTGCCTTTAGCTACTGATGAGACCTGAAGTCTGGAGATGGGACAAAGCCAGAACTCAAAATACTCCTTTATTCAGTAAAACCACTCAAGTGCAAAATCTCAAAACTCAACTGTACATCCCAAAGCACAACTACTTAAATAGTTTACCCAAAGAATATTCAAGATGTTGATTGGAAAATCGCTCAATTAGTGAAAGTCAGCCTGAGATTGGTTGTCAGCTGACCAACGGGCATTAGTTGTTTAAGCTTGCCATAACAGTATTGACAATCATCTTGAATATTACAAAGAAAATGAAGATTTGGAGGATGCAATCATCAACAGCATTGTATGAAGGCAGTCCATTAACTACGCTAGGTGTCTGTGCTGATTTTATTTATTTATTTATTTATTGAGATTAAGTGTGGAACAGGCCCTTTTAATCCTTTGAGCTGCGTTGCACAACAATCCCCCCGATTTAAACCCAGCCTAACCACAGGCCTATTTACAATGACCACAGTCAAAAGAACGCGGTGTGGATGAATTCCTCCGTTGATAAGTATGAGGAACTAAGACAGTTTTATAGTACTGAGCAGTATTGGTGGTATTCAATCATGTTTTAACTACACAATTTGTTACTCAGTTTGTCTTTTTTTAAAAAAAAACCTTTCTAACTATTTCCATGAAACTTTGGCTAATTTGGGCAGTGTTTAATTGGGCCAAAACATACTGGTCCTGGTGTCTAAATTAACCGGAATCCACCGTACGTCCTTCCCAAGACACAGGGTCCAAAGTAGAACAAAATTCTCAAGGTGGCTCTGCATCTTTACAAATGAAGCAATACTTCAAATCCTCCGTAATCCAGCCACCATCAGACGAAGTAAAATATCATGAATACAGCTGCATTTCCCAAGAGTTTTTAGTTTAAAATAATTATGTTACACCTGTTAACATTGGTCTATTTGTACAATTCTGTGTTGATCTTTATTCCTTTATGGATTTATTTTATGACATATAATCCACTACATATCCACAGGTATGCAAGTTATTCTTATTTGTCTTAGGAAAGTAAATACAAACTAATCAAAATAAATTCTAATTTTGCTCAAATTTGATATTATCAGGCTTTCAAAGCAATGCTCAAATAGTTGCTTTGAAATATTGACATCTCATAAACATAACTAAAGCATCCAACACTCCAATTTACAAGATTATGTTATTACAATTCTCAGGATAATATTCTTTGATCTGAACTTCAAAATCAAATTACTCGCTAACAAAATATCAAGTAATTGATGAAATCTGCTAGGTTTAAGGCAACTGGAATTCTCCTTGAGAATGCTAGGGAATGCAAAGATCCACCGTGAAAACATGTTGTGTATTGTTGCAGATTGCTGGGAACTGGCTGCATTGAATTTGACACCACTGTTTAATAACAGGAAAATTACCACAGTACATAAATTTCTTTGGATATCACCCAGGTTTCAAGAACAAATAATGCACAAAAGGAAACAAAACTGCAGAAGCAATACTTTTACTTAACAATTACAATCCAAAAATTCGACCAGATTACTGATAGAAGGGAGTTAAGCAGCTTGCAGAACAAAAAGATTGGTACGAGTAACATTCTGGTAACCATAACAAAGGATGGATGTGGTCGCTCTGTACAGAGTACAAGGACAAACACGAGAAAATCTGCAGAGGCTGTAAGTCCAAGCAACACACATAAAATGCTGGAGGAACTCAGCAAGCCAGGCAGCAGCTATCAAAAAGAGTAAACAGTCAATGTTTTGGGCCAAGACCCTTCATCAGGACTGGGAAAAAAAGATGAGAAGTCAGAGCAAAAAGTTGGGGGAGAGAAGGAAGTAGTATAAGGTGGTAAGCAATAGGTGAAACTGGTGGGGGCAGGAGGGGAGAGGGAGGGGTGAAGTAAAGACCTGGGAAGTTGATTGGTGAAAGAGATAAAGGGCTGAAGAAGGGGGAAATCAGATGGGAGAGGGTAGAAGACCATGGAAGAAAGGGAAAGGGGAGGAGCACCAGAGAGAGGTGATGGGCAGGTAAGATGAGAGGGAAACGAGAATGGGGGAATGGTGAAGGGGGGAGGGGGTAAATACCGGAAGTTTGAGAAATCGATATTCATGCCATCAGGTTGGAGGCTACCCAGACAGAATACAAGGTGTTGCTCCTCCAACCTGAGTGTGCCCTCATCGCGACAGTAGAGGAAGCCATGGACTGACATGTCAGAATGGGACTGGGAGGTGAAATTAAAATGGGTGGCCACTGGGAGATCCTGCTTATTCTGGCAGATGCAGCGTAGGTGTTCGGTGAAGCTGTCTCCCAAACTACATTGGGCCTCACCAATAACACGGGAGGCCACACCCAGAGCACCAGATATCACCTAGTACTTCTTCCTCCCGTCCATCCCACTTTATTGCTCTGATTTCTCTTTTCTCCCCCAGTCCTGATGAAGGGTCTTGGCCCGAAATGTCGAATGTTTACTCTTTTCCATAGATGCTGCCTGATCTGTAAAGTTCCTCCAGCAACTTGAGTGTGTTACAGAGTACAAGGAACTCAGTTGTCAGAGCAATGAGAATCGTTGCAAATTTTCTGGTAGCTCAGGTAACCTCATCCTTTGGTGCTCCTGACCAATAAAATAGTTTAAATTTAACAAATCACTGAACAAAACTTCAATATCAATTGTAAAAATATGCCATAAATATGGAACAATTCAGGCAACATCCATTGAGAAAAAAAAATTAATGTTTTAAATTGATTATCTTTTATCAGAATTTGGAACATATTCAGAAGTACCAATAAAACGCTTATGGAAACTGGCATTAAACTTACCTTAAGCTTTGAGCAAAGTGTGGCTCTACAGTAATGCATAAAATTCAAAATGTCTTTAGTGGTCACTCCAAGGCTAAGCAGGACACTTAAGTCATCTATAATCAATACTGGAAATTTCCAAGCAGTTTCACTGGTCTTCTGTACTGATGTACAGACGAACTTGTAGAGTGATCGAAGACTTGCACTGGGAGAGCTGGAAGATAAAATATTCTCACAGGAGCTGCAATTGTGGCAACCTGAAACATTGAAACCTTTAACCTTACTTGCATTTTGCACAAAACTGGTTCTTCCAACTCCAACCCAAACTAACCGCTGATTTGGTGGAAAGGTTAAAAGACTGGGTGTGGGAAGTGGGAGTCAGCACTCCACTTTCCTTGCAGTTTAGGGTTTTCTGTACATCAGATGACAATTCTCCGCCTGATCAGGTATCAGATCGACACTTCAGTATGAAGGACACCAGCACAGAAGCAGCTGATGAATGCAATATATATATTTAAGGTCAGTGCATTTAAAAATGTAAGAATGGAGAAAATTACTTTTCAAGTAGGAGCTTCCTCATAATATTGGATTTATAAACAAAAGCCATACTAATTCTTCGTAAAATGAAAACTATGTGAAAGTCAAGGGCATCAATTTCCTGCCTAACGTTCAAAGCCCACGATATTCAGCTGTCAAATTAAGCATTGTTTTATAGACGAACTCTCAGTGGCGCTCCAATGTGGCAGTTTTGTCAAACTGTGGATTTTCCCGAACTTGAACACCTAATGGTCAAATACCATCTGTTCTATTTACCTAGGGAGTTCTTCATCATAATCCTGACTGCAGTTTACATACCACCAGCAGCATACCATCAAACGCCTGAGATACTGCATAGCGCTGTCACCAAACAAGAAACAGTCTACCCTGATGCATTACAAATCATAGTTGGGGACTTCAATCAGGCTTGTTTGAAGAAAACCCTGCCAAAATGCTATCAGCACAGGTCCCAACACACTACAGCACTGTTGTACTAAGATAAAGAATGCCTCTGTTCCATGCCCAGGCTGTATTTCAGTAAATCTGATCATTTGGCTTTTCTTCTCCTTCCTATATACAGGCAAAGGCTTAAGAACAAAGCTCCAGATTAGAATAGCAAAGCAGTGATCACAGGAGGTAGAGGAGCGACTATGGGATTGCTTCGCAACAGTAGACTGGGCCGTGTTCAAGGACTCATCTGGGGATTTGAATGAATACACCATGGTTGTCACAGACTTTATTTAACCAAGTGTGTCCCCACAAAATCATTCAGAGTCTTCCCCAACCAGAACCCCTGGATGAACAATGAGATCTGCAATCTGCTGAGACCCAGATCGGAGGCATTCAGGTATGGTGACCAAAAAAGTTACAAGAGGTCCAGAAAGCCATCTCATGGTCAAAGTGGCAATTCTGAACTAAACTTGAATCAACGAAGGATGCTCAACAGCTGTGGCAGTGCTTGAATGCTATCAGGTCTTACAAAGATAAACTAAGTGACGTAGGCAACAACAGGGCCTCACTTCCAGATGAGCTCAATGCCTTTTATGCTCGTTTTGACCGTCAAAACACAAACTATCACAGGCCCCAATGATCCTGTGATTTCAGTCTCTGAGGCCAACGTGCGAGCAACCTTCAGGCCCATCCTGCCCACAGGGTACCTGGCCAAGTATGAAAGACCTGTGCCGATCAACTGGCTGGAGACCTCAGAGATCTTTAAACTCTTACTTCAGCATTTATTTCAAGCAAATTTCACTAATACCGGTACCTAATGACATAATAACTTGCCTCGATGATTATCATCCAGTAGCACTTAAGGTACATCTAGAGTGATGAAATGTTTTGAGAGGTTAGTGATGTACAATGACTTGGATCTGCTCCAATTTGCCTACCAGTGCAACAGGTCCACAGTAGATGCTATCTGATTGGCTTTTCACTGAACCCTGGAACATCTGGACAACAACGATGCATACATCAGGATGCTCTTTATTGACTACAGACTGGCATTAAATACTATCATCCCCTCAAAACTAATCATAAAGCTTCAAAGGCTTAGCCTCAATGCATCCTTGTGCAACTGAATCCTTGATTTGCTCACTTGCAGACCCCAGTCAGTATAGATTGGCAACAACATCTCCTCCACAATCTCTATTACCACAGGCCCACCACAAGGCTGTGTACTTAGTCCCCTGCTCTACTCCCTTTGCATTTCGGACTGTGTGCCACAATCAAGTTTGCTGATGACAACAATGTCATGGGCTGAATCGAAGGTGGTGACAAATCAGCATATAGGAGGTGCCATAACAACAACTTCTTACTCAATATCAGGAAGAACAAGGAGCTGATTTTTCACTTCAGGAAGGGGAAACCATAGATCCATGAGCCAGTCTTCACCAGAAGATCAGAATTGGAGAGGGTCGGCAACTTTAAATTCCTCAGTATTATCATTTCGTAGGACGTCCCAGGTTCAGTATGCAAGGACAATTACAAAGAAAGCATGGCAGTACCTCTACTTCCTTAGGAGAAAATGAATCTCAGGGTTGTATATGGTGACACACATGTACTTTGATAATAAATTTACTTTGAACTTCGAAGAAAAGTTACTTTTTCTTACAGACCTTGTCGTGTTCCAATCTTGAGAGAAAATAACTAGTCAAATTTGGGCAAGTTTGGAATTCTTTCCTGTCATGTACAGCTGATGGTATATCTAGTTCAAATGTTAATTTTAAAATGGAAGCTGATCATTTTGTTTTTAAGCAAAGGGATTTTGGTCAAAGGCAAACATATGGAGTTAGATTACAGATCTGCTATCAGTCCAGTGAATAGGCTTGAGGGATGACCTCCTCTTGCTCCCAATCCTTTCGGCAAATCTTCCATTTCTTGCACAACCCCTCAATTTAGTGGTGAAAGCGTTGCAAAGTTACAGAGGTTGATTGTGCCATTGCCATGATTAACACCCAGCAAACTAACCATTATTATTTCCTTTTGCATTAATTTAATACAACACAGTGGCATTTGCAATCAATTCAGTAGACACCTTGCTGTGGGTCTGGAGCATTCAAAATGCAAACTAGGGACAGACACAGCATTCCTTTGCCAAAGAAAATCTGCAAACTATATATTTTGTTTAAATGCACCAATGATTTCATGGGTTGCATCATAATACCATCTTTTAAAACTCTGTTTTACTTGAGGTCCTCCCCCTCCTCTCCACCCCTATCATGGCATGATATGATATCATGATATTGGATCATTAGTCCAGGCCTCTCGATTACATAACCGCTATGCCAGCAAACAAAGTCAGCCAGGGCAAGGCTAGTTAACAAACTTACTGTTGGTTGACTGCAAAGCTATGTTTCAAATGCCAGATAAGAGCAATCAAAAAGCTTGAAAATCCAAGGCCAATACTGCTGTCATACAAAAAGGTTTTGTGCAAGATTGCAACAAAGAGGAAAAAGCAAGGTGGGGAGGGAAGAAATTTTCATTTTTCCTCTCTCATCCATGCACTCAAGAGTTAAATGTCCATAGTTACTAAATGCTTAATGAAGTAATTAATATGTATAGCTGAGCCTTCAGAAAGCCTTTGTTGGGGTGATCATCAAAGCAGAAACCCATCTTACGCTTAGATCTGAGCCTTGAGAAAGCTCATATGTTATCCAATTGTGCGATGATTGGAGGAGAATTGAAATTGGATCAATTAAATGAATAGTGGATTATTACCTCTACCTACATTTCATATTCATCAACTGAGAACTAGTGTATCTCTTGCTTTAGCAGAGATCTTATTGCCCTCCTTTATCACCACAATGTCAACAGTTTACTGCTTCCAAATTAGGATGGTTTCCAAACACCCTTATAAAACCAGGATACTTCACTCCACCACAAGCTCAATGCCTTTTATGCATGCCCTGAGGCTGATGTCCGATAATACAGTACTTCAAAAGGATGAGCCTTCACAAGCCATCAGGCCCCAGTGGTATACCTGGTCAGGTACTGAAAACCTCTGCCAACCAACTGACAGCAGTACTCAAGGACTTCAGCCCCTCTCATTGCTGCAGTCTGAGGTGTCCACCTGCTTCAAAAGGCCATCATTTATTCTGGTGCTCAAGAAAGCAGCACGAGCTGCATCAACATCTATCGCTCGGTAGCGCACGCATCTTACATAATGAAAAGCTTTGAGAGGAGGATTATGGTTAAAACAACCTTCCTTAAGTTGACAGTCAATTCCTAGATTCAGGAAACTTGGAATATTACCAAGGATTCTTACAAACTTCTATAGATACAGAAATGAGAGGCTCATCCAGAATATTAAGATACATGGGATCCAAGGTGAATTGGCCGTTTAGACTCAGAACTAGCTTGCTCATAGAAAGTATTAGTTGAAGGGACTTATTCTTGCTGGAGATCTGTGATTAGTGGTGCTCTGCAAGGATCTGTACTGGAACTTCTGCTGTTTGTAATGTATATAAATAACCTGGACGGAAATGTAGATGGATGAGTTAATGAGTTTGCAGATGATACGAAGATTAGTGGGGTTTTGGAGAGCATAGAAGACTGGCAAAGAATACAGCAGTTACAGATACAGGTGGAGAAATGGCAGGTGGAGTTTAACCCGGCCAAAGGTGAGGTGTAGGTCAAACGTAATCAGACAGTACACTCTTAAAGGCAGTGTTGATGAACAGAGATCTTGGAGTTGTAGTTCCCTCAAAACGGCTACGCAGGTTGATAGGTTGGTTAAAGGCGGCTTATGGCATGCTTGCATAGAACCATAGAAACTACAGCACAGAAACAGGCCCTTTGGCCACTCTTGGCTGTGCCGAACCATTTTCTGCCTAGTCCCACTGACCTGCACACGGACCATATCCCTCCATACACCTCCCATCCATGTATCTGTCCAATTTATTCTTAAATGTTAAAAAAGAACCCGCATTTATCACCTCGTCTGGCAGCTCATTCCATACTCCCACCACTCTCTGTGTGAAGAAGCCCCCCCTAATGTTCCCTTTAAAATTTACCCCCTCACCCTAAACCCATGTCCTCTGGTTTTTTTCTCCCCTTGCCTCAGTGGAAAAAGCCTGCTTGCATTCACTCTATCTATACCCATCATAATTTTATATACCTCTATCAAATCTCCCCTCATTCTTCTACGCTCCAGGGAATAAAGTCCTAACCTATTCAACCTTTCTCTGTAACTGAGTTTCTCAAGTCCCGGCAACATCCTTGTAAACCTTCTCTGCACTCTTTCAACCTTATTTATATCCTTCCTGTAATTTGGTGACCAAAACTGAACACGATACTCCAGATTCGGCCTCACCAATGCCTTATACAACCTCATCATAACATTCCAGCTCTTATACTCAATACTTCGACTAATAAAGGCCAATGTACCAAAAGCTCTCTTTACGACCCTATCTACCTGCGACGACACTTTTAGGGAATTTTGTATCTGTATTCCCAGATCCCTCTGTTCCACTGCACTCCTCAGTGCCTTACCATTAACCCTGTATGTTCTACCTTGGTTTGTCCTTCCTTTGTTAGTCAAGGCATTGAGTTCAAAAATCAACAAGTTACGTTGCAGCTTTATGAAACACTAGCCCATCTAAAGTACTGCGTACATTTCTAGTCACCTACAGAACATGAAGGACATCAAAGCTTTGGGAAGGATGCAGAAGAGGTTTCCAGTACGTTGCCTGGATGAGAGAGCCTGAGCTGTAGTGAGAGGTTGGACAAACCCGGGTTGTTTTCTCAGGAGCAGCACAGGCTGAGAGGAGATCTAATAGAGGTTTATAAGGTTATGAGAGGCATGCATAGAGTAGACAGACTGTATCATTTACCCAGGGTTGAAATAACTAATATCAGAGAGTATGCATTTCAGGAGGTGGGGGGGTCATTTCAAGGGAGATGTGAGAGGCAAGTGTTTTTTTAAAACACCAGAGAGTGGGGGTGGGTGCCTGGACTGAACTGCTGGTGGTAGAGGCAGATATAATAAGAACTTTTACGAGACACTTAGATAGTCATACTTTATTGATCTCGAGGGAAATTGGTTTTCGTTACAGTCGCACCATAAATAATAAATAGTAATAAAAACATAAATTGTTAAATAGCAATATGTAAATTATGCCAGGAAATAAGTCCAGGACCAGCCTATTGGCTCAGGGTTTCTGACCCTCCAAGGGAGGCGTTGTAAAGTTTGATGGCTACAGGCAGGAATGACTTCCTATGACGCTCAGTGTTGCATCTCGGTGGAATGAGTTTCTGGCTGAATGTACTCCTGTGCCCACCCAGTACATTATGTAGTGGATGGGAGACATTGACCAAGATGGCATGCAACTTAGACAGCATCCCCTTTTCAGACACCACCGTGAGAGAGAGTCCAGTTCCATCCCCACAACATCACTGGCCTTACGAATAAGTTTGTTGATTCTGTTTGTGTCTGCTACCCTCAGCCTGCTGCCCCAGCACACAACAGCAATAGACAATAGGCAGATGAATGTCAAAGTTCAAGGTAAATTTATTACCCAAAACACATGTATGTCACCGCATACAACCCTGAGACTCATTTTCTTGTGGGCATTCACAGTAAGTACAAAAAACACAATAAAACACCACACTCAACAGGCAAACAACCAATGTGCAAAAGACAACAAACTGTTAATACAAAGAGAAAGATAAAATGATAGTAATACTAATAAATTAGCGATAAATATTAGGAACATGAGATGAAAAATCCTTGAAAGTGAGTCCAAAAGGTTGTGGGAACCATTCAGTGATAGGGTGAATAAAGTTGAGTGAAGTTATTCCCTCAGGTTCAAGAGCCTGATGGTGCTGAGGCTCCTGTGCTTCCATCCTGATGGCGGCAGCGAGAAGAGAGTACGGTCTAGATGTGGGGGTTCTTGAAGATGGATGCTGCTTTCCTGCAAACAGTGCTCCAGGTAGATGTGTTCATTGGTGGGGGGGGGGGGGAGGTGAGAGGCTTTATCTGTGACGGACTGGGCTGTATCCACTACTTTTCGTAGGCTTTTCCATGCAAAGACTTTGGTGTTTCCTCACCATTATGTAACCTTTTCAGTGTACTCTCCATCACACATCTGTGAATGTCAGCCAAAGTTTTTGATAACATGCTGAATCTTCGCAAACTTCGAAGTAGAGGTGCTTCTGTGCTTTCTTTGTAATGGCACTTACACGCTGGACCCAGAAAAGATCTTCTAAAATGATAACACCGAGTAATTTAAAGTAACTGACCCTCTCCACTGCTAATCCCCTGATGAGGACCGGCTCATGAGGCTTCAATTTCCTCCTTCTTCAGTCAACAATCAGTTCCTTGGTCTTACTGACATTGAGTGAGAAATTGTTGTTGTGGCAACATTCAGCCAGATTCTCAGTCTCCCTCTTACATGCTGATTCGTCACCATCTTTGAATCAGCCAATGGCAGTGCAGCGGTGCCTTAAATATGGCATTGGAGCTGTGCTTAGCCTTAAGGTTGATTTATACTTGTGCGTACCAGTTTACGCCGTAGCCTAGGCAAGTGGGCTACGCCATTGTGAGCATTTATACTTGTGCGTTGGTGTGTCTGCATCGCTTTGCAATTCACCACCAAAACGATAGTTGGCGTTGGGGTTTCTATGCCACTGTGTTGAGTTTCAACACGAAGAAACTTAAAACTTCAAACAATGGCGACTGAAACTAAAGGAGGGTGAATTTTCTGTACTTGTCTGGCCACTGAGAGACATGGACGAGGAAATGCATTTCAAATATTTTCGTATGTTGGCAGGTAGATTTGGCAATTTGGTTCATCGTCTCCAACGATTTATTTCACATCAGTGTACGCACAGTATACTCAGAGACTGGCAATCACCATTCCAGTTTTAGCTTCAGGTGGAAGTCAACAGGCTGTAGCAACTAGCTACAAACTGGCATCAAGCACAGGGACCTCCATAATTTTGGAGGTCTGTAAAGCTTTATGGAAAGCATTGCAGCCAGAGTTCCTTCCCTACCCTTCAGTCGCCCAATGGGAAGCTATTGCAGCGTAGGAGGAAATAAGATGCTACCAAGCAGACCAATCACAGTTGTTTCAGTCTGCGTCACTGCGACGCATAGTTACATTTTGGGAGAGGTGCGCGTCAGGCTACGGCGTAGGGTTCGGCATAGAGTACAGCGTAGGGTACGTGGCTACGCCATACCTGCAGCGTACAATTAACGCACAAGTATAAATCAGCCTTTAGTCCCAAGTATAAAACTGGTAGAGCAGGGGGCTACGCACAGCCTCGTGGTGCACCTGTCCTGATGTGACTGCGTTGGAGATATTTCCAATCTGAACTGACTGGGGTCTGCAAGTGAGGAAACAAGAGGACCAAATTGCACAAGGAGAAATTGAAGCCTAGGTCTTGATGCTTATTGATTAGTTTTGAGGGGATGAAAATATCGAATGCCAAGCTGCAATCAATGAAGAACATCCTGATGTATGCATCTTCGCTGTCCATATGTTCCAGGGTTGAGTGAAGATCGAATGAAATGGCAGCTCTTGTTCACCTGTTGTGACAGCAGGCAATTTAGAGCAGACCAAAGTTGCTTCTCAGGCAGGAGATGATATGTTTCATCACCAACCTCTCAAAGCACTTTGTTACAGTGGCTGTAAGTGTTACTGGACGATAATTATTGAAGCAGGTTACCAGCTCCTTAGGCACTGGTATAAATGAAGTCTGCTTGAAGCAGACAGGATGGGTACCACAGTCTGCCAAAGTGAGAGGTTAAATATATCAGTGAACACTCCAGTCCATTGATTAGAACAGCTCTTTAGTATTCGGCCAGATACTCTATCTTAGTTGGATGATTTCCATGGTTTTCACTTCAGCCTGAGACTGAAATCACAGGGTCATCAGGGGCTATGGGAGTTCACGAAGATGCCTCCATGTTTTGATGGTCAAAGCAAGCAAAAAAAGGCACTGAGCTCATCTGAGAGTGAAACCACGTTGTCACCCATGTCGCTTGGTTTCACTTGGTAGGAAGTGAGAACATCCGACCCCTGCCACAGCTGTCCAGCATCCTTCAGTGCTTCAGGTTTGGTCTGGAATTGCCACTTTGCATGTGGAATGGCTTCTTGGAGGTTGTACCTGGACCTCTTGCATTTTACTGGCTGCCAGACCTGAATGACACTGATCTAGTCCTCAGCCAATTGAGAATCTCATGGTTCACCCAGGGCTTCTGGTTGGGAAAGACTCTGAATAATTTTGTGGGGACACACTCATCTATGTTTGGTTTTAGTGTGACAATAGACCAAATTATCAGAAGATGCCGATAAGAGAGAGACAAATGGGGGAAACATTCAAAATGCTAATAAGAGAGAGACGAGAGGGATTAATGAAAAGGGGACACAGTTCCGAGTATTGTCAGAGACCAGTTGCTTTGAACCTGAACTGTTTGAAGTTTGATGAACAGGCAATACCCCAGCAGGGGGATAAAAGGAACAGGTTCGCTAAGGCAAAGGACACACACGACAGCACGAAATAACGAGACCCTGGAAAAGCGGTGTGCCCCCACAAGTTGGTGGGAGTTTTGGAGGTCTAGACGCAGGACCAACCATAGACGCACAGGGTGAGAAGGTACGGTCGGCGGGAACCTGGTGTGTGTGTCCACCCTTGCCTGGGTGCCGGGTTCACCGCAGAAGAACGATTGTATCCGGAACGGAGGGGTCACAGTCGGTGACCTCAGAAGACATTAAAAAGGTCTCGCGCCGATAGCGAACTGTGAAGAACAAAGGTCGGTCTGTTGAATCCGATTTGAATATCAGCATTCGCTCTCTCTCTCTCTCTCTCCCCCCAACGGCACGACAGCGATTACTGTGAACTGAAACTGAACTGAACTCTGTGTCACTTGAGACTGATCATTTTACCCCTAGAATGCGATAGAGCTTGATTGATCCTATTATCCTAATTCTGTGTACATGTGTGTTTATTCATTGCTAACCTGTTGCATTTATATCCTTACTATTAGAGTACTGTGTTACTTATTTCTTTAATAAAACTTTCTTAGTTCCAGTAATCCAGACTCCAACAAAGTGGTCCATTTCTGCTGGTTTGGCAACCCAGTTACGGGGTACATAACATTAGGAAGTCTGTGACAACCGTGGTGTATTCATTCAGATCTTCTGATGAGTCCTTGAACATGGCTCAGTCCATCGACTCGAAG
This sequence comes from Mobula hypostoma, assembly GCF_963921235.1. Taxonomy (NCBI): domain Eukaryota; kingdom Metazoa; phylum Chordata; class Chondrichthyes; order Myliobatiformes; family Myliobatidae; genus Mobula; species Mobula hypostoma. The sequence goes on along the minus strand of NC_086097.1, from coordinate 145,464,226 downwards.
CAATCCTGCAGCTGCTCCTCCGCATCCCGTGACCACCTCTTTGTTGCCCTTATTTCTGGAACTTGCTCCTTAGCCTCTGACTGTATGCAGTTAGGAGGAGGACAGCCACATTATCAGATTTCGCAAAATGTAGTGTAGGGATCCAAAGATTTCTTATGGTAGTGTAGCAGTGGTCGAGTGTATTTGGATCCCAGGTGCTGCAGATGATATATTGTTGATAGTTGGGCAGAGATTTCTTCAAATGAACCTGACTGAAATCCTCAAATCCTTGAGAATGATTTGAAAGGGGTCAGGTTAGGCTGTTTTTTGTTTGCTGATGCAGGCACTTGGTACATAGAGTTCCTGCTCAACATCGACCTTTAGCTGTACATAAGCTGCATTCAGAATCATGGAGGAGAAGTAGAACAGTTGGCACCTAATCATTTGACGCTCCAGGTCGGGGGAACAAGAGTGCGACAAAGCCGCTATGTCTGAGAACCATGAAGAGTTTATCATGAAACACAGACCCCCTTCCCCCCCAACATTTTGTCTTCTCCAAAGCAGCAGACTGGTCCATTCTGTGTATTAAGAGGCCTTCAAATATGATCAATCAAATCCAGTGTTTCTTGAGTTAGCCATGTCTCCATGAAACACAGAGTGCAGTAATCCCGGAATACCCTCCAATACAGCAATCTTTTCCTTAGGTCCTCAATCGTGTTGTCCAGCAAATGTACATTTTCTAACAAGATACTGGGTAGACAAAGTTTCATACACCAGTATTTTAGTCTGTCTTGGAGTCCTCCTCTCCTCCCTTACGGCCGTGGTGATGGACCTTCGTCCGTTTAAAGGTGGTGTACCTGAACTCTTGAGAATTAAGTCCGCCATGTCCTTCCAAAGGTCGTGAAATCGCTAGTTCATTAAGATGGTTCAAAAGCATGATACTGCAGATTTCAGTGGGAGTAGCTCAGAAGAGGTACATATAGAGGTTTTGTAAGCTGCCCACAATTTTCACCAGCACCATCTTGGTTGAGGAAAATGAAGAGATATTGATATTGTATCGTCGGAAAAGGTTAGTTGAGTTGGCCATTTGATTACTAATTTAATTGGTTTGGCACATCATTGTGGACGGAAGAGTCTGTTCCTGTGCTCTACAGTTTTATGTTCTATGTGGTGGAGAGCACGCTGACTGGTTGCAGCGTCTTGCAATTCTGTGCGCTGGAGCCTCCATACCAAGCTGTGATGCACACCCAATGATTCAGGAGTAGCTCCTTTCCCTCTGCCATCAGATTTCTCCATGGTCCATGGACTATCAATACTACCTTGTTATTGGGTATTTTTGCACTATTTCTGTAATTTGAAGATTTTTACATCTTTGCACTGTACTGCTGCCGCAAAAACAAAAAATTTCACATAATATGTCAGTGATAATAAACCAGATTCTGTAGGAAGGCATTCACCACAGACACCTTTCCCCATGCCTTGAAGTGCCATTGACATGACAGCGCCCCCCCCCCACCCCAAATCCTGGCAAGCCACACAGCTCATCTTGCTGGCTGGCATGCATGCATGCTTACCAAGGCTCACAATCCAAGGACAACGTCACCTTGTCACTGACAATGACAAGGTTCAGTACTATAGGATGACCCAGAAGGCTAAGATACAAGATCCAAGGCTGATGATAGGAAATGGATGGCAATGGTGGGATGAAATTCCTGATTCAAAATCGTACTGCAGGAATGTGAGTGTAGAAGGTATAACTGTAATGTTTGCAGAATACAAGAAAATTGGTGCTGTAACAAGAAGATTGTCTCAGACTACATTAGGGTATAGATCAGAGGCAAAGTTGGGCAGAGCACTGGCAGATAAATATTAATCCCTACAAGTGCGAGGTGATGCACTTTAAGAAGCCAGATTGGGGTAGGACATATACAGTAAATGACAGACATTAAGGGAGTGGGCAGAATGAGAGAAGGTGGGAGGAACAGAGAGAAGCTGACAATGATGAAAAGGAAAAGGAAGATCAGAGCGAATCAGGAAATATTTGGCATGGTCTGATGTAATCAAATACCGTAAGGGCTTACCGGTAGCAGTTTAATAGCAGCCATGGGATTTTATTAAAGATTACTAAAAAATAACTTGCTTCCTTCCCTTAAGGAAGACCATTTGTCAGATCCAACAAGAATGATTGGAACAGCATTTCAAACTAGACGTTGTCTGCTTTGTGCATTTCTTATTCTTGCATATAACCATATAATAATTACAGCACCGAAACAGGCCATCTCAGCCCTTCTAGTCTGTGCTGAACTCTTACTCTCACCTAGTCCCACCGACCTGCACTCAGCCCATAACCCTCTATTCCTTTCCTGTCCATATAGCTATCAGAGAAAGAAAACTTTTTGAGGAAGCCTTGAAGAACAGATTAATCTGCAATCTCCAGTAAAGATTCATTCCATCTTCTAACATAATTATTTGTCTAAGACTTTGAAATTATAATACCTTAGAAATTGCAGAGGGGATGATTTGTGCAAAGTACTGTCCTGTTGATCATCAAGCAATAGGTCAAGAGATGAGCACAGTCCTTCCAAAAATACCAGCTGTCCCTTCTCTCTGGCTGCAGACAGATTAACTCCCTGTTAACACAAGCCACACATGTGGATGCATAATAAAATATGATGAGATATATGCAGTAAGAAATTTCTAGAAAGCAAATCTTTCCTGCACAGATTCTTTTTAAAGAATGCTTCAAAACAAAGGACAACAAATGAGTAAACACCAGAAATGGCAAATATTTAAAAACCCATCCAGTTTTTAAATACTTCTGCCTTTCATTAAAATCACAGCTGACCATCCACTGCAGCGTCATATTGTATCACAATTCGTTCAATTCCTTTAATAATGTTTTGAATGAACACAAAGTGAAAACAATCCACATTGGTAAGGAATTTCAAAGTCTCACCACTTTGAGGGAAGGAATTTCCCTTCATCTCAGTACTAAACGCTTATGCCTTATTCTTCAAATGTGCCCCATGGTCCTCAAGCAAGGGAAACACCACCTTTCCATCTAGCCTGTCAAGCTCTTCATGAATTGTGTTGGTTTGATGAACTACTCTCTCAAATTACAGGTTACAATAGTAGTCCACTCAATCTCTTTTCATATGCAAAGGTGCCATTCCTGGAATTAATCTGATGAATCTTCACTGCTTTTCCTCCAAGTATATCCTTTGTTAGGTAAGGAGATGAAAGTGGTACACAGTTCTCCAAATTCAGTCTCACCAAGACCCTACACAGTTGCAAAATCATAACAGCATAAGAACATAAAAACATAAAAAAAAATAGGAGCAGGAGTAGGCCATCTGGCCTGTCAAGCTTGCTCTGCCATTCAATAAGATCATGGCTGATCTGGCCATGGACTCATCTCCACCTACCTGCCTTTTCCACATAACCCTTAATTCCCCTACTATGCAAAAATCTACCCAACCTTGTCTTAAATATATTTACTGAGGTAGCCTCCAGTGCTTCATTGGGCAAATAATTCACAGATTCACCACTCTTTGGAAACAGCAGTTCCTCTTCATCTCCGTCCTAAATTTACTCCCCCAAAATTTGAGACTATGACCCCAAGTTCCAGTCTCACTTACCAGTGAAAACAACTTTCCTGCCTCTATCTTATCTATCCTTTTTCATAATTTTATGTTTCTATAAGACCTCCTCTCATTCTTTTGAATTCCAGTGAGTACAGTCCCAGGCGACTCAATCTCTCCTCATAGTCTAACCCCCTCATCTCCGAAGTCAACCTGCTGAACTTCCTCTGCATTGCCTTGAAAGCCAGTATATGCTTCCTCAGGTAAGGAGACCAGAACTACATGCAGTACTCCAGATGAAGCCTCACCAGTATCCTATATAATTGCAGTATAACCTCCCTGCTCTTAAATTCAATCCCTCTAGCAGTGAAGGCCAATATCCCAATTGCCTCCTTGATAACCTGCTGCATCTGCAAACCAAACTTTTGTGATTCATACACAAGCACCCCCAAGTCCCTCTGCAAAGCAGTATGCTGCAATCTTTTACCATTTAAATAATAATTTGCTCTTCCATTTTTCCTTCCAAAGTGGATATTTTTCCTTCCATTGTACTCCATGAGTGGGAAGTTGCCTACTCACTTAACCTATTAATCACTCGTTGTGTCTGGATGTTTGTTTCCCTATCAGTCTACATGTACAAACATCACCAATCTCTCACGATTTAACAAATACTCCACTTTCCCATTATGTAGACCAAAGTTGAAGACCTGACATTCATCCAAATTATATTCCAGTATAAAATTCACTGACCAAGTGAATTAGAAGAGGAATAATAAAATAAATATGTAGAACCACCAGGATAAAATGTCAACAAAATTAAAAATAAAACACACCTATTCATACGCAAAAGGGAATCTTTAACATTTAAAAATTGTTGCCAAATACTTCATCCAAACTTACCAGCTTTTGGGCAACAAGACTGTAATGACTGAATGACTGAAGCAGGCCAAGAAAGCAAACTTTGCAACCTCCTGCAAAACAAATTAACATTAGGCTCAGTACTACTGAGAAAGCTTTTTTTTAAATTTCCACTTTACTCCCTCAAAATGTTTTTTGTTCCAAATCAGCCGCAGCTTCCAAATCCATTCCAAATATTCTACTGAAATTGAATCACAAGCTGGAAAAACACAGCTTAAAGGAAATTCCACAGTCCACCAAAGTCAGAATCACTTTTAACCACACCTAATATACATACAAGCTGTACAAAATACCTGCACATACATGCTTTTATTAAGATATTAAGGAATATATAGCTGCTAATAAAACAATTAGGATCAGCTTGTTACTCATAAATTTTCTTGTAATATTGTCAAAATAAATAACAAAAGTCCCATAAAAGTCTTAAAAACTATGTGGGGGCTTGATTGAGTTGTGTCAAGGGGTTTGATTGAGTTGTGTTGAAATATTCATGCTTGGAATGCAGAACAAAGAACTACTAAAATATCAAATTAATTTATTTCTTCACCTGTGGAGTGATTGAATTTAGTACTTCTGGGAGGGTTGGCATAAACAGGGAGGATGATTGAAAGTTATTCAAGACAGTAAGAAAAGGGTAATTTGAGTGGGTGTGGGCTCTAATAGAGCAGGAACATCGACAGTTTGACTGAAAGACCAGCTTTCATGCTGCAGTTTCAACATAAACCTGTTACGTTTGTCACAGGGCTTAAACTGCTAGAACTTGCCACCAGGTTTCTGAAAGGAGCCAAGCCTGCTAGTAATGTTAAACATTAAAAAAACTCGCACATGACAGAAACCCAAAACAAAAACAGAGAATGTCGGAAGTTGAAAAAACCTTTGAGCAGAAAAGTTTATTTTTTGATGAGTATCAGGTATTAAAACACTGGGAAAAAAACTTCAGCAGCAATGGAGAAAAGAAAAGTAGTTAATGCTTCAGGTCAGAGATTCTCCGTCAACACTGGGAAAGAGAAAAGAAGTTGGAGAGAGTGAAAGACGAATGGATAGAACAGAGAGAAAATCTGAGGGTGAGCTCAGGGTTGATGTAGCGATAAACTATTGAAGCAATTCTGGTTGCTAGATTAACTAGTTAGGGAGATAGAACACAAACAAAGGAACATGCAAATACTGTGAAATGCAGAGCTGTTTAAGTGGAAAGATAAAAATTCAGCAAATATTACAGGTGAATAACCTACAGCAGAACTGGCCAATTCTGTTTTTAACAGAAAAAGCAAGTTATCAGAAATTTCTTTCATTTGCTGCTATCTAACCTCTGGAGTGTTTCAAACTTTTTTGCCTTTAATCAAATCGGCTTCATTGAGTTGTATAGAACATCAGAAATATTCTTTTTCAATTTGTGGAACTTAATGTTAAAATTGTAGAAACTATCTAGGCTGAAAAAGGAACCTCATTACAGATCATATTTTGTTAAAGTGTAACGTATTTAAATACAGAGGACACACACAAGAGAACTTTGTCAAATCCTCCCTTCTAGCAACAAAATCAAGGGAGCTGAAATTCTACCCAAGTATACCCTTAAACCAGTTTAATCATTCTACCCCCTCTATGTAGCTAAGCATGTAGCTACTTTCACTTGTTCCACAGGTCTAGTCACACAAATCGCAATGATATTGATCAAAAATTCTAATTCCAATTCCATAACCTTATGAGAGAGTAAACAAAAAATTTAATACCTTTGTGGAAAATGTAATAAGTTAACATTTTATTTTGTTGAGAAACCACGCTCAATAGGCTCTTCCTGCCCTTCAAGCTGTGCTGACCAGCAATCGCCTGATTTAATCTCAACCTAATCACGGGACAATTTACAATGACCAATTAATATTCCAATCGGTATGTCTTTGGACTGTGGGATAAAACCAGAGCACCCGGAGGAAACCCACAGTAATGGGAACTGAACCCAGGTCAATGGTACGTTACCACGCTGCTCAAGCGAATGTATAAAGGCTTTAATCGGAAGTGGTATCAGCTTATAATTGATCATTTACCAAAAATAAAAGAAAGAGATTCAAACCAACACATACAAAATGCTGGAGGAACTCAGCAGGTCAGGCAGCACCTATGGAAAAGAACAAACAGTCGACATTTCTGTCCGAAACCCTTCTTCAGGATTGGAAAGGAAGGGGGAAGATAACAGAATAAAAAAAAAAGTGGGGCGGGGAGGGAGGGGAAGGAAGATAGCTAGAAAAGATGCATCTATTTTAAATGGGATCATTTTCATTAAAGGCAAATTCATAATTATGTTTAATGAATATAGCTTCTCATCAAGGACAAATACAGTACAAAGTCATTATTTGCTACATTCCCAGCAACAGAAATATTGTGCAGAACTTTGGGAAAACTTCTAAAACCTGAGGGAAACAACAGAACCATTGCAGAGCTCTTTGGCTTTGCTTCACCTCCTTCAGTATTTTCCTGCAATATATTACTTACTTTGATCCTATTTTAGACCATAAGACACAGGAGTAGAATTAGGCCATCTGGCCCATCAAGTCTGCTCTGCCATTCAATCATGGCTGATCCTTTTTCTTCTCCTCAACCCCAGTTCCCAGCCTTCTCCCCGTAACTTTTGATGCCATGTCCAATCAAGAACCTATCAATACATGCCTTAAATAAACCCAACGACCTGGCCTCCACAGCTGCATGTGGCAACAAATTTGACATTCACAACCCTTTGGCTGAAGAAATTTCTCCACATCTCTGTTTTGAAAGGGCACCCCTCTATCCTGAAGTTGTGCCCTCTTGTCCTTGACTCTCCCACCATAGGAAACATCCTTTCCACATCTACTCTGTCTAGGCCTTTCAACATTTGAAAGGTTTCTGAATTACAGCGAGTACAGATCCAGAGTCATCAAACTTTCCTCGTATGATAACCCTTTCATTCCTGGAATCATCCTTGTGAACCTCCTCTGAACCCCTCTAATGCCAGCATATCTTTTCTAAGATGAAAGTCCAAAACTGTTCACAATACTCAAAACGAGGCCTCACCAGTACCTTATAAAGCCTCAGCATCACATCCTTGCTTTTGTATTCCAGACCTCTTGAAATGAAAGCTAACCTAGCCTTTGCCTTCCTCACCACTGACTCAACCTGCAAAGTTAACCTTTAGGGTGTTCTAGGTCTCCCAAGTCCCTTTGCATCTCAGATTTTTGGATTTTCTCCCCATTCAGAAAATAGTCCACACATTTACATCTACTAACAAAGTGCATGACCATGCATTTCCAACACTGTATTTCATTCGCCACTTTCTTGCCCATTTTTTCTAATCTGTCTAAGTCCTTCTGCATCCTACCCATTTCCTCAACACTACTTGCCCCTCCACCAATCTTCGTATCATTTGCAAACTTGGCAATAAAGCCATCTATTCCATCAACTAAATCAATGATATACAACATAAAAAGAAGTGGTCCCAACACCGACCCCTGAGGAACACCACTAGTCACTGGCAGCCAACCAGGAAAGGATCCTTTTATTCCCACTCGCTGCCTTCTACCAATCAGCCAACGCTCTAACCATATTAGTAATTTTCCTGTAATACCATGGGCTCTTAACTTGGTAAACAGCCTCATGTGTGGCATCTTGTCAAAGGTCTGCTGTAAGTCCAAATATACAACATCCATTGCATCCCCTTTATCTATCCTACTTGTAATCTCCTCAAAGGATTCCAAAGGATTTGTCAGGCAGGATATTCCCTGAAGGAAACCATGCTGACTTTGTACTATTGTTACATACCTCGTGGGTATCTTGTGACTGTCTTATGACCATGATGTAATTGAGTATCTTGTAAGCATGATGTAATGGTCTTGTGATGGTGGGGTGATGTAATTTTCCTGCCAGTGTGAGGTCATGTGATGACATGTTCTCAATAGGTATGTAATGGAAAACCCGTTATTACGGAGGTTGATTTGTTGCTTAATTCGTCAGTTACTCCGTTATGCTGTGTATTTGACTCATGACGCAGTTTCGTTTTAAAGTGGAGTAGAGTTCAATGAATGTTTATGTTTGTTTTTAAAACCTGACTCAATTCTATATTCATTGTTGCTGGTCACATGACACTATCTTGACCTGTGTCACCAAGTACTCCATCACCTCATCCTTAACAATTGACTCTAATATCTTCCCAACCACTGAGGTCAGGCTAACTGGTCTATAATTTCACCCTGCTTTCTTATAGAGTGGAGTGACATTTGCACTTTTCCAATCGTCTGGCACCACGCCAGAGTCCAATGGTTTTTGAAAGATCATTTCTAATGCCACCACAATCTCTAACACTACCTCTTTCACAACCCTAGAGTGCAGATCATCTGGTCCAGGTGACTGATGTACTTTTAGCTCTTTCAGCTTTTTGAGCACCTTCTGCCTTGTAGTAGTAATTGCACCCACTTCTCTTCCTTCACACACTACAACATCTGGCACACTGCTAGTGTCTTCCACAGTGAAGACTGATGCATCAGCCATCTCCTTGTCCCCCGTTATTTCTCTTCCCTCATTTTCTTGTGGTCCTATATCCATTCTCATTTCTCTTTTATTTTTAACACATTTTTTTATTTTTAACTCTATCTTTCCACTATTTTTTGCTTTGTTGTATGCTCTTTCTTTTGCTTTTTGCAGTAGCTTTGACTTCCCTTGTCAGCCATGGTTGTACTATTTTACCATTTGAATATTTCTTCATTTTTGGAATACATACGTCCTGCACCTTCCTCATTTGTCCCCAGAAGTCACGCCATTTCTGCTGTCCTGACATCCCGGCCAGCAGCTCCTTCCAATTTACTTTGGCCAACTCCTCTCTCATACCACTGTAAATTTCCTTTACTCCACTCTTGCTGTGTCAGACTTTTCTTTCTCCCTATCAAATTTCAAGTTGAACTCAATCATATTGTGATCACTGCTCCTAAGGATTCTTTTACCTTAAGCTCCCTAATCACCTCCGGTTCATTACAAAACAGCCAATCCAGCATAGCTGATCCCCTAGTAGGCTCAATAACAAACTCCCCTAAAAAAAGCCATCTCGCAGGCATTCAACAAACTCACTTTCTTGAGATCCATGACCAACCTGATTTTCCCAATTGACCTGCATGTTAAAATCTCCCATGACTACCATAACATTGTCCTTTTGACACGCCTTTTCTATTTCCTGTTGTACTCTGTGGTCCACCTCCCAGCCACTGTTGGGAGGCCTGCATATAACTGCCATCAATGTCCTTTTACCCTTGTAGTTTCTTAACTCAACCAACAAAGAATTCAATATCTTCTGATCCTATGTCACATCTTTCTACCATTCTTTACCAGTAGAGCCACACCACCCCCTCAGCCTACCTTCCTATCCCTCCAATATAACGTGCAACCTTGAACATTCAGCTCTCAACTACAACCATCCTTCAGCCACAATTCAGTGATGGCTACAACATCATACCTGGCAATCTGCAATAGAGCAACAAGATCATCTCTGAATCGGAATCAGGTTTATTGTCACTGGCATGGGACGTGAAATTTGTTAACTTAGCAGCAGCAGTTCAATGTAATACATAATCTAGCAGAAAAATAATAATAAATAAAATTTTTAAAAATAATATATCAATTACGAATATTGAATAGATTTTAAAAAGTGCAAAAACAAAAATACCGTTTATTTTTTTAAAAAGTGAGCTAGTGTCCAAAGCTTCAATGTCCACTTAGGAATCAGATGGCAGAGGGGAAGAAGCTGTCCTGAATCACTGAGTGTGTGCCTTCAGGCTTCCGTACCTCCTACCTGATGGTAACAGAAAAGGGCATGCCCTGGGTGCTGGAGATCTTTAATAATTCTGAGACACCACTCCCTAAAGAATATCCTGGGTACTTTGTAGGCTACTGCCCAAGATGGAGCTGACGAGATTTACAACCTTCTGCAGCTTCTTTCGGTCCTGTGCCCCTCCATACCACACAGTGATGCAGCCTGTCAGAATGCTCTCCATAGTACAACTATAGAAGTTTTTTTAGTGTATTTATTGACATGCTGAACCTCTTCAAACTCCTAATGAAGTATAGCCACTGTCTTGCCTTCTTTATGACTACAACAGTATGTTGGGACCAGATTAGATCCTCAGAGATCTAGACACCCAGGAACTTCAAGCTGCTCACTCTCTCCACTTCTGATCCCTCTATGAAGATTGATATGTGTTCCTTTGTCTTACCCTTCCTTATTTCTTATACTACGCACATTCAGATATAACACCTTGGGTACCGTATTTGCCATCCTTTCTGATTCTGCATCCCTAATGTTTTGATACTCAGCCCGTTGGCTGCAGAGTCCCATCACCTGCCTGCCCTTCCTGACAGTCTGACTGCAAGCTAACTTTACTTTTGATGAAGAAACTTTGCTTTGGCCTCTGATTTGTTGAAGGCCCCACATCTTTGCTTTATCTCCCACTTCTACCTTCCACTCTCACCATTCCACTAGTGCCAATATTAGCTCCGCTAATCAAATTCTTTTCCTTTATATTTCATATTTGTCCTTTTCAAAGGACCTGCAAATTCTTATGTATTCTGTTCTCTACCATTTTAATTCAATTGTTCCAGTTTACATCAGAGGATGCATACAATATACTGTACAACTTAAAATTATTGTTCTGTGAAGAAAACGACCAAAGGCTTGCATGCCACAATCATGTGAGTGAGGACCAAAGGAGCTAGAGAGAAAGGGAGCGATGAAAACTTTCAAAAATGTTTCTATTCATTAGCTGGTTCAATAGAAAACTCAAATGCGCTTTAGTTTGGTTTTTATGTGTGATTCACCTGTAGATTTTATCCTTATCTTTATAAGTTAGGATAAGGTTTGTGTGTTATGTGTACTGCAGTGCTTTAAAAGAGAAATATCTGACGTTTCTGTATACATTATATGGTTATATATGTGAAATATATACAGGTAGATGCCAATAGACTTGACCTGAAATACATTTTGATGAGCTCAAAAATAATACCTCACATGGGAGAATTAAAACTTATTTTATTATTTGTTAATTTATGGTAATATTACTTTATGTGTTATATGTACTGTGTTGTGCATTTAATCCGGAGGAACATTGTTTCATTTGGCTGTGCATATGTATGCAGTTGAATAGCAATAAACTTGTGAACTTGAACTTAAGGATCACACCCTTCACATGGCAAATTTAGTCTTTCCGGCTGCAACTGGAAAGACCTCAGCTACAATTACCCCCCAATACAGTTGCTTTATTCTAATGCTGGATTCTTTACAAGGAAAAACTATACTCCACAGGAATGTTTATTTTAAAATATGACTCATGGAAAATCTGAAGAGCTCAAACAAACTTAGGCCCCTATTATATCCAATCTTCAAATAGAAGGGATGAAATCATCGACAAATCTTTAAATATGCCACACTGAGCAGGTCTGATATTTGCAGCTGACTTCCTTGGAGAAGTAAGAGAAATATGAGTGAGTGAATGAAAGAGGTAAAGTGAGTAGAAGATTTGTGTTGGGTGTATTTGCAAAATGTATTCTAGTCAATGCACAGTATATAAATATCCTTCCCAGGAATCCGAGGCAGCAAGCCCACAATCCACAAGGCTTGCAGATGGCACTAATATTGATGGTATATAGGACAGTGAAAAGACATCTAAAATTACAAGGATTAAGATGGCGTACTCAACTGCAAAGAGGACAAACAGGAATTTCTGTGGCCAGAAGCAAGATTCTAAGATGCTATGTTGTAACTCTGGTGGGAGGGTCAAGGATGTTTGTGAATGGCTACAGGACATTCTGAAGGAGAGAGGAGTGAACAGTCAATACCCATACTAAAGGCAGTTAAAAAAAGAACAGGTCCTACAAGCTGAAGTTATGGAAACAGAAAGAAAATTAAAAGACAGACAAAGGTAGTATTCTCAGGATCACTACTAGTGCCACATGCTAGTTAGCAAAAAGAGGATGATAACACCAGTTTAGTACGTGGCTAGAGGAATTGTGTAAAGTGGAGAGGTTCAAACTCCTCAAACAATGGGACCAGTAAAAGTTGGACAGTCTGCACTTGGGCAGAAACAGGGCCAACACCCCAGGGGAATGTTTCCTTGTGCTATAGAGAAGAGATTAGACAAAATGGCAGAAGAATGGAAACCTATGCTTTGATGTAGAGGAAAGAAAAACAAAGAACTGGAGAGTAAAAGCACAAGTGGAAGACAGAAATGGAGGATGAAAATCAAGCGGAACAGTGTGCAAAATAATGCCAAGAGGACAAAAAGTCTTGTGCAAATCTACAGTGGACAGCAATTTGATCAGTTACATCACAGCCTGCTGTGGAGTCTCCAAAGCACAGAATCACAAAAAGGTTGCAGAGGGTTGTAGTTCCATCAGTCCCATCACTGGCACATACTGCCCCCCCCACCTCCAAGAGGCATCAAGAAGGTGGCATCCATCATTACAGATCCTCATCATCTGAGGCATGCTCTCTTCACATCAGGGAGTTGGTACAGGAGCCTGAAGACCCAGTCAAAGTTTTAAGAACAGCTTCTTCCCTCCACTATCAGATTCCTGAATGGCCCACGAATACTACCTTGTTAGTCACCTTTTGCACCATTTATTTATTAACTTACAGTAATTGTCATGAATTCACACTGTACTGCTGTAGCAAAATAACAAATTTCACAACACATGTCAGTGATGATAAACCTGATTCTGACTCTCAGGCTTTGTGTCTTAATCTGCAGAGCATCTGCAATAAGGTGGATGAATTATGAACAAAAATGGGTATAATAATTGGAATTTAGGAGAGAGACATGGCTAGAGCTGGAATTAGGACTAGAACTGCTGCAAGTCAGTTTTTCATTTCACCTGTGCATACGTGCACTTGTGCGTATGACAAAACAAAATGACTATGCAGAAGATGCAAGGGTGTTTACGATTTAGGATATTCAGGCAAAAAAAGGAAAAGGCAATAGTGTACCTTTGCTGGTTAAAGAGATGTTCAAACACAACATTGTGGAAGGATACTGACCTGGATCATATCAAACCTGTACGGCTAGAGCTAAAAATACCAAGGGGCAGAAAATACTAGTGGGAATTATACTTGGACCTTTAAACAGTGGTAGTCCAATCACAAACACGAGAAAATCTGCAGATGCTTGAAGTCCAAGCAACACACACACACACACACACACACGAGGCTGGAGAAACGCAGCAGGTCGGGCAGCATCAGTAGAAAAGAGTAAACAGTCAACATTTCGGGCTGAGACCCTTCATCGGGACTCAGTAGTGATGCTGGGGATGACATTAAATATAAAATTAGAGGCACTTACAAAAGGAAACATCAGTAATCATGGTCCTCTTGAATCCACATGTACAGTATATTAGAAATAATAGTGGCTTTTTTTTAGGCCTATACACAGAGGAACCAATAAGAAAGCAGGCCATCCTAAACTCATCAGTGAGTAATTTAGAGATACAGCATGGTAACAGGCCCTCCCGGTCCACTGAGCAAGCACTGCCAAATTACATCCATGTGACCACAGCTTTGGAATGTGTTAGGAAACCGGAGCATCCAAAGAAACCCCATGCATTCATGGGGAGAACATACAAACTCCTTACAGAGAGCAGCAGGAATTGAACCTGTGTCACTGGTACTGTAATATGTTTTGCCAACTGCTATGCTATTCTGCTGCCCTCAGAAAATGGATGAATTAGCAATCTGATAGCTTTTCTCAAAGTGGCTTTGCAGCGTCACATGAAAGAATACTTCATTAAGATGGAAACATGTTGTGATTTATGTTGAAAATTCTGAGTCTAAGTGAAAGAAATTACAATAATATGAAACTGGGGTTGACAAGGGGAGATCAGAAATCATATTTAAGAGTTAATGTTGGACCAGCCACAGCAGGATCGGAATGGTTGAACATCAACTGGATTTGTACAGAATCCAAGAGGGAGAATGTATAAACTGCCCTGAAAAAGCAACAGACTTGAGCACTGGGAACAGTTTGGAACTCAATAAAAGGAGGATCAAAGGATTAATTAAAGGGAGGAAGGTAGAGTACGAAAACAAGCTTACACAGAACATAAAACATGATTGTAAAAGATTCTGTAAGTACACTGAGAAACAGAAATTGTGAAGGCAATCAGAAGGGGAATTTATAACAGGGAAGAAAAGAAATGGCACACAAACTGAACAAATAAAAGCAAATGCTGAAAGAACACAACTAACCGAACAGCATCATTCAAGGAGAAACTTGACAATGTACAGTACTGGGTTAGCAATTCTTCCTCAGAACATGAGGGGCATTGGTGGGAAGAGGAAAAAAAATGAAGGATTACTCTGGCTCTGTTTCCACAAATGAGGAAACGAATAACATACAGAAAATGTGAGGAAATTTAGCATGTTGCGAAGGGAGGAACTGAGGAAAGTAGAGAAATGCTGTGAAGAAAACTGGAAGGATTGAAGGCCAATAAATCCCCATGGGTTGAAAGTGAACACTCCCATAGTGGTTAAGGGAATGACTAGAGAAATAGTAGATTTGAAAATGAATCAGTTTCTGTAGATTGGAGGCCAATTATTATAACATCACTATTTATAAAGAAGGAAAGAAAACAAGAGAATTATTGAACACTTACACTGACATTGGTAGTGGGAAAATTCTGTAATAGCTGAGTATTCAAAGACAGTGATAGCAACTCTCAAAGTCAGCATGGATTTATGAAAAGGAAGATGTGCTTGACGTTTCCTGGCATTTCTTGAGTATGCACTTAGTTGAATGGATTGGGGGGGGGGGGGGGAAGAGAAATATATATACACACACACACACACACACACACTTACTTTAAGAGATTAGTGTACAAAATTAAAACATGTTATTTTGAGACCAAGATATTAGAAGAAGAGAACTGATTAGCAAACAATAAATAAACCATAGGTATAAATGGGTCTTTTTCCAAATGGTAGACAGTGAATGATGTGGTAGTTCAGCTTTTAAAAATATCCACCGAAAGTTAAGTAATATCTCCAGGTTTGTGATGACACAAATGTGGGTGGGGATTCAAGCTTTGATGGGTTTGTTGAAATGCTCGAGTGCGATTTGGATAGGCAAACGATCTGACCGCTATAATGACATGTAAACAAATGTATACTGTACAGTTAAATGGCAATGAACTTGACTTAACTTGAGAGAATCTCCACTTTGACAGCAAAAAACAAAGGAGCAGATTATCAGAACAGTGGTAGATTAGTCATGGAAGTACAACATGTACTGGGTGTCACGGTACACTAATAAATGAAAATAAGCATGCAGGTGCAGCAGCTGTTGAAGGAAGAAAATGATATGTTGTTCTTCACAGCAGGAGGATTTGAGTACAGGAGCAGGAATGCCTTTCATCAACTGCATCTGGCTTTGATGACACCATACCCTGAGTATTGCGATTTTGTCCTCATCAGAGGAAGGATATTCTTGCTATAGGGCAGGGGTTCCCACCCACAGACCCCTTGCTTAATGGTATTGGTCCATGGCATAAAAAAGGTTAGGAAGCCCTGCTACAGAGGGAGTACAGCAAAGTTTACTGGAGTGATTCCGGAAATGTCAGGACTGACAGAGAATGAAGGATTGGGATGGTTGAGCTTATATCCACTAGAGTTCAGAGAAATGAGAGAGGAACTCATTGAAGCTTAGAAAATCTAGATAGACAGAACAGAGTAAATGTAGTAAGGAAGTTCCTTTGGTAGGTTAGTCCAAAACTAAGAGTTACAGCCTAAGTATACAAGGTAGGAATTTAGGAATGAAATAAGTTGAAATAAACTCCTCTCAGATTTCCAGCTGGGTACAGGTATTGATTTTAATAGATGTTTCAATGACAAACTCTGCCATCTTCATGAGGATTGATGCCTGGGCATGTTTAGTCCCGTGGTATTTATACCCCAGTCATTCATCCCTCCTGATTGGTTAGTCCATATCCAATCAGTTTCTGCTGTCCCACCTTGACTCTAATTGAATTAATCATTTGGTTTACCTGGAGAAATCCGGAGTAGCAGAACACTGCAATCACAATGGTCATAGGATTGACTACGACAGCACATGACGACTGTGCTGCACCAATGGCTTTTGGGACCGCCTGGCGAAGGAAGCCATTGAAATAAAATTGGAGGAAAAGAATGTTAACAAAGACGAAGGTCTTAATCTAAGTAAGAACTGGAATTTGATTATAAGCAAGGTGGGACAGCGGAAACCTGGTTGGAAGAGGACTGACCAATCAGGAGGGACAGCCAACTGTGGTATAAATGCTTCTGGACTAGACAACCCCAGGAATCATTCCTGATGAAGATGGCAGAGTTCGTCATCGAAACTTCGGTTAAAATTGATATCTGTACCTGTCTGGAAGCCCAGGAACAGTTTATTCATCATATACGCTGGGAAATCAGTAATCCTTTTTCAAATAAGGAGAAACTTCTTCACAGATTGGTGAACCAGTGGAATTCTCTACCACAGACAGCAGTTGAGGAAAAATCTTTAAATATGTTCAAGGAGAAGTCTCTTTAATCTTGCAAGATCATACCTTTTATCAGTTCATTTCTCCCTGCGTTCATTCCACCTTACAGCAAGTCTTCCTTTTCTGTTATTTTATCTTGCTTTCTTAATCACAAAACTTAATTCCAATTATTCTCAGTTCGAATGAAAGGTCATCAACCTGAAAGTTGACATCTACATACAGAGAGCATGGAACCTGATAGGTATTTCCAGAACTTAAACTTTAATCATAAATAAACAGTTACCACGATATATTCTTTTCAGAATAAACAGAGGTTATACTGTATGTATCTGTTATCTCAATTGACCTTGGATATTCCTTGATTAAACCAGCCTCCAACCACCTAGCCATCACAAACACACAATAATGATGTGTCCAATCATAAACACGAGAGAGTCTGCAGGTACTGAAAATCCAAAGCAACACACACAAAATGCCAGAGGAACTCAGCAGGTCAGGCTGCATCTATGGAAAAGTGTAAACAGTAAATGTATCGGGCTGAGACCCTCCTCAGGACTGAGAAGGAAGTGGGAAGATACCAGAATAAAAAGGTGGGTCAGAATGATGACATGAGCTCTTGAATACAGTGAGATACTTATTCCACTAAAAGAACCTATACAATCTCAGAAAGTGTAATGCATTCAGGAGCACAAGATTTCTGGCATTCTGCCACAAACCAAATACAATGCTGTACCCAAGCAGGAAACACCACTCACCTTTGAGATAAAAGGAAAGGAAATGATGCACAAGGAAACCTCCATCAGTCTGCTTGTCACAAAGGAGTACACTTATTCCCTGTTTCAGAAAATAAAAGGAAAACATTAAGAGCAAGATTCCTATTTGAGTTTCCTTCCACACACTCTGCAATATCTCACCATCAGAGGGAAGTTCATACCAATGTAACGAAGAAACCAAAGGGTTGGCTGGCAGGTGGGGGAAGAGCAGGGCCTGTTTGGGGGGGGGGGGATAAGGATTTAGACCATAAGACAAAGGAGTCAAATTAGACCATTTTGCCCATCAAATCTGTTCTGCCATTTAATCATGGCTAATCCTTTTTTTATCCCCCTCGTCAGCCCCACTCCCCAGCCTTCTTCCCGTAACCTTTGATGCCATGTCCAATCAAGACCCTATCAAGCTCTGCCTTAAATACACCCGACGACCTGGCCTTCACAGCTGCCTGTGGTAATAAATTCCACAACTTCACCACACTCTGGCTAAGTAAATTTCTCCACATCTGTTTTAAATGTATGCTCCTCTATCTTGAGGCTGTGCCCTGCTGTCCTAGACTCCCCCACCATGTGAAACATCCTTTCCACATCGTCTGTCTAGGCCTTTCAACATTTGAAAGGTTTCAATGAGATCCTTTCTCATCCATCTGAATTCCAATGAGTACAGACCCAGAGCCATCAAACGTTCCTCAGATGATAACCCTTTCATTCCTGGAATCATCCTTATGAACCTCCTCTGAACCCCTCTAATGCCAGCACATCTTTTCCTAGATGAAGATCTCAGCATTCTTTACAATACTCAAAATGAGGCCTCACCAGTACCATATAAAGCCTCAGCATCACATCCATGCTCTTGTATTCTCAACCTCTTGAAAAGAATGCTAACACGGCATTTGCCTTCTTCACCGCCGACTTAACCTGCAAGTTAACCTTTAGGGTGTTCTGCACAAGTACTCCCAAGTCTCTTTGCATCTCAGATTTTTGGATTTTCTCCCCATTTAGAAAACAGTTTACATCTTTATTTCTTCTACCAAAGCGCCTGACCATGCATTTTCCAATACTATTTCATTTTCCACTTTCTTGCCCATTCTCCTCATCTAAGTCCTTCTACAGCCTGTTTCCTCAACACTACCTGCCCCTCCACCAATCTTCATATCATCTGCAAACTTGGCAACAAAGTCATCTATTCCACCATCTAAATCATTGGTATACAGCATAAAAAGAAGTGGTCCCAACACCAACTCCTACGGAACACCTGTGACGAAAGAGGGTTACAAAAGTACACATAGACTAAGATGTTAACTGTCCTGTGCTAGCACCAGTGGGATCAACAGTTGATCTGCCACCTGTCTTCAGGAGAGAGATATAAGTAAGACAATGAAGCATTTGAAAATGTTAATGAAGAGACGAGAGTGTTTAACGGAAGGAGACACTGGTCTGAGTATTGTCAAGACCGGCTCCTTTTGAACCCTGAACTGTTTGAAGTGTGATGGACAGGCGATACCCCAGCAGGGGGATAAAAAGGGACAGGTTCGCTAAGGCAATCGACACATGACTCCACGAGGTAATGAGACCCTGAAAGCGGTGTGCCCCCCCACTAGTTGGTGGGAGTATTTTGGAGGTCTGGTCGCGGGACCAGCCATAGATGCACAGGGTAGAAAGGCACGGATCGGCGGGAACCTGGCGTGTGTGTCCACCCTTGCCTGGGTGCTGGGTTCACCGCAGAAGAACGATCGTAGCTGGAACGGAGGGGTCACAGTCGGTGACCTCAGAAGACATTACAAAGGGCTCGCCCGAAAGCTAACTGCGAGGAATATCGAAGGTCTGTTTGGAATCCGATTTGAATATTCATTCGTTCTCTCTCTTCCCCCCCCCCGCCCCCAACGGCACAACAGTGATTACTGCGAACTGAAGTGAACTCAATTGAACTGAACTTTGCGTCACTTGAAACTGGTCATTTACCCCTAGACGGCGATAGAGCTTGATTGATCCTATTATCCTAGTTCTGTGTACATGTGGGTTTATCATTGCTGAACTGTTGCATTT
Organism: Mobula hypostoma; assembly: GCF_963921235.1. Classification (NCBI taxonomy): domain Eukaryota; kingdom Metazoa; phylum Chordata; class Chondrichthyes; order Myliobatiformes; family Myliobatidae; genus Mobula; species Mobula hypostoma. The sequence continues at coordinate 145,444,422 of NC_086097.1, read as the reverse complement.
ATTATCCTTTTGATTAGAGTACTGTGTTGCTTATTTCTTTAATAAAACTTCCTTAGTTCCAGTAATCCAGACTCCAACTGAGTGGTCCATTTCTGCTGGTTTGGCAACCCAGTTACAGGGTACGTAACACACCACTAGTCACTGGCAGCCAATCAGAAAAGGATCCTTTTATTCCCACTCGCTGCCCCCTACCAATCAGCCAATGCTCTAACCATGTTAGTAACTTTCCTGTAATACTATGGGCTCTTAACTTGGCAAGCAGCCTCATGTGTGGCACCTTGTCAAAGGCCTTCTGAAAGTCCAAATATACAATATCCACTGCATTCCCTTTGTCTATCCTACTTGTAATCTCCTCAAAGAATTCCAACAGGCTCATCAGGCAAGATTTACCTGTATGGAAACCATGCTGACTTTGTCCTATTTTGTCCTGTGTTACCAAGTACTCCATAACCTCATCCTTAACAATTGACTCCAAAATCTTCCCAACCACTGAGGTCAGGCTAACTGGTCTATAATTTCCTTTCTGCTGCCTTCCTCATTTCTCATTTTTACAATTATTTCATCTTGCAAAGTTGTATACGGCAACTTTCAAGATAATGGATTTCACTGAGCATCTAAGGCATTCCCTTCTCTTTGTTTACATTATGATCCTTCACTTAACTCCATATTCTTTGTAGCATTCTTTAAGCTAAGAGAATCGATCTAAGTTCTAAAAGTCCCATTTGCCCGGATCAACATCATTTTTCTCAGTTTCAGGCCTCTTTTTACACCAACTATGTGTGACAAATGTAGTTACCAGTTTTATTCATGAATGGCCCATCTTTAATGTTAGGTCCCCAGTTCATGATACCCTCACCCCCCACGGAAACCCTCAGTCAGATTTATCAGTCTCCAATCTCAAAGAATGGGAAAATAACCGAAAACACTGTACATCAGGCATTCACCATGAAGAGGGGACTGTGGGGTGTCCAGGGAGAGGAAGCGCCTCTGGTGAAGGGGCTTGCCGTGTCCATTCTGGGGCAGCTCACTCACTTTTGGTCCCCACCGGACACTCAGCTCTCACTTGTGGCTCCAAGCAGCTGTTTACCTGCGACAGCGGCCACACCCTGGTACACCACTTCAACAGGTGGGCTAAACCAGGTGAGGGTAGCCGGCGGCCTCATACCCCAGTGAGATAGGGACATGCCTGTCCCAGCATGTGAAGTCATCTCCGGCACACTGGGTGGATGAGATCTACAGTGAGATCCAACAGCTAGGAAGGCAGTCCCACAATGCTCTGTAGAGAGCGAAGAACATGACAAGGCACAGAAGGCGTCACGGTTGCCCACTGCAACCGAGAAAGTCCCCAATTTGTGGTGCCCTTTGTATTACTTGACCCGAACTTCTGAGGTCGAGAGAGTGGAAATGCCCCAGTGCAATGGCTTTTCCATTTTAACAACTCTCCTGCACATCTTTTCTGTCATTGTCGTGCACGATGGACAACCACCAAATCCAAAAAGAAAGAAAAACATTATGTTACTGGTTGAAGATCTTTCATGAGCTATTAAGCTGTGTCCTGGTCGTGTGAAGCCAAGAGCACATTTCAAAATGAATGGTGCTACCTGTGCAACTTTTCCATGTATAAACAGCTACTCCCATTCCCAACATCTTAAGTGACTATAATGCCTAAAGTAATACAATTATAACTGTGAAGTAATAAAGTGAGCAGCACTGAAACCCCATTCCCCCCTTCTCCCCCTCCCCCCTTTCTTCTACAATGCTAATTTACAATGCTAGTTACACATTGTCTACCGGCAAACTGATTTATAATTACTCTCCTTATCCTCTCATGCCCCATCCACCTGCCGTAAATATTACAAACAATTATCCCATTTATCTTAAACACACCTGTAACAAGCCAAAGCATACAAACATCCTCAGGGCAGCATACAAGTTGCATCATCATTTTAAAAAAAATACAGGCTGTAAACAAGTGCTTCAATTAATTCACCTTTGGGATATTAAGTTTAAAAAAAAGCTAAAACACTCCTCCCTCAAAGTTCCAGAAAAAAGAGACAAAGCAAGATTCCACCAGAATTAGATAACAACAAATAGTTTTAAAAATGACTTGTCTCTTTTGAAGAAGGAACTTCAATAGTGCACAAGGAAAGTGGGATGAAAGAAATTAAAGACCACAGAATAAAATAGGTCACCACTGTAACATTCTACGCCATTTGCTTATACAACAGATCTTGATCATAAAACTGATATTGTGACAAGGAACAGCATTGATTGAAAATTACAAGAACAGTAACAAGAATAGCATTTAACAAAAAAAATAACCAGCCAAGTGAAAGAGCCAGGCGAAGACTGCTGAGAGGGCACAGCTAATTCCTGGTCATGAGGAAATGGAGAAATCACGAAGCCCTGAAAAAGTCTGATAACAGTAGAAATTTGGAAGGTATTGAGTAGCTTCAAAATTAAATTTATCACATGACACACAAACCAGTACATGGTAAATGTAGGACTGATAACAGCAAGTTCTTTCTGATCAAGTGACCAACATCAAACGGAAAATCCTACAGAAAATGGTGGACACAGCCCAGCCCACCACAGTCAAAGTCCTCTCCAACTCTGAGTACATTCACATGGAGCACTGCCACAAGAGATCTGTGTCTGTTATCAACAACCCCCATTATCCAGGCCATACCCTCTTCTCACTACTATTATTGGGCCGGAGATACAGGAGCCTTGAAATGGCATGAATAGCTGAATTTCTCACTACTCTGAACTGATTCTATGACCTACAGACTCACTTTACAGAACTCCTTTGCAACTCATGCTCTCAATGTTATTTTTATCTGGGCAGTTTGTCTTCTTTTGCACCTTAGCTGCTTCTCAGTCTTTATCTGCACATGGACAGTTCTTCTTAAATTTCTATTATATTTCCTTTTTCCTGTAAATGCTTCCAAGAAAAGAAAGTCAAGGTAGTATATGGCAACACAAACATACTTTGATAATAAATTTACTTTTAACTTTAAAAGCCTGGACACCATGAATATTCTTCAAAGTTCTAAATTCTCCTTGATTTTTTTCTATATTGTGAAACAAGTTTGTGGAGCTATCAACAGCAGCACCAAGTGGCCAGATTTGAATGTCACAACAAAAATCAGTACAGGTTTCCCCCGCCAACCGAAGGTAAAGCGTTCCTATGAAACGGTTCGTAAGCCGAAATGTCGTAAAGCGAAGAAGCAATTACCATTTATTTATATGGGAAAATTTTGTGAGCGTTCGCAGACCCAAAAATAACCTACCAAATCATGCCTAATAACACATAAAACCTAAAATAACAGTAACATATAGTAAAAGCAGGAATGATATGATAAATACACAGCCTATATAAAGTAGAAATACTTCACAACGATCGCCTGCACAGATCTCTGTAGCGAAAATCTCACGCAAGCGCTCTCGGCAGAAAATCTCACGCAAGCGCTCTCGGCATAAACGCACTCTCCAGTAACCTTTAAACTATGAAGCTACCAAATCTACCAAATAACACGTAAAAATACACAGCCGATATAAAGTAGAAATAATGTATGTACAGTGTAGTATCACTTACGGGAATTGGGAAGACATCGAGCACATTGATGATGGTGTGTTAGACTGAATTGTCGCAGGTTGGGGTGGTACAGTGGCCCCCACCCTCCAGGCCGCCGACTGATACATTGCCGCGAAGCATGCAGGGGTAGCAGGGAGGCACACAGCACAACTTTAAGAAAAAAGCTGAAATAAACATGCTAATTAATTAGGTGCTGCCCGGCACGTAAATGTCGGCGCAGATCAGAGGCGATTGCATCGGCACTGATCTGGGCCGACAATTAGTGCTAGGCGGCACCTAATTAATTAGCATGTTTATTTCGGCTTTTTTCTTAAAGATGTGCTGTGTGTCTCCCGGCTACTGCTGCATTCTCCGCGAATCGGTACAGCATCTGTCCGGGGCCCAGGGGTTGGGGTGGTGGGACACGGGGTTGTCATCTCATCATCAATCAGGGCAGGCAGCTCATCTTCTCCTATGACTGCCTGCCTCGATGTCGAAGGTCGAGGTTCGTCGTCTGCTGGAAGGCTTGCTTGACTGCTGAGCCTCGAGCATTTTTCTATCACACAGTTCTTTGTAAGGACTCAAAACATCCTGCAAATATCCCCTAAACCTACGTACCCTTTCAAAATTAAAGTCGTACTTTATCATTGCAGCAAAAATCTCACGCAGCTGCTTCACGTTCAGTTCCTGGACGAGTTCACTTTCGTGACTGCATTCGGTTTCGATTGTTATCCTTTTTTCTTCCAATTGCACCAGCTCTTTATCTATCAGTTCTTGGTCACGGGATGCCAAAACCTCTTCAACATCATCTTTGTCAACTTCCACAAGCCAAACTCACTTTGTCCTTGCTTCGGTCACCACGATCGAAACGCTTAATTATGTCTAGTTTTATGCTAAGTGTAACACCCTTATGAGCTCTTTCAGGCTTTTCCGACACCTTAGAACTCATCTTGCTAACGGCTGCTCAATGCAATGTGTTTAAGCAATGCCGTTCCAAATCCAGGGGAGAGCGGCTGCTCAGGGTGCACGCTGCCTTCTATCACACGCTGATTTTTTATCACGCGCTGCCTTTCTTCGTAACAGTGAAAACACCTTCTGAAAGCAAAAACAGGGTGCTAATGTAGGTCTTTCGTATCAGTGAGGTTTCGTAAAGCGAACGTTCGAAAAGCGGGGAACACCGGTATTGGAAAATATTGCGGACCCTTAGAACCCAAGACAAAAGCTGAAAACCAACCAAGTTAGATGGAGGAGGATTAGGAGGAAGCAAATGCAAAACAAGACAGACATATTGTGCTTACAGAGTTTTCTTTTGTAACTTCTCAAATTTCTCTTGGTGAGCTTTCATTGGTCTTGAACTTTTCTATCAATCACCTCATTTTTCTCCTGCTCCATCTTTTCTCACCCTCACAGTTGATCTGTAATTTTTTCATAACTGACAATGAGCAATGTACTTGAAGCATTAACTCCACTTTTCTCAATTGATCTTGTGTTTACAGATTTTATTTTATTTTGTTGCTTTACCTGAATAAGAGTATTACAAGTTATGTTCTTCTTTTACAGGATTGAGTCATTTTGAGGCAATATACCTGGATGCAATAAGAGCCAAAGTGTAACAAAAATGCCATTGTCTTTTTTTTAATTAATTTTTGTGTGAGTGTGTATGCTAACTGCCCTAGGAACTGACAGACTACCTCTCAAAAAAAAAATGCCATTGTAACATAGCGGTTGCCATGTGGTGCGGCTCATTGAACCAAAAGGGCCCACTCAGCACTGTATCTCGAAATAAAATAAAAAAGGCAATCAAAGGAATTTCACGGGGAAATGTTGGAAGGAAGGAAAAGAATTCACTACAAATATAAGAAAGGGTCAATGTGATCTAGGAAGAGATGGTCGATTGGTAGGGTGGGTGGGGTGCAGTTGTGATGTTATTAGTGTGAAAAAATCCTAATATACCGGATTTGAAACAGAAACAAAACATTAAGATGGAGATAACTGAGCAGATTTGAGGAATGCGGATGAAGATTGAAGAAAGGACACTGACCATTTTTAATCTTCACAGTAATTCCGGTTAGGGAAGTTTACAGTAATAAATGCATGCAGCATCAGGACTTGTTCCAAAACATCAACCATTCCTTTTCTTCCACAGATTCTGCCCAACCTTCTGATCTCCTCCAGCTCTCTCTTTTTTATTTCCAGCATTTTCTGTTTTATCAGTTACAAGATTTTAGACACTTCACATATAAAAGCCACAGGGAACATACAGAATATCTCTACATTCAGATTAGACTGAGGAGATAAGCAATTAAATTTGGTTATGGTAGCAGATGACCGAGACTACATAACCAAAAAGTAGTACACATTAAATTTAACTTATGATACAAAGTATGAAGAGTTAAAGTTTATAAGCAAATAGTTATTTTGTGTAGTCTGTGGGCCAGTTAACAAAGATCAATTTAAATTCCTGCCAAGAGTGTGACTAGGAAGATATGGAGCAACTTCACAATAGTAGTGCAGCAGTTAGTGCGGCTCTGTTACAGCTCGGGGCACTGGAGTTCAGAGTTCAGTTCCAAGATTTCCTGTACAGAGTTTGTACGTTCCTCCCCTGAATGTGAGTGTTTCCTCTCGGTGCTCTGGCTTCATTCTCAAAGGCGTACCCCAGTCAGTAGGTTAATTGGTCATTGTAAATTGTCCTGTAATTAGGCCAGCGTTAAATAGGTTGGTTGCTGAGTGGTGTGGCTCACTGGGTTGGTAGGGTCCGTTCCTCACTGTCTCCAAAATAAAGTAAAATAATGCAGAGTCAAAGCAGATGATGTCCTGCAATGGAGAGTCTTGAGGAAAACACCACTGTACATTTTAAATGATCTGCTGTGGACTTAATGGTTGCCTGTATGCTATAGTTCTAAAGCAGATGAGGATGCCAAGATATGAGAATGACAATAGAAAATAGCTTTGAATTTTCTAATAATTTTCTGTACTGTAATATTTTGTATTTTAGGATCTTCTAATCTTAAAGGAGGCTCACAGATTGTCTCATTGTGACCAACTGTAAAAATAATATTCATATACACTATGACACTAATATTCATATTATATACATTCATATTATAGTAATATTCTTATACACATAGACACTATGGCATCCTAGAAATGCAGTATTAATTAATTTTGACAAAATCACAGCAATTGTTGAACGCGTAGCCAATAAATATCTTGGTCAAATGCAACAACTTTAAGCACAGCTGTATAAAAGAAAAGTAGGTAAGTGTGAATACAGTTTAAGAACTTTTGGGATTAAAGTAGGTGAAAGCACAAGCACCGATCACGGAGTAAAGAAAATTAGCTATAGTTAGGGAACAAATATTTCAATAGTAAATTGAAACGTATTAAGGCACAGTGAAAAACTTAGGTTAGCATGCCATCCGTACAGATCAGTTCATAGAGAAAGTAACATCAAAAGGCAGAATAAAGTGTTAGTTACAGAGAAAGTGCAATGCAGGTAGACAATCAGGGCAAGACCTTAATGAGTTAGAATGTGAGGTCAAAGGTCCATGTTATTGTACTGGAGGGCCGTTCAGTCGTCTTAGATGCTGTCCTCGAGCCTGGAAATATGTATTTTCAGGCTTTTATATGTTCTGCTTGATGGGAGAAGGGAGAAGAGAGAATGTCTCGGAAGAGTAGTAATCCAATCACAAACAACAGAAAATCTGCAGATGCTGGAAATCCGAGCAACACACACACAAATGCTGGAGCAACTCAGCAGGCCAAAGGGGTTCGGCCCGAAACATCGGCTGTACTCTTTTCCATAGATGCTGCCTGGCCCGCTGAGATCCCCCAGCATTTTGTGCGTGTCTAGGAAAAGTGGAGCTTTTGATTATATTGGCTGCTTCATCAAGGCAGCAAAAAACATGAGTCCACAGAGGAAAGCTGCTTTACGTGACGTGCTGGGCTGTCTACAATTTCCTGCAGTTTTGGGCACAACTCTAGTTTCCACAACTAGAGGAACGACTGAGTTAGAGAAGGTCATGCATTGTCTAATTCCCACGCGGCCCTAGAAAAACTCTATTCTGCCGCCAACTCCGGCTAAATCAGTGGATTCCCCACACCCCAACACATTCTGCAGGAAGCCTTGAACAGTAAGAGAGCCCATTACCTGCTCACATGTTTCGGGAGTTGTATTAAGAATATTATTCAGTTCTTGAAACATCTTTAAAGCAACCGGACTCTTAACTTCAATTGCAAACTACACCGGCCAATGTAACACATACATCAGCCTGACCCACAACCCCAGCTCAAAGGTTTCACGTGATCCAATCAATGTATCCAATCAGCGAGCTGACGTAACCTCGGCGAGTTGCGGAATTCCATGCGTAAACGTAACGTGGAAGCGCAAGCATGTGGCCGTACTGCGGGTGATTGACGGCGTGTTTTAATGTTAAGCGTTGAAGTGTTCGTGAGGTTAAAATGTGTTCTGAGTTATAGTTTTATATATATGTATATCATGTAAACAAAGAACTTCTGCTAACCGGTTTTCACCTCCATGCTCAAACGAGGACAACGCAACAGAAAATTCTAACAGTAGCCAGAAGGTCAGAGCGTATATGTGTTAACACTTCAGGTAGAGATATCTTTGATAGAAATCATCGACATGAAACGCTGATCAGGCAGAGTGTTACACTAAGGCGCAGGATAAATTTGCCAGCTGCCTCAGCCCTCTAGCCATACTTTCAAACTGCTACCTAACTCACCTTCTGATCTTTATTCGTCACGGAACTTCGGGCTGCTTCGTTATACAGTCGGCAAAAATCCTGACTTTCTCCCAATATGATTGTACTGTAGGCTCTGCCCCCACCTTCTTCCATGGGGGGGGGGGGTCGTTGCACAGGATCGAAATAAGCTGCGGGAAGTTGTGAACACCATCAGCTCCATCCTCCCCAGCATCCAGGACATATTCAAGGAGCAGTGCCTCAAAGAGGTGGCGTCCCACCACCCAGGACATACCCTCTTCTCATTTGCTACCGTCAGGAAGGAGGTTCAGGAGCCGGAAGGCACACACAACGAGTCAGAAACAGATTCTTCCCCTCCGCTGCCAGGTTTCTGAATGGACATTGAACACTACCTCACTATTTATTCTCTCTTTTTGCACTATTTATTTAAGTTAACTTCTTAAATATAAATATGTATTTATTGTAATTTACAATTTTTATTAGGTATTGTAATGTACTGCTACTGCGTAACAACATATGCTGGTGATATTAATCTGATTCTGAGTAATCTTGCATATTAGTTCCTTTGAGTCGAAGGGATGCAAATTTTACAGTATATCTCAACACTCAAAAAAGTAGGAGATATAATAAAAGCCTTGGAAATGCCTTGCAGAGGAATGAAAAAGTGATAACATTGCATCATCCAAAATGTCAGTGACTTAAAGTGAGCTCACTTGACTGTCTCTTTGTCACAAAGACCACTGTCAGGCAGCAGTATCCACTCTGGGAATACTGTACTCCAATCCAGAGGGTGCTGCAGGGAAATATGGGGATTTTGAATAGTGCTCACCAAGCTGGGCGTGTCGAGTGCAATGCTCATGATTGGATTTATATGATGCACCTGTTTTGTGGAAGTGCAATATATTTAATACCAAAAGAAATAGGAGCAAAATTAGTCCACTTGGCCCATCGAGTCTGCTCTGCCATTCCATCATGGATGAATTACCCCTTTGTTTGGCCGCCTCCCATAGCCTTCACCAACCTGACTAATCAACCTCTGCTTTAAATATACCCAATGACTTGGCCTAAAACAGGCATCTGTGGGAATGAATTCCACAGATTCACTACCCTCTGGCTAAAGAAATTCCTCCTCATTGACATGAATTGGAATCCATTTTTACAAATAATATTCCTTTTTATGTTGTTTCACTACATTATTAATGCCAACGTATTTTCAGTACCCACTTCTAACTTAAGAACCTGTATCATATCTTCCTCCTGTGTAGGGTTTGAATAATTCTCCAGGCAACACAAGTAGCTATGGTGATCAAAGTCAAGTCAAAGTTCAAAGTAAATTTATTATCAACATACATATATGTCACCATATACGGCCCTAAGATTCATTTTCTTGTGGGCATTTGCAGGAAAATAAAGAAATACAACAGGATTTATGATAAATGGTACATAAACACTGACAAACAATGTGCAAAAGAAGACAAACTGCAGAAATAAAAATACCTCTCTTCAATTCTTTGGAATTGCAAAAATACTATTAAAAGTGAGTCTGTAGGTTGTGGAATCAGTTCAGAGATGTGGCAGGTGAAGTTGGCCAGATTCAGGTGCCAGATGGTTGCAGGGTAATAATTGCTTTTGAACCTGGTGCTGTGGGACGTAAGGCTTCTGTACCTCCTGCCTAATGATAGTAGTGGGAAGAGAGCTTGGCCTGGATGGTAGGGAACCTCGATGATGGATGCTGCTTTCTTGTGGCAGCATTCTATGTAAATGTGCTCAGAGCCAGAGGGAGCTTTTTCCTGTGACTGACTGGGCTGTATCCATCAGTTTCTGAAGGCTTTTCCTTTGCTGGGCATCAGTGTATTCATACCAGCCTGTGATGCAACCAGGTAGGATACTCTCCACTGTGTATCAATGCAAGTTTGTCGAAATTTTAGGTGACATACCAAATCTACATAGACTTCGAAGCAGGTAAAGGTGCTGTTGTACACCCTTTGTGAAGGCACTTGCGTGCTGGTCCCAGGTGAGTATAAGGACATAAAGTGCTAAATATTAAAGTCAAAAAGTTCAGGGAATGGAGGACATAGACCATGCACCGTCAGATGGGATTAGTTTTAGTTGGCGTTATAGTTGGCACAGCCATTGTGACTCTATTGTTTTATGTTATACTGTTCTGTGTTCTGTGCTTGTTCTACACACAATGAATTTGCAGCTGTATAAAACTTTGGTAAGATGGCATGTGAAGTACATTAGAGGAAGGATGTGGAAGCTTTGGAGAGGTGCAGAAGAGGTTCATCAGGATGTCAAACTCCAGTCACAAAACCATGGTACTTCTAATCTTCAGTTAGATCAATACAGTTTTAACAGGAACTGGCTGCAATGTAACATCAGGATGATTTTGATACCAGAAGCAAGTCTCTCCTGCCAAGCAGAGTGACCCCCTTTGTCAGGAAAGTCATTATTCTACAAGAGTAAGAAATCCTCCACAACAATTAAATGTTAAGGACTGAATGGGATGGATTTAATACCGTGTGTATATATACTGTTTCTGTGTGTGTATATATACACACACACAAACACACATATGTCACCACTGTTGTTTTGTAACTCCAAAACATAACTCTAATTGAAAGAAAAACACAAAGTCAGGAAGTAACGCATGTCCACTTTAGTTTTGTTTTACTTTTAACAAGGTCATACATATGACGTGGTGGTGTAGTGCCGTATGTACCTTTACAAACAGTATAAACCTAATCAATTACCTAAACAACAAAGGATGCTTAATCAAAACAATATATCTACAATATCAGTCAAATATTAGAGAAATATTAAATATACAACAGGCACAGGCTCAGAATACAAATCGTTGGGTATTGAAGCAGAGATTGATGGGTACATGATAAGTTTGGGTGACAAAGGGTATGTGGAGAAGGAAGGAGAATGGGGGTGAAAGAGGAATTTAAACCAGGCATGATGGAATGGCAGAGCAGACTCAATGGGCTGAATGGTCTGATATTTCTCCCTTGTCTTATTGCCCCATGCTTTTATGGACTGTGAGTGTCACTCAGTTCAGTGATGGCCAGCATATGCATGAAGACAATATTTTGTATTCTGTTTTGTCTCTATCTCTGGACGAAGTAAACAAGAAGGAAAACACTACCTTCTTGGGGTTGGTTTTGCCATCAAAAACAGTTTTAGCAAATGCATCACAAATCTGGCTCCCTCTAATGGAGAACCAGCATGTTAGGATTATCAGTTTATATGTCTCAACTGTTCAAAGTTCAAACCTCAAATAAACATTTATTATCAGAGTATACAACCCTGAGACTCTTTTTCTGCGGGCATACTTATCAGATCTGTAGAAAAGTAACTGTAAGCAGGATCTGTAAACTGTAAACAAACTCTGCAAATGTAGATAATAAATAAATAAATGACGAGCATGAAATAACAAGATAAAAAAAAACCTTAAATAAGTATAGTTATCCCCTTTTAAGATACAGGAACAGAATTAGGCCATTTGGCCCATTGAGTCTGCTCCACCATTTTATCATTGCTGATAAACAGTTTTCCTCTCAGCCCCAATCTCCTGCCTTCTCCCTATATCCCTTCATGCCCTGACCAATCACAAATCTATCAGCCTCTGCCTTAAATATACATAAACACTTGGCCTCCACAGCTGCCTGTGGCAAGGAATTCCACAGATTCACCACTCTCTGGCTAAAGAAATTCCTCCTCATCTCCATTCTAAAAAGACACCCCTCTTTTCTGAGACTGTCATCTGGTCTTAGACTCTCCCACCATCCTCTCCACATCCATCTATCCACCTTTCACCATTGGATAGGTTTCAATGAGGTCACTTGTAATTCTGAATCCCAGTGAATACAGGCCCAGAGCCATCAAGCGCTCCGCATATGACAATCCATTCAATCCTGGAATCATTTTTGTGAACTTCCTTTGAATCCACTCCAGTTTCAGCACATCCTTCCTAAGGTGAGGGGCCCAGAACTGCTCACATTACTCTAAGTGAGGTCTCACCAGTGTTCATAACATTACAATCTTGCTTTTATATTCTAGTCCTCTTGAAATGAATGCTAACATCGCATTTCCCTTCCTCATCACAGACTCAACCTGCAAATTAACCTTTCAGGAATATTGCACAAGGACTCCCAAGTTCCTTCACGCCTCAGTTTTTTGTACTTTCTCTCCATTTATAAAATGGTCAACCCTTTCATTTCTTTAACAAAAGTGAATGACCATACACTTCAGATACTTTATTCCATCTGCCATTTCTTTGCCCATGCTCCTAATCTGTCTAAGTCCTTCCGTAATCTCTCTATTTCCTCATGTACCTGGCCCTCTTCATACTATCTTCAAACATTGCAACAAAGCCATCAATTGATCCAAATCATTGACATATAATGTAAAAAGCATCAGTCCCAACAAAGACCCCTATAGAATATCACTGGTCACCGGCAACCAAACAGAAAAGGCTCCCTTTATTCCCACTCTTTGCCTCCTGCCAATCAGCCACTGCTTTATCCATGCTAGAATCTTTCCTGTTATACCATGGGCTCATAGCTTGATAAGCAACCTCATGTGTGGCGCCTTGTCAAAAGCCTTCTGGAAATCCAAGTGCACAACATCAACCAATCCTTTGTCTATTCTATTTGGTATTTCTTCAAAAATTTCCAAACAGATTTGTCAGGCAATATTTTCCCGTGAGGAAACCATGCAGAGTATGGCCTATTTTATCATGTGGCTCCAAGAACCTTGAGACCTCATCCTGAATAATCAGCTCCAACATCTTTCAAACCACTGAAGTCAGACTAATTGGCCTATCATTTCCTTTCTTCTGCCTTTCTCCCTTCTTGAAGAGTGGAGTGACATTTGCTATTTTCCAGTCTTCTGGACTCATTCTAGAATCTAGTGATTCTTTTAAGATTATTACTAATGCCTCTGTAGTCTTTTCAGCCAGCTCTTTCAGACTCTGGGGTGTATACCATCTGGTCCAGGTGACTTATCCACATTCAGACCTCTCAATTTCCCAAGAACTTTCTCTCTAGTTATGGTGACTTCACACACTTCATGCCTCTTGACACCTGGAACTTAGAGCATACTGCATTCCACAGTGAAGACTAATGCAAAATACTTATTCATTTCACTCACTATTTCATTGTCCCCCATTACTACCTCTCCAGGATCATTTTCCAGCAGTCTAATATCCACTTCTGCCTCTTTTTTACATTTTAACTCTTGCTATCCTGTTTAATATTACTGGCTAATTAACTTTCATATTCCATCTTTATCTTCCTAGTGACTTTTTAGTCACCTGTTGGTTTTTAAAAGCCTCCCAATCCTCTAACTTCCCACTAATTTGTGCTTTATTGTATGTCCTCTCTTTGGCTTTTATGTTGGTATTGACTTCTCTTGTTAGCCACAGTTTTGTCATCTTCCCTTCAGAATACTTCTTCCTCTTTGGAATGTATATGCCCCATGCCTTCCAAATTGCTTCAGAAATACCAACCATTGCTGCTCTGCCTTCATCCCCGTCAGTGTTCTTTTCCGATCAATTCTGGCCAACTCCTCTCACATGCTTTTGTAATTCCCTTTCCTCCACTGTAATACTGATACATCTGACTTTAGTTTCTCCTCAAATTTCAGGGTGAATTCGATTATATTATGATAATTTTTCCCTAAAAGTTATTTTACTGTAATCAATTCTGGTTCATTGCACAACAGCCAATCGAGAATAGCTGATTCCCTTGTGGGTTCAACTATCAGCTGCTCAAAATAGCCATCTTGTAGGTACTCTAGAAATTTCCCCTCTTGTAACCCAGTACCAAATGGATTTTCCCAATCCATCTGCATAGTGAAATCACCCTTAGCTAATGTAACATGACCCTTTTAGCAGGCATTTTCTATCTCCCATTGTAATTTGTAGGCCACATGCTTACTACTGTTTGCAGGGTCTGTATACAACTCCCATCAGGGTCTTTTTACCCTTGCAGTTCCTTAGCTCTTTCCACAATGACTCAACACCTTCTGTTCCTACATCGCCTCTTTCTAATGATTTCATTTCATTTTTACCAATAGAGCAACGCCACCCCTCTATCTTTCTGCCTGACCTTTTGAAATAATGTGTATCCTTGGACATTAAGCTCCCAACTATAATTTTTCAGCTATGATTCAGCGATGCCTACAGTATCATACCTGCCAATCTGCAGCTGTGCTGCAAGTTCATCTACCTTATTCAGTATACTGCGTGCATTCAGATACAGTATAACACCTTCAGCCCTGTATTTACCCTTTTCAATTTTGTCCGTCTTTTACATTGCAGCTCATCCTGTTGACTGCAATTTTGCCCTATTGACAGCCTCTCCTCACTATATATTGCCTCTGTAAACCAGCTAACTCACCTTCAGCACGATTATCCACCTTTCCTACAATACTTCTTGCATTGAAATATACACAGCTCAGGACACTAGTCACACCGTGCTCAACCTTCTAATTCCTAACTTTGTCTGAGGTCTCCAACATCTGCCTCCACAAACTCTCCACTAACTGTTCTGGCAATCTGATTCCCAGCCCCTGCAACTCTACTTTAATCCCCACCGCGCAGCATTAACAAACCTTCCCACGTTATTAATCTCCCTTCAGTTCAGGTGCAAACCATCCCTTCTGTACATGTCCCACCTTCCCTTGAAGAGAGACCAATGATCCAAAAATCTTATGTCGTCCCTCTTACACCAACTCCTTAGCCACGTATTAGACTGTATAATCTTCCTAGTTCTGGTCTCTCTAGCACATGGCATGGGCAGCAATCCTGAGATCACAACCCTTATGGTGCTGCCCTTTAACTTAGCACCTAACACGCAGAACTCCCTAAGAAGAACCTCGTCACTCGTCCGACCTATGTCATTGGTACCTACATGGACCATGACTTCTGGCTTTTCACCCTCCCACTTAAGAATGCTGAGGACTCGATCTGAGATATCCTGGACCCTGATACCCGGAGGTAACATATCATCTTGTTCCCACCCACAGAATTTCCTGTCTGTTCCCCTAACCAGTGAATCCCCTATCACCACAGTGTGCATCTTCTCCCCCCCTTCCCTTCGGAGTCACAGAGGCAGACTCAGTGCCAGAGACCTGACCACTGTGACTTTCCTTTGTTGTTGAGGGGGATGGCCATAGGGGTACGCTACACTAGTTCCTTAACCACTTTCCCCTTCCTGACTGTCACCCAGTTTCCTGTGTCCTGCACCTTGGGTGTAACTACCTCTCTATGTGTCCTATCTATCACCCCTTCAGCCTCCTGAATGATCCAGAGTTCATCCAGTTCCATCTCCGACGCCTTAAAATGGTTTGTTAGAAGCTGCAGCTGGATGCACTTATTGCAATTTTAATTGTCAGGGACACTGGAGGTCTCCCTGCCTTCCCACATCCCACAAGAGGAGCATTTCACTGTCCTCCCTGGCATCTCTGCTGAGTTAGCTGAGCAGATAGAAAGAAGAGAAGGGAAAAAAAACTTGAGCTTTCTCTGTGTGAAGCCTCAAAGAACTAAAGCCTTAAGATCACCACTCTGACGATGGCCACTGTGCTGTTCAAGAGCTTGATGGTTGAGGGGTAGTAACTGTTCTTGAACCTGGTGCGAGTCCTGAGGCAACTGTACTTTCTACTGGATGGCAACAATGAGAAAAGAACATGGCCTGGGTGGTAAGGATCTTTGATGAAGGATGCTGCTTTTCTACGGCAATGTTTCATGTGGATGTCCTCAATGGTTGAGAGGGTTTTACCCGTGATGTACTGGGCCAAATCCTCTACTGTTTGCAGGATTTTCCATTCAAAGGCATTGGTGTTCCCATACCAGACTGTAATACAGCCAGTCAGTACACTTTTCAATACATAACTATAGAAGTTTGCCAATGTTTTTGACGACATGCCAAATCTCCGCAGACTTCTATTTATATAATGGGCCCAGGACAGATCCTCTGGGATAGTGACACCCAGGAATTTAAAGTTACTTACCCTCTCTACCTCTGATCTGCTGATGATTACTGGCTTATGGACCTCTAGCTTCCTACTCCTGAAGTCTATAATTGGTTCCTTGATCTTACTGACATTGAGTCAGAGGTTGTTGTTATTATACCACTCAGCCAACTATTGAATCTCCCTCCAGCCTGCTGATTCATCACCGCATTTGATACAGCCCACGACAGTGGAGTCATCAGCAAACTTGTATATGGTGTTGGAGCTGCACTTGGCCACACAGTCATAGCTGAAAAACAAGTAGAGGAGCAGGCTAAGTACACATCCCTTTGGTGCTCTTGTGCTGATGGAGATTGTGGAGGAGATGTTTTTGCCAATCCGAACTGACTGGGTTCTAGAATTGGAGAAATCCAACATCCAGTTGCACAAGGAGGTATTAAGGCCAAAGTCTTGGGGTTTACTGATTAGTTTTGAGGAAATTATGGTGTTAAATGCCAAGCTGTAATCGGTAAAGAGCATCCTGATGTATGCGTTTTTGCTGTCCAGATATTCCAGGGTTGTGTGAAGAGCTAACAAGATAGCATTTGCTGTACACCTGTTGCTTCAGTAGGTGAACTGGAGCGGATCGAAGACACCACTCAGACAGGAGCACAGACAGTGAAAGCAAAATGGATTTCACTTTGCCCTTAAACAGTCTCTGTCATGAGGCAAACTGATCTTCCTTGGTAACTTCAAATCTGTCAAAATATGTGATTGTCAGGGAAGGAGTAGGTAATGTTGGGGCACAGACATCAAAGTCAACAGCCTGTTTTTTCAGGGAAACAAGTATAAGTCACAAGGCTACAGAATGTTGTACTGCATAAAAAGTAGATTTCCTTTCCAAAGGAAATTGGTGAACAAGCTATTTGAAATTACTCCAGTAGTTTTTACTGATACCATCTTTTTAATTTAGATACTTTCAGCAGAATTTAAGTTCTCAAACTATAATAGATGGGGTTTGAAATCACATTCATGTTACTAGTCCAGACTTTAGCTTGAGAATCATTTCCACACTGGACTTTAGGATTTAAGGGGCACAAGTTCAGAAAAACAAGTTTTGCAATCTGAGGAATGACCAGGTTGACAACAAAAATGATTAGCAAACTGAAATATTAATAATTAACCATTTTCAGTGACATTTACTTTCTTTGTGAGTTAAGCCACTCATTTGCTTCGCTTGCATCAGAGTACATACATTCTTGTTGTTCATGAAGGGTACTATGAAGATTTTACAGAAGATTATTTTGCTTGTTGGATTCCTTACTTTGACTGCCAGTGTTTCTTCTTCCACTTACACTGGTAGCCAGGTGGCTTCTGTAGCTGTTGTGCGGTACAATAAGCGCACGTCACCACTCAACCTATTTAAGCTGCTTCACGTTACTTCTGCTAGACTTAAGGTAATGTGTGGGCCTCAATAAATAGGTACTTAATGGCTGGGCAAGTCTTATATTCTCTGCCAATGAATCAAAGCTTCATGGTGTTATAGTCAAGGAACCCAATTCTGTCGGCAGCCAGTTCCGGTGAAAACAGTATTGACCTAACTAGCATAGAAGCATCTCCTTAATGAGAGCTGTTTTGTGACTGGTGTTTGACTTTCTCTACCCACAAGGGCCAAGAAGTCTCCCAATGGCACTATGAAAAGTTTGCAATAAAATACTTGCACTGCATTGCAAAAGTGTGATAACCTAGCAAACATGGTCGGGTAATTGAAAACAAAACAAAATTCAATCTCATAAATTTTACCACATCTACACCAAAGAATATATAGCCAGTTGGAAGTTCTTGACCAGATAAATGTAGGAAGCCACACGGGATTAGTGTAAGCCGGAGACCGTCATCCCATATTCAACTTTTTTTTTAGTTTGCACTTTCCCTTTATGCCATTCTTCTGGCCGGGCAGCAATGCAGAGCAACAAGAAGGCAATGAAGATGGACCCATTGTTCAATTTTCAGCTAATTTCAGATTCTGGTATTTTGTACCTCCTCCATCACCTCTGAAACTCCATTTGTTATTACTAATAAGAATTGAGGATATGTGTACAGTTAAACCTGCCTCCGATTAAGTACAGATCAGTCAAGATCCATTTAAATTAATCAGGTAATATTAAGCACTGTTATTTTCACACTGCTAACCTTCAAATTGCCGGAGTGCAATTAACATAGTGTTACCAAGAATGGCATGGTCCAATTTCAAATTTAATGATGCTTCTCTCAAAACAATTTTGTGTGAATCAGGACATCACAATCTGCCTCTCATGCCTCATTCTCGTATGAGCCTGTGATTTAGGCCCTACTGTTCTTTATACTATATACTTTATTGTCGCCAAACAATTGATACTAGAATGTACAATCATCACAGCGATATTTGATTCTGCGCTTCCCGCTCCCTGGATTACAAATCGCTAGTAAATATTAAAAACTTAAATTATAAATCATAAATAGAAACATGGAAAGTAAGGTAGTGCAAAAAAAACCGAGAGGCAGGTCCAGATATTTGGAGGGTACGGCCCAGATCCGGGTCAGGATCCGTTCCATAGTCTTATCACAGTTGGAAAGAAGCTGTTCCCAAATCTGGCCGTATGAGTCTTCAAGCTCCTGAACCTTCTCCCGGAGGGAAGAGGGATGAAAAGTGTGTTCGCTGGGTGGGTCGTGTCCTTGATTATCTTGACAGCACTGCTCCGACAGCGTGCGGTGTAAAGTGAGTCCAAGGACAGAAGATTGGTTTGTGTGATGTGCTGCGCCATGTTCACGATCTTCTGCAGCTTCTTCTGGTCTTGGACAGGACAGTTTCCATACCAGGTTGTGATGCACCCTAGAAGAATGCTTTCTACGGTGCATCTATAAATTGCCAGATGTCAGAAGTAGCACAAAAGTATGTATTTTCCATTCATGTACAAATTTGGAAGCAAATTGATGTATGTTCTGCTGAAGCAATTGGTATCATGTACTAAAACCTCTGGCAGTTTTTTTTTCTGATAGAAGCAGTACTTTGCAACTGCACCGATATGCTTGCCTTTTGCAGTTCATATGCCATGTATTTGAGTTGGTATTTCAGGAGTACCTGTGTGAAATTTAGGTATTGGCATCATGGAAGTGTTATCTAGGAAGATATCAGGGTTAATTTTACCCTTGGGCAATAGTAGGACTATTGACTATTAAATTAGCTGTCCATTTACCTCATTGTGTGAACTTTCACCCTATTTAATTGTATGGAAGAGAAAACTAGACCTGACAAATAAAGGCAACAGAGGAGATACTCTCAGAATAGATACAGGACATTCCCCAGCATTTCCTCAAACTACCAATAACAATATAGGACAAAGATTATGCAAGATGAAGCTTTGATTAATGCAGACAATATTCAAAGCTTTATGGTGCTATGGCCCTGACCTTTCCAGGTTTTATTCATTTCATTTTTAAAATCTTTTTATTGATATATAATCTTCTACAGCTATAAAATACAAAAGTTCAACAAATTAGTATATATATAATTAATAAAGCTGAAGAAAAAAAACTTGCATATGCTAATGAAAAAACAACATTTTTTATATAACAAAAAGAGGAAAAAAGCGAACCCCAACTTACTAAAAAAAAACCCACTAACTACAAAGAAAACCCATTAGGAACCAACACCCAGAGCAATACATCTTACAATCATCTATATATATATATATATATAAAAGATTTTTAAAAAACAACAACCGCCAAATCACATTTATATAACATAAAATTGGAAGGAAACTATATAAATTAATTCATATTAAATGATATTTGGCAAAAGAGCCCCACCTTCTCTCAAAATCGAATTGGGGATCAAAAGTTCTACTTCTAATTTTTTTCCAAACTAAGACATAACATTACTTGGGAAAACCATTGAATTAGTGTAGGAGCAGAGGTATCTTTCCACTTCAATAAAATAGCCCTTCTTGCCAACAATGTAACGAATGCAATTACATGTTGGTTTGAAAATGAAATACCCTGAATGTGATGCGGAACTATTCCAAATAGAACAGTCAATGTATTAGGTTGTAAATTAATTTTCAAAGCTTTAGAAATTGTAGAAAATAAAGATTTCCAAAAAGATTTCAATGAGGGACATGACCAGAACATATGTGACAGAGTAGCTACTTCATTTTTACACCTATCACAATAGTTGTCTATATTAGGAAATATTTTGGATAGCCTCTCCTTTGTTAAATAATAATGGTGAACAATTTTAAATTGAATTAAACAATGATTAGCACATATCGAAGAAGAATTAACCATTTTCAGAACTCACAACCAATCTTCGTTAACAAAAGTCATATTAAGTTCTCTCTCCCAATCTTGTTTAATCTTTAGTGAGAGGTTATTTTTTTGAGTAAAAATAAATTATAAATTCTACCAATGAACCTCTCACTAAAGGATTCATATTCAAAATAGTATCCAACAAATCAGATTCTTGCATATTTGGAAACGTAGAAACATATTTTTGTAAAAAATGTCTAACCTGAAAATATTGCAAGGAATGTGTATGAGAGAGAGAATATTTGATAATTAACTCTTCAAAAGACATCAATCGACCATCACTAAATAAATCTGCAAAAGAACAAATCCCCTTATTTCTCCATAAAAGAAAAATGGGATCAGTAATTGAAGATTTAAATAGCAAATTTCGAAATACAGGGCTAGATAATTTAAATTGTTTAAAATTAAAAGAGTTGTGAAACTGAAACCAAATCCATAAGGACTGTTTAATAACAGGGTAGAGATTTAAATTGGGAATTTTAGCAAGTTGTAAAGGTAATGGAGCTCCTAATAATGAAGTTAAATGAAATTGTTTTATAGCTTTTAATTCCAAATCAATCCAAGCTGGTCTTATTGAGCCAATATACCCAAAAACATAGTTGTCGAATATAACAGCCCAATAATAGTCTTAAATTAGGTAGTGCAAGTCCACCATTTTTTTGGATTTTTGTAAGTAAAACTTACTAACTCTTGGTTTTTTATTATTCCAAATAAAGGACGAAATAGTAGAATCAATTTGATCAACAAAATTTTTAGTTAGAAAACTAGGTATATTTTGAAAAATATATAAAAATCTAGGTAAAATCATCATTTTCATGGCATGAATATGACCTAGTAAAGAAAGTGTAAGAGGATTCCATCTAGAAAGTAATTGTTTCATAGAGTCCAATAAAGGAACTACATTAGCTTTATAAAGATCTTTATTTTTTTTGTAATGGTAATACCCGAATATTTAAAAGAATTCACAATTCTAAATGGACTATCATTATATATAAAAACAGGAATATTTAAAGGGAACAATTCACTTTTGTTTAAATTAAGTTTATATCCTGAAAATTTTCCAAAATCATTTAATAATTCCAAAAGATTAGGAATAGATTCTTCAGGATTCGAAATATAAACCAAAAGATCATCTGCATAAAGAGAGATCTTATGTATGGTCCCATTTATAGAAATACCATGAATGTTTTTAGCTTCATGAATTGTTATCGCCAAAGGCTCCAGTACAAGATTAAATAATAAAGGACTTAATGGACACCCTTGTCGAGTACCTCGTGAAAGTGAAAAAAAGGGAGACCTAAAATTATTAGTAATAATAGTAGCGATAGGGTTCTTATAGATCATTTGAATCCACTTATTAAAATTATTACCAAAGCCAAATTTTTGTAATACATTAAACAAATTAGTCCATTCAACTCTATCAAATGCCTTTTCTGCATCCAAAGAAATAACACATTGGGGTGTTTCGGATAATGGTGAATATATAATGTTCATCAATCTCTGAACATTAGAAAAAGAATAACAGCCTCTAATAAAGCCTGTTTGATCCATAGAGATAATTTAAAATAAAATGTGTTCCAAGCGGTTAGCCATTATCTTAGAAAGAATTTTAGCATCCACATTTAAAAACGAAATAGGTCCATAAGATGAACATTCAGTAGGATCTTTATCTTTATTAAGGATTAAAGAAACAGAGGCTTCATAAAAAGAAGGTAAATTACCTTTCTCAAAAGATTCATGAAATATTTCCAAAAGATATGGAGAAAGTAATTTTTCCAATTTTTTGTAAAATCCTACCAAATAACCATCGAGTCCAGGAGCTTTACCTGATTGCATTGACCATATAGCTTTCTGAATTTCATGCTCAACAATTGGAGCATCAAGGGTCTGTTGATCTTCAGCAGTAACTTGAGGAAATTTAATCATATAAAAAAGCCTTCATTTTGGAGGGATCTGCGGGAAACTGAGATTTATAAAGATCGGAATAAAACTCCTGAAAAATATTATTAATATCTTCGTAATTACTTACTATAGCTCCATTATCTTTACAAATTTTAAAAATTTGTCTTTTAGCTCTAGCAGCCCTTAATTGGGAAGCTAAGAGCCTATTATTTTTATCTCCAAAAATATAAAACTGACTTTTTAATTTAAGCAAATATCCTTAAATAGGATGTTAATAATAAATTATATTGTGATTGTAATTCCACTCTTCTTTTAAACAAATCAACATTTGGAAAGATTGCATTGATATTATCTAAATCTTTAATTTGTTTAGCAATTTTATCTAATTCCATTCTTGTCTGTTTCTTCAATTTAGCTAAATAAGAAATAATCTGACCACGTAAATAAGCTTTTAACGTATCCCAAATTACTAACTTTGAGATGTTTCCTGTATTGTTAAAGAGAAAAAACTCTTTTATCTGAGTTTCAATAAACTCAACAAAATCTGATCTTTGTAACAAATGTTCTGGAAAACGCCAAGGTGGTTTTGTAGAAACGACATCTTTCAATTCAAATATTAAATTTAAGGGAGCATGATAAGATATCAATTGCATCATATTCACATTTCTGAACATTAAATAAAAGTCGAGGGTCAACTATAAAATAGTCGATTCTTGAATATTTATTATGAACATGTGAAAAAAGGAATATTCTCTATCACTAGGATGCATATTACTTCAATTAAACCATAATCAATTAAAAAGGAATTAATAAGTGATGCAGCGTGATTAGGGAGTTGATGTCTAGATGATGATTTATCTAATAAAGGATTTAAGCAAGTATTAAAATCTCCACCCATTAATAACATATGTTCATTTAAATCAGGTAATAGAGTGAAAATATCTTTCAAAAAAAGAAGGATCATCAGCATTTGGTCCATGTATATTAACCAAAACCATTTTCTTATTGTAAATTGTTCCTTTAACAATCAAAAATCTACCAATAATATCAGATATAATATCCTCCTCATTAAATGGAATATTGCAATCAATAAAAATGGAAACACTCCTAATTTGACTTTGAGAGTTTGCATGAATCTGAGGGTCCTTCCAAAATTTAAAAAATCGATTTTTATCACATAAACTGACATGCATCTCTTGTGCAAAAATTATCTCAGGTTGGAATCGATTAATAATTTTAAATGTTTTCTTATGTTTAATAGGATGATTCTAACCACGAACATTCCAACTTAAAACATTTAACTGTTTAAGTAACATCATGAAACTTTATATTTAAAGAAAACAATTAGATGCATGTCAGGATAAGGTAGTCGTAAATGGCGGCGATAAGCAACGATAATAGCAATTTGCGTACGCTCCGGAATTCCATAATGGGAATAAAAAAATGAAATAGAAAAAAGAAAAAAAACCCACCCAACCTACAAAGCCCATAAATAAGTTGATATCTATTGATGAAAGCCCCAAGAAATGCATAGGATCAATTCAGAACTCCACCTGCCTAAATAAAAGGTACAGATGAAAAAAGGTATTCTGCCTCCCTCTCCAGAGCATACAACTCATTACAGTCGACATACAACCCCATTACAATTAAATTAGGAAAAACAGTTAACAGAAATGACCTTCAGTTTAGAAAGTAACCTTCATAACATTAGATAAGTCCAAAACAAATTCTTAAAATATTTGGTCAGAAGAAAAAACAGTCACCATCTTTAACATATTATGTCTATCTATAAAAAGTGAAAAAAAACCCCGAATAGTAAGTTAAAAGTTCGTAACAAAAACATACAAAGCAAAAAAAAACAATTAGTTCATAAATGTAGCAAACAGAAAGAAATTCTAAATGATTTAAAGTTTCTACAGTCTTCCAACAGATCCCATACGATATCCTAAAATTAAAACCGTCCAGACCAGTCTATTTCAAAAATAAAGGTACAGTTTAATACCAAGATTTTCTATAGTCCTCAATTCTTCCAATCTCATCATTTCTTATATCACGAAACGATCAAACAATTGTAAGTCCTTTAAACATCAGGCTTCAGACTCATCAGGGAGAGAATTAATAAAACGCAACGCATCGGCTGGATCCTCAAAAATATGAACCCCAGAGGGTACATGTCCACATCTCCCTGAAAGTTGCCTCACAGGTGGATAGGGTAGTTAAGAAAGCTTATGAGGTGTTAGCTTTCATAAGTCGAGGGATAGAGTTTAAGAGTCGCAATGTAATGATGCAGCTCTATAAAACTCTGGTTAGGCCACAATTAGGGTATTGTGTCCAGTTCTGGTCACCTCACTATAGGAAGCATGTGGAAGCATTGGAAAGGGTACAGAGGAGATTTACCAGGATGCTGCCTGGTTTAGAAAATATGGATTATGATCAGAGATTAAGGGAGCTAGGGCTTTACTCTTTGGAGAGAAGGAGGATGAGAGGAGACATGATAGAGGTGTACAAGATAATAAGAGGAATAGATAGAGTGGATAGCCAGTGCCTCTTCCCCAGGACACCACTGCTCAATACAAGAGGACATGGCTTTAAGGTAAGGGTTTGGTAGTTCGAGGGGGATATTAGAGGAAGGTTTTTTACTCAGAGAGTGGTTGGTGCCTGGAATGCACTGCCTGAGTCAGTGGTGGAGGCAGATACACTAGTGAAGTTTAAGAGACTACTAGACAGGTATATGGAGGAATCTAAGGTGGGGGCTTATATGGGAGGCAGGATTTGAGGGTCGGCACAACATTGTGGGCCGAAGGGCCTGTACTGTGCTGTACTATTCTATATATCTTTAACAAAAATCCTTAATTTAGATGGATATTTAGGAAAAGGATGCATCTGTTTTTGATCAGCCATATGCATTCCGGTCGCAAATTCAGAACGTTTCTGAACAATTTCATGCAGAAAATCTTGAAAGGAACGAATCTCAGAGCCTTGAAATTTAAACAGTCTTTGATTTCTTCCCAGTTTAATAATATAGTCTTTGTCTTGAAAACGGAGGAAACACACAATAGAATGTCTATTTTTGCCTTGTCTTGAAGTTCCAACCCTATGAGCTATTTCAATGTTGGGTGATTGTGGAAAAGCCTCGGGAAATGGAGATTGAACACTTTAGCTAAATAGTCCAGTGTGTCGGCTGATTCTGATTTCTCTTTCTATCCAACAATTCGAATATTGTACCGACGGGAGCGAGCTTCCAAATCAACAATTTGCTGTTGAACCTTTTCCAGACGAGAGGAAATATCAGCGGCATTGCGAGTTACATCTTTAAGATCCAAGCTCAAAGAATCAATTTTTTCTTCCAAAGGGAGAAGACTTTCTTTTAGTTGAGTTAGTTCAGCAATGATAGAGCTCATTTGAGTCTCTAATCTATTAACCCAGGCTGGCTCCTCTGTAGCTTCATTAGTTTTTTTAGACTTACCATTTCCTGTATGGGGATTCCTTTTAGTGCTTCTCAAGGTAGCCATAACTATAATTGTCACTTTGCAAGATCCAACTGAATAAAGTTAAAATTTCAAAGTTTAAGTTGGGAAAGGGAGAAATTAAAGGCAGACAGAAAGACACTATGTCTTACAGATCCACAGGTGGAAGGCGGAGTCCCCAGGTTTTATAGTGATCTTTTCTGAACCTATCCTGATGCACTAACTGTTACTTAGAGTAATTTTTTGCTTGTTTCATTTCATCTGCAGAATGGACCTCAATTGCGTGTCTATGATGTTAGCTTCCTTATACAGGAGACGGTCTGTAATCATAATGGGACAAGCTATGATGCAACTGATTGTTCTTTCGTGAATGGTGGGGTAAATGCATTTGTTACAGTCTTCCAAGTTTTTTTAGATTATCTACCTCCAATCATAAAATTGTGATGGGTATTTAAATTTAATAAACTTCTTGTGAAGCTTAGCCCTGGTTAAGTCAAATATAAAGGGGCGTTTGCCTCCATACCTCCATACATTCTGCACGTGTGTCTCCAATTTTCTGGTTACTTGAGCTTTTACATCTGTGCCTGTTCCTGTTCTGTAGTGTATGCAATCTCAGGAAGCAGTGAAGCAATTCGCCATAGTTCTTTGACAACACATTCCAGTCCTGTCACATAACATCTAGAAAAATAAAATTAGCATGTTCACGGAACACCTTTAGCCTGAAGTTCCTCTCCAACATACACACTATTCTGATTTGCACATATATCATCATTTATCATCCTTCACCTGTGTTGGGCCCAAGTTCTAGCAAGCTCTTCCATCACAGCAAAGTAGTAGTACATGACTAAAGAGCTCAGGAATTGAAAATGTCACACACTTCATCTCATGACAGTAGAGATAGACAATAAACTTCCACAGTTTGAAAACAGAAAAAAGATAATTGCATGGTCACCAAAATTTGATTAGAAATAACATCATAAAACAAAACTGTGACTTAGTTAACTGAATAATATTTGGAGAGGAATCTTGGACAATTTTATCTCCAATCTTGATGGAGGTGAGCTGAAACATATTAATACGGCTAAGAATGTAGAATAAGAGCAAGTATTTGGTTCATGTTCTTGTAGGATGCTGGGCTGTCTTGTTATGCACTTAGCCATTGCCTACTCCTTACTACATTTTAGCTTGCATTGTAAAAATAATTTCAGCCACTTAGAGAAATCTGTTAAGGTAATATAATGCTTTAATTTTCTCCACACCAGAATAAGAAGTCATGTACTGTAAAGGCTCTTGAAAAACTTCCCACCACGTACCTTAGATTCCAGACTGTCCGTTGCAAATCTTTTCAGGTAAGATAAATACATCAATGAAGAGAAAGAAAATTTGCATTTTATGGCACTTTTCACACCTTCAGGAAACCATGATGTACTCCACCAACAATGAAGTAGTTTTGAAGTAAGGGCATTGTTGCAATTCAGAGAAAAATAATTCAGCTTAACAATGGATTTTTAACTGGCTATGAAATGCATTTCATAATTCAAGGAAGAAAAGTGTAACATGCCAGTTGTCAGACATTCAAGGACCAGGCCCACCAACTCTTCCAAGGACCCATTATCATTGGTCGTACACTCATCGTTGAATAGTAGGAGTATGGGTTTGTGATCAGCTCAAGAGTCCTGAACACAAACCTAAAGCTGATAGTCTAATGTTGCACCAAGGGGCCCTAAACTATGGAAGATGCCACCTTTCATGTATGACTAACTGCAGCTGTCTTCTCAGCTGGAGTTAAAAGATAACATAATAATATTGACAAGAAGAATACAGGATGTTTCCTTGATACCTTGGTTAATATCTGTCCCTGAATCATTGTTTTCGATAATAAACAGAAGAAAAATGAAAACAAGGTATTGAGAAAGCTGAAAAAGAAATTTAAGATGCTGGCAATACACAGCAGGTCAGGTAACATCGATGGAAGGAGAAACAGAGTCGATATTTCACGTTAAAAACCCCGCAAGTTATATTTCTAAGTTCTGATGAAGGGCCTTTGACTTTAAACATTAACTTCTCTTTCACTGATGCTGCCTCACCTGTTGAGAGTTTCCAGCAATACTTTTTTTTCATATTTCCAGCATCTACAGTTTTGGTTTGGATTTCCATTTGCCATGAAATCTGCATGAATGCCAACACTTAAAAAGTCAGGCAGCATCAGCAGAAAGAAGTACAGTATATCTCAGCTTGGCTTGACTTCCTGACCAAGAGACTACAATCAGTGAAGACAGATAGCAACACCTCCACCATGATTATTTGAAACATTGGTGCCCCACAAGGTGCCATTCTCAGCCTCCTAATCTACTCCCTGTACACTCAAGCCTGCGTGACCAGATACTGCTGTAACTCCACTAACAAGTTTGCAGATGCTACAACCTTAAAGGGCCACATTTAAATAACAATGATTTGGAGTACAGGGAGATCATGAGTTTGGTGACAATAAGTATTCTCTCAATGTTCAAAGTTTAAAGTAAAAAGTAGATTTGATATCGAACTACATATATGTCACCGTATGCTACCCTAGCATTCATTTTCTTGCAGGCATTCACAGTAAATACAGAGAAACACAATAGAATCAACGAAAAGCTGCATACAAAGACAACCAATGTGCAAAAGGCAACAAATTGTGCCAATACAAAAAAATACAAAACAATAATAATTAAATAAACAATAAATATTGAGAACATGAGTTGTAGAATTCTTAAAATTGAGTCCATAGATGTGAAATTAGTTCAGTGTTGGGGTGAGTGAAGTTATCCACCCCGGTTCTGGAGCCCAATGGTTGAGGGGTAATAACTGTTCCTGGAGCTGGTGGTGTGGGACCTAAGGCTCCTGTGCCTCCTTCCTGATGGTCGCAGCAAGAATAGAGCATGACCTGCATCGTGGAGGTCGTTGATAATGGATGCTCCTTTCCTGTGACAGTGCTCCTTGTAGATGTGCTCAGTGGTGGGGAGCGGTTTACCGGTGATGGATTAGGCTGTATCTACTACTTTTTGTAAGCTTTACTATTCAAAGCCATTGGTGTTTCCATACCAGCCCATGATGCAACCAGTTGGCATACTTTCCACCGTGCATCTATAAAGGTTTGTCAAAGTTGTAGATGACATGTTGAATCTTTGCAAACTTGTAAGGAAGTAGAGGTGCTGCTATGCCTTCTTTGTAATGGCATTTACAGTGTGTGCTGGGCCCAGGGCAGATCCACTGAAATGATAATTTATAGTTATAATCCTTTCCTCCTTTGATCCTCCAATGAGGACTGGCTCATGGGCCTCCGGTTTTCTCCACCTGATGTCAATAATCATCTCTTTGGTTCTGCTGATGTTGTTTTAGTGGCACAACTCAGCCAGATTTTCAATTTCCCTTCTGGATGCTGATTCTTCACCACCTTTGATTCGGCTAACAAAAATGGTGTTATCAGCAAACTTGAACATGGCATTGCAGTTGTACTTCGCCTCACAATCATAAGTGTAAAGCGAGTAGAGCAGGGGGGTTAAGCACATAACCTTGAGGTGCACCTGTGCTGATGGTGATTGTGGAGGAGATATTGTTGCTAATCCAAACTGACTAGGGTCTACAAGTGAGGAAATTGCGGACCAGTTACACAACGTAAACATGAGGAATTCTGCAGATGCTGGAAATTCAAGCAACACACATCAAAGTTGCTGGTGAACGCAGTCCTGACGAAGGGTCTCGGCCCAAAATGTTAACTGTACCTCTTCCTAGAGATGCTGCCTGGCCTGCTGCATTCACCAGCAACTTTGATGTGTGACCAGTTACATAAGGAGGTATTGAGGCCTAGATCTTGGAGCTTATTGATTAGTTTTGAGGGAATGATGATGTTGAATGCAGAGCTGCAGTCAATGAAATGCACCTTGATGTATGCATCTTCACTGTCCAGATATTCCAGGGTTGAGTGAAGAGCCAATGAAATGCACCTTGATGTATGCATCCTCACTGCCCAGATGTTCCAGGGTTGAGTGAAGAGCCAATGAAATGGTATCTGCTATTGACCTGTTGCAATGGTAGGCAACTTGGAGCAGATCAAAATCGATCCGCAGGCAGGGGTTGATAAATTTCAGGACCAACCTCTCAATGTATTTCATCACAGTGGATATGCAGTAAATGCTACTAGACAGTAGTCTTTGAGGCAGGTTACCACGTTCTTCTTGTGCACCACCAACAACAGGATAATAAATGTCACCTAACCAAAAGAACTTGTCATTAACTTCAAAAAGGAGTTGGTGCACATGCTCCTGTTTACATCAATGGTGTTGAGTTTGAGAGGGTTAAGAGATTCAAACTCCTTGAAGTGAACATCAGCAATAGCCTGGCCTGGTCACCAACATCTGGATTTGCTCAGGATACTAAACTAATCTGGCATGTCCCTGTTGACCCTTAACAATTTTTATTGATGTGCTATAGAAAGCATTCTGACTGGATGCATAATGGCATGGTATGGTAATTACTCTACACATGATCTGCAAGAAACGGCAGAGCTGTGAACATAGCTCAGTACATCACGGGAACCAGCTTCCCGTCTATGGACTCTCTCTGTACTTCGCGCTGCTTCAGTAGAACAGCCAGCAGAGTTAAGAATGACACCCACTCAGGACTTTCGTCCATCTCCCCTTTTCCATCGGGCAGTAGATTCAAAAGCCTGGAAGTATGTACCACCGGGTTCAAAAGCAACTTCTATCCCACTCTTACCAGACTCTCGAATGGACCTCGTGTATGATAAGCTGGACACTTGGCCTCACGACCTACCTCATTATGATCTTGCACTTTACTATTTAGCAGCGAGAGAAACAGACATCAGGTCTGTGACCTTTCATAAGCTCAGTTTTTGATTTTAGAGTAAAATCAGCTGTTGCAGTGACTGCACATGCAACAATGTGTGTTTCCTTATTTGAGGGCATGGAGCTACTTTTAGCACTTGGAATTGCTTGCTAGCATTTATTACCATGCGTATTTGTTTTTACTGGCTTTCATGTTCTGGAGGAAATACGGCCCCCCCGCCATTCCCTGCGGAAACAAGATTCTTTCTTATTTCTGCCTCCTCAATCAAGACCTCTACTGCAGTATCTAACATATTTTGTGTCCCACTCTCTCCCAAAATGTGTCATTTCTCATTGTCTACCAGAATCAGATATAATAACTAACGTGATGAGAAATTTGTTGTTTTGCTGCAGGGGTACAGTGAAAAAAAACATAAAAATGATTATAAATTACAAAATTAAACAATGTGATAAAAAGGTAGTGTTCATGGGTTTCTGGAGCACTCAGGTATCTGATGGCAGAGGGGCTGTTTTTGAATGGCTGAGTGTTAGGCTCACGTTCCTCCTCCTTGATGATACTAATGGGAAGAGAGCATGTCCGGGATGGTGGGGGTCCTTAGTAATAGATTCTACCTTCTGGAGGCACCACCTCTTAATGATGGTGGGGGGAGTTGTGCCTGTCATATAACCAGACATCCCACCCTGCAAAAACTCATTTCAGGGAGGTAGCACCATCAATTTGCGGGAGACTCCCAGAACTTCCGGGAAAGGTTGGATGTCTGCAACAGAGTAGCTCCTTAGCAGCTAGCCAGCTAGTTTAATTAGCTATGCTAATGAACAAATGACACCTGTTAAACTCACCTCAACATACTTTTTACAGTCTTAACCCACCATGGGCAATAGAAAAGTCACTGTTGCAAACAGTGCAGCGAGCAATACTGTCATTATTTTTTACCCCTATTAGGCAGGGGTACACTTTAAGGTAGTCTGGAGTGGCGTACGTTTTATATTTTCTTTTTTTTTGGAACACTCTGCCAAAGTGCGCGCTCTCTCTCTCTCGCGCATGCGCTCACTCTCTCTCACACTCTCTCTTGCTGTCTCTTTCGCTCGCTCTCAAAAAAATTGATTTCCGGGATATTGTATATAATTTGGGGGCATCAGGGAGCCACTATTAATATGCGGGAGACTCCCAGAACTTCCGAGAAAGGTGGGATGTCTGTATAACTGTCTGAGTCTACGACCCCCTGCGGCCTTATTTTCTATGATTGCTAATATCTGAACAGCCACAGTGTGTCTTCTCTTTTATGTAATGCCACTTATCTTAACTGGACTATTAACAGAAAATGTTAGAAATAGCCATCAGGTGAATCAACATCTGCCAAGAGAAAATGGAACTGAATTGAATTAACTTTATTACTTATGTCCTTCATATTCATGAGGAGTAAAAATATTTACATTACATCTCTGTCTAAATGTGCAATGTATAATTTATAGTAATTTATAATAAATAATATGTACAATAAGACAGTCAACATAACATAGAAATACAGTTGTGTCAGCATGAGTTAAGCAGTCTGATGGCCTGGGGGAAGAAGCTATCCCAGAGCCTGTTGGCGATTAACAATTAACAATTCAGTTAACAATTCAGGTTGAAGACCTTTCATTAGAACCAGGAAAAACAGAATTCAGGTTGCAGAGAAAGAGTGGGGTGGAGAGAAAAAGGGGAGTATCTGTAATGACATGGAGATTCTGAAAAAGTGAACAATACAACTGGTGAATAAAACAACATACAGTTTCTCGCTAGAGATTAAGTAAAGGGAGATGAGTGAAAAAAGAGGAAAAAGAAAAGAAGGCTGATCCTGATATAAGGAGATATAAGGCACTGCACATGCAAGAATGCTGAAGTAAATAGAATACGGGAACAATCTGAAGCACAGGCAGCATCTGGAAGGAAAAGAAATCAAATTACTGCAGTAAGTTTCCATGGAAAAAATAAAATGGTGATTAATAGATTTAACTGGAGTTAGAGACTATAATATTGTCTTCTTTCAATGTCCTTACAGTGAGCAGTGCAGTTAGTGCTGGCTGGATGCTGAAGTCATTTAATGTAACACACAGTGCCGGGTTTAGATGTTGTCAACATTCTAGTCAGTAGATCAGTTATTTGCACATTGTAATTCCTTTGCTTTAAGAACATTTAAATGCATTTTTTTGTGTTTCATATTGCAGGACATGCCTGTATTGGCAAGGCAAGTAAATCATCCTTAACATTTTCCAGATCCACATTTGGATCTTGGCTTGGAACAGTTTATTCTACATGAAAAAAGTTCAATTCCTTTGTGATACCTATTTGGAAAGGGGAAGTCCCAAGAAAGAAGATGGAAAGAGTGATGACCCTTGAGTAAAATAATTTCATCTTTGAAAATTCTTCCAAATTTTTCCATAATGCTTACTTCAAATAAAAATTGTATTTAAATTGAGCAATTGTTCAGGCTTTGCAAATGACTGTGTTTAGCTTGTAGTGAACAGATTTTTTTTTTAGGAAAATAACAAGAAGAATCTCTATGGATTTGACAAGGCCTTTGCCAAGTTCCCTCTGGCTGGTCCAAAAATGGGATCCAATGGAGGGTGACAAATTGGACTCAGAATTGGCTCAGTGATGGGAAGCAAGGAATAAATGATTGATGTGTGATTTCTCTACTGGAAAACTTTTACCAATGAGGAAAAACATAAGCCAAGGTCAGTGTGTAGTGAATATAGGTAGCTCTGGCTATAGGGTAAGGTAATATCAAAGTCTAGATAGTATTGACCTAGCTCTAATGTTGATAAAGTTTGGTGACGGTCCTTCTCATAAGGAGCATATAGATCGGGCAGAAAGCAAAAGCTCAGCACGCTGACCTGGAAGGAAATAAGCCAGCTATTTGATCAAAGCATGCAGATGTTGAGACAGGATGGTGAGAAAAGATCAGATAATACAGAGTGCAAGGCTGCAGTGAAGCTGCAGATTGTGAATTGGAACATGATGCACTAGAATTGGAGTATAGCAAGTCTGATATAAGGAGACCACTGAGGAATTGATTTCTTTTTAGATATTATTTGAATCAAGGGAATTGTGCAGGAAAGTAGTAGTAAAGTAAAATTTGGACATGATCTTATGAAGTGACAGAGCAGGCAAGAGGAGTGGAATGGGCACTTTCTGCTTCACTTCCTATGCTTTTATGTTCTTTGAAAATCGTAGATTTACAGTGTTGACTGTAAAGGCCAAGCATATATCTTTCTGAAAATGGGTCAGCAAGTGAAGCAGGCATTGAAGAAGTGAGCTGATGGCCAAAAGGTGTCTAGACAGCTGTAGCCATGAGACTGAAAAACAGACTTGAGTGGACTGATGGTGTGGCACCTTGCAATTCATTCAGTTGTACAGCCGTGTATGACTGTCTCTTGCCTCAACTTCACTGTGCATTGTTAATCTTTTTTTTTCTTTTCAAATCTTTTTATTATTATTATATTATTCAAAAATAACACGAGCATATTGAAGTAAGCAACACTTACAATGTCTCAAGGAAAAAACATTATTTTAAAGATTGAAAAATTTTGGTGATAATAAAAAAACCCTACTAAGCAAGAAAAAGTGGGGAAAAGACCCCATTAGGTGTTCAACCCCGGAGCCATGCATCATACAAACAGCTTCTAAAGATAAACATCAAACCGCCAGCAAGAAAAAAAACCCAAAAATTTACAATTAGATCGTGGAGAAAATCTATCAATTAACTCAAATGATAATAACGAGCAAATGAACCCCATCTTTTCTCAAAATCAAATAAAGGTTCAAAGGTTCGACTGCTAATTTTCTCCAAACTAAGACATAGCATCACTTGAGAGAACCATTGTGACAACGTGGGAGCTGATGTATCCTTCCACTTCAACAAAATGGCCCTCCTAGCTATCAGTGTAACAAATGCAATAACATGTTGGTCAGACACAGAGATACCACGAATATATATCAGTGCAAACCAAACACCCACCACTCTCTCTGTGAAAAACGTATCCCTGACATCCTGTCTCTACCTACTTCCAAGCACCTCAAAAATATGCCCCCTTGCATTAGCCATTTCAGCCCTGGGTAAAAGCCACTGGTTATTCACACAATCAATGCCTCTCATCGCCTTATACACCTCTATCAGGTCACCTTTCATCCTCCATTGCTCCAAGGAGAAAAAGCCAAATTCACTCAACCTATTCTCATAAGGTACACCCTCCAATCAAGGCAACTTTCTTGCAGATCTCTTCTGTACTCTCTCTATGGTATCTACATCCTTTGGTGACCAGAACTGAGCACCAAGTGGGATCTGATCAAGGTAACATAGCTTTAACATTACCTCACGGCTCTTGAACTCAGTCCCATGGTTGATGACTGCCAACACACCATATGCCTTCCTAATAACACTGTCAACCTGAGCAGCAGCTTTGAATGGACATGGACTCCAAGATCTCTCTGATCCTCCACACTGCCAAAGGTCTTACCATTAATATTATATTCTGTCTTTAAATTTGACCTACCAAAATGAACCACTTCATACTTATCTGGGTTGAACTCCATCTGCCACTTCTCAGCCCAGTTCTGCATCCTATCAATGTCCTGCTGTAACCCCTCACAACCCTCCAGACTATCCACGTCACCCCCAATTTTCGTGTCATCAGCAAACTTACTAACCCACCTTTCTACTTCTTCATCCACGTCATTTATAAAAATCACAAAGAAGAGGGGTCCCAGAACAGATCCCTGTGGAACACCACTGGTCACCAACCTCCATGCAGAATACAAACCATCTACAACCACCCCTTGCTTTCTGTGGGCAAGCCAATTCTGGATCCACAAAGCAAGGTCTCCTTGGATCCCATGCCTCCTTACTTTCTGAAGGAGCCTTGCATGGGGAACCTTATCAAATGTCTTACTGAAATCCATATACACTACATCCACTGCTCTACCTTCATCAATGTGTTTTGCTATTTCCTCAAAGATTTCAATCAGGATCCAACTCCATGCATACGTTTCCACCATCACACCTGATCCAATTCTCACACAGCTCATGCTTTTGCTCTTCACATACCTGTAGAATACCTTGGGATTTTCCTTAATCCTGCTTGCCAAGGCCTTCTCATGGCCCCTTCTAGCTCTCCTAATTTCATTCTTAAACTCCTTCCTGGCAACCTTGTAATTTTCTAGAACTCCGTCAGTACCTAGTTGCTTGAACCTTCCGTAAGCTTTTCTTCTTAACTAAATCCTTTGTACACCATGGTTCTTTTACCCTACCATCCTTTCCCTGGCTCAATGGAACATACCTAAGCAGAACGCCATATAAATGTTCCCTGAACATTTGCCGCATTTCTGCCATGCATTTCCCTGAGAACCTCTGCTCCCAAGTTTCTACCTAATAGCATCATATTTCCTCCTACCCTAATTAAGTAATACTGCTGCCATCCTCTTCCGTTCCCTACCCTTCTGAGCCAGAAGGCCAGGTTCAGTGACAGAAGCATGGCCACTGTTGTTCCCCTCAGGTAGGTCATCTCCCCCCTGCCCCCAACAGTACTCAAAATGGATTACTTATTTTTAAGGCGAACAGCCACAGGGGTGCACTCCACTACCAGATGCTCTCCCTTCCCTCTTCTGACAATCACCTGCTTACCTGTCTCCTATAGCCCTGGTGTGACCTGCCTGTAGTTCCTATCAATCACCACCTCACTTTCCCTAACAAACCAAAGGTCATCGATCTGCAGCTCTAGTTCTCTAACTCATTTTCTAAGGAGCTGCAGTTCAATGCACTTGGTGCAGATGCAGCCATCAGGGAGGCTGGAGATCTCCCGGATTTCGCACATCTGACACCCAGAGCAGAAAAACTGGCCTTGCAGTCATACCCACTATTCTTAAGTTAGAGGAAGAAAGAGATATGAAAGTAATTTACCTTCTTGCCTCGCCTACGCCCATCCTTGCTGAAGCTCCAATAAGCCAAAGCCCTACCACTCTGACTCATGTTACTCTGATGACCTCGCTGCTAAGCAGTGTCACCCTTTTATCCTGGAACCTTCTCAGTGGCCTTGCATGACGACGAGCTACTGGGTCTGCCCACTTCTCCCAATGAAATCTCTTGCTGAAGGAAACTCCGCGCTTTTAAATTCTTCTCACCAGTCTTGCGAGATGACTAGCTACTGTGACTGAGCACTTCTCCCAGTCGAATCTCCTGC
The DNA here is from genome assembly GCF_963921235.1 of Mobula hypostoma. Classification (NCBI taxonomy): domain Eukaryota; kingdom Metazoa; phylum Chordata; class Chondrichthyes; order Myliobatiformes; family Myliobatidae; genus Mobula; species Mobula hypostoma. Next base: position 145,407,383 of record NC_086097.1, on the reverse strand, counting down.
TGAAAGAAACTCCTGGCTTTTAACATCTTCTCAGTGGCATTGTGCAATGACGAATTACTGCATCTGTGCACTTCTCCAAATTGAAACAACTGAAATATTCACCATGTAGGATTCATTAAATATTTAGATTCACAACTCATTAACTGTACAACTGTTCAGTTTACTTTCCTTTGATCTTAGCTCCACAAAGATGAGAAAATCTGAAGAGGCTGGAAATGCAAGCAACACACACAAAATGCTGAAGGAACTCAGCAGGCCAGGAAGCATCTATGGAAAAGAGTAAGCAGTTGACATTTCAGGCTGAGACACTTCATCAGAACTGGGAAAAAAAGATGAGAAGTCAGAGTAAGAACTCCACATGAAGGGCCCCAGCCTAAAACATTGACTCTTTACTCTTTTCCATTGATGCTGCCTGGCCTGCTGAGTTCCTCCAGCATTTTGTCTGTGTTGCTTTCTCTTTTAGCTGTTGGTCTCTGGAGTCAATGCCACTCATTATCTTGTAAGACACATCAAAGTTGCTGGTGAACGCAGCAGGCCAGGCAGCATCTCTAGGAAGAGGTACAGTCGACGTTTTAGGCCAAGACCCTTCGGCCTGAAATGTCGACTGTACCTCTTCCTAGAGATGCTGCCTGGCCTGCTGCGTTCACCAGCAACTTTGATGTGTGTTGCTTGAATTTCCAGCATCTGCAGAATTCCTGTTGTTTGCATTATCTTGTAAGGCAGCTTTTTATACATTTCTTTGCATACCTTTCAAACATCGCTTCATTACTTATTGCTATCTATGCAGCTGTAATTCTAATCCTTAGCCAGATGACTATGTTTCTCTCAAACTTCTTCAGATTCCTGCTGGCGCCATTCCACAGTTATTTCAACTATTTGTCTCTCTAACTACCAGTGTTGGACTGAGCTTTTGTAATTTATCAGATTACCTTTTCAACAAGATCTCATTTTCCAAAACATCCCCATTCACTTGCTCTGTTCTCTGGATAGCTCAAAGGGTGGTGCTTTACAGTGGAACAGTTAGCAGAGCAGCAAAGCTATTTCAGCTATGTTCTCAATTGACACTGACCGGGTTGCCTCCCTTAACTGTGCAAAGAGAGACAATCTCCTCCTTTAACTGTGCTTCTTTGTTCAACATCTCCTCCTTGCCAGTAGAATGCTTTCCCAGAATCTGATGGGAATCTTGGCATTTCTCCGGCTGCTACAGACAGCTGCATGTACATTAATGATTTAGATGAAGGGATTAAAAGTAACATTAGCAAATTTGCAGATGACACAAAGCTGGGTGGCAGTGTGAAATGTGAGGAGGATGTTATGAGAATGCAGGGTGACTTGGACAGGCTGGGTGAGTGGGCAAATGCATGGCAGATGCAGTTTAATGTGGATAAATGTGAGGTTATCCACTTTGGTGGTAAGAACAGGAAGGCAGATTTTTATCTAAATGGAGTCAAGTTAGGAAAAGGGGAAGTACAACACAATCTAGGTGTTCTTGTACATCAGTCACTGAAAGCAAGCATGCAGGTACAGCAGGCAGTGAAGAAAGCTAATGGCATGCTGGCCTTCATAACAAGGGGAATTGAGTATAAGAGCAAAAGTATAAAGAGGTCCTTCTGCAGCTGTGCAGGGTCCTGGTGAGACCACACCTGGAGTATTGTGTGCAGTTTTGGTCTCCAAATTTGAGGAAGGATATTCTTGCTATTGAGGGAATCAAAGGTTATGGGGATAAGGCAGGAACTGGATACTGATTGTGGATGATCAGCCATGATCACAGTGAATGGCGGTGCTGGCTCGAAGGGCCAAATGGCCTACTCCTGCACCTATTGTCTATTGTCTATTGCATACTACTCTGCATGGCTTCCTCTGTACAATGTTCACTCTTCATACTGAATTTTCTTTGCACCTTCAGACACTCTTGCAGACAGTTAACTTCCAAAACCCATGTTTTAAACTGAAATCTTCCTGTTCATGGATGATGTGGCAGTGTATCAATGGCTCCATACAGGCATCACTATCATCTTCCTGATCTCATTCTAGATGGTTGCTGTCCTCACTCATCAATGTTTGAAGACAACCCATTGCACTAGGCAGGTCATAGTAAATGAAGCATTTACTGTTTCTTCAGTCCACAGGAGAAGGTACAGGCACTTGCTTCTGTTGTATACCACCATTTGTGTAACCACACATGTTCTCCACCTACAGGCATTATTACTCTCATTCACAACAAACAGGTATACATTAGCAAGAAGGGAATGCATTCTCACAATCTCCAGCTGGTGGTAGACAAGTGAATCTTCTCTAATGCTCAGTTCTAGCTAGGCTTACACCTTCCAGGATTCACTCATTCTTCACCAGTCACCCTGCCCATATTCAGTGCCCATTTTTCCTGTAAGATGCACTTTGGGCAAAAGGGGCTGAAGTGGATGTTTGCTCTGCTCAAACCTCCAAACACAGCCAAAGAGAATGAATGTTGACACCACTACCACGAGCTTCATAGAGACTGCAACAGGGCTGCTCAAAATATATTTTATTTGCATTACCGCAATAATAATGCACCATTAAGCTGGGTGCCAACCGCCGTAAAACAAGATACAGAAGAGTGGCAATGGTGCTAGGCCCAAGGTGTATGCCGAGAACAATTCTCAGAAAACAGATGATCATTGTTGGTGAATGGTGTAATCCAGAATTAATTCAAACACCGGTACTCTAAAAATGGAACAAGCCAACTTCTGGCCAGTCGTGTCAGGGACATGAGAAACACAGGATATAATTTTACATGTTAATATATGAATAAATACCTGATAATTACATTTTCTTGTGCTTGTCATTCCTGTCTAGCATTCCCTAGTGATTGGTTGATTGTGGATTCAAAGCAGCAGCATTAGCAGAACGCTTATCAAGCTGGTTTTAGTTATAGAGTCTAGAGTCATGGATACAGGCCATCGAACCCAATGAGTTCATGCCGACCACAGTGCCCATCTAACTATTCCCAATTTCCTGCATTTGGCTCATATAACATGAAGGCTTGTCTCTCAATGTTCCCATCCAGGTGCTTCCTAAATGATACTATTGTACCTGCCTTAACCACTTCTTTAGGCAGCCTTTTCCATATATTCACCACCCTCTGTGCAAAAATGTTGCCCCTCACATCCCTTTTAAGTCTTTCCTCTCTCACCCTAAAGCCATGCCATCTAGTTCCTACCCTGGGGAAAACATTATTACTGTCCACCTCATCTACGCCTCATAGTTTTAAATATCTCGGTAAGGTTGTCCCTCATTCTCCTACATTCCAAAAAATAAACTGCTCAACTTCTACCTATAATGCAGACTCTCTAGTCCTAGCAAAATCTTTATAAATCTTTACCACACTCTTTCCAGTTTAACCAAGATTTTCCAATAACAGGGTGACCAAACTGTACGAACACCAAGAGCAGCCTCACCAATGACTTATACAGTTGCAGCATGATGACCCAACTCCGATGCTCAATGCTCTAGCCAATGAAGGCCAGAGTACTAAATGCCTTTTTCACAACCCTGTCTACCTGTGATTTCGCTTTCAATGTATTATGCACCTGTACTCCTAAATCTCTCTGTTCCATTAAAATCCCTAATAAGCTACCATTCAAAGTATAAGTCCTATGCTGGTTTGACTTTCTAAAATGCATCATCTCACATTTATTTGTATTGAAATCCACCTGCCTCTTCTCAACCGACTTCCCTAGCTGAATAAGATCACTCTATAATCTACACCTATAATCTATCACTTTCTTCAGTATCAACAAGACCTCTTAATTTCATGTCATGAGCAAACTTTCCAATGAAGCCTTGGGCACTTGCATCCATATCATTTATATATATAAAACAAAGGGCTCAAAGACGACCCCTGTGGCACACCATTAATCATCAACCTCCTTTCAAAGAAACAACCTCAACCAGCACATCTGCTTCTCATCTCCAATTCAACGCCAATTTTGAATCTGCATAACTGGCTCTCCCTGGATTTTATTGGATCTAACCTTCCAGACCAGCCTACCATGAGGAGCCTTGCCTCAGGGACACACTCATGGCCCTTCTCTCATCCTCATTTTCCGTAACATCTTCAACAATCTCTACAAGTTTATCTAGTGTGGCTTTCCACACAAAGCCACGCTGACTATTTCTAATCAGGCTCTATCCAAATGCTAGTAGATCCTGTCATTGAGAATTCCCTCCAGCGATTTCAGGCTGATGAACCTGTAGTTCCCTGGCTCCTCCTTGCTTTGGTTCTTAAACAATGGAATAACATTAGCCATATTCCGGTCTTTGGGAACTTCACCAGTGGCTAACAATGGATCAAATACCTCTTCAAGGGCCTCTACAAGTTCCACTCTAGCATCTCACAAAATCAAATGAAGCATTTGGTCACGCCCTGTGGATTTACCCACCTTATGCAAGTACCTCCACCCTGGAAATATGAGTGTGCTCCATTTGTTTCACTTATCTCTGAACAATCATAACCTTCTCTTCAGTAAACATTGAGGAGAAAATTTGTTAGAGGTCCCACACATCCATTCCACTCAAGACTTAGGCAGCCCTGCTGATCTCCAACAGAACCTACTCTGTCCCTAGCCACCCTTTTATTCTTAATATAGCTGGGAGATCAAATGAGGAATTTATGGCAACAGTCCCCCCTTGAACCACAACCTTGTTGTGGGGTTTGGAGGCTTGCGTGTCTCAAAGACATGGAGAGCTATGTTGGCTAGGGTCAAGACCTTGTGCTTTGGCTCTTGGTAGGGTCACCCATGCCAAACCAGTCAAAGGGTAGAGGCCAGACTTAGATAGGTCCACTAGTTCTCCAGGTTTGAGGGTTCAGCTTAGGCTAACAACCCTGACTGGTCAAAAAACATTGTTACGGAAACAACAATGAAGTATCCTTCCTTATCTGTATGTTTAGGCACGCACAGACAGAGGTGGAGGACCTTCATTGCAGCTCTGAATTCAGCAGCATAGCGGGCAGTAAGTCCCCACTTGTGATGGAATTAAATACTCCTTTTATCGTGATATTTTAGTTTGAACTTTTATCTATGATTGGTCCCTACAGAAACTGTGGTATTCTACATCTCCTCCTTGTGGACGTTTCATATATTGCATGCTTAACTTGAATTGGCAATTTGATTCTGGAAAGGTTGCACGTAATTGATCAACAACTACTCCCTGCTGTTGTACAATGTTGGTTCGACTACTGTGTCCAGGGAGTTCAAAAAAGAAGTCGACAAGTTACCCTAGGAAAGCTGCATTTCATGTGGCCACGGCATCAAGCAGAGTCATACCATTCTGATATCATTTGACTTAGCTTTTCAGATAGCCATGCAGAGAGCAGTGAATGATAATGCACGTGCGCCCCATAATCACATTACAGTTACCAAATGCCTGAAGTTGTACTGGAACTTCTATGTGGAAAACGTGAACACAGGGAAATATGGTAATGTGACCGGGAGACTGTAGCACTGGGGTTAATGCAAGCATCCCAGTGCTATAGTATGCTTACCTTAACCCTAGTTTGCTGCTGGGACAGAGATAGGGAGGAACACCTAAATATCTCCATGTTACTTGGTAGATGGATGTATGTTATTTGCCGTGGTGACTGATTGCAATGGGAGGCAGATCCTGATGGTGTGCTCACAAACTGACGATGGCCTCTACAAAATGAAAGATCCTTATCACCTTCTTTGAAATGTGTTAATCACTGGTGAGGACAACAATAAAAAACAACAGAAGCCGTTTGGTTGCATCCCTGCACTCTTCCATTGAGTGTGTGCAGTGATATCCATCACAATCAGATCCATTATCACTAATATATGCTGTGAAGTTTATTGTCTTGTGGCAGCAGTACAGTGTAAGACATAAAAAATTACTATAAATAACAATAAAAATATAATAAATAGTGCAAAAGAAGAATAGCAATAACAATGTCCAAAAGCTGCTCATTGTCTTGTAATTCATATTCACCAAATTCTTCATCCTCCTTCTCTCCAGGGAGAAAAGCTTTAGCCACTCAACCTATCTTCATAAAACATTTCTCTAATCCAGGCAGCATCTTGGTAGATCTCCTCTGCACCCTCCCTAAAGCTTTCACATCCTTCCTATAATGAGGCAACCAAAACTGAACACCGTACTCCAAGTGTAGTCTAACCAGGGTTATATGGAGCTGCAGCATTGCCTTGTGGCTCTTGAACTTAATCCCTGACTAAAGAACACTGACACACCATACACTTTCTTAACAATGTTATCAACGTTCACTGCAACTTTGAATGACTTTTAGGTGTGAATACCAAGATCACTCTGTTATTCTACACTGCTAAGAATCCTGCCATTAATCCTGTGTTCTGCCTTCAAGTTTGAACTTCCTAAATGAATCGCTTCACACTTTTCTGGATTGACCTCTAACTACCACATTTTAGCCCAGTTCTGTACCTTTCATTGTCCTTCTGTAACCCACAGCAATCTTCTACACTATCCACAACACCAGCAATCTTCATGTCTTTTTGTTTTGGATCTCTCTCTCCCTTCCCACTTTCAAATCTCTTACTAGCTCTTCTTTCAGTTAGTCCTGACGAAGGGTCTCGGTCCGAAACGTCAACTGTATCCCTTCCTATAGATGCTGCCCGGCCTGTTGCGTTCACCAGCAACTTTTATGTATGTTGCTTGAAATTCCAGCATCTGCAGATTTCCTTGTGTTCATGTCATTTGCCAACGTACTAACCCAACTTTTCACTTCCTCATCCAAGTCACTTATAAACATCACAAACAGCAGGAGTCACAGACCACTGGTTACTGACCTGTAGACAGAATATGCTCCATCTATATCTACCCTCTGACTTCTTTGGGCAAGTCACTTCTGAGTCCACACTGAACAAATTCTATGCCATCTAAAAGTTTTGTATTGATGAGGTGCCAATCAATATTAGGGAAGCTGAAGTTACTCATGACAACAACCATGTTATTTTTGTATCTTTCGAAAATCGGCCTCTTGATCTGCACCTCCATGTCTCTGTTGCAATGGGGCGGGGGCATCTGTAGAATATTCCCAGTAGGGTCACTGCTAACAGAGACAGGACATGGCTTTGAACAAAGATATCTATTCTAATTAACAACACTAAATGCCTTTTATAATAGTACAATATCAGTACAGACTTAATTTTTTTATTACTTTTCCTGTAAATTCAACTATAGTAGTGGTGTCCAAGGAGGCATTGCCCTGCACTGCTGACAAACTTTGCACACAAGTTAATGTTTGACCAATGTACATAATTCATGGCATTTGCTTTCATACTGATGAACCCTGTACACTTGGTATGTAGTCAAATGCTATGTGTTTATGCAAACACTTGAAATGATAACTTATTTGTGTTCATCCTGGTATCCTAGATCTGTGATTATAGAATTGCTATAAAACCTCATTTGCACCCAGGGTTAGACTAGACCAGTCTTTGTAGAGCTGCTTTGGTGCTACATCTTACTAAGTTACTGGAGTAATATTCATCCAGATCTGCATTGTGGAAATTGAACTTCCAGTATACTGTATATAAGAAAATTGTGCAGTCATAAGGACAAAACATAAACTATTAGGTAATAATATTAGCAAGCTAGGCAAGAATCTACAATAATGTAGAAACAATCAAGAGCTATTAAGTTTGTTAGACATGATTTACCTCTAATAAATCCATATACAGATCCACATGACTGACAATATTGTGCCCCTCTGTTGTTTCTGCACCTTCCTTGAGGCCAGTGCCTCTCGAACTTAAGACCATAAGACCAGAAGACAAAGGAGCAGAAGTCAGCCATTCGGCCCATCGAGTCTGCTCCGCCATTTTATCATGAGCTGATCCATTCTCCCATTTAGTCCCACTTCCCCCGCCTTCTCACCATAACCTTTGATGCCCTGGCTACTCAGATACCTATCAATCTCTGCCTTAAATACACCCAATGACTTGGCCTCCACTGCTGCCTGTGGCAACAAATTCCATAGATTCACCACCCTCTGACTAAAAAAATTTCTTCGCATTTCTGTCTGAATGGGTGCCCTTCAATCCTTAAGTCATGCCCTCTCGTACTAGACTCCCTCATCATGGGAAACAACTTTGCCACATCCACTCTGTCCATGCCTTTCAACATTCAAAATGTTTCTATGAGGTCTCCCCTCATTCTTCTAAACTCCAAGGAATACAGTCCAAGAGCGGACAAACATTCCTCATATGTTAACCCTCTCATTCCCGGAATCATTCCAGTGAATCTTCTCTGTCCCCTCTCCAATGTCAGCACATCCTTTCTTAAATAAGGAGACCAAAACTGCCCACAGTACTCCAAGTAAGGTCTCACCAGCGCCTTATAGAGCCTCAACATCACATCCCTGCTCCTATACTCTATTCCTCTAGAAATGAATGCCAACATTGCATTCGCTTTCTTCACCACCGACTCAACCTGGAGGTGAACCTTAAGGGTATCCTGTACGAGGACTCCCAAGTCCCGTTGCATCTCAGAACTTTGAATTATTTCCCTATTTAAATAATAGTCTGCCCGTTTATTTCTTCTGCCAAAGTGCATAACCATACACTAAACAACATTGTATTTCATTTGCCACTTCTTTGCTCATTCTTCCAATCTATCCAAGTCTCTCTGCAGACTCTTCGTTTCCTCAGCACTGCCGGCCCCTCCACCTATCTTCGTATCCTCAGCAAACTTAGCCACAAAGCCATCTATTCCATAATCCAAATCTTTGATGTACAATGTCAAAAGAAGCGGCCCCAACACGGGCCCCTGTGGAACACCACTGGTAACCGGCAGCCAACCAGAATAGGATCCCTTTATTCTCCTCCCTTTATTTCTCTCAGCAACTTATGGGGTATCCCACCTGAAAATATATTAAATAATTGTTAAATGCAGACAACCTTCCTACTATCTTCCCTGCTCAAATTTTAACCCATTCAAAAATATCGATATATCTTCCCTAAAACTGACACTCCACTGCTGCAAGTTCACTGACCTGAAAAACTAGCTGTTTCTTGCTTCACGGATGTTACTTTACCTGTTGATTATCTCCAGCACCTTCCTCTTTTATTTCATCTGATACCTCAGCCATGTTCTCTGCCTCCAGGAATATATTTCCTCTGATTAGACCTGCCTCTCGCTTTGTCCCTTTTCCTATTCATATTGTTTCTGAATATTGTAGGATTTCTCCTTACATTTAGATGCATTTTTTGATGTGTTTTCCCTTTGTCTCTCCTTGTTCCATTTTTCTTCCATTCTGAATTCTCTGTTATCAGGCTGATTTTCACTTTTTCCCTAAACCACCTGGTACCTGTTTTACTTTAGTTACCTGTGAAACTTTGCCTTTAATATTCCTCCCCTTTAATCTCATCAGACTGTATTTAGATAGTAGCTGAGGCACCGCCACCAGTGGGTAGAGCCACTACCACAGAATGCAAGTGAGCTGGGTTCAATTCTGAGAATGCATGATTTCCCTGTGACGGCATAGGCTTTTACCCTCATCCCAGAGACATGCATTCAAGATTCAAGTTTATTTACCACGTGTACATTGAAGCAGACAGTGAAATGAATCATTTGGTAGACTAAATTGCCCCTAAAGTGTAGGTGCATGGTAGAATCGATGTGGTGGAAGGGGTGGGATTGAACAGCGTATGTGGGTGGAATAAAAAATGGAGTTAATGAAGTTATTATTTATTTGTTTTTATTTAGCGATGGTATGCAGAACAGGTCCTTCTGGCCCTACAAGCCACACCACCCAGCAATCCACCTATTTAACACAAGCCTAACCACAGAACAATTTACAATGACCAATTAGCCTACTAACTGCTACATCTTTGGACTGTGGGAGGAAACCAGAGCACCCAGAGGAAAGCCATGCTGTCACAGGGAGGGCATACTCACTCCTTACGGGCAGTGCCGGAATTGAACTCCGAACACCAGAACGCCCTGAGCTGTAGTAACATTGTATTAACCGCTACGCTGCTGTAGCGCGCCCACCCCCCGTGTAGGATGAGTGTAAGTGCGGTGATTGATGATTTGTGCAGAATTGACAGGTTGAAAGGCTTGTTCCTGAGTTCTGTGACTAAAAGTCACTAATTACAGGTTTGCCCTGCCAGGCTTTCACATTTATCCTTTTGACATTGACATTGACATTGACATTGACATTGACGGCTCTTAACTTGGAGAAGTGTATCTTTGTCTTAGATACTTTAATCTTGTTTTAAAGATATTTTAAGTGCTATTTCCTGGATGTTTCCCACTGATACATGAACCACTTGGCCTGGATCTTTTTCAGGAATTCTCCAAGAGCCTATTTCTGTGCTGCATAATTCTATGATTCTACGAGTTAATTGTAGCAAAGTTGTCTTTGGCATTGGATTAATGATCTAATCATCCAGACAGTTCGCTTCGGAAACTCCTCCATTTCCCTTGCTAGGAGGAGGTTGCCTCATCTGGAAGAACTGCTTGGAGCCCAGAATGGAGATGAGGGAGAAGGTGAATGGGCAGGTGTAGCACAGCCCCTGTCGTATAGCACATACAAATTGCTGGAGGAATTCAGCAGGTCAGGCAGCATTTATGGAAATGAATAAATATTTCAGGCCAAGACCCTTTATTAGGATTGGAAAGGAAGGGGGAAGGAGCCGGAATAAGAAGGTGGGGGAAGAGATGGAGTACAAGCTAGGAGCTGAGAGGTGAAGCCAGGTGGGTGGAGGAGGGAGGATGAAGTAAGAAGCTGGGAGATGATAGGTAGAAAAGGCAATGGGCTGGAGAAGAAGGAATCTGATAGGAGAGGAGAGTTCACAATGGGAGAAAGAGAAGGAGAGGGGTACCAGGAGAAGGTGATAGCCAGGTGAGAAGAGAAGAGGGAATTGAAGAAGAAGGAAGGAAGAGGGGGAATTAAAGATGTTCATGCCATCAGGTTGGAGGCTACCTAGACAGAATGTGAGGTGTATGAGGTTAGATATTCTGTCTTCATCTCCATTAACTGCCTAATTGCTTGTGGAAAAAGTGCCCCCTTTTTATACAGTTTCTCCTCGAAGCAGCCTGTGTAATGCTGCTTGTAGATATGCTTCCTCCTCCTTTAATGTACATCTCCTGCTGCCAGCCAGCCAGTCACTGCAACTAGTGAGCCAGATCATCTGACATGACATCCATCCTTCAACCATGCTAGATGTGGGTTAATTATCTTTGACCTTTGAACTGTGCACTGAATTCAGGAGATTGATCCTAAAGTAGGTTCCTCACAACTTGAGAATCACTGGCATGCGGGGAGTAACCAGCCTTCCTGTTGGCTGATGTCATCGGTCTTGAAGGCACAGCACCCAAAACCTTTGTTTAGGTTGTTAATGAATAAACTCACCTTGCAGTGCTGTGGTTTTCAAGATTGTTCGTGTGGCTTGGGCAGGCTTTAAAACTACTCATCTTTTGAGGTCCTGGTTTCTGTATTTGTAAGCTGCTTCAGTGAGGAGCATAGGAAGAGTAAAGCTCATTAGTAGCTGCTGAACCATGGCCTTGCCCAATGGCTCCTGGAAGTTGCAAGGGAAGGGTGAAAGGAGCTTAGCAAGTGTGACCAGAGGTATCCCTCTCAGGGTAAAGTGACTGGCTTTGTGACACTGGTTCGACTCCCTGCAGGAGCCACAGCGGCCATCAACCAGTGCAGACATCCCACCCTGCAAAAACTCATTTCAGGGAGGTAGCGGCACCAATTTGCGGGAGACTCCCGGAACTTCTGGGAGAGGTGGGATGTCTGCAATAGAGTAGCTTCTTAGTAGCTAGCCCGCTAGTTTAAATAACGTTAGCTATGCTAATGAACAAATGACACCTGTTAAGCTTACCTCAACATGTCTTTTACAGTCCTAACCCACCATGGGCAATAGAAAAGTCACTGTTGCAAACAGTGCAGCGAGCAGCACTGTCATTATTTTTGACCCCTATTAGGCAGGGGTACACTTTAGTGTAGTCTGGGGTGACGTACATTTTATACTTTCTTTTTTTGGCACATTCTGCCATGGCGCTCTCTCTCTCGTGCTCGCTCTCTCGCTCTCTCTCTTGCTCGCTCGCTCGCTCTCAAAAAAATCAATTTCCGGGATATTGTATATAATTTGCGGGCATCAGGGAGCAACTATCAATATGCGGGAGACTCCTGGATCTTCCGGGAGAGGTGAGATGTCTGCCAGTGTATTGTTTCTGAATGCAATATTGGGGTGAAATGTCTGTCAGCTTGGGAGATGACAACAGCCCCATGGCCTATGTTGAGGTCCAGACCCAAAGGAAGAGCAGCAAACTGTTCAATGACGTGCAGACACCAGGCACAGTTGATCCTTTCAGTGGTCATCTGGACTGCATGCAGAGTGGCCTGTTCTCATGGCAGAAAACTTAATTTGATGCAGCACCACTTTGCCTGCCAGCTCCTTCAATAGTCCACATGGCCGAGAGCTGAGCCTATTCAATCCAGAAGTACTGATACATTAATCCACTCAGACTACTGGTAGCCCATGGCATGCATAGGGTAAGGACAGTCCTGCTCAGAGCCTAAAGCCCCAGAGCTCAATTACTTCATGGTACTACCCCCAAAATATTCAGATACTCACAACCACCCCTCGACCAGATGTCATCCACAGAGTTAACAGTAGCCATTAACATGTGTTCCTACAAAAAGTAGAGACCAGAGAGCATGGATATGGGCAATTTTTCTTCCGTCTGCTCCACACATAAGTCAAAAGGAACAGCTGCTGAAGGAAGTAGGCAGCTGCGTTTAGTGGAAACGGATATTTTCTACAGGCATGTCTAAGTAGATTGTTACATGAGTATAAGTTGGATGGTGTAATCCTGGAATTTATTTCTGTAAGTATTCTAATGACCCTCCTTTCTGTTCTACAAGAGATGGATGGAATTGTATATTGTACATATATTACTTAGTTAGGGACGAAAGGTTACGTGGAGAAGGCAGGACAATGGGGTTAAGAAGGTTGGAATGACGGAGCAGACTTGATGGGCCAAATGACCTAGTTCTTCCATGTCTTATGGTTTTACGATCTTATGCTGAAAAGAAAAGTGTTCAAGAAATCCGAATCAGAATCAGAATTGGGTTTATTATCAGATATATGTTGTGAAATTTGCTGCTTTGTGGCGGCTGTACAATGCAAGACACAAACAAAATTAACCTATGTTAAAATAATAAAAAATGTGAATAAATAGTGAAAAAGAGGAATGGCAAAGTATTGTTCATGGGTCCATGGACCATTCAGAAGAAGCTATTCCTAAGACACTGAGTGTGGGTCTTCAGGCTCCTGTATCTCCTTCCTGATGGTAGTTTTGAGAAAAGGACATGTTCTGTGTGGTGAAGGTCTTTAATGGTAGAATATCATTAACTACGTTGCTTCTTTATAATTTTGAAACACAGTTTCCCAAATGCTGTAGGCACTGTGTTAATTGGAATTCTCAACATCAGATTATTGGATGTGTCAATAACAAAAATGTTCTTTCACATTTATTTGGCACTTTAACTAGAACTCACTAGCCTATTGACAATGAACTGAAATGAGATGGGTGGATATTCCTGCACTGTGTAACAGCTCTGGTTTGAGCCATTCTATTGGCAGAAAAGCCGTGATATCTTCTCCACACAATGTTTCAATTCTCAGTTGAGAGCTGTCGCTGTTACTTATCTGTTTGTTTGTTTGTGTTTGTTTATTTATTTATTTGTTCATTCATTTCGTGGTGCAGCATGGAGTAGACTCTTCCAGCACTTCGAGCCGTGCCATTCCAACAACCCCACAACCCAGATTTACACCAACCTACAATGACTAACTTACCTTCCCAGTATGTCTTCAGACTGTGGGAGGAAACAGGAAGACCCAAAGGAAACCCATGTATTCTATGGAGAGGACATGTAGAGACTCCTTACGGAACAGCACCGGGGTTGAACTCCAGAATGCCCCAAGCTGCAATAGTATTGCACTGACCACTACCCTACTGTGGGAGCTGTTGGAAGCTTTAGTAAAAGGTAAAATGTCTGATTCTCTATGTGTGCTCTTCCCCCTTGCACTAAGCAGCTGATTATAATCCAGAACTGTGGTACATATCATTAAGTCCTGATGGTTTTGATGACTATCGACAGGGAAATACAGAATTTAAATTGCAGCTTCAGTCAAAATTTTATTAAGTTAACTGAACAAGGAAGAAGAGATGTTCCTTCTTCATAGACTTTTCGAATACCACAGCATCTAGTCCATTATGACATGATCAGCTGCCTAGTTCACCTATCTTCACCCTGACAATAGCTGCTCCAAACCCCTCCCATCCATTTACTTATCCAAAACTCTTTTAAATGTTGCAATTGAATGTGTATCTACTACTTCCACTGGTAATTCATCCATAGTTTGCACCATCTTCTGAGTGAAGAAGTTCCTCCTTGGTTTTCCCTTAAATATTTCAGCTTTCACTCTATCCCTATGACCTGTAGTCCTGGTGTCACCCAACCTGTACTTTAAAATTAGTTGAAGTACATTTGACATTGTTAGTAATTTAAAGCTCTAATGAGCTAGCATCTGATTGATCAAAAGATCTTCTGGGCCTGGAATCCAGGTCACTCATTAGCCCAGAACGTAGGGTCAAGAGTGCAAGGAGGGTACATGGCCAGATACAGGGATCAGAGTGCGGCCAGGACCTGGGTGTGGACCGTGAGCCCGATGTCCAGCCTGAGATAGGGGTCAGGAATGTGTGCAGGCTTGTCGTTGGAGCCAAGGTCCATAATGGTCATTATTACTTACCTCTTTTAAACATATGGTGTTCAATGGGACTTTTTCCACTTCTGTGCTACATGTTAAAATAAAGATAAATAAAACTATACTCACCAGAGTCTGTGGATGCTGACAGCTAAGCAAAAGCAAAGAGCTACTCAAGGAAGTCAGTGAGTTCAGAAGGTTCTGTGGGGGGAAACACACGGTCAACATTTTGGGTTGAGACCCTTGGTCCAGTCTGCATAAAAGTGCCCTTGGATTTAATGGGAGTAAAATCCAATATCTGGAAAATCTGCTAGTCTTCTATTACCAAAGTCCCAAGATTGCTGGATGATTTACTATATCATTGCCAGCAAAAACTGATGTGGGGAAGTGTATTTATCACTAGGTATTTGAACTCCAATGTGATGCAATCAACAGCATATTTGCACTCAAGCAAACGTGACACTTACTTCTCTAGAGATGTCCCTATAGCTTGGTATGGCCATTTTTCTGTGATAAATTACGTGAGAAAAGGAGAAAAGGATCTTGGTGATTCTAGGGATGACTTGCAGTGGACTGAAAAGCTTGAGCATGTAGGTATTAAGGAAGAGGATGTGCTGGAGCTTTTGGAAAGCATCAAATTGGATAAGTCACTGGGACTGGACGAAATGTACCCCAGGCTACTGTGGGAGGCGAGAGAAGAGATTGCTGAGCCTCTGGTGATGATCTTTGCATTGTCAATGAGGACAGTAGAGGTTATGGAGGATTGGAGGGTTGCAGATATTGTTCCCTTATTCAAGAAAGGGAGTAGAGATAGCCCAGGAAATTATAGACCAATGAGTCTTACTTCAGTGGTTGTTAAGTTGATGGAGAAGATCCTGAGAGGAGACAGGGTTTATGAACATTTGGAGAGGATTAATATGATTAGAAATAGTCAACATGGCTTTGTCAAAGGCAGGTCATGCCTTACAAGCCTGATTGAATGTTTTGAAGATGTGACTAAACACATTGATGAAGGTAGAGCCGTAGATGTAGTGTATATGGATTTCAGTAAGGCATTTGATAAGGTACCCCATGCAAGGCTTATTGAGAAAGTAAGGAGGCATGGGATCCAAGGGGACATTGCTTTGTGGATCCAGAACTAGCTTCCCCACTGAAGGCAAAGAGTGGTTGTAGACGGGCCATATTCAACATGAAGGTTAGTGACCAGTGGTGTGCCTCAGGGATCTCTTCTGGGACCCCTACACTTCGTGATTTTTATAAATGACCTGGATGAGGAAGTGGAGGGATGGGTTAGTAAATTTGCTGATGACACAAAGGTTGGAGGTGTTGTGGATACTGTGGAGGACTGTCCGAGCTTACAGTGGGGCATTGATAGGATGCAAAACTGGGCCGAGAAGTGGCAGATGGACCCAGATAAGTGTGAGGTGGTTCATTTGGTAGGTCAACTGTGATGGCAGAATATAGTATTAATGCTAAGACTCTTGGCAGTGTGGAGGATCAGAGGGATCTTGGGGTCCGAGTCCATAGGACACTCAAAGCTGCTATGCAGGATGACTCTGTGGTTAAGAAGGCATACGGTGCGTTGTCCTTCATCAATCGTGGGATTGAGTTTAAGGGCTGAGAGGTAATGTTGCAGCCATATACGACCCTGGTCAGACCCCACTTGGAGTACTATGCTCAATTCATTACAGGAAGGACGTGGAAACCACAGAAAGTGTGCAGAGGAGATGTTGCCTGAATACGTTGAGTGAACTTGGCCTTTTCTCCTCGGAGTGACGGAAGATGAGAGGTGACATGATAGAGGTGTATAAGATGATGAGAGGTATTGATTGTGTGGAGAGTCAGAGGCTTTTTCCCAGGGCTGAAATGGCTAGCACGAGAGGACATAGTTTTAAGGTGCTCGGAATTAGATACAGAGGAGATGTCAGGGGTAAGTTTTTTTATGCAGAGAGTAGTGAGTGCATGGAATGGGCTGCCGGCAGCGGAGTTTAGGAAAATAGAGGTCTATGGGTAATCCTAGGTAATTTCTAAGGTAAGAACATGTTCAGCACAGCTTTGTGGGCTGAAGGGCCTGTATTGTGCTGTAGGTTTTCTATGTTTCTATGAGTAATTTTGTCCTGTACTTTTGCATCTAATTTATTCCTGTGACTGCAGATGCATATAATCCACATTTCAGTATATGTAAAGCAAGGTAAATCTAGTGGGATTTCTGTATTTGACTCTTAAAAATTAATTGGCTAGAGGGAGGCATTGAGTCTGGAAAGGTGCACCAGTCATCTCTATGGTTACTTGGAATTTATGCAAAGCAACATGGGAAGGAGGAGCTTGTTTGCTGAACTATACTTCCTTATTGAGGCAGTTTACACTACAGTGGAATATTCTTGGTATCACATGCTTGCATTGTTAGTGCGGGCAGATGTGAAACATTAGTCCACTCAGGACAAACTAAGCATCACTGCAACTATAGGTAAGGCACTTGGTTTGCTTATAAATTCTGTTGTTGCTGTAGAGTAAATGTTTTCTGCAAGAACTTTTTGCTTTTCAAAGATGTAGTTAGTTTTATTCTGAAGAAAGTTAATCCCCTGATGGTTGTTTCATTTAAGAAAATTCTCTGTCATGCCTATTTGGCATGTTATAACAAGTGCTGTTTTGTTTTCCTGAGCTGTGTCTTTCAAATGCTTGGATAATCTGTCAGCGACAAACATTACTTTACTGCTAAATCAGCCTTCTGGTTTTGTTCAGATTCTCTCTCTTTCTTAATAGTTGAACTGAAACAATCAAGACTTGTAAAACCAATCTGTACACTGACAGAGAAATGCAAACTAGCATTGCTGACTACGGGATAATATTAGTGTAGGAGGAAACCAATGTCCTTCTCTTAGTGCTGATGGAATTCCCACACACGCTCCTTTCTTCAATAACTCTTTGAAAATATCTTAATTTTTACCTATCCCATGATCTATGGAAATAAGAGCTTGTGCCCGGCAATTACATTTGACCTTTTTTGTAAGAAACATGCTAAGTTGTATTAAGCACATAATTTAGCCTGGTGGCAAGATGCTGGACTGCACCCAGCAGCAGTGGGAATTCCTGGCATAATCCCCAGAGATGGCAAACTGTTTAGTGTACTATGCTTAAAACTGTATGGACATAATGTTTGGCTCCTATTACTAGCAAATGGAATCAGAAGGAAAAATAATTTCTCTTGAATAAGGAATTTCCTTTTGTCCTGCACTACATTAGAATTATTTGCTGACATTTTCCAAAGCATGAATATGGCCCTCTTTTTCCTGGAGTGGAAAAATTCTACTGAAGCACAAACAGGCAGAATGAACTGCATCATAGCTTTAGTTTGGAGAAGAACCGCATTTTCCAGATATTGGAGCAAGAAGCCAAAGCTAATATTTCAGTGCAGCTCTGAGGAAGTATGGCACTGGTGAAAGAACACTTCCCTGCTTTAAAGATACACTTAAATTAGCTATTTCAGAGGTAATGGGCAATCCACTTTTGCATTTTGACCATCAACACTCATCCATAAAGTTATTATCACATTGCTCTTTTGGAGCTATGCTGTGATAAATTGATTGTTGTGTTCATTACATTGCAAATAACCATATTTCAGTGTTTTAGTTTCTGAAACATTTTGGAAATTTTCCCTAATCACCTAGAATGCTCCATTGCCATCAACTGATCACAGAATTGTTTGAATTCTTTTTGAGAGCTCATTTTTAAAAGTTATGAGGAACAACATAGGAGCATCAAAAATGATGATTTGAAGTGTTAAGTGAACATAATGTTTTATGTTTTAAAAGTTACACAATCTGTTCCTCATAATCCAAGCAACCAGATTGCAATCACAAAGTACAACTTCTGCTTTTCTCCCCATTTACACAAGACCCAATTTTAATTTTAATTTCACAATTAACGTTGAATAATGCAGATGAACTTGACTGAGTTAAGCAGACCTGAACAGCCTCATCCTGGTATTCACCACCATAGATTCTGCCGGACTTGCTGAGTTCCTCCAGCATTTTGTTTGTGTTGCTCAAGATTTCCAGTGTCTGCAGAAGCTTTTGCGTTTCTGTGTTAATAGGATGAGATTTAATATTTTCTAGTTTGTGATTATATCAGAATCACGTTTAATATCATTGACACGTCATGAAATTAGTTGAAATTTTATAATACGTATTCATTGGCCAGATTTACAAACTTTTTTGAATGTGAGTAGATTTGTTCACATGGGATATTTTAAGTTAAAGGTGATACACTAATTCTCTTTGTTTTACTAGTCTCATTCTCTCCTAATCCACTTAATGAACTAATATGCTATTTTCCAATTTCAATAAACTTTTCACTGCATCAGTGTGGTAACCTTCACATCATTTCTATCTGCTTCACATAAAAAATGCTGGTGGAACGCAGCAGGCCAGGCAGCATCTATAGGAAGAGGTACAGTCGATGTTTCGGGCCGAGACCCTTCGTCAGGACTAACTGAAAGAAGAGATAGTAAGAGATTTGAAAGTGGGAGAGGAAGGGGGAGATCCGAAATGATAGGAGAAGACAGGAGGGGGAGGGATGGAGCTAAGAGCTGGAAAGTTGATTGGGAAAAGGGATACGAGGCTGGAGAAGGGAGAGGATCATGGGATGGGAGGAAGACCAGAGGATGGGCAAGAAGTTGTAGTGAGAGGGACAGAGGGAGAAAAAAGAGGGAAAAAAGGGAAAATAAAAAATATATAATAAATAAACAAATAAATAAATAAATAAGGGATGGGGTACGAAGGGGAGGTGGGGCATTAACGGAATTTAGAGAAGTCAATGTTCATGCCATCAGGTTGGAGGCTACCCAGGCGGAATATAAGGTGTTGTTCCTCCAACCTGAGTGTGGCTTCATCTTGACAGTAAAGGAGGCCGTGGATAGACATATCAGAATGGGAATGGGATGTGGAATTAAAATATGTGGTCACTGGGAGATCCTGCTTTCTCTGGCGGACAGAGTGTAGGTCTGCTTTATTATTTACTTTTGTCAGTGACTGAATCATTTATTCATTACAGTACTTCCTTTCTCTGTTGGCAGTAGCCATTGCCTTTGTTATTGACTTTAACTAGCTATACACTTCATGAGCCCCCAATGTTCATGTTTTCATGTTAGTTCTTCAATTGCTATTTGGATAGTTCCACTCCCACTGTTCTTTACACACCCTGCTGTTTTTCATTTCCCTTCTTTAATTTAACTATTTCCCTTCTTTAACGTAACCATTTCTCTTTTGACACTTCAGAAGCTTTCTTCCAGCATCCGTTCTGGAGGAAAATTGCAGATGTTTTACCAACTTGTGTCCCCTTATTTCTGATTCATTAGCCAATAGAAATAAGTTCTATGTATGTGTACCACTTAAATAAACTGCATAGCCATGAAATTGCTTTTTAATGCTCTCTGGTGACAAGATATAGCATTTTACTCTGCTCTCACCTCCGCTCAGCCTTCTACTCTTATAGCTGAGGTACCTTGTCCTTGAGGAGTCCTATGTATAACATTAACACTTTTCTTCTTTGTATATTCCCAACAAGATGATATCGGATTTTCTGAACTTACAGGCTTTCTGTTTTATTCATCTTGCATTCATTTCTGATGGTTTCTAAGATACATACAAAGGATATTTGATGGACTGACTTAGGTGTTGACTAAAAGAAGGTGATAAGGAGAGAGATGTGCTTGTTGTGTTGCAATGATGTCACAATTGAAAACAGAAATTTTAATAGAACCTTTTAGTAACCTGCAAGTGTCATGTTTTTACATTTCTTTGTGGAAGCAAGTGAATTTTAAAGTTAAAATTTATGTTTCTTGTCCCTTTAAGTATGTAATCATAGAAACATAGAAAATAGGTGCAGGAGTAGGCCATTCGGCCCTTCGAGCCTGCACCGCCATTCAGTATGATCATGGCTGATCACCCAACTCAGAACCCTGTACCAGCCTTCCCTCCATACCCCCGATCTCTTTAGCCACAAGGGCCATATCTAACTCCCTCTTAAGTATAGCCAATGAACAGGCCTCAACTGTTTCCTGTGGCAGAGAATTCCACAGAATCATTAATTGTATGGTTCAGAAAATCACCTAGTCTGGCACCATTAAAGCTAGAGAATGTCAGATAATCGCAGTTTCACTGTACTGCCCTTATTGATTGTGGTAAATGCCAGTTAATCAAAAATTAAAACAAGTAAAAACACAAATTTTGAAAATTAAACAAAAACACTGCAAGGGCTTAGCCAGGTAGTTAACATTTTGTAAGAGACCCTATCTTGAAGTCTGTTTCTCCTTTCCATAGATATTATTTGCTTTGCTGAATTCTTCCAGCATTTTCTGTTTATGTGTCATATAAACGTTTTCTGGAGATAGACATTACATGTCATTTATAGGTACGTGAATATTACTTTGGCCTTGCCAACCCTGTTTGCAGGGATGGACTAATTCATGACATAATTGAAGAATTTTTATTGGATATAAATGGCCTGTAGTCATCAGGGAACTTTCCTACTTTAATTGATGAAGAAACTGAAGTTGATTGTGCCTGGGTCAAAACCCTTGGGATTTCCTGTAATAATGTCCCGAGGAGTGAGATAGTTGTCTTCTGACAATAGTAATAGTGTTCATTGGTTAATGATGGAGCTTAGCCTTAATTCACATTGACTGTTGTAATATTAGGCTCCTCGATGCTGCACTTGTTAAAGCTTTTGTTTTCATTGCACCACTTGTTTTCAACTCTTCTCTCTGAGTTTGAACCAACACTGAAATTAAATCTCTGAGTGTATAGGAGCACTAAATCTGAAGGAAACGTAGAAAGCTTTGGCTACAAAAACCAAAGCTCCATTTTTATTGCATTTCTCTTGTCATGACACAAGAGGACATTTTTTCAGTTGAGCTCTTACTGGCTTCCAGCAGCAATCGCATTAGCCCCATTTCTTCTCGCTTTACTTGTCTGTGCCTTGTCTTTCACATACAGTATATCCATTGACTCCCTTCAGCAGTGAAGAATAGTTAAGGTAAGATATTCCTTTAATGCCTCAGGTACTTTTTAATCTTCAGCATAACATTTGTTGCCTTTTCGGAGCCTTCATTTAATTTGATGCATATAGAAACTTTACTAATCCTAACAACTAAATTACTCTCACAATCTGCTCAGCCGCTAGTGTTTAAAAGCTGAGCTTGGCAAAAATATAAAGGCCTCCTGGACAGTGAATATCCATCACTCCACTGTTTATGGATCTAAACAGCTCCCCCCCCCCACAGGTTATGCAATAATTCAACCAACTTCTGATTTAGCCTATTGCATTCTATGCTCATGAAATAGCTTGATCTAATTTGGAGAAAACAAATATCGATCGATGACCACTTTGAAGAACGCTTCCATTTTGTCTGCAAGGGCGACTCTGCTTTTGCTGTCTGTCACTTTAATTCTCCAAACCAACTTCCATTCTGACCTCTGTATCCTTGGCTTCTCCCACTGTTCCAATGAAACCCAACATAAGCTCTTCGAACAGCAACTCATCTACCGTCAGCATTGACTTTGACAGTTTTAGTAAAGCAACATTTCCAAATTGTGTCAGAACTGGCCACTACTGATGCCAGGTCATGCACTAACTTAGTCAGCTTTAGTTTTCCCTCCATCAATGCTACTGGAGATGCTGATTCTACCCTGCACTTTGTTTCATTTCACCTTTCCAGCAGCTCTTCTGTTCTTCATTTCACAGTTTTGGACTTCTTTCCCCTTTTGCCTTTATTCACTGCCCTCTGTTTACGCTCCTCCACACAGATCAGCTGTGATAAGCAAGCATTCATCACACTTTCTGAGGTCACTAACAACATGTCTGTCATCAAGACATAAGCAGTTGCTTTGTTTCCTCCAACAGAAACACCCACCTCTGCAATTTAAGGCATCCTCATTTTCTCGCAGAGCTTATTAATCTGAAATATTACCTTTGTTTTTCTCTCTGCTCGGATGCTGCTTGATCTGCTGAGCATCACCAGCACTTTCTCCTTGTGTTTCTGAATATTTTACCATTGCTTCTCCTTATTTTGAAACCTAACTGTTAAAAGTCTCTCAACAGAATATTATTCCTATTAACTGTTCTCCATCATTCCCAATTTCTCCTTCGGATCTGGAAATGCTCCTAATCCTGGGAGTGAGCAGACAAAGTAAAGGAAAAGGAAATATTGATATTTCATTTTGAATATTGAAATAATATATAAATTATTGATAGAGTTGATGTGGTTAGACTTTTTCCATTGAGAGTGGGGAAGATTAAAACAAGAGGGCATGGGTTGAGAATTAGAGGACAAAAGTTTAGGGGTAATATGGGGGGGAACTTCTATGAGTGGTAGCTGTGTGGAATGAGCTTCCAGCAGAAGTGGTTGAGGCAGGTTTGATGTTGTCGTTTAAAGTTAAATTGGATAGAAAGGAATGGAGGGTTATGGGCTGAGTGCAGATCGGTGGGAATAGGATAGGGTAAGAGTTTGGCACGGACTAGAAAGGCTGAGATGGCCTGTTTCTGTGCTGTAATTGTTATATGGTTATATGGTTATATACAAGACAGTTATCAGTCGTGGCTACAAAGAGTTTATCTTCCCCTGTTCTCCCTCACTATAGTGATACCTCCTTTTGAAAATCTTGCTATACCATGGTGCTATGGTCAGGGTGGTCATATAGTCTGTGGTCACATTCATGAATGTAAACAAAGACTGCATGTCCACCCAGCAGTCTTTGTCAACATCCAGTAGTGTAGTAATTGTTTTAGCTTGTTTTTGCAAGGTGAAATTCCAGAACCTCTCCACCTCTGTCACCTGAATCCTTGTGTCACATTATCTTTCCCTCTTGGCCAATAACCAAATCCAGGATGCCCGAGTGCAGGTAACCTCTCCCTCTCTGCCTCCAGCACAACAGGTAGATCAAGGCTCCTCAAAGTTCGGTATTGCTGGGGTTTCACTGGTCTTCATAAAACCCAAACACTGCAGCTATAACACATTAAGTGCCCTACTATTCCATACAAATTTCATTTTATGTATTCAATTAGGTGTGTTTCTATTTACTCAATTTAGTTACTTAACAACAAGTTAATCTGTATTAGTCTGTTTAAAACTTTTTTTCTTTACAAAACCTTTAATTTACCACAAGACCATTTAAATATTCCCTGAACCACTGAAAATCCTCATGCACTGGAGGTACAAATCAGCACCTTTTTCCCACTCTGCTACTCCTCGAACGTGCCTGTGGCGACAATGTTTCAGCCCATTGCTCCAGCCAGTTTATGTCTTGATACAATCTATCTCTATCCTCTTTGCAATTCACAATGTTGTAAGTATTGTCTCATCCACAAAATTTTGAACTCCCAAACTTCAATCATTAATATACTGTAGATCAAAGAAAAATCAATGCACCTTCTTCCCCCAGTCTGAAAAACATTCATTCATCATGCTTCTTTGTCTGTTACTTAACATCTGTGTATCTATGCTCACAATGTTCATTTTAAGTATGTGCCTCAACTTTTCTGCTAAACTTATTAAGTGGCACCTTATTAAAAGTGATCTGGAAGTCCAAGTACACCACATCAACTGCATTATCCTTTCTAACTTTGTCCAACAACCTATATTAATTAATCCATTTCCTTCTCAAAGTTCAAAAGCTCTAAGTAAATTTATTATCGAAGTACTTATACTTCACCATATACAACCCCGAGATTCATTTTCTTGCAGGCATTCACAGTACATGCAAGAAACACAATGGAATCAATGAAAGATCGCAGCCAAAAGGACAGGCAAACAACTAACGTGCAAAAGACAACAAACTGTGCACATACAAAAAGAAAGAAAAAACAAAATAAAACAATAATAATAAATAACAAATAAGCAATAAATATCAGGAACATGAAATGAAGAGTCCCTGAAAGTGAGTCCATAGGTTGTGGGAACACTTCAGTGAGGGGGTGAGTAACTTGAGTAAAGTTAGCTTTTCTGGTTCAAGAGCCTGATGGTGAGGGGTAATAACTGGTGCTGTGGGTCCTGAGGTTCCTGTACCTGCTCCCTGATGGTAGTAGTGAGAAGAGGATATGACCTGGTGGTGGGGATTGCTGATGATGGATGTTACTTTCCTGTGACAACGTTCTGTGTAGATGTGTTCAGTGGTGGGGAGCTTTACTCATGATGGACTGGGCTATTTCCACTGTTTTTTGTAGTCTTTTCCATTCAAGGGCATTGGTATATCCATACTAGGCCATGATGCAACCACACATCTATAGAAGTTTTCAAAGTTTTAGAACACATTCCGAATCTTCACAAACTTCTGAAAAAGTAGTGGTGCTGCTGTAGTTTCTTCATAATGGCACTAATGTGCTGAACCCAGGACAGATCCTCTGAAATTATAACACTAAGGAATTTAAAATTGCTGACCCTCTCCACCTCTGACTCCTGATGAGGACTGGCCCATGGACCTCCAGTTTCCTCCTCCTGAGATCAATAATCATTCCTTTCATCTCGCTGACATTGGGTGAGAGGATGTTGCTGTGGCACCACTGAGCTAGATTTTCAATCTCCCTTCTCTAAGCTGATTCATAACCACATCTGAGTCGGCCAATGACAGTGGTGCCATCAGCAAACTTAAATATATCATTGGAGCTGTGTTTAACCTTGCAGTCATAAGTGTAAAGTGAGTTGAGCAGGAGGCTAAGCACAGCCTTGTGGTGTACCTGTGATGACGGTGATGGTGGAGGAGATGTTGTTGCCAGTCTGAACTGACTGGGGTCTGCAAGTGAGGAAACTGAGAATCCAGTTGTATAAGGAGGTACTGAGGCCCAGGTCTTGAAGCTTATTGATTAGTTTTGAGAGGATGATGATATTGAGTGCTGAGCTGCACTCAATGGAGAGCATCCTGTTGTATGGATCTTTGCTGTCCAGATGTTCCAGGGTTGAGTGAATAGCCACTGAAAGGGCATCAGCTGTGGATCTGTTGTGATGGGAGGCAAACTGGAGTAGGTCAAATCACTTCTCAAGCAAGAGTTATATGTTTCATAACTAACCTCTCAAAGCACTCCTTCACAGTGGCAGGTGACCATGCTGTTCTCAGGCACCAGTATAATTGAAGCCTGCTTGAATCAGGTGGGCACCTCAGACTGTTGAAGCAAAAGGTTAAAGATAATGGTGAACACTCCAGCTAGCTGATCAACTTAGGTCTTTAGTACTTGGCTAGGAACCCTGTATGGGCTGGATGCTTTCTGTGGATTCACCCTACTGAAGAATGCTTTCACGTCGGCCTTAGAGACTGAAATCACAGGGTCATCAGGGGCTGTAGAGTTTGTAAAGGTGCCTCTGTATTTTGATGGTCAATGCAAGCAGAAAACATATTGAGCTCATCTGGGAGTGAAACCTTGTTGTCACCAATGTTGCTTAGTTTAATTTTGAAGGAAGTGATAGCATTTAAGCCCATTATAGCTGTCGAGTATCCTTCAAAGATTCAAGTTGGTCTGGATTTGCCACTTTCTGGAGAGATAGCTTTCTGGAGTTGTTCATGGACCTCTTGTATTTTCCCTGATTACCAGACCTGAAGACCACTCAACAGTTTGCAGATCTCATGGTTCATTCAGGGCTTCTGGTTGGGGAAGACTCCGAATGATGTTGTGGGGACACACTCAGCTATGACTGTTTTTATAAAGTCCATGATAACTATGGTATTCATTCAGATCCTCTGATGAGTCCTTGAATACAGCCCAGTCCACCAACTCAAAGCACTCCTGTGGCTGCTCCTCTGCCTCCTACATTCACCTCTTCATTGTCCACTCCTGTAGCCTTGCTCTTTAGCCTCTGCCTGTATGCAGGTAGGAGGAGGACAACCAAATAATCAGTTTTCCCAAAATGTGGTCTAAGATCAAACGGCAGGCATTCCTTATGGTGGTATTGCAGTGGCCAAGTGTATTGGGATCTCAGGTGCTGCAGGTGATATGCTCATGATAATTGGGCCGAGATTTCTTCAAACAAGCCTGACCAAAGTCCATGGCAATGATTGGAAAGGCAACAGTGTAGGCTGTTTCTTGTTTGCTGATGGTGGTGCTTAGTACTTCAAATAGTGGAGGTATAATTTGTTCATCTGTGCTGATCACCCCATCCTTGACTAAGCTGTTCCACCGTGAACACGATCTGTAATGAGTCAACATGATGCTTTCAGATCAGGTCATGCACAGCACATACCTCCGCTGCAACGCTCAGGTGTGTTTTTGGGGTACAGGGGCTAGCGACCCTTGTGCCTGTTTTGTGTTCTATCGCTGAGCAGCAGTGAACAATCTGACTGGCCTATCAGAATTCTCTTTGGGAACTAGTTGACTTGATCAGCATTTCTGATCTGGCTATTGTTCACAATTGCACTTAATAAAAAGAAAGTACCTGCTTAACATCAGGCTTGTATGGTATGTAAGCTGTGGTCAGGGTCACGGAGGAGAACTGTTTCGATAAGAAACACTTAGGTCCTCAATCCAGTTCTCCAGTGACTGTATATTTGCTAACTAGGTACTAGGTAGAGGAAGTTTCATACCCTGTTGTTTTAGTCTAGCTTAGAATCCTCCCCTCCTCCCTCTCTTTCAGCCATGGTGATGTACCTTCATCTGATTAAAGGTGCCATACCTGCATTCTTAAGTGTTAAGTCTGTCAAGTCCTTCAGAAGATCATGAAATCACGAGTTAATTATGATGGTTCAAAAGTAAGGGGAAATTACTGATTGTAGTGACAGTTGTTCAGAAGTATATTTACAAGTTTTATAAGCTGCCTGCAACATGTCGCCATGCTTTACCAGCGCCATCAGTGGCTATTAATCCAGGGTAGGATAAAAATTTTGGAAAATTTTCCCACAAAGTTAAACTAACTGGCCTGGTGTTGTTGGACTCATTCTTGCTCCTTTTCTCTCAAATAAGAAAATAAGAAAATTACATCTGTTATTCTTCTGTCCTCTAGAACCATTGTCATACCAAAAAGCATCGAAAGATTATGATCATTACTCTTGCAATTTCCTCTTCAAAATCCATACTTGTATTCTACATGGTTCCAGCGACTGACCCATTTTAAGTTCAGCAGCTTTTCTTGCACTTCCATGCCAAATTTTTAAACATTAATTTTTTTAGCTACATGTTGAATTTTCCACTTTCAGGTAACCCATACTCCTGGAGTTCTTCACTCACACACACTTACCTGTTCACTTAGATACCTTCTCCTTTAGTTTCCTTATCCTACCCTATCCCCTCCACTCCCCTCTCCTGCTCCTTCAACTGATTCCTTTGTCCACCTTTTACCCGTCTCATCTGGTTAAACCATGGGTGTCAAACTCATTTTAGGTCACGGGCTGGATTGGGCAAAATGCGACTTCATGTGGGCCGGATCAGTTGTGCACGTGCTCCCACAGCCTTTATTTTTTCAACCTGCTCTCATGTGTCTCAGTCTCTGCTATAACTACAAAGTGTTTCACTTTATGAATTTCATTTCTTATGAAGAAGATTGCCTAGCAAGCATTATTTTTATGATTGGTATTAACTTACAGTCGTAGGCTACAAGAAAGTTGTGATGAGAGAGAGAAAAAACAATGCTATTTTGGCTAAGGTCGTTTTGGGAGCCACACCCTTTCCATTAATAAACCATTTGAAATCAAACATTAGCAGACACAAATGTAGACCTAACGAAACAAATTGTAAATGTAGGCTACACAACTGCATCTAATTTTTATTAGCCTGCTTCCGGCAATCAAACTCAGACAATGAACACAGTTAGCCTCTAATTTTTATTGAAGTGATAACATTTACAATAATAGTCAGAAAATGAATGAGTCACAATATTATGACACTCAATATTTCATAATGCATTTTGCTTACTTGTGGCAGTGCATCGAACAGTGTCACTCATTTTCACTTGCTGCTTCCAGACAGCTGCTATCTCTTGGCTTTAACCAGCCTGTCAACATCAGGGACCAGTTTCTGGGCAGTTGTGATTTTCATAATGTCATTTAGATGTCTGTGTGTCAGCTATGAGCGCAGTTTGGATTTGTTAATGTTCGTTATGGAGAACGCCTGCTCACAGAGATATGTTGTCCCAAACATGCAAAGGATCTTTGAGGCAAAGTCTGTCATCTTGGGGTACATCGGTCCCAGGTATTGATAGAATGAGTCCAGACCCACAGTCTCAAATTTATATTTCAAAGCCGAGTTACACTGAATTTCAATTAGTTCCATTTGGAGTTCCTCCAGCACATCTGATGCTGCGTTGACGGCAAACGGCGAGCAGAATAGTGAGAATTCCTTCTCAAGCTGAGTGAAGACCTGGAAACGATTCTGAAACTCACTTTTCAGCCGTGATATTTTGTCCTTGTACCTGTCCATGTTGTTATTCCCATGAGCGACACGCACAGACTGCAAAGAGGGGAAATGAGCTGGGTTGCTCCAGGATAGTTGCATCTCCCACAGGCCTAATTTAACTTGCAAGGCACGAATGCTGTCGTAGTATTCCATAACAAGTTTGTTGCGGCCTTGCATGTTAACATTAAGCACATTTAAGTACTCTGTTATATCCACCAAAAATGCAAGATCATGAAGCCAGTCTGGGTCATCCAACTCTGCCACTGGCTTCCCTTTCTCATTCATGAATAGTCCAGTTTCCTCATGTAATTGGAAAAAACGTTTGAGAACAACTCCTCTGCTCAACCGGTGGACTTCAGTGTGGTAGGGGAGGCCGTGTCCAATATTACTTTCGGACAAAAGAGTGTCAAATTGCCAATGGTTGAGTTCCTTAGCTCTAATAAAATTAATCGTTTTGATGACTACATCCATGACATTGTCCGTTTTCAGGCTCCTGCTACATAACGCCTCTTGGTGCATAATACAATGAAAATTGCAGAATTTCTGCTCTGGATTCTGTGTCTGAACTTTCTCTCTGAGTTTCGCAACAACACCTGCCTTTTTCCTGACCATGGACGGTGCGACATCCATTGCCACACCGACAGCGTGAGTCCAGTCAACCCCCAGTCTGTCCAAGGCCTCGACGAGGCTGAAGAAAACGTCATTCGCCATTGTGGTGTTTGTCATGGGCACCATCTCCTCAAACCCCTTGGTGACGTTCAAAGATGCATCAACACCACGAATAAATATTCCCAACTGAGCTACATCAGTCACGTTGGTGCTCTCATCAATTGCAATAGAGAAGGCAATAAGTGACTTCACTTTGTCTGTTAGAGTTGACTGTTCAAATCTCCTGCATGGTCCCCGATTCTCTCTGCCACAGTGTTTCTTGACACGCTGAAATTACCAAAAGCCTGTCTCTTCTCAGGGCACACCAGCTCAGCCGCCGATTCCCCCTGAGTACGGCTTCGACGCAGCAGCTATTTTGTTGGCAATAATATAGCTGGCCTTGACAGCTCCATCATGAGTCTCTCGACTTTTGGTGAACACTAATTGCTGTTTTTTCAGAGTTGCTTCAAACTCGTTTACCTTTTGCGTTCTGAGTCGTCCTGCATATTTGTCATATTTTTCTCCGTGCGACATCTCATAGTGTCGTTTGATATTGTACTCTTTTGCCACAGCCACTTGTTGTGAGCATATCAGACACACAGGTTTGCCGTTGACCTCACAGAAGAAAAAACGATCTTTCCAATTATCGTTGAATATCTGACCTTCGATGTCAGCTTTTCTTTTTTTGGAAAGCATTTTGAACCACAGCAGCAAACAGTCTCAGCCTTGCTACAGGTGTTACGTACCTGAGTACTCTGTGTGTTTATACTATGTCTGACGACGTAAGTGGGGCCCCAGTGGTCTTCAGTGCGGGGTGGTAGGTGCTTATGCACAGCGGGTGGTTAACTGCACCCTATTGTTTTCTAAGTACACACAACAAGCTGCCGGCGCAGCAGGCGGCACAGACAGCGGTGGGAGAGAGAGCGGCTGCCGTACAGATACATAATAAATAGTCGTGAATACACATTTTCTTTCCCAAATCATCCCGAGGGCCGGATTGGACCCCTTCACAGGCCGGATGTGGCCCGCGGGCCGGTAGTCTGACACCCCTGGTTTAAACCGATCACGCACCAGCTCTGTCCCACACCTCCCTTGTACTGCATTATAGAACATAGAAAATAAAACAGATCATCACAGAAACAGGCCCTTTGGCCCATGATGTTGTGTCAAATTAATTAAACTAGTAGTTAAATGTCTAACTAAACCGGTGCCTTCTGCTTACAAAATGTCCACATCCTTCCATTCTCTGCAAATTCATGTGCCTCTTTGAGACCTTCTTGAACGCCTATATTGTATTTGTTTCCATGATATACTGGCAATTTTTCCTCCCCCCCCAATTCCTGATACAGTGTCTAGACCCAATATATTGACATATAACTTTTGCCTCCATAAATGCTGCTCGACCAACTAAGTTCTTCCAGAATGCAGTTTTGTGTTATCAATTTTTATCATATCTATTGTCTCAACAAACCTCATTCATTGCTGCCTTGTAAGCAGCTCTTCCCTGGTGAAGACAGATTTCATACTTTATATCTGCCCTCAGTAACCATGTGCATGTTCCAGTTTAGTCCTTCAAATGCCCTACTCATAAATGGATTAATTTTTTTCCTATTCAGTGCACACATCCCTCTTAAGAGCTGTAGCCTTGTACAGGTTAATATCAGCTGGTGTACAATGCTCCTGAAATAGCTTACACATAATATGAGCCAATGGGCAAAATGTCACAATTTATACTTTAAATGCACAGGTTATTTCACAAGATACACACAGAAATAACATACTAATGGTACTGGATGATACTGGACGAAATACATGTGAGTTTTCTGTGCATTGATATTTAAATACAATTTTCTCCTGCATGAATCAACTTCACTTCAAACACTGGCATGCTCCTTCATAAATGCATGTATTCTTCCTTCTCCAAAATCTTAGTGGAATATGTACGGAAGTTCTTGAAAGAAAGGGATGAATCCATTTTTGATTTTCTTGACTCTTCTACGCCACTTTGAGCAGTAAGTGATGGAAATATGCAGAAGTTTCTTTAAAGGTCACTGTGTTTCCTTGATGACCTGTCAATATTACCCTATTATTCAGCACCGCCACTAAAAAAAGCACATTCTTTCCTGTTTTTGAGAATTAATTTTCCACTCATTTGTCGTCATATTTGCCTATGCAACAGGGGCTGTATATTTAAATCAGTGATTTGTTGTAAGTACTTTGAAATATCTTATGACCAGTAAAAATAGTTTACTAGTGAAAAAACGTTTCTTAAAAAAAGGGCATATTGCACAATATTTTTACTTCATTTTTTCTCCTGAGAATGTTGATTCCATGAAATGATCTTGTTCTAAATGCAGTAACCACTCTTACATTATAACTACTAGTTGTGCTGTATGGTTTTATGTTTTGTAACTCCAGAAGCTAATCAGAAGGAAAAAACTAGGAACTGTGATAGTGTGTCCATTTTTCACTTTTCTTTTCGTTAGTGAGGTGTGCACATTGATGTGATGGCATAATGTTGTATGCCATTCATATACTTTTACATATATCCCACAATGAATTATTTAAACAAACAAAGAATGCTTAATCAAACAATATCTTTTAACTTGAATATCTTGCTGTGCTTCAATAGGTAGGTAGTCGTCTTATGTTCATTTTAAAACTTACTCATCACCACTATTAAGTCTTGTAACTCCTGAAACTAATCAAGAAAAAAACAAGGGAGCCTGGGATAACGTGTCTACTCTGTTTTTTTCACTTTTCCTTTCACTAGTGAGGCGCGTGAACAGACTCACCGGGGAGAAGTACTGGTAGATATGACGTGGCCTCTTTATTCAGCTAAATATCATAAATAAGCTGACAGCCTTTGGAGTCACAAGAAAGAGAGGGATAGAGAAAAGTGGAGGGGAAGGAGAGGGAAAAGGTGAGGGAGAGGGAAAGGCAGAGAGAGATACTGGGAGAGAAGATTGGTGGCTGAAATTATTTGCAATATGTGCTAAACCCAAAAATAGCTCTAACAGTCCCTCCTCTTGGCCACCAGGACAAAATAAACTTGTACCGGGAAAGGCTAACCTTAAGGAGGATCTACTCAAATAGTGCAGCAAAAATGCTCTGCTTCAGAATTCCCCCCCACCCCCAATTATTTTATATGCATCTAAATCTACCCAATCATCCCTAATCGCTACCTACAAAATGCTAAGTGGAGAGATTGCTCCAGAAGTTTGAACAACAGGCTTTAGAAATGTGGTCCTGTTTGTACTCCTGTCGGGTTTCCCTGCTAGCTAACTGCAGCTTAATCACATCCTTGTCTTCACCCCTTCATTTTCTGGTAGCTTAATCTCTCTCTTTCCAGGGGCACCAGCAAAGTAAATGCATCAGACTCACAGGCCCTCTCATCGATGTACAGGAAGGGGTTGGGGTAGTTTCTATTTGAATGACTGCAAGGACTTCTCCCCCGTGGCACCCCCTTCTGAACTACCCAGTCGATCGCTGGTCCAACGGCTGAAAGGGCCCAGCTCATTTGTATTCACTCCTCATTCAGGCTGGGGGTGACGGCCTTCAGATGCCATGTGTAATCTTTCTCAGTCTGCCATGCCATCGAATTTTGAAACCTGGTGATTCAGCTTGAACTTAAATCCCTCCCCATCTATTTTTCACAATATCTTTTCTATTCTATGCTATTGAACCAATCTTCTACCTTCATTACAGAGTACCATTACCATCACATTTTAGCATGCTATTCATAGGTTTCTGTCACGCTTTCAGTGTCTTCTGCCTTCGCGTTTGCCTGGGGGTCTGTTTCCATCGACTGTGATCAGGTCTGGAGTGGCCAGCTGATGTTCACCTCTTAGGTTCTCTATAATTACACTGTTACTGGGTACACTTGATCTCCTGCTCTGTCTGTAACGGCAACAAGAAGGTGAGTCCAGAGTTTCCACTGGCTGCCTCAACGAGTCTGCACACAGGGACAAGTATCATTTGTTAAGAGTACCATCTGTGGTACGATCCATCTGGGAGAAAACCCGCCCTTTCAGGCAGCACCCTCACCATGACTTGGTCACCTGGGTATCTCCCTTCCCTCTGACTCCCTCTGATCAGCAACGTGCTGCTGTTGCTTTGCTCGATCATTCACATTTCCATGTAATCTTACTAAACCGGCAGTTGTAGTTTTTTTCTGTACATTTGTAATTTCTGCTGCTTCTTGTCCTTCTGCTGCTGTCCAGGCACTGATGTCTCCCCACTTGTTCCCTTTCTGCTCCTTCCTCTCCCCTTTCTGGTGATTCTTTACTGTAAACACCTCAGGCAGCTCCTGACTGTGCTTGGCCCCCTCCCCCTGGGATCTCCTGACATGATTCCCACATATCACCCTCTCTCTCCTCCCTGCTCGGGGCTGCTGACTCCCTGTGGGTTACATTAGCTGCTTTGTGGGTCACACATGTTCATTGTCCCTGTCTCATCTACGTTATTTCTCCCTTTTCTGAACCTATAATGGCTCCTGCTTCCCTTAGGATGTCTTATGCAAGGATAGTACCCTCATTATTTGGACAGACCCAGAAATACACTGGAAGCTGCACTCCGCCAATTTCCAGTACCTGGGACTGACTTCTCTCCTCCCTCATTGTTTTACCTCCTGCACTGGTAATGTAAATCATTTCTCCAGTCGTGGGCAAGGGTAGATCAGTTATCGATACTGATAATCCCGTGTCCACTAACATTGTGCGT
The DNA here is from genome assembly GCF_963921235.1 of Mobula hypostoma. Lineage (NCBI taxonomy): Eukaryota > Metazoa > Chordata > Chondrichthyes > Myliobatiformes > Myliobatidae > Mobula > Mobula hypostoma. The sequence continues at coordinate 145,372,890 of NC_086097.1, read as the reverse complement.
TGCTGGCCCCTGATAAACCTCTTGTGTGCCTCCATGGGTGACTACCTCTGGCAAAAGAGGCAGCCTTCACCCATTTGTCTAACCTCACCAACTTTATAATCTGGTCAGCAACCAAATTGGAAAGAGAGGGCACTGCTGTGGACTCTGCCTGCTTTAGTAAATGACTTTTACCCTTTTCACTTTTTTCAGAACACTGCCTCCAACCATGGCCAGAGAAGCCACAGCTGTAACAAATCATCTCCTTTACTCTCCCACAGATTCTTGCTACGTGCCCCTGCTGCCAGCACACAAAGCAGGTTCTCTGAGACACCACGGCAGCTACATTCGCTACAGCCGCTTTGCGATTTCTCTTGCACTTCCTTTGGTCCATCTCACTGGCCCATAAAGCTAACACAGAGCAGGTTGAACCACGGTTATTCACAAATCTAAAACTAACTTTGGGCTGAGCTCAAGCCTTCCTTAACAGTATCCAACCTGGAATACACTTTATGTTCTGCATAATCCATGGCTGTCTCATCAGCTCTCTGAATCACTGACATTATTGTTTCCCTGTTACTCCCCCCAGTCGCTGCCTCATCTTCCCTTTAAAGTGATATCTCTCTTCATTGCTAGTGTCCCTTGTAGCTGCCCATGTACCATCCTGCACCCCCTAGGCCATACTGTCCCACATATTCCTCGGGCACTTTGCTATTACCAACAAGTGTACATCTTCAGGGTGCTTCTGGTGAATTTCAAGCATTTCCTCAAGCTTCACCAGAATTCTGAATTCCCACATGTGACTTTAAGCGAGGGTAACTCTGACAAAATGCTCTGTTTCTCCCCGGGGTGAAGGGTTTATGAATGGTTGTAATCAGGGTCAGGGGCTAACTTTGGTCTTCAGGGTTCTTGACCTGATGTTGCCTGACCTCAATAGGCACCATCCTGACATGTACATATAACCATATAACAACTACAGCACGGAAACAGGCCATCTCGGCCCTTCTAGTCCGTGCCGAACTCCTACTCTTACCTAGTCCCACCGACCTGCGTTTGATCCATAACCCTCCATTCCTTTCCTGTCCATATATCTATCCAATTTAACTTTAAACAACAACATCGAACCTGCCTCAACCACTTCTGCTGGAAGCTCATTCCACACAGCCACCACTCTCTGAGTAAAGATCTGGGTAAAACCTCTCTACACTAATTTTCACACAATGCAAAACATAAATGGTAGGTACAAGTTAGACAGTACGTACTTAAAACCGCAGAGTATGTGCTCTGCAATCTGACACTTACGTGTGTCTGAACTCATGATGCTTACTGTATTCCTCTGCATCTAACTGTTACACCAAGGTGCGTGCGCGCGCACACACACACACACACATTTGCAAATGCATTTGCTAAAAGGCAGATCCTGGAATGAGTATACATGCCTCCACTGGCATCCTGAAACTTCAATAACCATCCTGCACAACTGGTGGCCCCGTCTCACCAAATTAATAAACAAAGTTTGGTCGCTTACATAAATCCTATGTATGCGCACTCGTTACTCTTATATCTACCAGTTCAGCTCTTCGTGTTTGTGATTCCATGTGTTGTTACATGAATGAAGTCACTGGACAAAAGTACTGGTAGATATGAAGCAGCTTCTTTTTTCAACAAAACGAGATACAGCAGGCATCATATAGAGATGGTGTCGGTCAAAAGGTCTGGCTGGCTCAACATGGAGCTTAATATTTTATGTGCTAAACCTCAAAGGACAATTCCATATTTACAATGTATCTACAATGATTTCATTGAAACTACACACAAACTTCACACTTCCTGATTCACACCCACACCACAGACATCTAAATGAATTGTATTCAGCAGTGTCTGGTCTGTGATTCATGCCTTTTAGGGACCTATTGTTCATTTGAATTAGATCAACAATTTACATTAAGATTTGAAGATCGGTGGCTGAGAAGTCACTTGTTAAATGCAAAAATGCTAAACCCAGAAATCACTCCAACACCGTGTACCACTAACCCAAACAGGTCCAAGTGTGAATGCTAATTTTAAAAATACTCACCCACCTAGACTGCTAAGATCGATGGCCACATGATAGGTCACAAGAAGGTATCCCACTCCTGACACCAAATGTTGTTGCATGAACAAACTCATCAGAAAAAAGTATCAGTAGATTTAAAGCAATGTCTTTATTGGACAAAATATCACAAATAAACTCAAATAAGCTGACAGCCTTTGGAGTCGGTGGGGGGGGTGGTGTGGAGAGGAAGAGGGAGAGGGAGAGGAAAAGAGAAAAAGGGAGGAAGAGAAAAGGGGAGGGAGAGAGGGGGGAGGGAGAGAGAGAGAGAGAGAGAAAGAGAGAGAGAGAGAGAGAGAGAGAGAGAGAGAGAGAGAGAGAGAGAGAGTGAAACATCTGCCTGGCCCAATGCTACACAACATTTTATGTGTTAAACATTAAAGGACAATTCCATACTTACAACATACCCACAATGCTTTGTTTGAACTACATACAAACTTCACGCCTCCCAATTCGCATGCATACCACAGTCATCTAAATTAATTTTAATCAGCATTGTCCCATCTGTGAGTCAAAGCTTTTAGAAACCATTGCTAAGAGCTGGATTTTAAATTTAATCTACAATCTAGATACAGACTTGAAGATAGGTGGTGGAAGTTATTTACTATATGTGCTAAACCCAAAAATCACTGTTTTTTTAATGAGCTAGAGAAGATTAAACCCACAATGGACTTCATAACCTGGTTCCCATTGCATGTCAATTTTCTTTTTATCTGTCAATTTAGAGCCCCGAGTATTCTATAAAAAGCCTAGAATATTGCAGGTGCCATAAATTAGAAAGAGTAAATAGCAATGTGGATTTTTTGCCTTTTGTTAGAACAAAGCTTCTTTTGAAGGTCAGAGATAATATGGATTGAAAGAGAGTAGATCTGAAATATGAAACCTTCCTCTCTCATGACCTTGACCAAATTTATTCAGTCAGCATAATACTAACAATGTAACAGCAAAATAGTTCACTGGAAGGTAAGATATCTAAAATCAAGGACACTATATCCACTTGCTATGAAACTACTGTAAAATTGACTTTCATATAAGATTTCTATACCACAAAGCCCACTTGTTTCTGTTCTAAATATTTTCTCAGTTTAATTTGTAGCTATCAGCTCTGTTGGGTGTGTGTTCATTATGTTAAGGGATATGACTGCTTCACACAAAACTTTGTCATATATAGCTGCCAAGGTCAAACACATCCATATGAGACTGACTCAGAGTGCAGTATACTAATTTAGATTGGTTATCGAGTTTTTTTGATTTGAAGACAAACATCATAGTTATTCCCAAAGTGGTTAATCTGCATTGAACTTTTTTGACAAGGAGGAAGTAAAGGCAACATAGAGTATGAACCATTAGTAATGTGTTATACTCTGAATTGAGGAAGTAAAATTTAAATTTAAGTACAGTTAAAAAAATGAAAAAATTGCATCTGTCAGAAATCTAAAATAAAAGCAAACATCTTAGTAATAGCCAGTCAGACAGCATCTGTAGAAAGAGAAAAAAAAGTTGTTACTACAGATGAAAAATCTTCGACCTGGGAAGGAAAGGTACAAGAATGGTGTTTAGAGGTTACAGCATCCAGGATAATGAAACAGCCCTTTTTTTGCTGATGATTGTTGAAGCAGGAGTTTCCCTGGGTTACTGCTTTCGCATGATTAATCTTGTGTAGGCCATCATCCTCTTCAGTGACTCAAGGAGGTGTAAGTAGCGGCAGGTTTTGATTCATCCAAGAATGACAACCTTTCACCAATTTGGAGCTTTTCACAGTTTTGTCTGTCAATCCTATTGATTAACTGTCTCCTATTTCCACATTCATTTTCCATCAAATGGTTCTCGTTTGCTTTTTAATTAGCATGTTTCCTAGTCATTAAATGTTTCACCTTTCTCTCTCTTTTCCGTTTACACTCTTGTGTCACCCTCTCTTCCTTCGAGACTCCTCTGAAGTCACCGGAGGAGGCATCCAAATCAATGAATGCAACGTTTGATTTGAAATTACTTTGTGATTGTAAATTTTGAACATTGACAGACTGAGACTGGATTCATTTCAAATGCTATCATAAAATACAGGACCATAACAGACAACACAATCGCAATCAACAATTTACAAGACAATAGTGCAAGTAGCCATGAGCAATCAACAATTAGCAGAATGGTCACAAGCATAAATGTTGAAAATCAGACTTAAATAAATGTGAACATAGGAACAGACTAAATAACTATCAAAAGAGCAAGGAGAGCAGGAAAGATCATTTAATGGATGTTGTGCAGGGACAGTTCAGATATTCCACCTGAGTGAGTGTTGTTGAATAACTGCATTGCTACAGGAGATACTGTAAGCTTTGGAAATGACATGTAGTCCTGGTGGTGATGGACTTGTAGTGTTCCCCTGATGGCAATTTTGTGCTAGGATGGGTAGAGCCAGCAGTAATTTTTTCAACTCTTTTCTTCACCCTGACGACGCACTAGTCATTCAATGTTGGTAGTTGGCAGCCAGTTATTTTCTCCACTGAGTGAACCATTCACTGCAACCTGGACTTGGAGAGGGAGGAGATGGTGGGGGAAAAATGGTGATACAGGTGGCTATAACACTCTCAGTGATGGCTGACTAAAAATTCACCAGGATACACACTGAGATGTTAAGTTTCCTAAGCTGGCATAGGAAGAACAGTCTCTGCTGGGCTTTCCTGATGATGAACGTCATACACTTGCTCCCCTTCAATGTATTGGTAATGGTAGTCCCCTGGAATATGGATGACTTGACCACAGACACGGCCTGACCATTAACTTCCAAGGAAAGACAGTTAGAGGGTTGTTGACAGATATCAATTCTCACTTCCTTAAGCTCCAAGTTGTTACAAGCTCACTATAATGCAAGCTCACTATGATAGCAGATTCACCTCATTATTAGAGATGAGACCAACTACAGTCATGTCATCTGCGAACTTTAGGATTTTAATGCATTTGTCTGTGGAGGTACAGTCAACTGTATAAAGTAATAAAAGGAGGGGTGATAGAACTGAGTCCTGGGGAGAGCCTGTGCTTATAGACATTGGACTGACAAGTTGGAACCCAGCCTTGCGTAATACTTCCTTCCTGTCAGGAAATTCATCATCCACTTCCAGATGTTATAGGGTACAGCTATCTGGGCGAGCTTGACGTGGAACAACTCCAGAACAAAAGTGCTGAAGGCGGAGCTAAAATCCACAAACAAGATCCTCACATAGGTGTTGTGGAATCCAAATGCTGAAGAATGAAATGAAGGCATGAGTTAACTGTGTCCTCAAACGAGCAGGTTGCCTTATAAGGAAACAGTAGCGGGTCAAGGAAAAGATTAGTAATGGACTTAAGGTAGGCCAACTTCAGATGTTCAAAAGTTTTCATAACTACTGAAGTTAGACTGGCTGGCCTTTCATTATTAAGTCTAGTGATCTTACTTTTCTTGGGAAATGAAGCAATTGTAGCAACTTGGAACCCTGCAGGGAGGTGTTAAATATCTTAGTGAAAACAGGTGCTGGTTAATTAGCACAGTGCCTCAGAGTACCCGGTGAGACGGCAGCAGGACTTGCAGCTTTCCTAATGCTCTGTTTTCCAAATAGTTTGCAAATGTCTTCTTGCTTCACAGAAAGTATAGGGTTGGATGGAAGGAGGAGGCAGGCTGAGGGTGAAAGGGGGATGGTGACATTGGAGTGATTGTGAAAGGGAGGGGGGGTTTGGGGCTCTGTATATTGGGATCAGAGGAAGTGATAAGAGATGGATAGTGATTGTCCTTATCAAACTGGCAGTAAAACTGATTGACCGAGGTAGGGGAGAGGGAAGGCTTGAGAGCACTTCTGTTAGAAGTTGGCAGACTTTGTAGGAAATTCCAGACTGCCTGGCTACTGTTGTTGAATTCTCTTTCTAGCTGATCTTTATGTGGCTTTCACCACTTACAGAGCTCTATTCAACTGCCATTTTGCAGAACTATATTTCTGCCTGTTTCCAGACCTATAGGTCCTTTGTAGTTCTGAGTCCTCAGCTCCTTGATGAACCATGGCTTGTCATTGTCATACCTCATAATAATCTTTTTAGGAGGATACTCATCTTCACAGAAGGACATGCAGGATGCTACAGTATCATTCTATTCATCTATATGCCACACCAATCTTCCATGGCCTTCCAATCCATGGATCCTAAGCAGCCTTTGACCTTCCAACAGCTCCAGGGGTCCATCACTGTCTGATGGTCCTCATTGGTTTTGACTGATCCAGTTTTTGTTTATAGCTGGGAACAAGCATAGTCATTATATGGTCAGTGTTGCCAAGGGGTGCTTGGGGAAGTTCTGTCCTCGTGTATGGAGCTGGGCATGGTGTGTATTGAGCTACTGCCTGTGTTACAAAGGAGTTGGTGCATGAGATTATGTGCAGACAACAGCAGGTGGATCGCATTAGTCATTTTTCTTGTAATCGCAATACCCTGTTGGATATTGTTGATGTGGAGTGCTGCAAGTCTGATTCACTAATGTATTGGTGGGCTACGGGTGGGGTGGGGGATGGGGGCTGTTCTGCATGGCCTTGGTTGTGGCGAGGATGGGGCCTCAGGCCGTGGTGTCAACTGTTAGTAGCCGCACAAGAGAGAGGCCTTGGAGTTGGTGCCCTCCACCGGAGTGCAGGGGGTGGTGTGGCGTGGAGTCCAAGCTGGAGTTAGAGCCATTCTCTAGTATTTGTTTGGCAGAAGACAAGTTATGTTGTGTTCGACTGCAGACTGCTGTAACAATCATGGACTTGGGGTCTTGGACTATATATTTTTTGTGTGATTATATTGTACTGATCTATGTGCTTGCTATCTTGTGTGTACTACAAGTGCCTTGTGCTGTGTATGACTGTTGGTGCTGTGTTTTGCACCTTGGCCCTGGAGTAATACTGTTTTGTTTGTCTGTGGTCATGGATATTCATGTATGGTTGAATGAAAATTAAACTTGAATTGAATTGAGAATTGCCAAATGATGTGAATAATTATTATTTAACATTCTGAGAGCAGTGAGATATTTTCACAGGAAATATGCTGGTTTGACACCATGACACCAGCTAGACAGTTGTGATTTTGGAAAATGTTTTGAAATACATGCAGACTGGATGTACACTTCAGTATTTGGATAAAACACTGGAAAAAAGCAGTGAAATAAGGAGCAGAAACACATTGCAGAAAATATAATTCTTCAACGGGAGTTCATAAATTCAAACAGAAAATCCTGCACAAGTGGAAGCAAAGTTGTTAAACAATGTTAAATGAAATGGGATCAAATGAGAAAATTAGAGCTTGATATTTTGACATATCCGTTTTTCCCTTTTTAATTAAAGCAATAACTAAACTGAAAACGATCTGTTGAGCGAGATGGAAATTCTGAAACTCACTTGAGCCACAGAATGGACCCGAGTTGCCCTGTGCAGCGGGCTGATTCAGATGTACTGCCACAGAAGTCCAGCTTTTCTGTCAACTGGATGACACCCTGCTCAAAATCTGTGTCAAACTCCCGGCAAACTGTTAACTTGGGGCCAGATGTTAAGGTAAGAACATTCGAAACAGGAGCAAGTATAGGCCAGTCACGTCAGCCATTCGATGAGCATGGCAGATGCAATTTAAGCCCAAATGCTACTTCCCTACATTCCGATATTTGCTCAAATCCCTGGTGTACCTTGTAGTTTAAATGTCTGTCCGATTTTGTCTTAATCAATGATTCACCTTTACAACTCTGGAAAAGGAAATTCCAAAAATTCATGACTCTGTGAGAGAAGAAAATCCTCCTTATCCCCTTCTAAAATTAACCAAAAATAAGCAATTCCTTATCTTGAAACTATGCCTCTGGTTCTGTTTATCTGCACCAGAAAGAAAAAAAGAATTCTTCCAGAATTTTCAAAGCCCCTCAGAATGTTTAATGTGTTTTTCCCTCTAGATATCAATGAGTATAATAGGCCTAACTTACTCAACCTTTCTTCATACATCAACATTATCCCAAGATTTAACCTATGAACCTTTTCTGCATGGCCTTTAATACAGCATATCCTTCCTTAAATATGAAGACTAAAACTTTAATACTCGAGGCTTGGTGTTACTAATGCCCTGCACACTTCCATCAAAATATCCATGATTTTAAGGTTATTCCATGACCTTTTGCAAGAAAAGTCAAAATTCCATTAGCCTTTCGAAGTAATGGGTGTACTGCATGCTAATCTTTTGTAATTCATCTACAAGAATTTGCAGATCATTTTGTACCACAACATATTGTAACGCAAATCAACATACGAAAGAATTTGAGGAGCTCAGGGGGTCAGGCAGCACGTATGAAAGGGAATGGGCAGTTAATGTTTCAGATTGAAACATTGCACAATGAGACACAGTATGTCACAATCAGACACTGTATGCCTCCAAATTGTAATCTCACTTTTTTAAAATGTTAATTTGCTTTTCAGTTTTTCCATCCAACAAAGTGGATGACCTCACATTTCCCCACCTTATAGTGCATGTACCATTCACTTAACTATGGCCTTTTGCTTGTTCTTTGTGTTCTTTCTTGGAACTTGCTCATCCAGCTATTTGTCTATCATGAACAAATTTGGCTGAAATCCTCATTCAAGTAATCCCAATACATTATAAATAGCTGAAGTCTCGGCACTAATTCCTGTGGCATTGCCTTAGTAACTGATTCTCAATTCAAAAACCATTTCATTTATCTAGACTCACTGATTTCTATAGTTGGACACTCTCTTGTGTGCAAGTCAGTATATCATTGCCAAGCTTCTGTACTCTTATCTTATGTATTAAACTTTATGTGGTACCTTACTGAATGCCCTCTGGAAATCTGAATACATCACACCTACTGATTCATTTTCATCTTCTCTCTTGTTAATTACTTAAAGACCTCTTGTAAGAATGTCAATCACAATTTTCTTTTCATAATAATCATATTGATTCTGCTTGGAAGTTTTATGATTTTCAACATCTTCTGCTATTGCCTCCTTAATATTGGAGTCCAGCACTTTCCCAGAGAACATTGATAGGCGAATTGTTTTCTGCTATAAGACCATAAGATATGAGAAAAAAATTAGGCCATTTGGCCCATCACGTCTGCTCCACCATTTCATCATGGCTGATCCAATTTTCTTCTCAGTCCCAATCCCCTGCCTTTTCCCCGTATCCCTTCATGCCCTGACCAATCAAGAATCTATCAGCCTCTGCCTTAAATATTCATAAAGACTTGGCCTCCACAGCTGCCTGTGGCAAAGAATTCCACAGATTTACCACCATCTAGCTAAAGAAATTCCTCCTCATCTCCGTTCTAAAAGGAAGCCCCTCTGTTCAGAGGCTGTGTCCTCTGGTCTTTGACTCTCCCACCAAAGGAAACATCCTCTGCACATCCACTCTATCAAGGCCTTTCACCATCCTTCTGTTACTATCCCTTCCTGAAGAATGGGTCTTTTTACAGGTTAACACACAAAATGCTGGAGGAACTCAGCAAGTCAGGCAGCATCAATGGAGGAGAATAAACAGTCAATGTTTCAGACTGAAACAGTCCTGATGAAGGGTCTTGGCCCAAAATGTCGACTGGTTGTTTCCCCTCTGTAGATGCTGCATGACCTGCTGATTTCCTTCAGTATTGTGTGTGTGTGTGTGTTGCTCTAGATTTCTACATGCACAGAATTGCTTGAGCTTACTTTTTATAGGTTATCCCTTTTTTTTACCTTCTACAATATAATGTTCAGTATCCACTCTTAATTCTTCTTCAGACCTGGTGCGGCGTTCACTGTGGACTAAGATATCCCTGTGATTATTATTACTCTAACTATTTTTGTTTGTATTGCCAAAGGAAAAATGCCAAAGGGAAGCTGCCTACCTCTTCAAGTTGGAACAGTCCTTCAAAGATTTGTTGTCTGATATTAAAACTGAAATTCTGCAGCCTCTTGTCAAGGCTGGTAAGTGACTCTTAGGTTCTGCATTATTTTACAAAGACTGACACTGGTCCGAAGATCAAAGTTCAAAGTAAATTTTATTATTAGAGCACATGCATGTCACCACATACAACCCTGAGATTATTTTTCCTGTGGGCATTCTTAGAAAATCTATAGAATAGAAACTATAACAGGATCAATGAAAGACAAAGTAGAGCATAGAAGATAACAAACGGTGCAAATGCAAATATAAATAAATAGCAATAAATAACAAGAACATTAAATAACAAGATAAAGAGTCCTGAACATGAGATCATTGGTCATGGGAGCATCTCAATAGATGAATGTAGTTATCCCCTTTTATTCAAGAGCTCGAATGGTTGAGGGGTTATAACGGTTCTTGGATGTGGTGGTGTAAGTTCTGAGGCTCTTGTACCTTCTTCCTGATGGACCTTGTATCTTCTGGAAAAGAATTCACTGACTTCACATATCAATGGATCAAAATATCTGGAAAAAGATGGTGGATGAAACTAAAATACAGTCACTGTGAAATTAATAGGTAGCACATATACTTAAAATTGTTGATTAGCTAGGATGAATTATCTGCCTGGTTTTTAAGCTTCCTGATTCTCATTTCTATTGACTTCAGCCCTACTGGATTTCATGATGTGGCGTCTTGTGGCTTGCTGATACAATAATTTTTACTTTCCATTATTGCCTGAGTAAACCTTCCCAGTTTTGTTCTATGTGTGTTTCATTTCTGTAGAAGCTTCTGACCTAAAATCCCGACCACAGCTGAAAGAATCGCTCTTTGCCTTGGAGGAAAGTTTGGAGGCACTTTGCAATCAGACAGAAGACAATTGCTCGCACCTTAGCGAAAGATTCAATACTTCAACCCACAAGGAACTCTACCTGCTCAAAAATGCACAGCAGCTTAAGGAGATGTGTATTATGTAAGTGACTAAGCTGAGTATTTCAGATGCTTGGCAATCATGTGTGACTAGCCATTCATTACAGGTCAGTGTATGAAGATCACTAATGAGCATTTGTTCAGGTCCTATATGGAAAGCTGTTCCAAACAGTTAGAGCCTGCAGGTTATATGACAAATTAGTAAGTGTAATGGAAGGAGATGGAGGATGATGGTGGGGTTGTTTTGGAATTGGAAGCCTATGATCAGTGGTGTACTGGAACCTCGCTGTTAGCTATATGTAGGAACAACCTAGATGTTAACATAGGAGGTATGATTGACATAAAAATTGGTGGTATTTTGATAGTCTGAGGATAAAGAAAGATGTTGATCAACTGGTAAATTCGGTAGAACAATGGCAGATGAAAGTTAATCCTGATAAGTGTGAAGAGACATGTACAATATTTAAAGGATACCTGGACTAGCACTTGAATCACCAAAGCATAGAAGACTACAGATCACTGCACATAGGATTAGCATTGATATGTATTTGATATTAGCATGGAGGGGTGTTGATATAGTGGAGTGCTGGGACCATTTCTTATGAACCTGAAGTTGAATAGAGTAGCCAAGTGATGAAGGTCTTGGACTATCAACCTGTAGGACCTGAGTCCAAAAACTACAGCCTTGCCCTGTTTTGTCCTGTGCAGCTCCACACCTCTAACCCCCTCCACCTATCCAAATTCCTTTGATCTCTTGCTTCATCCAACCCCTCACCTTTCTGCCCACTTTTTTTCTTGTCTCTCTCCATTGTCCCCTTATCCACCCCTCCTCACAATCTTCAGCCTGTTCCTCCCTTACCGAACTAATTCTCCTTCTGCTCCATATTTCTCTAATCTGTGCCACTGGATAGTTCAATATTTGTTCATCTTTCTCTCTTACAGGTACTTCATGGCTTTCACAAACTATGTTGTCCTCTCTGGCTTTGAACACATTGCAAAACAAACCAGGTATGAGGGCAATGGAAAACAGAAGCATTTAAAAAATATTGCACTTTTAAAAGAAATGGAGTAGCTTTACTATTTGAGATGTTGAACCCTACTTCACCCTGTAGGGGTTTAATGACCTATTTTGGAAGTTTTGGTTCCTGAAGAACAGCAATATGGATCATTAGACAATTAAGTAATAAGACTTCGGGTGCAATGTGGGATAAAGATCAGATTGAAGTTCCTCCGTTCAGGTGCAGTATTGATTTGAAGCTCAGTGTATCTCTCTTCTCATGTTGGTGTGAATTTTTCCTGGTTTCCACACCAGCCAGCTTGTAGCTTGAGCATTCACATGTGAAGCAATCCTTGGAATGTCAACCATATAACCGCCCCAGATATTGATCACACCCAGTGACCTCATCACACTCTGTCCTGCCACCAACTCCTCTTAACACTACTCCTCTTAATGATCAGTGTTACTACTCACCTTTCTGCTGAACTCAGCCCACTTCCCATATCCACTGCTACCATTCGACCTCTCTTCCTTTGTGTCCCCCTTGTCTTGAATCTCTCTGATGCCCTTTGCACAGTGACCTGGATTGGTATGTACTGATCTTTCCTGCTGCACCTCCACATACAAGTCAATTGCGGGCATGCAGCAAACTGATTGAAGGGTGTTGCCTGATTTCTAGACAATACTTGTCATATGTTTAGTTATAAATTTGCTTCCTGCAAGCACAAGGTTCTGTCTTTGACTGTTATGGACAAGCTGAAACAATTCTCCTCATCTATATACAATATTCCTCTCGAATGTCAATCACACTACCACCTCTAAAATTTCTCATTTCTCCTTTGAATGTGCTCAGTTTAATAATTATTTGCCATTGTTCAAACCTATTCTTCCATCTACCTCTCTGACTGCTCTCTTGTTCCTTCCAAAAACTTCAATGACTGGAACTGTATCTAAAAGTATGTTGCAAGAGGAATTCATCAGATTTTCATTTAAAGATATTAACAGTAACTCCTTCCATAATCCCCACTGGAATAAATTGATACTCCTGCTTGCCACAATCTTCAGTAGGAAGATGATGGAAAATATCTGGAACCAGTCTTGCAAATTCTGCCTGATCTTATGAGCCTGCTACAAGTGAAGGCGGGAACAGCTAGTGTCTCAGCAATAAAAATGGCAGATGAAAATGCAATAGCAGATTATGTCTCTAACAAAAGAGCAAAATCTTTAGGCTTGAGTTGAATAGTTTCCAGCTTGAGTCTTTATACTTTGCTAATAATGATGCCTCCTTAAACACTGTTGAATGTTTTTGTTCTCTTTACTTTATCTTGTGACACAAAGAAACAAGTAATAATTTAAAGTTCAAAGTAAATTTATTATAAATGTGTACATATGTCATCATATACAACCCTGAGATTCACATTTACTTGTGGGCGTATTCGGTAAAAACATAATAGAATAATAACTATAGCTGAATCAATGGAAGACCGTTTGTCTTTTGTCCAACCAATGTGTAAAAGGCAACAAACTGAGCAAATACAAAAAGAAATAAATAAACGAGCAATAATCAATAAATATCGAGAACATGAGATGGAGAGTCCTTGAAAGGGAGTCCAAAGGTTATGGGAACAGCTCAGTGATGGGCAAGTGAAGTTGAGTGAAATCTCCCCCTTTGGTTCAAGAGCCTGATGGTTGAAGGAGTAACAACTGTACCTGAACCTGGTGGTGTGCCTCATGAGGCACCTCTACCATCTTGATGGCAGCAGTGAGAAGAGAGCATGCCCTTGGTTGTGTGGGTGCCCCTGATGGTGGATGCTGCTTTCCTGCGCTAACACTTCATGTGGATGTGTTCAATGTTGGGAAAGGCTTTACCTGTGAAGGACTGGCTGGATCCACTACTTTTTGTAGGATTTTCCATGCAAAGTCATTGGTGTTTCCATACCAGGCTGTGATGCAGCCAGTCATTGTGTTCTTTACTACACATCTATAGAAGTTTATCAAGGTTTTAGATGTCATCCCAAATCTTCGCAAGCTCCTGAGAATGTAGAGGCGCTGCTATACTTTCTTTGTAATTGCACTTGTGTGCTGGGCCCAGGACCAATCCTCTGAAATGATAACACTGAGGATTTTAAAGTTTCTGACCCTCTCCACCTCTGATCTTTCAGTAAGGACTGGCTCATGGACATCTGGGTTCCTCAAACTGAAGTCAATAACCAGCTCCTTGGTCTTGCTGACATTGAGTAAGAGGTTGTTGTTGTGGCACCAGTCAGCAAGATTTTCAGTTTCTCTCATATATGCTCATTTGTCACCACCTTTCATTTGGCCTACGACAGTGGTGTCATCAGAAAATAAATATGCCATTGGAGCTGTGCTTAGCCATACAGTCATAAATGTAATGTGAGTAGAGCAAGGGACTAAGCACACAATCTAGTGGTCTCCCTGTGCTAATGGAGATCATGTAGGTGATGTTGTCAATTCGAACTGACTGGGGTTTGCAAATGAGGAAATAGAGGATCCAATTGCATAAGGAGATATTGAAGCCACGGTCTTGAAGTTCATTGATTAGTTTGGAGGAGATTTAAATGTCTAGCTGTAGTCAATAAAGAGCATCTTGGTGCAGGTACCTTTGCTGTCCAGATGCTCCAGGGTTGAGTGAAGAGCCAGTCAGGTGGCATCTGCTGTGAACCTGTTGCTCCGGTTGGCAAACTGGAGTGGATACATTTCGCTTCTCAGGCAGGAGTTGATTTGTTTTATCACTAACATCTCAAAACACCTCATCACTGTGGATGTAAGTGCTACTGGACAATTATCATTGAGGCAGGTCACCATGTTCTTCTTGGGCATCGGTATAATTGAAGCCTGTGTGAAGCAAACGGCCAAAGTGAGAAGTTAAAGATCTCAGTGAACACTCCAGCCAGTTGATCAGCACAGGTCGTTAGTATTTGACTGGTGCTCTGTCTGGGCTGGATGCTTTTTGTGGGTTCACCCTCCTGAAGGCTGCTCGCACATTGGCCTCAGAGCCAAATATCGAGTTTGGGGATCTATTCAATGGCATCAGAAGCTGCTCGGTGTACAGCAACTGTGTTAGGTATGAAGTAGATGATGGTCACTGATGTGATTGGATGGACTCGACTTTTATCATGTCTGTACAGGGATTCCATTTAACCTGCCATTTATGTTGCTTGTGTATGCCTGTTAAACTGCATGACAAACTGATTAATTCCAACATGAAAGGTTCCATCAAGTGCTTGTTCCAGATGTTGCAGATCGTCTAGCTTTCTTGTAGATATCGCACCTCTCCCGGAAGATCTGGGAGTGTCCCGCATATCGATAGTGGCTCCCTGACGCCTGGAAATTTTATACAATATCCCAGAAATAGATTTTTTGAGAGGGAGAGCGAGCATCCTGATTGGTCTCCCTTCGTGCTAAGAGTGGTCCCCAACTACTGGGCCGCGAGGAAACAATATGATTTGGCGATATGAAACGATATGAGTAATTTGCACCTTTCCTCATTCCCTGTCGCGCACTGTTGAACTTGAATGCACGCGAGGTCATTACCCGCGCGTCATCCGTGTCAGTGCGGGAAAGAGATCAACTCCTCGAGCTTGTAAATGACAACTGGCTGAAAAGTATGTTTGACATAACATTCTGGATCAAAGTCAAGGCTAAATATCCTGAGATAGCCACGAAAGCACTGAAAACGTTGCTTCCATTTCCAACATCATATCGCGGCGAAGCGGAGTTTTCTGCAATGAATGCAACAAAAACTAAATTGTGGGATAGACTGGACATAAGGAACCCTCTTCGAATATCGCTGTCTCCCCTCACCCCTCGATGGGACCGTCTTGTTGCAGGCAAACAAACCCAAGGCTCGCACTGATTCAGTGATATTGGTGTGTTGCAATAATTTTATATGTTCCAGACATCCTACCTCTCCCGGAACTTCCGGGAGTCTCCCGCATATTAATAGTGGCTCCCTGATGCCTGCAAATTATATACAATATCACGGAAATCAATTTTTTTGAGAGCGAGCGAAAGAAAAGCAAGAGAGAGCGAGAGAGCGAGTGAGAAAGCAAGAGAGAGCGAGAGAGCGAGAAAGTAAGCAAGAGCGCGCGAGCGACTGAGAGTGAGAGAGAGAGAGAGAGCCTTTGCAGAGTGCTCTAAAAAAATAAAACGTACGTCACTCCAGACTACACTAAAGTGTACACCTGCCTAATAGGGGTCAAAATAATGACAGTGTTGCTCGCTGCACTGTTTGAAACAGTGACTTTTCTATTACCCATGGTGGGTTAAAATGTAAAAGACATGTTGAGGTGAGTTTAACAGCATAGCTAACGTTATTTAAACTAGCTGGCGAGCTGCTAAGGAGCTACGCTATTGATGTCCTACGTGATGAGGCCAAACTCCCTGTAGACTTGCTTAAAGTTGTAATAGAATAAACATTATAATATAATATAAGCACATATTTTAATGTCACATTTGCTGCATATACCCAACTTGGTTTACAGATTAGACAAAATCACTAAACAAAGTATTACATACACCCTTGGAGGTCGACGGGCAGGAGGGGTGGGATATGGTGTTGCGGGGGGGAGGGGGTGCTACCTCCCTGGAATGAGTTTTTGCAGGGTGGGATGTCTGTTCTTGTCACCAAATGTTGAAATTTGTTCAGCTGTACAGAAGCATAACTGCGTCATTCTAGAAAAGTCTGTTGGCCTTCAGCTGTCTTGGCAGTGCATCTTTGAGTTTCAGATATATCGGTAGAAATTTGCTGGAGCATGGTAGATCCTCAAATGAAACTGGACGGTGGCATTTTGGACAAAACTGGTAACCATGCTGGTAGTGTGCAATTTCATGCTCACTGATTTACAAATGGACGAATTTTATCTGTGAATTATTATACTAGGGTGGTGAGTAGTCATATTGATAAGGACACCCCAGTCAGTTTCAGCATTCCTTCACCATGTCCCTGTAAAACTTCCTTATAATGTTCATACTCAGTCCGGAGTGGTGGAAGTGACATAATGAAAAATTTGGTGGTTTAATGTTCAATTCTGAGCATTATCTCCTCTCATTGCAGTCTTAATATTAAAAGAAGGCCGTGCATGATCATTGTGGGTGGACAAGTGGGTGGGGGACACTTCCCTTGTCTGTTCGAGTAATCTTAAAAACCATGTAACCCCAAGAGGAAATCCTATGGTTCCATCTGTGACCTCCTCAATGGTTTCTCATTGTTACTCGTGACTTCAATGATGCCAACTTAAAATGAGTCCTGCCAAAAGTTCTACAAGTAGGTCAACTTCACAACCAGAGGAGAAAATACATTAGACTAGGTTTATACCAACATTCATGGAGTCTACAAGGCTGAACACCCCCCCTCCCACATGACCCTCTCCCTCACCTTGGATACTCAGACCACAAATCTATTTTGTTAATCCCTTCATGTAAACCACTGGTTAAACAAGTCAAACCAGGACCTGGCTAGAATGTGCCATATGAGCATATTCAGCAGCTAGCTATGATCATCACGTTAGTATTGATGAATATGCGGGATTGGTGACTGGCTACATAGGAAAGTGCATTGAGGATTAAACACTGCACTGCCAGGGCAAACCAGACATCATAGCTGACTGCAGAGGCACGTGCACTGCTTGGAGACCAGGGCGCTGACCTCAGATCAGGGGACAGGATGACCCTAAGGTCAGAAAGAGCCACACTCTCCCATGCTGAAAGGAAGGCAAAGTATGAGTATGCACAGAGAATTCACAGACACCTTTCTGACAAGAAAATACTTAAGAAAGAAATCAGGAGGGCTAAAAGAAGACTTGAGGTTGCCTTGACAGTCAAAGTGAAGGATAATCCAAAGAGCTTTTACAGGTATATTAAGAGTAAAAGGATTCTAAGGGATAAAATCAGAGTGGTCGACTATGTGCGGACCCAAAAGAAATGGGGAGATCTTAAATGGGTTTTTTGTGTCTGTATTTACTAAGGAAACTGGCATGAAGTCTATGGAGTTAAGGGAAACAAGTAGTGAGACCATGGAAACTGTACAGATTGAAAAGGAGGAGGTGCTTGCTATCTTGAGGCAAATTAAAGTGGATAAATCCCCAGGACCTGACAGGGTATTCTCTCGGACCTTGAAAGAGACTAGTGTTGAAATTGCAGGGGCCCTGGCAGATATATTTAAAATGTCGGTGTCTACGGGTGAGGTGCCGGAGGATTGGAGAGTGGCTCATGTTGTTCTGTTCTTTAAAAAGGATCGAAAAGTAATCCGGGAAATTATAGGCCAGTAAGTTTGACGTTGGTAGTGGGTAAGTTATTGGAGGGAGTACTAAGAGACAGAATCTACAAGCATTTGGATAGACAGGGACTTATTAGGGAGAGTCAACATGGCTTTGTGCATGGTAGGTCATGTTTGACCAATCTATTGGAGTTTTTCGAGGAGGTTACCAGGAAAGTGGATGAAGGGAAGGCAGTGGATGTTGTCTACATGGACTTCAGTAAGGGCTTTGACAAGGTCCCGCATGGGAGGTTAGTTAGGAAAATTCAGTCACTAGGTAAACATGGAGAGGTGGTAATTGGATTAGACATTGGCTCAATAGAAGAAGCCAAAGAGTGTTAGTAGAGAATGGCTTCTCTGAGTGGAGGCCTGTGACTAGTGGTGTGCCACAGGGATCAGTGCTGGGTCCATTGTTATTTGTCATCTATATCAATGATCTGGATGATAATGTGGTAAATTGGATCAGCAAATTTGCTGATGATACAAAGATTGGAGGTGTAGTGGACAGTGAGGAAGGTTTTCAGAGCCTGCAGAGGGACTTGGACCAGCTGGAAAAATGGGCTAAAAAATGGCAGATGGAGTTTAATACAGACAAGTGTGAGGTATTGCACTTTGGAAGGACAAACCAAGGTAGCACATACAGGGTAAATGGTAAGGCACTGAGGAGTGCAGTAGAATAGAGGGATCTGGGAATACAGATACAAAATTCCCTAAAAGTGGCATCACAGGTAGATAGGGTTGTAAAGAGAGCTTTTGGTACATTGGCCTTTATTAATCAAAATATTGAGTATAAGAGCTGGAATGTTATGATGAGGTTGTATAAGGCATTGGTGGGACCGAATCTTGAGTATTGTGTATAGTTTTGGTCACCAAATTACAGGAAGGATATTAATAAGAGTGAAAGAGTGCAGAGAAGGTTTACAAGGATGTTGCCGGGACTTGAGAAACTCAGTTACAGAGAAAGGTTGAATAGGTTGGGACTTCATTCCCTGGAGTGTAGAAGAATTAGGGGAGATTTGATAGAAGTATATAAAATTATGATGGGTGTAGATAGAATGAATGCAAGCAGGCTTTTTCCACTGAGGCAAGGGGAGGAAAAAACCAGAGGACATGGGTTAAGGGTGAGGAGGGAAAAGTTTAAAGGGAACATCGGTGTGGGGGCTTCACACAGAGAGTGGTGGGAGTATGGAATGAGCTGCCAGATGAGGTGGTAAATGCGGGTACTTTTTTAACATTTAAGAATAAATTGGACAGATACATGGATGGGAGGTGTATGGAGGGATATGGTCCGTGTGTGGGTCAGTGGGACTAGGCAGAAAATAGTTCGGCACAACCAAGAAGGGTCAAAAGGCCTGTTTCTGTGCTGTAGTTTTTCTATGGTTTCTACTAGGGACTTGCCGTGCATGTGGCAAGGTACACAAACCATAACTAGTTGTGTCCACCCTGCATGTCAACTATAGCGATGCCTCCCTTCCTGATGAACTGAATGTCCTATGCACAATTTGATGTATTGAATGATGTGACATTCAGGAAAACCCACTGTCCCCCTGAGGAACAGGCACACTCTCTGGCCACAGCTGAAGTGAGGAGGTTCCTAGCCAGGGTAAACCCACAAAAAGCTGTGGGGCTGGACAACATACCTGGTCAGGTGCCAAGGTATTGTGCAGCCCTGCGAACAGAAGTCTAACAGACATCTTTCGCAGCCTACTGTCCCTGCAGGCTTCAAGGCAGCTACCATCATTACAGTGCCCTAGAAAGTGCTGCTAACTGCCCTAAATGATTATCCTCAACAACCATGAAGTGCTTTGAGCAATCAGTAATGGATCTTAAAATCCCACCTTCCAGCTACGTTGGACCCCTTCTGTTACCCCTTCGCCTACTGTTCAGACCAGTCCATTGATGATGCCATTGTCTTGACCCGCCATTCGGTCCTGTCCCATCAAGAAACCAATGCCTCACATACCACGATGTTGTTCATCAACCTCAGCTCACCATTTAACAGAATTGTCCCTCATAGGCTGGTGGATTAACCATCCATGATTGGACTCAACAGCTCTCTGTAAATGGATCTTGGACTTCTTGACAGAAAGTCCCCAGTCAGTGTGAGTTGGCAGCAATATCTCAAGCACGATCACATTAAACATTGGTTCCTGCACCTCCCCCCGCCCCCCCGGGGCCTGTGCTCAGCCTGCTGCTGTTCATGCTACTGACTCATGACCACACTGCGAGATCCAGTTCAAACTGCATTTCCTAGTCACTGATGATATTCATCAGCTCCAATGATGAGTCGGTCTCATCAGCACTAATGATGAGCCGGCATACAGAGAGGAGGTGGAGGCTTATCAAATTGTGAGAGAACGACAACCTGAGTCTCAACGTGGACATGGCGAAAGAGATGATCTGGTCTTCAGGAAGGCGCAGGTCGACCACTCTCCATTGTACAGCAATGGCTCTGCTGTGGAGAGAGTGAAGAGCACAACACTTCTTGATGTGCACATAATGGACGATCTAATCTGGACCCATAACACCACCTCATTGGTCAAGAAGGCACAGCAGCATCTACACTTTCTGAGGAGACCATAAACGCCAGCCAACCTGAGTCCCAGATCACCTTTGACCTGCACATCTTTGACTTGAGCTTCCTTACGGATTTGTGGGTGGTATTAATCTGATATATCTTCAGGGTCCTGGCGATTCTTCCAGAAACCATGGCAATACAGGGAAGACAGGCTGGTGTTTACAGGATTTCCTGTGAATGCGGAGCAGTGTATATCGGCCAGATGGGATGCACAGTGGAAACCCACATCAAGGAGTACAGGAGGTGTATTCGTTTGAGTTTCCTGGAGAAATCGGCAGTAGCAGAACATTGCATGCCCAATGGCCATAAGATTGACTGGCACAAAACTACTGCGCTGTGCCAATGTCTTTTGGGACCACCTGCTAAAAGAAACCATTGAAATAAAACGAGGAAAAGAATTTTAACAAAGATGAAGGTCCCGCTCTAAGTAAGAACTGGAATTCGATTGTAAACAAGGTGGGAGAGTGAAAAGCTAATTGGATAGGGACTAACCAATCAGGAGGGATGGAATACTAGGGTATAAATACCACCGGACTAGACTTGCCCAGGCATCATCCCTGAAGAAGGTGTCAGAGTTTTTCATCAAAACACCGGATATAATCGATATCTGTATCTGGCAGAAGCCCTTGAAGAGTTTATTCTGATTACCGTGATGTTCACTGTTTACATATGCTGTGCACTACATGCATTTTGAATTATATTTTATTAACTTAGGGTAATATTTTGGTTTATGTGTTATGTGTGATGTACGTTTTTTGGGTGCACTGTGTTCTGGAGGAACGTTGTTTCATTTGGTTGTATATGTGTACAGACATGACAATAAAGTTGAACTTGAACTGTGTTTTTAGCATTGCCAGACAGGGAATCACTTAAAACAAAACTCACTGCAGTACAGGAGCTGACAGTAGCAAGAGAGAACAGAATCAGCAGATGGTGCTACTCGAGTGTATTGTGTGATTCTGTCAAAGGGGTTTGAATATGAATCATTACATCTGTTTCTCTTTCCACACATGCTTGTTAACATTTTGAGCATTTTCAGCATTTTTTTTGTCTTAATTTAAATTTCCAGGATTTGCAGTTTTATTTTTAAGACTGAATCATTAGCTTTATCTGATGCGGACCATGTCCATATAAGGTTCACTTACAAGTCAAGATTATAACGAAGGCAGAAAAAGAAAACCGTCATTATTCGATACACAATCAGTGACCACTACAGGAGTGTAGCTAATAAAGTGACCACAGGACTTGCTGCTGCTGTAACTCATCCACTTCAAGGGTCAATATATTGTGCATTCAGAGATTTTTTTTCTGCACACTATTGTTGTAACACATGCCTTTCTATTGGTTTGAACCAGTGCCCTTTCTCCTCTGCCCTCTTTCATTAACAAGGTGTTTTTGCACATTGAACTGCTACTCACTGGATTTTTTTTTGTTTTTTGCACCTTTATCTGTAAAACTCTAGAGACTGTTGAGTGCGAAAATCCCAGGAGATCATTAGTTTCTGAGATACTCAAACCACTCCATCTGGCACCAACAATCATTCCACAATCAAAGTCACTTGGATCACATTTCTTCCCCATTTTGATGTTTGGTCTGAACAACAACTGAATCTCTTGATCATGTCTGCCTGCTTTTATGCATCGAGTTGCTGCCACGTGATTGGCTGATTAGATATTTGCATTAATAAGCAGGTGTACTTAATACAGTGGCCACTGAACACATATTTAATGTAGAATTCTGAACTTGTTGGTAAAATTTGTCCTGAAAATGTTGTTATTCACACATATTCTAATCTTATCATCTAATTATTCAAAATAATACAGTGACTACTGGAAAAAGAACAGGAAAACTCTGAAGTATTTTCATTTGGATTCAGCTTCCCTTCCCATGAGCCTGCACCGGATCCTTCATGAGCCTGTATGCCTACAGATCCAGAAATATGTCAACGTCCTCAGGAAACTAAGCAGGGGCTTGGTAAAGGTCTGTGCATTGCAGAATTTCAAATTACAAACAGTAATACAGACTTGCACACTGTGCTGAAGATCTGGAATCTCTGTGAATAAACACAGGCTTAGAATTCAATGGGATTTGCATGGTTACAGCTGGATGACTAAATACTGTACAGATATACCATATCTTGTTGGTATCCCTGATGTTATTAAGTAATGAAGGAAATCCCATTGAAATCTGAAGCCTTAATGAACATCGTTTCAATTGAACTTCAAAGCCTGCCCGGGAAACTTTGTAGATGGACCATCAGGAAAGGGCTGCCTAATCATTGCTTGGGTTTTGCTACACCTGACCAGGTTATTCCAGCTTACAGAGGTCCAGCCAGGTTCCAACAAAACCTATGCAGTCCTCAACCATCTCCACTCCTCGATAGATGCTGCCTAACCTGCTGAGTTTTTCCAGCCAAACATACATGCCAATTAGGTGGAAGCAGATGGTGTTTTTACCTTTGCTGTTCTGAATTATAATTCTGATTAGTGTAGGGAAGACGCTTTGATATTCAGTTATTTAATTATTTGTGACATTAAGAAACGGCCAGCTGTCCTCATTATTCTTTGGAGTTAAAAATGCAGTAATTCAGAACCAGAACTGATATACTGTTGATGAGGATTTAGAAATTTTACCTGGATCTGCTGCAAGATTCATCTGATCAGATTTGAACCTAGAATCAATGTCTGTACTGATAGGCCAGTATATGTAGTATTCTTCATATCTAGAGCTAAAGATTTCAACAGTAAAATCTGACCAAAACCTGTAATAATAATGAGAGATGACCAATTTTATATTAAAATTCCTTAAGTAATTGATTCTGAATATATCTGAGTGATAGAAAATCCATTGCAGCAACACAAAAGATTCTGTAGATGCTGGAAATCCAGAATATCTCACACAAAATGCTGGATGAACTTTGCATGTCAGGTAGCATTTATGGAGGTGAATAAGCAGTCAACATTTCGGGCTGAGACTTTCAGCTTCTAGCAGCAAGTTGAATAATAACGACTGACCTTCTAATTCTAAACTAGAAATTACCATCTGATATTAGAAAATAAATAGTTAATACATTAAATTCCTCTGTATGGGTTTACCAAGGTTAGGGTTCAAGCAAAATAAATTTTGCTTCAGTTTAAATAGTGGACAGACAAATGTCAAATAGACACACAATTTTCAAAAAACAGTATCATCCAGTAACACTCACAACACGCTGGAGGAACTCAGCAGGTCGGGCAGCATCCGTGGAAAAGATGAGTGGGGGCCCACCTTCTTTATAGGCCCTCTGCCACTTCCCTTTTCAGTCCTGACGAAGGGTTCCGGCCCGAAACGTCGACTCATCGTTTCCACGGATGCTGTCCGACCTGCTGAGTTCCTCCAGCGTGTTGTGAGTGTTGTTTTGATCCCAGCATCAGCAGAGTATTTTGTGTTTATGTACCATCCAGTGATTTTTCATTAAGTACCAAACTGAAAGAAGTAATTATGTTTTATGTTCTTTCTTTTACTAGTTTAAGATTCCTTGCCTGTCAATCTTTTCTTCCTTTAATAATCAGCAAGCCAATGAAATCCAAGCTCGTTGACTACAAATTGTGATTTCTGAATGTATTAACTTTTGGTGTGATCCTACACTATTGGAATTGGACCTTATTGCATTACTATGATTGCATATAGTAAAAGAACTTCAGTTTCCAGTGGGCTACGCTGGCAGTTCACCCCAGCACTGGAAGCTATGATAGTGAGCTGGTCGCATGCGCTCAGTGTTAAGCTGTAGCCATATTGTAAAGAAAATGTTTTGGTGTTTACCCACACAAAGTTTTGTCTTTATTAAGAAGAAACATAAACCTTATGATTGAACTTATGATGCAGATCATTCAGTTCAGCATGCCCCATTCCTCTTTACGCTTTCCCTATAAACTTTTAATCATTTACTATTTATCTAATTCCTCTTCAACTATTTTTTTCTAGAATCTGATCTAGAAATGCAATATGGAGTTGGTTTGTGGAGTTAACTGTCAGTTAAAACATTGAGTGAGAGGTCTTACATAAAGTAAGATCAAAGTGAGGGAATTATACAAGGAAGTTCAGTTCAATTATTTGGGGTTTCTCCTCTTGCTCATTTTCAGAACCCAGAGACAAAACCTATCACAGATGCTCTTGCGACATTCATAGATCTTAACAAATGGATTCAACAGACACTGGATGTGGCTTCTTTAACCAAAGCTCTCTGGAACTCTCTTGGAAGCAAATTAACTGTGAGTAGAGAGTACATTATTCTCATTATTTTCAATGTTGTAGTTACTTCTCCATTATTGTTGCCAATCTAAAAATCTTTGATTCATGTTACCTAAGACTAATTGTGTTTAATAACAATTCAATCACTTCAGATTTACACAAGTATATTTCGGCTCAGTAGTATCAATGTCATGTCTTCTGGAGCGAGGCTTCAATCTATGCCTTCTGATTTGATCACAATCATATGATGATGAGATCAAAAGTACTGAACAAGGAACTCACTAATAAGGAGCTAAAAAAAACCTTCAGTAATCAGAATATAGGGTAATCTAACAGAATGACGTCTCAATGAAAATAGAGTGGGTGAATTGCCAGGAAAAGTCAATGCATACATGAGTGGTTATGGTGTGGTACTCATTCCAGATGGTTCCTGACCGAGCCTCTGTATAACTGTAGGCAAACTTTCTAGTCCCCTAGAAATGAAGTCAAATATTCCATTAAGCAATACGATTTTTTTTGAACCTATAAATGTCTCATATCTATAAACTTCATTATCATTTCAAATTTCCCTTTCACTGAATTTGAATAATCTCTTTTTAACATGCAACTGCTGAAGATACGTACTATAATTTTTTTTTCATCCATGGAAATTGGTTCATTATTGTCACATGTACTGAGATACAGTACTATCCATACAGATCATTTCAAAATAAACACATTGAGATAGTATAAAGAGAAAAGCAGCAACAGAATGCAGAATATAGTTAGAGTTTACAGTGAAAATGCAGTGCAGACAGACAGTAAGGTGCAAGGACCACTATGAGAAAGGTCAGGAGATCAAGTGTTCATCTTTATCATGAAAGATGTCTGTTTAAGGGTCTTTGAAGAGCAGGATAGAAGCTAGCCTTGAGATTGGTGGTGTATGTTTCCAAGCTTTGATACATATTGCCTGAAAGATGTGAAAGAATGATCATTTCCACAATCCTGATTGAGAAGTTGCAGAACTGGGCCTATATACCTCCCTCAGCAATTGGATCCTTGACTTCCCAACCAGAAGACCACAGGCTGTGTGGATTGGTGATAACATATCCTCCTCGCTGACGATCAACACTGGCGCACCTCAGGGGTGTGTGCTTAGCCCACTGCTCTACCCTATATGTACACATGACTCAGTGGCTAGGCATGGCTCAAATGCCATCTATAAGTTTGCTGACGAATCAACCATTGTTGGTAGAATCTCACTCAGGTGGTGACAAGAGGGCGTACGGGAGTGAAATATGCCCAACTAGTGGAGTGGTGCCACAGCACCAACCTGGCACTCAACGTCAGTAAGATGAAGAGCTGATTGTGGACTTCAGGAAGGGTAAGACGAAGGAACACATACCAATCCTCACAGAGGGATCAGAAGTGGAGAGAGTGAGCAGTTTCAAGTTCCTGGGTGTTATGATCACTGAGGATCTAACCTGGTCCACCAGATTGATGTAGTTATAAAGAAGGCAAGACAGTGGCTACACTTTATTAGGAGTTTGAAGAGATCTGGCATGTCAACAAATACACTCAAAAACTTCTATAGTTGTACTGTGGAGAGCATTCTGACAGGCTACATCATTGTCTGGTATGGAGGGGCTACTGCATAGGTCCAAAAAATGCTGCAGAAGGTTGTAAATCTAGTCAGCTCCAACTTGGGTACAAGCCTACAAAGCCAGGACATCTTTAGCGAGTGATCTCTCAGAAAAGCATTGTCCATTATTACGGATCTCCAGCACCCAGGGCATACCCTTTTCTCACTATTACTATCAGGCAGGAGGTACAGAAGCCTGAAGGCACACACTCAGTGATTCAGGAACCGTTTCTTCCCCTCTGCCATCCGATTCCTAAATGGACATTGAATCTTTGGACACTATCTCACTTTTTTTAATATACAGTATTTCTATTTTTGCACATGTTAAAATCTATTTCATATACATAATTGATTTACTTATTTATTATTTTTTATTTTATTTATTATTTTTTCTCTCTGCTAGATAATGTATTGCATTGAACTGCTGCTGCTAAGTTAACAAATTTCATGTCACATGCCGGTGATGATAAACTTGATCTGATTGGGTTGGCAGCCGTCTCTGATTATCTTGGCTGCTTTCTTGAGGCAGTGGGAGGTGTAGACAGAACAGTGGAGGGGAGGCTGTTCTCCTGGCCAAAGGCTATGATTACCTCATCTGGTAACTGCCAGGAGAAGATGTCGTTAGGTGGTGCCCAACCTTCATAGTGTTTCAACCCTTAACCACAACACACTCCAGTTGGCAGGTCAGCAGTGTTGGCCAAGTCACTGTCCATCTGCTCCTCTTGCCTGCTCCATATCTGGCAAGAGGCTCTTGCTGCTTCCTTCCCACCCATCCCCACCCCCTTTCAGAGAGCTGCTTGGTTCTTGCTATTTTCATCAAGGCCCAACACAGACAACAGCCTCCATGCTGAGCTTGCTGGACCATCTACAGCTGATCTTTACGGGGAATAGTCACGTCTGCCATCCTTTGTCCCTGCACTCCTGGTCCTTCCTCTCATGAGCTTCCTCACATCTTTCCTCCCACTGTACTGTGAGCTCCACCAGGATGATTCTCTTGTCTTCGGTAGACCACAGAACGATGTCTGTACAAGCTATATTAGATTATGAGGACACTCAGTCCTCGTTTATTGTCATTTAGAAATGTATGCATGCATTAAGAAATGATACAATGTTCCTTCAGAGTGATATCACAAAAAAAACAGGACAAACCAAAGACTAACACTGACCAAACCACATAATTATAACATATAGTTACAGCAGTGCAAACAATACCATAATTTGATAAAGAACAGACCATGGGAACGGTAAAAAAAATCTCAAAGTTCTGATCGACTCCCGATAGTTCCTGATAGCAGGCGGCAGAAGGGAGAAACTCTCTCTGCCATAAACCTCCGACACCGACAACTGTCGATGCCTTGGAAGCACCTGACCCCAGTCGACTCTGAGTCCGTCCAAAAACGAGCCTCCAACCAGCCCTTCAGCACCGAGCACCATCTCTGCTGAGCACTTCGACCCCGTCCCAGCCGCTGAGCAACAAGCAAAGCCGAGGATTCAGGGCCTTCCCCTCCAGAGATTCAGGATCACACAGTAACAGCGGCAGTGTAAAAGGCATTTCAGAAGTTTCTCCAGATGTTCCTCTGTTCTCTCACGTCTGTCTCCATCAAATCAGAATTGTACATGGCACCCTACTTGACAGATTACCGATATTGGCATATATTTGGCAGTTTTGAGGTCTTGGGGCAGTCCCCATACCAAGCTCTGGTGCACCAGGTTAGGATGCTTTCTATGGTGCATCTATAAAAAATGGCAGTGATCAATAGAGACATGTTGAATTTTCTTAGCCTTCTGAGGAAAGAGAGGTATGCTTTTTTGGCTATAGTATCTATGTTGTTGAACCAGGACAAGATATTGGTGATATTTACATGCTGGACCACCTCAGCACCATTGATACATACAGGAGGGGCAGCTCTTCACCCACTTTAATGGCCAGCTCTTGAGGGAAAGGTTGCTGTCTTGACACTATATCACTATGCACTGTATCTCCTTCCTGTACTCTTTTATCGACAGGTTATCTGAGATCCAGCCAGCTATGGTGGTGCCATCTGCAAACTTGTGGACAGAATTAAAGCAGAATCTGGCTGCACAGTCATGAGTGTATAGTGAGGGTCTAATGTGGGGTCTAAGGACATGGCATACAGGTTGGCATTGCTGAGGATAATTGTGGCAGACATATCCCTGCCTATACACAAAATACTCTGCAGATGCTGGGGTCAAAGCCACACTCACAACACGCTGAAGGAACTCAGCAGGTCGGGCAGCATCCGTGGAAAAGATCGGTCGACGTTTCGGGCTGGAACCCTTCGTCCTTTCGGGTTCCGGCCCAAAGCGTCGACCGATCTTTTCCACGGATGCTGCCCGACCTGCTGATATCCCTGCCTATGCTTACTGATAGCCGTATGTTGGTTAGAATGTCAAAGGTGCAGTTGCAGAGGGAGTTGCATAGGTCGAGGAGTTTGGAATTTTTTTTTCACCAGAGTGATGGTGGTCTTCTGAAAACGGGTGAACTTCTGATTGTAGTAGGGAGAGTCTAAAAATATCTGCAAATGCTTCCACCAGTTGATCCACGGGGAATCTGAAAGCACAGCCAGGATTTCATCCAGGCCGGTGCATTCTTTCGGTTCACTTTCAGGAAGGCTGATCTGAAAGCTACGATAACACTATGGGGACTGGTGGTTGGAGGCTTATCAGGATGGACAGCATCATTTCATTCCTACTCGGTTCAACATGTACATGAATTGCATTCTTACCGGGAAGAGAGGAATCATTGTCACAATGCTGTCTGACTTCATACTGTGGCCTGTCATAGCATGCAAACCTTGCCACAACTGGTATGGGAAATGCATGTTGATGACTATTACCATACCCTCATTAATATCATCTCACATCCTGTTATTAAGAGCATATTTTCATCATCCTTCTGTTTTTTCTTTAACCTTTGAACTAATTTCTAATCCAATGACGAGATCCATGCACCAACATTGCCTCTAAATCCATGTCTTTGCTGGGTACTATTTGATTATGCAGGCTAATTTCATAATTCAGGTATTTTCTCACAGATTTAACTTGTTGATCCTTTTGAACTAAAATGGTAAGGAGAAAATTCTTGATACTTGTTGGAAATGTTTTGTGTGAAAAGGAGCAGCATGCTGTCCTTCACCTGTCACTCAAACCAGGGGACAAAATGATTAGGTGATTTCACGGCTTCTTTTGGAGAAAAGCGAAGACAAGGCTGACTTTCTCACTTCCCACTCTTTTCAGCTAATTCTGTTCTGCTAACTTTCAAGTTATGCAAATCAATTGTTTTTCATAAATGAGCTATTTTCTCATTGCTTCATCAAAAGGCTACGCATGCTTGTGATGATGTATTTCTTTGTGTTTTCGGAAGTGTGATTGGAAAAAAGGCAAAATGGATGGTGGCATGCAAATCACATTTTCCACAACCGCACACACTCACTACATCACTGTTAGTGAACTGTCTGCAAGTTAGCTGCATGATGGCATATGGAACCCTGGGATAACAGGACAAAGGGGGAGTTTTGTTGTGTCTTCATGTGTTCGGTGTTTGGAAAAGCTATCCAGGTGGTTGGCCATTCATTCCACCTCATTCTGCAACTTTCTTACCTTGGGTATTTGCAAGACTCCATAAAGGATTTTATTGAATGTACTACCCACTACTCTTCCAAGTGGTGCTTTCCTGATCCGCTGCACAGAATTTAAAACTTTTTATTTTCCCTCAGTTTATCTCTCAATCATCTTAAATCTGTGTCCTTTGTTTACTGATCCTCATTCTTCCAGTGGAGAAAGTTTGCCTACTAATTATCAAAATCTTTCCAAGATCTTGATAGTCATAATATGGACAGATAGAAGTGCAGATAGATCAGTATAATGTTTTTATTATTTTTTTAATTCTTTTTCAAGGAAAACCACAGTTTGTCCAGTATCTCTACTTTCATTCACAATTGCATTCTATTAAATCCTCTGTCTAACTGCTTTTGGAAGGCCCTGATATTCTTTCCAAGGATATTGCGTTCAGAATTGGGGAGTGTACTCCATCTGGGACCAAACTGTTTCTTTTTAATATGTACTAAATGAAGCTTGGATATAACATGCATCACACAGAAAATACTGGAGAAACTCAGCAGGCCAGGCGGCATCTATGGAAAAGAGCAAACGGTTGATGTTTCCAGCTGAGACCCTTTTTCGGAATGAAACGTTAATTGTTTACTCTTTTCCAAAGATGCTACATGACCTGCTGAGTTCCTCCAGCATTTTGTGTGTGTGGCTTGGATTTCCAGCATCTGCAGATATTGTGTTTGCAACTGGATGTAGCATTCATAGTTTGAAAGTCAGCCTCTTTGTAAGCGAAATGCACTGTATGCATTTTTGACAACCATCTAAGGTTGTCATGACACCTTCAGAGATTGGTGTACATGCATCTTCAGATTCGTCTGTTCTTGTATCCCTTAATATTATTTATTGTGTATTTATTTTCATTCTTTTCAAAATAAATCAATTCATTTCCCTGCACATTAAGTTTTATTTGTTATGCGTCTTCCCAGTTCATAACTACTTGTACCACTTTATGGTGATGCATCTACTGGTGCCACACATATCAGGCCTTCTCAGTTTCATCTTGACTTTGGGTGCTGTCAGTATGAAGTTTGTTCATTCTCCCATGACCTTGCGGGTTTCTTGAAAGCTTCCAGCTCCTTCCAGATCTCAAAGGTATTTGAATTGGTTAATTAGCTTTTGTAAATTATCTCTTAGTGTAGGTTGATTGCAGTAAGAATCAATGGGGAGATAAGACCATAAGACAAAGGAACAGAATATGGCCATTCAGCCCACCAAGTCTGTTACAAGAATCACCCCTTGTAATAATAATCAGAGAGACATCTGTAATTATGAACAAGTACCTTTATTGTCCCAATGGAAGAACATGTGAACTTATACAACCAAATCCTTGTGTGCACAGCTACTAAGTTTTCCATAAGACTATAAGATATAGGAGCAGAATTAGGCCATTTGGCCAATTGAATTTTCACCACCATTTTATCATGGCTGATACTATTTTCCTCTCGGCCCCAGTCTCCTGCCTTCTCCCCAAAACCCTTCATGGCCTGACCAAACAAGAATTTCTGTAACCTTCCATGAACAGGCAAAGAATGGAAAATATAATACCATCTTAAAAAAAAGAACTTTCTGCTGTTTGCCTCATGTTCCTTGCAGACCTGATTTGAATCTCCGCATCTGTGGGGCACCTCACATCCACATTGATGAATATCCTACAGAGACATCACTGTCTTGTATATACAAACCTCTGCTTTTATACTCATTCCTCGCCAATTCAAATATTGCATTCCATTGTCATTAGCTGTTCATCATGTGTCTGACTTTTAACACCTTTTTATTGGCTCTGCTCCTAGCCAGCATCCATTTATGGCTCTCTCCAGCAAGTGACAACAGGCAACTTATGGTTCTTTGTTCTCTTCAGTGACCGGCTCAGATCACACAGGACAGCCACAGAGCCCAACAATCACAAAGCTGCATGTTATATGCAATCAAAGAACACCTTGCAAATAACTTCTTATTTGAAAGTTATCTCTAGTCCAGCAGATTACCTAAGGCATCATCATGTCTACTTTAAAACACAGATCAAGCCAAGCAACTTCATCTCACAAAATAGAAGACACAGTCTCTTCATTAAATGGCAACTTGCATCTCCTTCCTCATGGCAAGAACAAAGACAATTGGCCTGTCCTTGATTCATCTGACATCCATAGTCTGTGGTTCTTGCTAGCCAACTTCCCCCTCCTCTTGATCCAAAGATATTTATCTTAGGATCGCTATCCTCCTCTATTCTGTTGACTACACGTAGGATTGCCATGAACCCCTAGCAGGTGTGCGACAAATAAATGATACAAAGATAAAAGTAACTATTTCCTTATTGAATTCATACACTCTATACAGACAATCATCTTCTCTGTATTACAAAACCATTATCCTCTTCCACTTGTACAACTTCAGCCTTTCTGCTCCTGAGGTGATACAATTAAACAATACCATTATCAGATTACATGAAATTGATACTACAGCAGCATATGATATTATCCTCATCCATGGATGTATTTGATCATTTGATCCCCAGTTCCAAAGTTTATCCCAAGGGTCTGTGTTACTCAATATGTCATTTGCTTTATCAGCATGTCTTATAACTTTTGTATGCTTAGTCCATTGATGGATTATCTCCTTTGCCTCCTCCACAACTCATCCTGTCAGCAGTCATATGAAGAATCAATGGCAATTTGGTAACAACATACTCCCACAAATGTCAATCCGTATCAGTTTGTAGGATTGTAAGCTTCTCCTTCATTACCTTATCCACCGCTGGGCTGAGACAAAGTTTATTCTCCAATAGTCCAGTCTAAAGCCATGCTCCTAATAGCAACATCATGATGTTCCAAGGATACTATTTCCATCCCCTGGTATAACTCGTTACTGTTGCCATAATACGTCTTCACAACAATGTATATTGTAAGAAAAACTCATTATTTATAGGTAGATTAGACAATGAACAATTCTCATTAATGAAACCATAATTCACAAATTCATGTCATGTCATCTCCACTGGGCAAGCCCAGTGGTCTCTTCCTTTGATGACACCTTGATAATTCTATCCATTTCCAATACCATTCATAACAATAGCATGTGTTGGTAGGTTACTTAAGAATATCCAACTCTTCTCATGATATTTGCCCACACTGTGAACTCTTTTCAAAGAGTAGGTTGAATTATTTCCATGTTGAAATATGAAATACCGCACCAACATAAAACCTTTCTTTATCGTAATCACAGGTACCCTCTACTCTGTTGGTTAGTATAAGCCTTCTCGTATGACACAAGGGCACTTTCCCCAATCCCCTTGTTTTAGTTGTTCATCTGATACCCGATTTGGTCCTTGATATGCATTAAGTTGTATCCTGATAATTTTCTCCAGTAGTATCCCACATTTTCTGCTAAAGGGATCATATCTGGTTTCCGAATTCTGCTATATCTAAAGTGTCAACTGTTGCTATACCCCTGCATAACATGCTTCCATTAATTCCAATAGTCCTCTCTTCTTTCTATTTTGGACTGCCTTAAACTCACTCCTGCTTAGTTGTGTCCCAAGAAAATTAGCGAGTAGCTATCCCATTGTAAATAAGTACCATTCTGGTACTTTATTTCAGTTAGATTAAAAATTACCTGCACATGTTGGTACCCTGGTAGCACAGTGACAAATTCCCCTGTATTTCCTAACACTATTCCTGCCCCTTTGTGTTACATTGGGTCTCACTAGATTTATACTTTGCCGTACTTTCAGCTACTTGAGGTTGAAGGGTAGTTGATTTTGCATTATTCCTGTGATACCAAATTAAACCTGTAACACACAAGTGTAACCTCTGCTCTTATTTCCAGTTTCAAACTTCAATCATAAATCATTTTGTCCATAGCTTCTACATGGTTTTCTGACTGATCCAATCCAGGCTCCCAAATGTCTGTGGACTGAAGCCATCCATCTTTTCCCACCCAATTCCAATTCAGGATAGAGGAGGCTGGAGCAAGCAAATTTTTCCTTTTATTTTATTTCTTAACAAAATTCCCCTGATTCTCTGACTGAGAGAACAGGATAATGCTTCCCTGGTCAAATTTGTCACCATTTACTTGGAACAGCTTTTCCAACCCCAAATCTGACAAATCAGGATTGACATGTATATTGATTGTCAAGTCTCCAAAATGAATGTCATCATGGACATCAATTGTTACATGCCGATGGTGATAACTTTCCTGTTTCTCCCCCACCAATTTCAACAGTGTGATTATGCTTCACTTTTATCAGTAGAAATCAGTACCCTGCATATTGATGGACTTGCTTTGTCTGTAATTTCATTGGGGCCCCCCAAACCTTGGATTTAAAAATTAGGTGAAATAGTATATTCTAATCATCACTTCATTCTGGACAATTCTATGGGACTGACTTTTGAGTCAAAGTAGGCTTTATTCTGTTGCCGTTCTTTCATAGTTGATGGGCTGCCACATAATTGGCCTTTTTTCCCATCTCTACCAATTATTGTACCCACTTTTCAGACACCAACCCATCTATTTTGGGTTCTAACAAGTCTAGTTCTAACAAGTCTAATCCTAACAACACCTCCAACCATCTCATGTCCTTTCCAGTCATGAGTTTATAAGGAGTGTAACACATTGATAAAGCCACTGTATTCCTTATCATCATCAGGACATAAGGCAAAGCTACCTGCCCTGTTGTTCCATGTTGCTGCACCATTCTGGCCATCATATTTTTTAATGTGCAGTTCGTCCTTTCCAGAATTCCAGTAGACTGTGGTCTATAGGGCATGTAAAATCTCTGCCTAATTTCTAAAGTTGCCATATCATATTGCACTACCTAGGCTGTAAAATGTGTGCCTTGATCTGATTCTGTACTCTGAGTTGATCTTTGGTGAGGAAAAACACCAAAACAGATTTTTGCTGTGGCTTTGTCCGTGTTTGTACCTCTACTTGGTGAAATTATCTACAACTACAAGAATATATTTGTACCCTCCTGGTGTGCGTGGCAAAGGTTCAGTATAATCTGCATTAGTCCAAGGCCTTTTCACTGGTCTGGAATGTTGGAGGGCTCCTTTCTTTACACTTCTTTTTAATTCCGTATCTTCCTTTTGCTCCTCAGTTAAATCCATAACCTTAACTGTTTGCTCCTTCTGCCTTCCCATCTCCTTAATCTGTAGTTGTCATTCTTACCCATTCACTAATTCAGCATTCTTATTACCCTAGGGGATAATTTAGACTGAGCTTTCATCTTCATGACTCTGTATTCTTTCATTCGCTTCTTCAAAAATATACTGCAACTGAGCAGCAGGTCAGAGGGGCTTTCCGTTAGCTGAAACAAACATTCTTACTTCCCAAAGAGGCAAATGTTCTGTAAGCCTATTACAAACATTCTTACTAACAGAGTGTATGACTGGTCCGGGCAGAAAACATTCTTGGTGGCTAACCACATATGCTGCAGCTGTCACTTCTCCTGCTGTGCATTTATAGTGTAGGGTAACTTTAAAGCTATACTATACCTTTATTGTATGGCCATATTCATTCTCTGCATACAGTATGTACCACATACAGTTCTCCTCTCACCCATCTGTACTGATGAGGAGTCATCGACAAAAAAAATTAAAATAGGGCTTTTTCCTTTGTGTTTTCCCCTTGTGCCTTTGTTCTCGGGTATTGCTTTTTAATCTCCTTCCACCCCTCCCCCCAAATTATTTTGACAGAAATAGACCCTTGGAATAATTTGCTATTATATCCTGACCCCCTGCAGTTCTCCAGTACAATAAAGACTATCTGCAAGGAAGGTAAACATTGTAATACCCTTTACAGGGGTATCTCAGCCCTGCAGTGCCAAAACATTTTAATTCAAACATCCAGCAGTAGCTAGATAAATGTTGAAATGCTGTTTGAACCAGTCCAAAATTGAACTTCCATTTGCACTTTACATACAAAGCACTGGTTGCTTCAAAATTATTTTCCAAGGGATCTCAGACTCAAAATCAATATGTCAAAAGTCTTGAGCAGTATCTTTTATATTCTGTAAATGAAAGCAGTTTTGTTAGTAAAAGCAATTTTTAGGATTGGTCCCCAAATGTTCCAATCTTCCCAAATTGTTAAGTTCAAATTTCAAATTTTACCGTCCACCAATGAGCAATTTCCTTCAGAAATATCTAGAACAGAGATGCACAAATTTCATCCTCAACCCAGATTACACCTGGCCATTGTGGAATCTGAGTTCCTCTAAATTCAATTCCATGGAAAACAAGTAAAGAAACACAAACAAAAAACACAGACAGAACAAACAAAAATCCATGCTTGCACTGTTATTCCTTTAGGACCTTCCATAAGTGACTGGGAACTTTAAAATAGACAGTTAATTAGGACCCCAAAAAGCTTTCACACATTTTTCAAAAAAAAACTGAGAGGAACTCATGAGTTGAGAGTTAAAGGGCAAAAGTTTAGGGGTAACTTCTTTATTCAGAGAGTGGTAGCTGTGTGGAACGAGCTTCCAGCAGAAGTGGTTGAGGCAGTTTCGATGTTGTCGTTTAAAGTTGAATTGAATAGCTATATAGACAGGAAAGGAATGGAGGGTTATGGGCCGAGTGCAGGTCGGTGGGATTAGGTGAGACTAAGAGTTCAGCACCGACTAGAAGGGCCGAGATGGCCTGTTTCCATGCTGTAATTGTTATGTGGTTATATGGGGGAAAAAACTGCTGGGTGGGGACCCTTGACACATTAATATATTGATGCAGTCTCCTAAGGGCACAATCTCTTAAAAGTACTCTCTCTACTACCGTCTCTCGCGGATTCTCTCTCTGAAATGAATTCAGAATGGCCACACTTGAAACATGCAAACCATATACACTTTAAATCATTTCAGAAAATCTCTTGTTCCTCAGGGTGAAACTGTTACCAAAATATTCAGTTACAATCCGACAAAACTGAGGGAGTGTATTACTCGACACAGAAATCATGTCCAAGTAACAACATTCAACAAGTTCAAAGCATGAAATCTTCACATTAACCAAAATTCCGACATATTCTGACTCCTCTGTAGCTCCAATCTCTGATTTTTGTTAGGATTTAAATTACATGAACTGTGCTGTACAGTTCCAGGCATTACGACCAAAGATTTGAGCACTGCACTGCTCACGACAGAAGTTTCCCATATTGGGTGAAGGTGCATTCCAGCACTGTGTTTCTTCTCTTCTACAATCTCTCCGCCGGCTCTTGACCTGACCCGCATTTCCCCACACGATATTCTGTGTATTTTCTTGAAGGGAAAACACGTTAGCTGCCTCTGGACTATTCCTGAAGTTAAAATGTAGCTCCCGCACTTCCTTCTCCCATGCTCCAATTATTTTCCTAAGTACCCATGCCTCAGTATGTGTAGAGTGACTGGGATCAAACAGTTCCAACATTTATTTAGATTTGTTCGTGCTGTTGGGCACTAATGTTCTTAACCATCTATGTGCGGGTTCTGGCTCTAAATGATCGCGATCTAATGTTGATCCATATACCCCTTGGAACACGATCCATAGATGCAAATGCAGCGAGGTGTTCTTTCCTCTGGTAACACTTACGTAACTAGTCTATTGGGTCGCCGCTGTTATTACCCATAATAGGCAGTATCACATTCTTTACCGCTTCATTTATTTCGCCAGCTGTCGCGATATTACTGGCAAAGTGATGTGCATGTTCGGATGCAGGCACATTATAATCAATTCTTTGTTCAGTATAATCTAGTCCAAGTATTGCTTTCTGGTAATTAATTGCTTGGAATGTTTCCCGAGAATTATTCCCCGGGCACATATGTCCCGATATCCCTAGCAATCCTTCAGCTGCTATACTCTAACTGCTACAGTGTATGTTATAATCCGGTTTTGATTTCCTGCCTCGGCACCTCCCTCTCTGATAGTAGCGGGGTGGGGGCGGGGGGGGTAGGGTGGTTGGGGGGCGGGGGCTCTCGATTAGAAGGTCCTCATATGTGGTCACTTTATTTGGTTAATCTTGTCATATCTCCGTATTCACTCTCCACACCTCTTTTAGATCCAAAAACACATATTATTCCTCCCTCTGCAGCAAGTTGGTCCTACAGCTATTGTGTCTATTTTCAATACTTTGTATGATCGCTGGTATTGTGTTTCTTTTCGTGTACTGATTTCTCTATGACATTCAGAGCTGCTTTTAAATCACTGCACGGTTTCTTTAATTCCCCCAATTCGTTCTTAGCGAAATTAACTTCTTCCTTCTGGTTACCTTCTTTAACCAATTTCTCAGATTTCAACTGGAATCTGTTCATATACACCAAATCCATAGTTCCCCGTTCCTGCAAATCCATAACTTTTCCCTTAAGTTTTTCTACCAGCTTTTGGAGCCTTTTGGTCTTCGAATCTATCCCGCTGTACCTTAGTATCTTGCTGATATTCCGGCATTTCCTGTTGAAATCTGTCTCGCTCAGTTTCAGATTTTTGCCGACGTTGCAGGATTTCAGTAGTAATCTATCTCGCTTGGCTTCTGCTTTTGGCCGACATTGCAGGATTTCCTGTTGTAATCAACTTCGCACATCTTCTGCTTTTTACCGACATTCCAGGATTTCCTGTTGTAACCTATCTCGTTTGACGTCAGCTTTTTGCTGATATTCTTTAAAATCCTTAATGAGGCAGGCAACAGCTGCTTAAATTCTTTGTCTGACCGTTTCGCTTTGGCATTTTTAAAAAGAGCTTCGCCGCCGTCACCGTTGGTGTATCCAGCATTCTCCCCATATTCCGGCCATTTCCCCAGTTACGTACGTACATCTGGAGGAATCGCCTCCAATCGGAACAATTCAAGTCCGACTTGCAGAATTGCCGGCACTCTTCACCCTGGGCCAGTACTAACTCGCTACCCAGTCCTAGATCTCTCTGTCTCTCACCCGCGTGAATCGACTCGGGTCTCCTGCTGACAAAACGGAAGGCTTACCCAGGGATGCCGTTTCTATTACAAAAATCAATCCTTGCGATAATGATCAGGGAGGCGCACAGAGAATCTGTAATTACCAACTAGTATCTTCATTGTCTCAACGAAAGAACACGTGAACCTGCTAAGCTCCCCTGACCTTCCATGAGCAGTCAAAGAATAGGAAATATATAACAGTCTGTGAGCCAGGACCCCAAATTTGGGCCACAGGTACCATCTGGGGGAAGTAATTCTTATAGTGATTTTTGGCTATAAATCCTAGTGCTAGAAAATATGTGATAGTATTGCAGCAGTGGTAGCTTTCTGTGAGGGGGACTGGGAGTTGTACCTCCATGCTATAAGAACCATGATCCCATGGTGCTTCGCCTATGATAAGATGAATTATGCCAGGTACCTGTCCCCTTACTTTGCTCAGATGATGAACCTCCCAGAGAAGAATCCTTCTGTGTATGAGGCCTTCAAGACAGGCCTATTCTCAGTGCAGCTGTCAAGTAACAACCCTTTGGGCAGATCCCTGTGGACCAGGCTATTGAAGCCACAGTGAACACACAGACTCTTGGAGGCGCATCACGGCTCAGCCTGAATGCTGGGGCTATCAAGCGTTACTACATAACAACTGAGCACTGCAGTGCTTTCCTGAGACAGTTAAGGGGGATGGTGCAAGGCAACAAATCAGAGCTTTGTAATGCGGAGCTACAGCGGTCAAGAATCCAGAAAGATGAGGAAGCAGTTTCAGCAGTGGTTAGCCTCGTTCATGAATGGGTCAACCCATTTGCAGAGAAGCAGGACCTCATCAGCTTTTCTACGGCAAAGGCAGCCCCCAACCTGATGAAGGCATATGAGATTGGTGAGGAATGCTATGCAACTTTCAAGGATGAGAGACTAGAGGAAGACCCAGCAGCAAAGAAATTCCATAACCCAATAAAAACCAACAAGCTGAAAACATTCAGTGATATGTGTAAGAAGAGAGAAGTGAAATCAAATGGGAAGGCGATCATCTTAAAAGCAGACAGGTCTTTGTCTGGACGCTTCATAGTGATGGCACAAGGGTGCAGTCTACGTAGGGAGGATATCCTTTCTTATCCCCTTGGACCATTGCCCAAGGCCCTGTCCACACCAGAAGGATGTTGAGAAAGACAAATAAAGCTACTTTAGCCACAACCTTGCAGAAAAATGTAGCAGTAGAAGAGCAACTCCCAGGAAGCTCTGCTACAGTGGTTTTTGGGGTAAACTTGGTCCAAAGAGTGAAAGGTGATCAAGTTACTTTCAGAGATGTTGCCACAACAATTCTGGGTATGGCTCTGAGGGAAGGCAATCAAAGGAGCAGAATAGATATTGTGTTCAACACATACAAAGAGAACTCTTACAAGAATAGTGAAAGATCTCTACGGGGTGAAGAGACTGGTCATAAGTTGCAAGGTATCACAGGCACACAGATGGTGAGGCAGTGGAGGAGCTTCCTAACCAAAGTCAGTAACAAAAATAGTCTTGTTAGCTTCATAGTCCATGAATGGAGGAAGGCAGAGCACAGAGCAAAGCTACAGGAGAAGATTCTGTATGCAACTGTGAATGACAAATGATACATAATCACATCTCAAGACGGTGACGAGGTGTCAGCTCTTCAGTGTCAACAAGAAGAAGCAGATGGCCGCCTACTTCTCCATACTACTCATGCCACAAGAGAAGGATACCAATCTGTAGTGATCTGCTCAGAAGACACAGATGTCTTTATCATGTCTTTAGCATTTTGTGACAAGATTGAGGCCCCATTGTTCCAGAAGTGTGGCACTAGAACCCGTACAAGGCGTGTAGACACCAGGAAGGTTGCTGCCACTGTTGGCATAGAGGTTTGTAGGGCTCTCATCGGATTGCACACATATACAGGATGTGACACTGTAAGCGCTTTTGCAGGCAGAGGGAAGACAAGTGCCCTAAAACTTCTGACCAGCAACAGGGAAACTCGGGACACACTCTTAGAGTTGGGTCAGGAATAAGACCTCTCCCCAGAACTGATGGACAAACTGGAGGCATTTACATATCTGCTGTATGCCCCAAAAGCATCGACCACCAAGGTCAATGAGCTCAGGTATCACTTTTTCTGTGCCAAAAAAGGTGAAATTGAAAGTCGTCAACTCCCACCACACAAGAACTGCTTAATAAAACATGCACAGCAAGCCAACCACCAGGCTGGTATGTGGAGAAGATGTTTGGAGAAGGATCCACAAGTGCAAGCCCTGTTGGCAGAGGATGGAAGATGGAGAGAGAAGAGGAAGCTGAACAGTTGGTGGTGCACTGGATGGAAGGCCAGCCAGCACCCGATGCCGTCCTGGATCTACTGGCCTGTAACTGTCCAAAAAAATGTTCACTCCCAAGATGTATGTGTGTTGCAAATGGCCTCAGGTGTACTGACATGTGTAGACTGGCAGACTGAGAACCAGGCATCCACCTCAGAGAGTATGGAAAGTTCAGATGAAGATGTGGAAGACTTGGAAAATTATTATGATCATTAATAAGTTATGAAAGTATGGAAAACAAAGTATGGAAAGCAGTCTTTGATTAAATATATTCATCTTACAACAAATGGGGCCTAGGTTACGGCTGTCTGGAACCCCACATTTGAATTATATATGCTATGACAAAAGCTTAAGGTTGTTTTGATTTGATACAACAATATGGAAAATATGACATTGATAAAACTCCAGAAATCTCTTCAATTGAGGTTTTTTTTTACCTTTGGGGTGGGGGGGGGTGGTAACGTTTTCTGCTGTACTGATGTTAATATGGAATATATACAAAAAGTGATTACATATTTGAATTTCTGAATAAATTCTCTACAAATCCATGTGATTATATGTCTCCTAGGGTTTTTATTGCCTTTTTCAAAATAAACAACAGACAGATATTTTTTCTAAAAATGAGATGATTCACTCTACACTGAAATTGGGCACTGTACTGTGAGTGCCACCAATGACATAGTTTTCAATGTAGAATTTTATAACAACATTTGATGAAAAGTGCTTGAACTCAGCTATCATTGTGACAAATTTCAATGCTGCGGGATCACTGATGACAAAATGCCACTAGGTTGAATATATATGCTGTACTTTATATTGGCCACTTTTCAGAAATGCTTATGTTAGGATAGTGTTATAAAATGCATGATAGCACACATAAAACTACCACTGGTGCAATGCTATCACATATTTTCTAACTCTAGAGATGTATACCTTACCAAAAATCACAATGAGCATTATTCCCCTCAGATGGTACCGACCAACCCTACCGGCTCACGGATTATTACCAGTTTCTGCAGTTGGCCTTGTGTTCCTTGTGTAACCGTGCCACCTCCCATCCACAATGGTGAATCTCTGGCAGAGTCATCCCTGTCTTGTACATGAACACCTCCGCTTTTATACTCATTTCTCACCAATTCAAATATTTCATTCGTGTCACTGACTATTGGTCATGTATCTGACATTTAACAGCTTTTTAATGGCTCTGCTCCTAGCCAGCATCCATTTATTGTGCTGTCATTTGTGGCTCTTTGTTCTCTTCAGTAACCAGCTTGAATCATGCAGGACAAGCACAGACCCCAACACTCTCAAACCTGCATGTAATGTCCAACCAAAGAACACCTCATAAATAACATTATTTGGAAGTTATCCCTAGTCCAGCAGATTACCCAAGGTATTATTGTGTCTACTTTAAAACACAGATCAAGCCAAGCAATTTCATCTCACAAAATGGAAGACACAGAGTCTCTTCATAAAATGGCAGCCTCCATTTCCTTCTCCATGGCAAAAACAAAGGCAATTGGCCTATCTGCTTCCACTGTTCTTGATTCATCTGAATTCACTGATCTGTAGATTGTAGTTCTTTCTGGCCAACAAGTTTGTTCTGCTATTTGATCAGGGCAGGTTTATTTTCCCTCTCAACCCCATTCTCCTGCCTTCTCCCCATTACCTTTGGGTTCTTGATCATTAAGTGTGTCAACCTTGGCTTCAAATATACCCAATGACTTGTCTCTACAGTCTTCTGTGGCAATGAATTCCAGAGAATTACCACCCTTCTGCTAAAGAAGTTCCTCATTTCTGTTCTAAAGGAATGTCCTTCTATTCTGAGGTTGTGCCCTTTGGTGCTAATCTTTCCCACCGTTGGGAACTTTCTCTGTGTGTCCACTCTATCTAGGCCTTTTGATATTCAGTTGGTTTCAATGCAATTCCTCTTTATTCTACTAAACCTCAATGATGATGGAAATTTGTGAGAGAAAATAATCTCAGGAGAGTGGAAACACATCCCTGGAAACCAGCATGACCCACATGATCTTCTTTTGCATCTCTATAACTGTATTACTATTGCTGTTTTAAGCCTAACTCTTCTCTTTTTAGGACCTCTTATTTCGCCCAGAACGCCGGTTGCGGGAAGATAGCAACGACATCCCAGCATCAGGTTGCGAAGTCAGGCTCTTGCTTTTTGATGACAGTCTTGTGGTTATTCAGGTAAAGATCTCTGCATTCAGTAAATGAATCTTTGACTCGCATGCACAAGGAGCATTGAATACCTAAGTGTATTGTAGGCTGCAAGTTAACACAAAGTTTCAAATATTTATTAGAAATTGGATGCATGAGGAAGGCCAGGAACAACATTGTTCCTGGAGTCTGGAATGAGTGAAGGAGGTTTGAAAATAACAGACAACTTCAAAATTTGTGGCATTCATGGGCCAGGACATAGTAATAAGTACAAGATAATGGAAATTGTCTACAGACTTTGGGTGAGCAGAAGTTTAATGAGTTTAGAAGATAGTTTCATACTGAAGAGCATTGTGACTGCAGATCCTGGAGGTTTCAAAATCATGCTTTAGTCATTCAGCAACACAAGAACAGAGACAGGAAAATATGGACAGTATCATAGAGTTAAAAGTGTATAACAGTCCTTGAAAAGGAGTGTGGTTGAAAGCTCAGCTCAGAAGAAGCTTCTTAAGCTTCTTAAGCTTCATTAAATATTCTTAAGCTTCATTAAGAATATTTAGTTCAGTCTGTGATACAGTCAGGGACTAAGTTCATCATGTAGGGAATGGAGTGTATGGATGAAAGTTGATATCATGTAATGAAAACCCAGAAACAATTTTGCAAACTAGCTAATATTTAAGCTTTCACCAATCAATTTTCCATTACAATACTGTTGTGTGGTGCACATAAGATTGAGACCCATGATAGCAATTCTAAGCCCTTGAGTTTACCAAGCACCTTTTGTTTAATAGCATGCCTCTTACTGCTTCAGCAGCAGCATCAAGCAATTTGACACTGTGGCACATC
Organism: Mobula hypostoma; assembly: GCF_963921235.1. Taxonomy (NCBI): domain Eukaryota; kingdom Metazoa; phylum Chordata; class Chondrichthyes; order Myliobatiformes; family Myliobatidae; genus Mobula; species Mobula hypostoma. Next base: position 145,328,420 of record NC_086097.1, on the reverse strand, counting down.
AGAAAATATTCACTTCAACAAAAGCTTTGTGGGAAGAAAACATTTAGAAGGCAGTTTTCAAAGAGAAGAATTTTGGTGGTAAATACCAATGATTGGAGTCCTTCCTTCTGTTTAAAAATGGAGATCCCAAATGATCAGAATTGGAAGAGCAGACGTATCTTGTCATGTTGTTATTCTGGAGGAGATTAATGAAAGGAAGGGAAGGTGTAATGCAAGGATTTGAAATGGACGAGCATTTCATTGTTCAAATAACTGGCTGAGTCAAGAACTAAAGGGTCATAAGGATTGGAAAAGTGCAAGCTAAAACATCAGAAGCTGATTTTTTGATCACCTTCAATAGTGATGACCCACTGTTTGCCTTTGGTAGGGTGAACTGCAGGCCCTTCTATTTAATAACTGCTATTGTGATTGTGGCTGTCCACACCCACCTCTGTCTGCCCCAGGGGAAGTGCTGAGAGGGCACTGTGCTGCCATTAGCGACATTTCTTTATTGGTGCTAGCAACTTCAACCAAGATGACTTAAAAATAGTTCTGCCTGATGATGATTTTGCTGCCAGAGGTAAAAATACATTAGACCAGGTTTATACCAACATCCCTGCTGCATATAAGAGTGCTCCTTGACCTCACCTTGGTTTCTCTGACCACTTTCTGTTATGTTAATTCCTGCACTGATTAAATGAGTTAAAACAGTTCAAAGGGAGATAAAGACTGGGACAGAAGGAGTATCCTCCGCATTATGGGACAGTTTTGAAAACACGGACTGGGGCAAGTGCTAGGAGGTCATCGATGAATATGTGAGGTCTGTGACTAGCTATGAGAGGTGCACTGAGGACGTCACCATTATTAAACATATCTGGGTGAGGGTAAATCAGAAGCCATGGCTGATAGCAGAGGTCTGGACGTGGCTGAGAGATCGGGTTGCTGCCTTCAGATCGGGGAATAAGACAGCTCTCAGGTCATCAATGTACTGCCATTTCTGTGACGCCAGAGACATGAGGCGCACATGGCAGGGCTTTCAGTCCATCATGGACTACGAGTCCACACTGCACATCAACCATAGTGATGCTTCTCTTTCTAATAGGGTGATTGTATTTTGCACTCAGCTTGATACATGGAGCAATGTGCCAGTGAGAAAGACCCTGCTCCCCCCTCCCCTCAAGGAACATGCACTCTGTCTGGTTACAGTGGATATGAGGAAGACCCCAGCCAGGGTCAGCACATGTAAATTTGTGGGGCCTGATAATGTACCTGGTCACGTGCTGAGGGACCGTGCAGCCCAGTTAACTGAAGTTCTTACAGACATCTTCAACATCTCTCTGGAACAGTCCACTGTACCTTTAGGCTTCAAAGCGATGATGAGGCGGCATAGAGAGAGAAAGCAGAGCAGCTGGTAGAATGGTGCAGGCACAACAACATGAGTCTCAACGTGGATAAAATGATTGTGGACTTTAGGTGCAAACTGACAACTCCTCACTGCACGTACATGGCTCCTCCATGCAGAGAGTCCAAATTTCTGGGAGTGCACTTAGCAGACAATCTCAGGTGTTAAGTCCCTCAACACCACCTCTTTGGTTAAGAAAACACAGCACTTCCTGAGGAGACTGAGGTTGCTCCTACAACCCACGCTCCCATTCTAATCAACTTTTACAAGAGCACCCTTGAGAGTGCCCTGACAAGCTGCGTCACCTTCTGGTATGGGAGTTGCAAGGCATCTGACCACAAGTCCCTACAAAGGATTGTGAAGACCACTGAGATGGTCACTGGGGTCTCTCTTCCACCTATCAGAGATATTTATTAGGAGCGCTGCATGTGCAGCACCCTCAGTATTGTCAATGATCCCCTCTATTCATCCAACAATCTCTTTGACTCCCTACCGTCAGGCAGGGGGTATTGTAGCATTAGGGCGACAGCTGCTGGGATGGGAAACAACTTCGTCCCCCAGGTTGTAAGACTACTGAACTCTCTGCCACCACCCAGGTCTCATTGCATATGAAAACACCAGGAGTTATTCAGTTTACTTTTTAACTTGTGTAGTAAGTGCATCTTTTATTTGTTGATTTACTCATGGTTATATTACTTCGTATGCGTATGTTTGTTAGTTATATGTACTGAGTTGTGTATCTTGGTCCGGAGGAGTATTGTTTCGTTTGGTGATGTACATGTGCATAGTTGAATGACAATAAGCAGGACTTGAACTTGATGACCTTACACTTATGGGTGTTGGGAAATGGGAGTACAGCTGGGCATGGGTTCTCTCAAGAGCAGACAGGAGCTTCAGCAGTAGATCAACTGAGGCAAGATTGGCCCAGGAGAGCTGCCCAGTTGATGACTCTCTCTTGGTACATGGGCACTGACTTTGACGTGCTCTGGTAGTTTCTCAGCTACCTGTGGTTTATAGATTTGTTTTCCGATGACTCTCTTCTCTCTTGCTAGGGCTCAGAAGCCAGCAGCTACAAGCTCAACACAGTCTGGATGGAAAGACTGGCTGACACTACCTCTGAAAGGTGAGCAGGCAGGGATAAGCAGATTGTAAATGGAATCAGCTCAAAGCATGCACAGGGAAGGAATGTGAGGTCAGCAGGGGCAATTTACAGGCGGCATCCGTGCTGGTGTGCTGCAGCATTATTGACATGTACAGTATTCCTTCCCATATATTTATGGGCCTTGCATATGCAGGCTTTATGGATAATTGTGTGGACAATTGGTCATGGCAGACTCAATTACATGCACTGTCCTTGAGCCTGAATCAGAGTTTTGCATCTTCTGCCCGATGGGAGAGGGAAGAGGAGGGATTGTGTTGGGTGGGTGACTATGCTGGCTGCTGTACTGAGGCAGTGAGAAGTATAGACAGAGTCCATTGAGGGGAGACTGGTTCCTGTGATGTGCTGATCTGAGTCTACAGCTCTGCAATTTCTTGCAGTCGCGTGCAGAGCAGTTGCCATACCAAGCTGCAATGTAGCCAGACAGAATGCTTTCTACGGTCCATTGATAAACATTGGTAAGAGTTGAGGGGGACAGGCTAAATTTCTTTAGTTTCCTGAGGAAGGCATTGGTGAGCTTCCTTGCCTGTGACATCAACAGGGTTGCACCAGGGCAGACTATTGGTGAAGTTCACACTAGGAGCTTGAAGTTGTCAACACTGAAACTTAACACTGTTGATCTAGGCAGGAGCATGTGCACCACTTCCCTCTCTGAGGTCAATGACCAGCTTCTTAATTCGTTGACATCAAGGGAAAGGGTGTTGACATGACACCACGTCACTAAGCTCTCTGTCTCCTTCTTGTACTCCTATTAATTGCTGAGGTGAGGCCCACGGTAGTGGTATCATCTGCAAACTTGTAGCTGGAGTTTGAGCAGAATCTGGCCATGAGTGTACAGTGAGTAGGGTAGGGTACTAAGGATGCAACCTTGTGGAGCATGAGCGTTTAGAATAATTGTGGTGTAGGTGCTGCTGCCTATCTTTACTGATTGACTTTCTGGCTGACAGAGCAGAGGGAAGCAGGCTCCAGAAACTGATGATAAGTTTGCTTGGAATAACAGTACTTTCTTCAGTTATCCCTTGAACAGAGTTTATGTTGCACCACTCCACCTCACACCCTACACCTCCCACTGTCTTCCCTGAACATATTCGAGAGGGGATACTGTTGTGTGTAGAGAGGGGGCAAACACAGCGCAAGGTCATTTAAAAAAACAGAAAACTGCAGAGGAATTGTATGCCGATCACAATGGCTGTCTGGTGACAGCTACTTTGCTGATTGAGAGTAAGTATCTCTAGAAATAAAATGTATTTCTATTTTTTCCAGGAATCTTTTGAAGATCATTGTTCCAGAGGAAGAATTTGTATTCAACATGCAGGATTCCAAGAGTATGGTAAGAATAGACTTATATCCTGAATCATATCAGGAAGTTATGAGAGTTGTTGGATCTGATGATTTTGTGATCCAAAGGTTCTTCAGAAATCAAGAATGAGGCACAAAACTTTGATGATCACAGCTGTTTATTAAGTGTTACAAGAGCAAAGAAAGACAAAGCAACAAGAAGTCGTGGTCATCCTATACTAAAAACTAAATCAGACTGAAGAGATGTCAACTTATTTTAGTGATAAGAAATAGCCTATGTAATAGGCAGGTTCAGTGGTGTGACATAGATTGCAGAGAAACATAGAAAAATACAGAATCAACTACACCTTACTTACTGGAAATTCACTGAACGATCACACACTTACAGGTGATCATATGAAGATTACTAGCAAGCGTACAAAAGTTCAGCTACAAGGAAAATGAAAGAAAAATAACAATTCCACACCCTAATCCACAGAGCTTTTCAGTTCAGGCAATGAATCCGAAACAGGCCTAAAGGTTCGTGCTCTGTTCAGGAATTTGACTCTGTGATAAACACTAACACATTTATTCAGATGTTCCTCAGGGGTACTTTATGTCAAATGTCAACCTAATCTCTTTGCTAGTTTAGTGGGTGCTCTAAAAATACCTGGCTACTGCTTCTTTCCAAATCAAGAACAGATAACTACTTACTTATCTCCTGTTGCTTTAATAGGATCCCTATAAACATTGACCACAGCTCAAGTTATCCTTCAGCTGTGAAAAACATGAAGATACTTTGTAGATGAATGACAGTCAGATTTTCTCTTTGCTTGGTATTCCTAACGACATTCAAAATTGATTTTTTTGGAACATTTGAATCTAGCAGAATTAATTTAAAGATGTGCAAGAATGTATATGGAGCCAGGAAAATGATGGGTTGGTATAAAAGCACATCTAGTATTCAGGAAGAAAGATTAGCTTTAGCTTTATTTGTCACATATACAAACGTTTGTACATCGAAATATTGAAGTGTAACGCTCAGGTCTATCGACTTGTGTTTACCTAGGAGAAACCCCGTCCGCCCGCCAAACCGTGTCTCACGGTTGCAAAGTTGCTGTGCAATGCCACCTGGTACAAACTCACACATCAAGTATCAGACAATGTACGATTTACAGATTACATGATATAAATCTTACTGGAACTATGTAATTAGTATTAGATACAATATAAAAGGGAAAGTAAAAGGCGCCAGAATTATCAGAGTTCAACCACTTCGTGCACAACAGTTGGAGCTCAATTAACGGGGTCTTCTTTCCACCATTCGATCTTCTCCGACCCCCTCGACTCGCTGCTCGGGACTAACCACGGTGGTCAACCAGAGCACTTCCAGCACGTCCTTCCTCTTCGGGTCTCCTCCCAAAAGCCCGCCAAACCACACGGTTCCCAGCCATATGAGACAGAATATCACCGACAAAAAGAATAACATGGACACTCATTGGTTCGTCCCTTCTCTTATCAATAATATAACCCAAACAAACAGAGAGAGAGAACTCCTTACATCGCAGTTATTATTACAGAAAAGCCATTTTTATTATAACATAACAAAGAAGGTATATTATTAGCCTTAGCAGTAACAGAAAAGAAGAAACTCCTTACACTAGCGTACAGCAAAATGCGTCTTTTGTTTCAAATCAGATCAGCGAGGATTATGCTGGGGAGCTCATGAGTGTTGCAGTATTTCCAGCACCAACGTTGTATGCCCACAACTCATTCACTCTATCCATACGATTTTGGAATGTGGGAGGAAACTGGAGCACCTGGAGGAAACCCATGGGCAGAACTTAGAAACTCCTTCCAGACAGCAGGGAGAATTGAACCCTGATTGGTGGTTGCTGGTGCTGTAAAGCGATACACTAAGCTCTATGCTACTGTTAGTTTGGTCTACGTGTGTTTCTAGAGCAAGCAGTGCAGATCATTTTCAAGTGTTCTTAGTTCTGGTACAATTAAGGATGGACAATAATCGCCGGCTTTGCAAACTTCATCTATGAACATATTTTAAACCATGGAACTCTTTCTAGAGTATGATCAGAAAGGAGGGATCCACACTTTGATTTCAATCTACCTGTCCAACATGGGGAAGCGGGTATCAAAAATAGACCTGCTCAACCAAATGTAACCATGGGGTGAAGAATAAAAAGAATTTGAAAGGAAAATACTTCCAAGAGGACCACACCCTCTTTGCGTGTATCAATGACCTGGAGAGCTATGCTGGCTGGAATCAGGGCATTGTGCTTTGGCTCTTGGTAGGGTCACCCATGCCAAAAAGGTCAAAGGGTAAATGCCAGACAATGCCTGGGCAAGACTAACAACGCTGACTGGTTAGGTAAAACTTGTGGAAACAGCAATAAAGAATCCTTCTCCATTTGCGTGCAACGGTATTCCTGAGTCTTCACCTAGACAGAAGTTCACTGGACCTCTGAAGGGCAGAGGAATTGTGGGAGACAAAAAAAACAACTTGGCGCTGTCCCATAAAGGCAGAAATGAAGACCCTGAACCAGATCTGGGGCACAACGGAGAAGAAGGCCAAGTACATACAGAGATGGAGGAACTTAACTGCTGACCTAAACACCAGTGGTGTAATGAGCAATAAAAAAAAGTGAAAGTAAAAATTTATTTTAGTTCACCCTGCGAAACCAGAGTAACCTCTGGTACTCGCTGCCACTTGTGAACTTTTTTCAGGCAACGACATACTGTCAACCGGAGTTGATGAACTAGAGCAGAGATATCCATTTGGAGCAATTAATAACTAGCAAGATGTTCATTAGAAAGAGCCTGAGGAAAGATCAGATATTTCTAGATTGATCAGGATCAGCCCTCATCTGCTCAATTTAGTGAAGTGATCTATTTTCATCTTGAATCCTATGCAGCCTCTGAATTGAAAGTGCTGCTCGATATTCACTATAAATATCCTTCAGACTGCTCAAATATCCCTCAGTTCATTTATGCGTGTCGATAATGCATTTGTTTAATTGAAACTGGTGCAAAAATGATGGCAGAGGCTTTCTGTCCACGCACATGTCTAATATAGGCCTGGGTAATCTTCGATTCACTAGCAGAACCCTTGCTTCTCTTGTATTAGGATTCCAGAGTGAAGCCCCATTCTAGGAACAGAGTTGATAAAATCCGAGTTAGTTTCTTGATAAAGGGCTGAAAACAAGCTGCATTGTCAAAGCCTGCTGTCTCCAAGATCAGACCTGAAAATGAGTTTTTGTCTCCCCACTGAGGTAATATCAAAGATTCAACTGCTCTGTCCAAAGAGTAAGGCAATTAAAGTATTAGTGCAACAAAACAGGAAAAAAATCAGCAGCTTTTGTACTTGTATTTAAAACATTACTGATTTTACAGCAGTAATATGTAGCGTTTGTGAAATGATGAAAGAAGCAATATGAACACAAATATTTATGCTCTCTTATTTTGCTCTTTTGATGCACAGATGCTGTGGGTCTGGAAGCTGAGCCAAGCCATTCGACAGTTCTTGGACGGCAAACTAGATTTCCCCTTGTGGGGTGAGAGCAGAACTGAGAACTCGTGCAATGTTCCTGCTTGTCGTTTTGCTGCCTACACTTTTGTCAACAATCCTCGATTTAAGGAAGGCATCTATGAGGGAGATTGGTACAATGGAAAACCCCAGGGCAGGTATACGTTGTTTGGAGTTTAACATTTTTATAGGAAGTCTACCAGTAAAATACTGATTGGGAAAAATACTCAGAAGTGGGATGTTTGCCATGAAAATATATGTTCTGAGTAAAATTAAATTAAGCTACCTATTGTATCTTTACTGATCTGTGCTATGTAGAATGAAACCTTCTTTGTACATGGTTATTTAAACTGTGTTTGTATTGAGCAAAAATATGCAGGTATCCATTAAATACAATTCACTCTAAGGAGTAGGGAGAGAGAGAGAGGAGTATTGATTAGACAATACAACACTGAAAGAGTTGAACAATGATAAATTGCAGGGGTTACTGAGAGTCTGGCTAAAAGGTGAGAGGAGGGAGTTTAAATGGAATGTCCAGGGCAAGTTTTTTACACAAAGATTTGTAGGTGGCTGGCATACGCTGAAGCAAGCAGATACCTGTGCTGTTCCTGAGCTTTTAGATAGGCACATGAATACGCAGATAATGGAAGGGTGTGGGTCATGTGCAGGCAGAAGGGATAGGATTAGTTTAATACGTCAGCATTGTGGGCTCAAAGACCCGTCGTTGTGTTATCCTGTTCTATGGGTCAAAGTCTAAGTTGAGTTTACCATTATATGCACAAGTACGTGTATTATTTGGTGCAATGAAAAACTTATTGCAGCAGTATCACAGACACACAGCATCATATAAGCATCATTCACAACAGAAGATAAATTATACAGGATTTTTCCGAAAACAAAAACAGAATTGTAATACAAGAGAAGTCCACCTCAGTGCAAAGTGTTGCTAAACTGTAGTGATTAGGGTTTTGCCTGTCGGTTCAGTAATCAAATGGTTGAAGGGAAGAAGCCGTTCTTGAACCTGGTGGTGTGGGACTTGAGACTTCTGTACCTCTTGCCCATTGAGAGCTGCAAAAGGCTGGTGTGGCTCAGATCATGGTGACCTTTGATGTTAGGTGTGAGGCAGTGCCTCCTGTAGATACCACCAATGGTGGTAACAGAAGGTGATAGTTCTTTCTAAGATTGTACTCAGATAGTGAAAGTAAACAATGGTTTCAATGCTGGAGTAAAGACTTCATTCTATTTTTGGATCCTTCATAGAGGGGTTGTCAATTCCAGAGGTGCAGGCTGTGGATTCTCAATTTTCTGATCGATGCAAACTTGAATAAGGCAGATGTGGATTAAGCACCTTCATTCCATCTTTGCTATAACCTTGCATTTTCCAGAACAAGTTCAGCATGTCAGTGCAATGGTTATTAACTAATATTTTCATTGCTTCAGTGGAATCATGAAATGGCCATGTGGGCGAAACTATGCTGGACAATATGAAGGTGGTCTGGAACAAGGGTAAGTAATGCCTGATCTCCACTGACTTATTATCAAATGGCTTTTCCCTTGACTTGCTTTTATTGTAATAAGAATCATTGGTATTGTTCAGCTTGACTATTCTCCTTTCTTCTGTATGTCTTCAGTCTTTCAACCTCACCTAAAATGATCCAAATCTTTGCCGTTTCTGTTTTCTGCTCACTGAGCATTCTCCTTTGACAATAATTATCAAGGTTCCACAAACTCTAATCATGTAGCATCCAAACGTATATCTCGCTAGAAATATTCAGCAATTTGTCTTAATTGTGCAATAAAGCCCAGTGCAGTTGATATTCTGTTTAGTTTTGGGTGAAGGTGAGTCACTCATACTGTTTGACTAGCTGGACTAGTTCCTTAATTGCCCTACCTTTGTGTTTGGGTGGGCCCAGCAGGACTTTCATTAACTAGCATGATTTAGCACCCACGGATGCAAACAGAATGGATTTCTTTCCTTCTGCTATGTAAATTGTGATTAAAAACCATTCCATCTTTCTGTATATTTACTTCTTCAATCTATTAAGAGTCTAAATAACCATTTGTGATTTTCTACATCTGACCCAACACAAATGGTGAAAACACAAATCACAACATCAGTGAAATTAACTTGAACCTCCGCTCCAGAAAAATAACTCCAAAACATTAAAAAGTGATCAGAATCAGGTTTGTTATCACTGGCATATGTCGTGAAATTTGTTGTTTTGCTGCAGCAGTACATTGCAATCATAATAATAAAAAACTAAATTACAATAAGAAATGTATATAAATAATTAAATTAAATGTACAGAGCAAAAAGAGAGCAAAAACAAGCAAGATAGTGTACATGGGTTCATTACCTATTCAGAAATCTGATGGAGGGGAAGAAGCTGTTCCTGAAACCATGGTTCTGGGTGTCAACATCTCTGAAGATCTATCCTGGGCCCAACATATTGATGCAATTACAAAGAAGGCAAAGCAGCGGCTATATTTCATTCAGAGCTTGAAGAGACTTAGTATATCACTGAAGAAAAATGAATTTCTACAGATGTTTCATGGAAAGCATTTTAACTGTTTGCATCTCCATCTGGTATGGAGTGTTTACTGCACAAGATCAGAAAAAGCTGCAGTAAGTTGTAAAAAGCCTAAAGACACATACTCACATTAGCACTTATTCTTGTCTAGTCTTGTTCCTCTTAGTTGCCACTTAAAAACAACATTTGTGATTCAACAGTTTAACAGGAGGAGTTCGATATGTATGGAAACATGTTTATTTTGCATGCATTCCTCTCTGCAAGGCACTGAAAACACCCGGCTTATAAGTGATTTTATTTCTGACAGTGTCTTTAGGTTATTACAATCCTGGTAATGCTATTCTTTTTCTACCACACACACAAAAATTGCTGGTGAACACAGCAGGCCAGGCAGCATCTATAGGAAGAGGTACAGTCAACGTTTCGGGCTGAGACCCTTCGTCAGGACTAACTGAAAGAAGAGATAGTAAGAGATTTGAAAGTGAGAGGGGCGCTTCCCACTCTTACTATCCCTTCTTTCAGTTAGTCCTGACAAAGGGTCTCGGACCGAAACGTTGACTGTACCTCTTCCTATAAATGCTGCCTGGCCTGCTGCGTTCACCAGCAATTTTTATGTGTGACACTTGAAATTCTAGCATTTGCAGATTTCCTCGTGTTTGCTTTTTCTACCACCATGTTTTTTCCTTGAACATATCCCCTAATGTGAGCCATTTTGAGCAAATCTTAGCATCTGTCCAAATAATTCTTTTATTTGTGAATTCTCCTGTCTAGAACACTGGATATTTTACAATTTTTATGTTGCATAAATCTAAGTTCTGCTGTCACGGTCAGAAACTTTGCCCAAGCATTTATTTTCAATTGTGGCTTGAAGGCTTGTTGAGCTAATCAAAATCAGAATCAGTTTTAATTCCACTGGCATATTTCCATACTTACAGAGCTTTACCTGTTAAACTGTTAAATTACAATTGTTATTCGGCAGCAGTACATTGCCATACATAATAAAAATGGCAAATACAGTAAGTAATTATATATAATGTATATAAATATATAATACATAAAAGGTAATGCAAAAAGAGAAAAAAAAACAAGTAGCGAGGTAGTGTTCATGGGTTCAATGTCTTTTCAGAAATCTGATTTCAGTGGGAAAAAGCTATTCCTGAATCATTGAATGTGTGCCTTCAGACTCCTGTACCTCCTCCCTGATGGTAGCAATGAGAAGAGGGTATGTCCTGGGTGATGGGGGTCCTTAATGATGGATGCTGCCTTTCTGAGTCATCACTTTTTAGGTCTGGGTGCTGGGGAGGCTCATGTCCACGATGGAGCTGACTGAGTTTACAACTTTCTGCAGCTTATTTTGATCCTGTGCAGTGCCCCTTCCCCCATACCAGGCGGTGATGCAGTCAGTTAGAAAGCTCTCCACCGTACAGCTGTAGAAATTTGCAAGTGTCTCTGGTGATGTACCAAGTCTCCTCAAACTCCTAATGAAATATAGCCACCGTCATGCCTTCATTGATATGTTTGAGCCCAGGATAGAACCGCAGAGATATTGACACCCAGGAACTTGGAATTGCTCACTAATTAAATGAGACATTCAGTTTACTCCTGAGTGAGGCAAACATTTTGCTTTGATAAATGAAAAGGAGATTTGCTTTATTTAGCTAAGGTTGCAATTAGTGGGAAAAGATGACAGTGGCACAAAAATATGATCAGTGTGGTACATAGAATGTGCTATATATACTATTTCTGGGATTCCTGCCTACGAGGACATTCTCCTTTGAAGTCTAGATGAAGGGTCTCAATCTGAAATGTTGATTGCCTGCTTCCCTCCATGCTTCCTGACTTGCAGAGTTCCTCCTCCATTTTGTGCACTTCTCCTTTTAAAATATTGTAAAAACCTACCTAATTGACGAAGCTTTTAATCACCCATCCAAAACTCGCTCTGTGGCTTATTGTCAAGGTCCTTTGATTACCTAGAATACCTTGAAGATTATTGTTGTATTAATGGTGCAAACTGCTCTTTTCTGTATAAATGGAAACGCCAAATTTTAGATGAGTAGCTTCCAAACTGAACAATGAAAAATCTCTTGGAAACAGCTCTAACAATTTGATGGAGGGGGGTGGGAAGAAGTGGGAATCTGCAGAATAAATGTAAGTGGTCCATATTTATGTTACCATTTTGTGTGGTCCTTCCTGACCAGCTGAGTGGCAAGATGGGTTGGCTGATTCTCTTTAAAGTATTGTTACGGCTGCACAGTAAGAAAGGGGGAGAGAACATTATTGAACTCCGGCTTAATTAGCTTTGCAGAGCTTTGAGTGGGAACAAAACCAGCTCTTGCATGACCATATGAATGCTACTGTTACACTGATGCAATGTTTCAATGATATGACTGAAATAACCATTGGTGCTTTGTTCCAGGTTTGGTGTATATGTCACTCCTGGAGGGCCAGAGAGCTTTGACTGTTACAAGTGTCACTGGAAAATGGGAAAGATGCATGGTTATGGCATCTGTGAGTAAGTACAACTAGTTTTCGATTCGTCAAAATGGTCAGCTCTCAGGCTATAGTATAAGATGATCAGCTTGGATGAGTTAAACTCCAGCAACTTTTATGATCTGTGTTAAACTAACTCACTTATTTCAAATTGAGTACTAAATTTATGCCCAAATGCTAGAAGTATTTCCCTCAACTAAACTAGATTATCTGCTCCATATTTGCCTTGTTTCCATTCCCTCTGCCCCTTCTTCTTAAACAGGGATCTGGCATATACATTTCTTGAATCCATTGACATTAAACAGGAAGATTGATCAATTATGCCTGAACTATTTTCTATACTGGCTATCCTGGATTCTGCTCATTTTGTGCTGATCTAGTGCATTCTTCACAGCCATCTCTGAATGCTCTTCTATTGTACTTCCTTTTTAGTTTTATGAAGAAATATCATCTGTAATGCTTTAATTAGCTTAGTTCTAATTTTATGTTCAAGGAAATACATTTCTTAGTTTGTATTCACAACTGACACAGTCCAGTGTTTGGCCTTCTGTCCATTTGAAAACATCCTTTTATATTCACATTTATGGCTGAGACTTGGAGAAACCAGTTCTTGTATCCAAAGTTTCATCTTAGTGAATCACCTTTGGACTATTTCCAAGAACATTCCATGCTTTTTTTCAGTGAGAAATTGTAGTACAATTGCCACCTGCACCTTCATTATGGAATTCAATCTGTTAGCACAGAAAATTGCATAGACAGGTTCAGGCCTATTTGTGCATTTGAATTTCTAATATTTGTTTAGGGTGGTGAGAAAATGTGCCAAATGAGATATTTAGCTCCAGTGTCTAAGGCAACAATGGTGCTAAGTTTTCCCTAACCCCACCTTTGGTTGACTCTACTTCTCTCAGCAGACAGTTTCCACTTGTGCAAATGCTTGTAAACTCTGATGCCTTACATAAGCAAGTATCGTTCAGTATCAATCCAGTTTGTTTGCCAGTGGTCTGTGATGTGATCATAGGGGTAACTTGCCACAGATATACGTCTGGTATTTCCTGATTTCTCATGATTTCAACAGGACTCACTAGATAAGGAATAAGAATAATAACTTTTGTTGAGATTTCAAACCACCCCGTCCCCCATTTTGCTGTTTCATTGAAGACTGTGGATTGAATTTGGAACAACATGGCCAAATTTTAATATAATATACACCCCAATGTGAAAACAATACTCAAAAGTCACTCTCTTCTTAGGTATGGAAATGGCATGGTCTATAAAGGTTACTTCCAAGACAACCAAAGGCATGGATTTGGAATTCTACACAACTCTTGTTTGAAAAAGCAAGCCTTTAAGTATATGGGGCACTGGGAGAATGATAAAAAAACAGGATACGGAGTGCTTGATGACCCTGAAAGGTAGGAGGCTGTCAAGTAGATTGTAATATTGAATCAACAGTCAAAGAGGAGAAAAGACTCTTCCCCTCAAAACTAATGTATATACTTGTGTGTGGAGATGGCCTCAAAGTCAGCTTGGGTAAATTTTGAGAATAATTTTCTGGAGGTGCATGTTTTCCAGAAGTTTTCTAGCACCCAGAAAGAGACATCTAATTGTCATTTACCTTTGCTGAGATAGCTCTTCAACTTCATGCACCACGGTTAACCCAGTTGGGATAGTGATAGATGGGCTCTAGGTGGAACTGGGGCCTATTGCATATTGTTATTCAACCATAGATCTTAGAAATGTGTGTGAGTTGATTTTGGTGGAGGACACTGCTCTCCTTTATGATTCACACGATGCTAGCCACATGACTATCAAGAATCCACAAGAATAACTGTTACAATAAACCAAATGGCGAAAGTGATGTCAGTAGAACATATTCCAGGAGTGAGTTGATGCATTGTTCGGTAGAGTTGACAGTCAGATGTCTCTTTACAAAATTAACTTCCCTTCACGCCATGTTCACATTTATAGTCACAACAGACACTCCCATTGTATCGACTGTTTCATTGAAAGTTTGATTTGGAACAATAATCTTCAAGATTATCCACTTGCCTCAGCTGGTGAAATCAAGGCTGGTCTCTGTCCTTAATCAGCGATAATGGTTGAAAATATTTTAATAAGACTATTAACAACTGACAGCTGATTTTGTATTTTCTATGTTTAGTTTTGCATGGACATTAGTATGCACTCCTCCATCTGATATTTGAGTTATATTTCAGGGTAGAAGATTGGACATTCAGACTCCTAGTATTTAATTAGGTCTTGACTTCTCTGTATCTGAATCACATTGACCTGCATCTCTGCATAGTTCACTGCAACCTGAAACTGGCAATAAACAGTCGATCTTAGTGTTGAGTGTATAATTAACCTGCATCAACAGACTTTTCATGAGCATGTTCCAGATGTTCTCCACTTTTGATGGGTTACAACAAAATCTACATCTTACTCGTTTTTTATTCCTGTGTCTTTGATGTCAGCAAAAAGAATTTTCTATATGGAGAAACTAGTCACTACTAATTACAAGATTGCCTCCAACTTTATATGTTTTGATGACTTGTAAATAATAATGTTGGATGAAACCACATCATTTCTGGAAGTGCCTATGACTGATAACTTGAAGTATGCTGCTGTTTACGTACCAATGACTTAGAGTATTTTCTAGTATTTCTGCAGAAAGACAACGACATTCATTGACATCTTCCATAAAAATGCCTTCAAAATAAAATATCATCATGGTTCAATTGTTGTCCACTGTATTGAGTTAGTTATTTGTGGATCCCACCCCAAGTCTAATTGATTTGTCCATGTTTAGAACTTTAGTGCTACACTGAAGGAACATTTTAAAATTGGTTAATTGATAAACTGGTATATTCTTGACACATGTGCTGAGGCAAAGTGAAAAGGGTTTCTTTTTGCATGATATTACTACAGATAATTTCATTACAACAGTATATTGAGGTAGAACAAGGGAAGCAATAGCAGAATGATGTGTTACAGGAAAAATGCAGACAGGCAATAAGGTTCAATACTATAATGCGACAGATTGAGGTCACGAGTCTAGCTTGTTGTACTCAGGGACATTTCAATGATCTTATAATGACAGGATAGAGGCTCTCCATGAGCCTTGTATGTGTATCTTCCGCTCAAAGAGGGGGGAGAAGTGAGAAATGTCCAGGGTACGTGGGGTCTTTGATTATGCTGGTTGTTTTAGTAAGGCAGCAAGAAGTGACCCTCTTTAATGCCAGCACATCTTTTCTTTGATAAGTGGCCCAAAGCTACTCAGAATACTCCGTGTTGTCTGACTAATGCCTTATAAACCCTCAGCATCACATCCTTTCTTTTATATTCTAGTCCTCTGAAATGAATGTTAACATTGCATTTGCCCTCCTCACCTCGGACTCAACCTGCAAGTTAATTTTTAGGGAATCCTGCACAAGGACTCCCAAGACCCTTTGAAACTCTGAGTTTTGAATTATCTCCCCATTTAGGAAATGGTCTACACCTTTATTCTTTCTATCAAGGTGCATGACAGCTCAACCAGAATTATTTTCCTCAGCAAGTTTTTAAAAAATTAAATGTGAAGTGAGGTCTAACCTTGCCTACCATACTTTATTCTAATAAAGAAGCTTCTTTGGGCATGCAAGGAGATTTTTACACTTCGGACATATACTTGAACCTATGCTGTTGTTCAGAAGGTGTAGAAATTTGGGACAGAAGAGAAGATGCTTGAAATACTATTTTCTCAAGTAGTGTATTTGCCTATCATTATTTTTGAAATTGTTCTGCTTTTCAATCATTAGCCAAAAATAAACTGAACCTCTGATTCTATGCAGAGGGGAGAGGTACATTGGCTCGTGGCTGGAGGACTGCAGACATGGAAGTGGCATTGTTATCACACAGTCAGGAGTGAGCTATGAGGGCAATTTCCAAAACAACAAGATCATCGTGAGTAGCAATTAGTCTATCCACTGACCCAATATAGATTGGATCATCAGCCTTCTCTTGTCCTGCCTTCAGTATATTAAACTGAGACCCAGTCTGTTGCCTCTGCTGATGTGATTTATCTATCTGTGCCTTTTTTTTGAGAGGAATGGACGGTGTTCTCTGTAGCTTTGGCCAAAATTTATTCCTCAGGCAATGTAAATAAAAATATAATTTCAACACAAGTAGGATTCTGTTTGCAAATTGATTATTGAGTTTGTTTAAAAAATTAAGGCATTAATAACTTTATTATAAGACCATAAGATATAGGAGCAAAATTAGGCCAGTTGACCCATCGAGTCTGCTCCGCCATTTCATCATAGCTGATTCATTTTTCCTCTCAGGCCTTATCTTCTGTCTTCTTCCTGTATCCCTTGATGCCCTGACCAATCAAGAGCTATCAACCTCTGCCTTAAATATACATAAAGACCTGGCCTCCACAGCTGCCTGTGGCAAAGAATTCCACAGATTCACCACTCTCTTCATCTCCATCCTAAAAGGACATCCCTCTATTCTGAGGCCGCGTCCTCTGGTTTTAGACTCTCCCAAAATAAGAAACATATTCTCCACATCCACTCTATCAAGGTCTTTCATCATTTGATGGGAATCAATGAGGTCACCCCTCGTCCTTCTGAATTCCAGGGAACACAGGCACAGAACCATTAATCGCTCCTCATACGACAAGCCATTCAATCCTGGAATCATTTTCGTGAACCTCCTTTGAACCCTCTTCAGTTTCAGCTCATCCTTTCTAAGATGAAGGGCCCAAAACTGTTCACAATACTCCAATTGAAGTCTCACCAGTGATTTATAAAGTCTCAACATTACATCCTAGCTTTTATATATTGGTCGTCTTGAAATGAAATCTAACATTTCATTTGCCTTCCTCACCACAGACTCAAATTGCAAATTAATCTTTAGGGAATCCTGCCCAAGTCTCTTTGCACCTCAGTTTTTTGTATTTTCTCTCTATTTAGAAATTAGTCAACCCTTTCATTTCTTCTACCGAAGTGCATAATCAAACACATCCCGACACTCCATTCCATCTGCCATTTCTTTGCCCATTCTGCTAATCAGTCTAAGTCCTTCTGTAGCCTGTCTATTTCCTCAAAGCTACCTGCCTCTCCACATATCTTTATTTCAACTGCAAACTTCACAATAAAGCCATCAATTCCATCATCCAAATCACTGACATATTATAATATAAAAAGAATCGGTCCCAACACAGACCTCTGTGGAACACTACTAGTCACTGGCAGTCAAGCAGAAAAGGCTCCCTTTATTCCCACTCTTTGCCTCCTGCCAATCAGCCACTGCTTTATCCATGCTCGAATCTTTCCTGTTATACCATGGGCTCATAGCTTGATAAGCAGCCTCTTGTGTGGCACCTTGCCAAAGGCCTTCTGAAAATCCAAGTGCACAACATCAACTAATTCTCCTTTGTTTATCCTGCTTGTTATTTCTTCAAAGAATTTCAGCAGATTGTCAAGCAAGACTTTCCCTTGAGGAAACCATACTGACTAAGGACTATTTTATCATGTGGCTCCCAGCCACTGAGGTCAGACTAACTCTCTTGAAGAGTGGAGAGACATTTGCAATTATCCAGTCTTCTGGAAGCATTCTAGAATCTAGTGATTATTGAAAGATTAGTTGTTAATAGATTCAGTCATCTCGTCTTTCCCCACAGCCATTGAACCAAGGCCTAAATACTGAATATGCTGTGAGGCCACTTTCAATGAATTATACACGTGCTCCTAAGTCCCTCTGTTCCATTAAACTCTCTAATGCTCTATCATTCATAGTACAAGTCCTATGCTGGTTTAGCTTTTCAAAATGCATTACCCTACTCTTATCTGAACTGAAATCCATTTGCCCTTCCTTGGCTTACTTTCAATACAGATTAAGAGCCCTTTGTTACCTATGATATCCTTCTTCACTATCAACAAGAGTCCAAATTTGTGTCGTCTGCAAACTTACTGATCAAGTCTGTTGCATTCTCATCCAAATCATTAATATAAGTAGTGAATAACAATGAACGAAACAGCAATCCCTGCAGCACACCACTAGTCATCTGCCTCCATTCTGAGAAACCATCAACCTCTCAACTAAGTTTGAATTCACTTAATTGCTCTCCCTAGATTCCATGGGGTCAAACCTTCCAGACGAGCCTAGCATACAAAAACTTGTCGTAAGCCTTGCTAAATTCCAAATAGACAACATTCACTGCCCTACGCTCAATTACTTTTTTGATTACCTCTTCAAAAAGCTCTTTAAAAATGATCAAAAATGATCAAATATGATCTTCGAAACACAAAGCCATGCAGACTCCATCTAATCAGATTCAATCCAAATGCCGGTAGATCCTGTCATTGAGAATTCCTTCCAGTACCTTTCCCATTTCTGATGTCAGACTGACCAGCCCCGGCTTGTCCTTGCTACCCTTTTTAAACAATGGAGCAACATTAGCCAGTTTCCAATCTCCAGAAATCTCATCAACGGATAATAATGAAGCAAGTATCTCTGAGAAGACCTCCACAGTTTCTCCTCTAGCCTCCTACAAAATCTGAGGGTGCACTTGATCAGGTCTTGGGGATTGTTCAGTTTAATCTTAGATATTTTAAATGGTTGACACAACATCACGGTCTGAAGAGATTGTACTGTACTGTAAAGTTCTTGTCTTTATTCTTAATGCACTATAATGCTGAAAGTTCCTCGTCCCTATTAATATGAATGCCCTTCAAAACATCTCCATTTGTTTCCCTTAAACCTTCAACAATCATGCCATGTTCCTCAGTAAACAATGATGAGATATATTGATTAAAAATCCCACCTATCTCTTGCAAATCTAGGCATAGACAACTCCCTCTGTTCAAAAGACACGGTCTCAACTTCTCCAGTCTATCCATAGGATTTTTTTTTTGCTTCATTCGTACAGCTATTACATCTTTGCTAAGGCTGGGTTTCAGACTGGATGAAGTACTGCTGTCATGGTGAAGTCCGTGTTTTATAATAGTTCTTCATGACTTTCTGTTCGACGTCATGTCTTTTTCCCTTGGTCTTCTACTCTACTCAAATGATATAATGACCCTCACAATGAATACTAATTCACTTTCCACAATTTTGTCAAATTAACTGTTCTTTTTAAAACTTCTCAGCATCTAATGACATATTCACTATTTCATCAGGGTCCTGGGACAATTTTGTCAGAGGATGATTCTGTCTATGAGGGAGAGTTTACAGAAGACCTAGTTCTAACTGGAAAGGTATAAATTTTAACCTGCATGTTATAAACAGGATGTTTATTTGTGTGTTCTGTAAAGATGTCCCAGTTGGCAAATTATTACAAATTTTAAATGACTGATGGAAATCGTGTTCAATAAATTACTATTACTGGTGTTCACCCATGTGCAAGAAACAACCACTGGGAACTTGGGTGCAAATGTCACTGAGCTCTGCACAATTTAATTAATTAACTAAAGCGTGTGCCAGCAATGCTGTACACATGAGGCAGCTATCCCTCCCGCCAAACAAAGCAGTGCATAGAATATTAATTAGTAAAATACATACACCAGATGGAACAGGAATTCAGGAGGTTTCATTATAAAAGAAAGGATGTCTGGCTATTACATATAGGTTGAGAGCTAATTGAGGGGTTTAGAATATTTAAGCATACAATATGGTAACAATAGATTCATATTGCATTATTAAGTTAGTAAAATGTGTGAAACACTTGTATCAAAAACAAAAATTACTCAGATCTGAGCATAGTGGGTGTTTGGGAAATTAAAGGTATGAGAAGATAAATGAAGCTTGGAAAGACTAGGTATTCCAGGAGTCAACATAGGGTAGCAAGCATAGTTCATGGACACAAAGGTCTTGGTATGATTTAAGTTTTCAAAAATGCATCTTTTAAATTCTCATTTCTGCCCTCCTGTCATGGTCTAAAACATCATCTGTTCACTTCCCTCTATACTTGCTGCCTGACCCGCTGAGTTTCTCTATCACTCCGTGTTGCTAACAGGCAATGTGGCAGCATGAGCAGTAAATAAAGGTTAACATGTTTGCTGAAGTAAAACTGTCGCTATTTACAGTGACTATCTGCAACTCTTTCTAGAACTAAGTACAGTATTTGTATTTTTATGAACTACCCAAGAAAGAAGGATCTATAACATTGCAGGCTTCCAGCTTTGAAAAACAAGGGCCACATTCATGATTATCTGACTTCAAACTTCAGTTAAAATGATTGGGAGTAGTAGGAAGATTAAGAGAAGGAATTGCATTTTATGTCATAACTATATTTAGCAAAATACAGGAACACATGGCATTAGATTGAAATTTCTTTTTCTACATTATCAAGTCCAAATCAAGCAGAATAAATCACTACTCTATTTGCAGAGTGTTTTATGCTTTGTAACTCCAAAACATAAAACTAATTGAAAGAGAAACAAGGGAGCCTGAGCGATGTGTGTAAATTTCGTTTCTGCTTTTACTGAGGAGCACACTTATGATGTGGTGATAGAATAATGTATGCTATTTCTGTATTTTTAGATACAGCCCATAATGAATTATTTAAACAACAAAGAATGCTTAATCAAGCAATATATTTACAATATCATACAAATATTACTGAAATATTAAATACACAACACTCCTCCACGCTTAGCTATAGACTCCAACTCAATATAGAATGCATCTCAACAGTGAACTGTATAATATAACCACTACAGTCTATAGACATCCACAGCATTGTAAATGGCCCATTCAGGCCTTTAGATTTAATTACGGTGGAAGATTTCTTGCTCTCGTGGGCTGATGTATTTCCCGACCGGGGATGTCACTCTGCTTGGCAGGTGAGACTTGTGGCTGTGAAACAATCTCAGGTTCTGGGGCCTCCCCTGTGGTGGTGGTTGTAGGACTCTGGGACTGCAGGAAGTGGTTCTGACAGCTCTGGACACCTTTCTTCTCTAAGAATTGACTCTGCTCTCCTCAATTGATCAATGTCTCAGCTCATGATGACATCAGACACCAACTCCATTGTGTAGGAGAGTGGACCTGTTCTGTCTTTAATCTTTCCAAGTGGCCACTTCTGATCACCTCTGTAGTCCCTCACCAGGACTGCTTGTCCAGGAGTGAGCATTGAACCTCCTTGCTTGAGAACCCCTCAGCTGTTTATCCTGCATACTCCTTCTGAGACTGGGTTAGAGGACATTGAAGTGTGAGGGCAAGGGACAACCCAAGAACAGCACTGCTGGTGCGTCGTTGGTGGTGGAGTGTGCTGCCGTGTGATATGCAAGGAAGAAATTGGCGAGCTTCTGAACCCGCGTCAGTGCAGTGTGTTTTGCTGACGTTGCTCACAGTGCATTCTTTAGACTATGGACAAACCTTTCCGCCAAACCATTTGTAGCTGATTGCATCGCTGGTTTCTATTTCCATTGATACAGTGATTTCAACTACTCTCTTAAATGAGCTGTGCTTCTATTACGAGCCATTTTTGAATGGCTTCTTGTAACACACAAACCAAACGATCTCTCAGTGCATCACTAAGTCCATCATTGAACTGAGAATGATCAGACAATCTCTTCAATTCAGCCATGTACGCTGAAATGGCCTCCCTTTCCTTTTGATTCTGCTTATGAAACCTAAAGCATTTTGCAATCCACCATGGTTTCTGTTCTGAATGTTCCTGCACTACTTTCACAATATCAGCAAAGCTAATTTTGGTTAGTTTGTTGGAGAACATCTAAATAAACTTATTGCTCTTCCACTAATTGGATCAGCAAAATTGGCACTTGTTTCTCATTGGCTATCTAATTTGCTTCAAAATACTGCTCAAATCACTCAGTATGTAACATCCAGTTTCCTCTTATGCAATCGAACGTGTTTAGTGTATTTTTCTGATGGAACTTGTCATTTCTGTTTTGTTTTAAATATATTATTATCTCCCAGTACTCACAGTTTATGATCCCATGAATTCATCCATTTTCTGCCTTTTCTTAAAAACTTTACTGTCTTCTTTTCCAAAGAATCCACATGTTGCACTTTTTTTAGCTGGAATGTTTCACTGTTTTTTTTTGAACATCCCGCTACACTTCAATAGGCAGGTAGTTGTCTTGGGTTTGGAGGCCTTCCAAGTACTTTTACATATGACCTGTAATGAATTATTTAAACAAACAAAAAATGCTTAATCAATTAATATATTTACAATATTACTCAAATATTACTGAAATATTAAATGCACAACAGAGTGTTTCTATTTTTGCCTTTAAAATTCAGGTGATATCAACAATCTGGCTTAAAAGTAGGGTGAGAGAAAGCAAGTCATTGACCTGTGTCGACGTAGGATAAGGAAGCACATGTGAGTTAGACCAGATAAGCATAGCCAGAGGTGGATGGAGGGAAGAAAGAAAAATGACAACGCACATAAAATGCTGGAGGAACTCAGCAGACCAGGTAGCATCTATGGAAAAGAGTACAGTTGACGTTTGGGGCCCAGATCCTTCATCAGGCTGGAGAAAAAAAAAACATGTGTGTTGCTTGGATTTCTAGCATCTGCAGAATTTTTTTCCTGTTTGTGAAAGAAAAAGGGCAAATGATTTTTGTTTCATTGAGATGTGGGTAGTGTGGTGGTGGAAACAGAAATAGAAAGATGAGCACTGATTTTTGCTAAAGTCAATGGAGATTAATTGACTCTGATTTTGAAGATCGTTGTTTGAATCAGAGGAGATAAAGTGGATACAAATAAAGAACAAATACTCTATTTAAAAACTGCAATGAGTTTTTGCTAAATTGGAGACCAGTCAAAGGTATGTTAAATGGACTTAAATGGACTTTTCTCACTGAAAACATAAATTACTATCATCAAGAGGCCTAATAGATCATTGGATTAGATCACTGATTTTTGGCAGAAGGATAATAATTGAATAGGCCTTTTGTCTCCCGATCTTTAAGGGAAAGATGAACGCTGCATAAATGTTTCATGGTTTGAATAACATAAACCTCCATGACTTAATGAATTAATGCACTACTTTTAGAAAAAAAATCATGATCGTCTCATGGTGACTGTTTCCTCTGGGATTCTCCATTAGTCTGGTCCTGAAGGAAGAGCAGGAGATTCAATGACACACCTTGTAGCATTTCCCAGTTTATTTGTAAATGCACTAACTTATGATTTTATGCTCCAGGGAAAGCTTACTTTTAGCAATGGATACTTCATTGAGGGATTGTTCAGTAGCAAGTGGGGAAGTGGCTTGAAGACCAATGGAGTATTCTCCAAACCTCCCAATGAGTTAGAACCTTCGATCACCAGCAAGCTGTAAGTATGAATCATCCATATCCAAAGACTGTAAGACACAGAGTTAACAATGAAATTCCCATTACATTGCAACATTTAACATTGACAGCATTAAATCTAAAATGGAAATGTACAGTAAATGCATGAAGAAATGTCAAATTCAACAGACTGAATAATCCCCTTATGCAGGAAGCTTAAATGAAGCCGTCAGCTGATAAAATAGAAAATTAGCTCATGGATTCTTAAAAGAAAAGTTAAATACAAATTAGATATTTCCAACAAGGAAGAAAAGAAGGTTATTAAAAGCCAGAGCTTCCAGGAAAAGGATGCTTTTATGATTTTGTAGAAATCCAAGGAAAGTACATATTGGAGTAGACTGTATATATGAGAGTAGATTGAGAAGTGGGTGATGCTGCTGCAAGCATTGTTTTCAGTGTACCTGTACCACAACATACACGTGCAAAGACAATACACTTGATCTCTGCAGCATCAAACAATCTCATCTGCTTTGGGAACATGACAATGTGTGCCACTTAATAACTCTGTGACAGCTTTTGACAAGCAATATCTTTTGTTTTTTTCCAACTTCTCTATTTGTTCATGTTTTAATGCACTTTTGTAGTAAATTAGCTTGATTGTAAGCTAAATATGTATGTGTCTTTGTGCCCTTTAATGTCGACGTGCAAACCCTTCAACAGAGCTGTATACTGCGCTGGAAGCATATGTGGATATGATGACAAAGTGGTCCCACTGTTGACATTCTGGCAAACGGCTTTTAATTCTTAGAGCCAGTATTTCCATGATCGTGTTGGTCCATGTAATTGGCTACTTGAATTATAACTTCACTTTAGCAATCATGGCAAATCATGCAGCTCATCTGACAGAGTGCTTCAGAGACTCACCTAAATATGTCTTGCATTTTCAGCATGTCTTTTACTAGCTTACTAATGTCTACAATCAAGCATGCAAAAGGTGTAGCAACGTTCATATCACCTTACTGATCCTTAACTTTCACTTTGGTTTCAAAATTACTATACTTTTCCATTATTGCTGCAGGCAGGATATGTATCTTTCAAGCTACCCTTCAGGTCACTCACTAGTTTCACGTTATGTCAGCCTCTTTGTGTTTTCAATGATCTGTGTTTATCATACACAGAATACTTGCTTGGTTTGTAATATTTTAGTTTGCAAAACTCTGCCTGGCCTTAATCTCTGAGGTTATATTGTATGCATTTTCTCTTTACAGTTAAAGGATTTTGCTGGCCTAAAGTGATATATATCTGATGGATAATCTTATGTCAATAGTGGCTTTTCATGTTGGCTTCATCTTTCCCCCTTAATTAGAAAGCTACCGTCATTAATGAAGCAACACACATCGAAGTTGCTGGTGAACGCAGCAGGCCAAGCAGCATCTATAGGAAGAGGCGCAGTCGACGTTTCAGGCCGAGACCCTTCGTCAGGACTAACTGAAGGAAGAGTGAGTAAGGGATTTGAAAGCTGGAGGGGGAGGGGGAGATGCAAAATGATAGCAGAAGACAGGAGGGGGAGGCATAGAGCCGAGAGCTGGACAGGTGATAGGCAAAAGGGGATACGAGAGGATCATGGGACAGGAGGTCCGGGAAGAAAGATGGGGGGGGGGGGTGACCCAGAGGATGGGCAAGAGGTATATTCAGAGGGACAGAGGGAGAAAAAGGAGAGTGAGAGAAAGAATGTGTGCATAAAAATGAGTAACAGATGGGGTACGAGGGGGAGGTGGGGCCTAGCGGAAGTTAGAGAAGTCAATGTTCATGCCATCAGGTTGGAGGCTACCCAGACGGAATATAAGGTGTTGTTCCTCCAACCTGAGTGTGGCTTCATCTTTACAGTAGAGGAGGCCGTGGATAGACATGTCAGAATGGGAATGGGATGTGGAATTAAAATGTGTGGCCACTGGGAGATCCTGCTTTCTCTGGCGGACAGAGCGTAGATGTTCAGCAAAGTGGTCTCCCAGTCTGCGTCGGGTCTCACCAATATATAAAAGGCCACATCGGGAGCACCGGACGCAGTATATCACCCCAGTCGACTCACAGGTGAAGTGATGCCTCACCTGGAAGGACTGTTTGGGGCCCTGAATGGTGGTAAGGGAGGAAGTGTAAGGGCATGTGTAGCACTTGTTCCGCTTACACGGATAAGTGCAGGAGGGAGATCAGTGGGGAGGGATGGGGGGGACGAATGGACAAGGGAGTTGTGTAGGGAGCGATCCCTGCGGAATGCAGAGAGAGGGGGGAGGGAAAGATGTGCTTAGTGGTGGGATCCCGTTGGAGGTGGCGGAAGTTACGGAGAATAATATGTTGGACAACATTATTCTCCGTAACTTCCGCCACCTCCAACGGGATCCCACCACTAAGCACATCTTTCCCTCCCCCCCTCTCTCTGCATTCCGCAGGGATCGCTCCCTACACAACTCCCTTGTCCATTCGTCCCCCCCATCCCTCCCCACTGATCTCCCTCCTGCACTTATCCGTGTAAGCGGAACAAGTGCTACACATGCCCTTACACTTCCTCCCTTACCACCATTCAGGGCCCCAAACAGTCCTTCCAGGTGGGGCATCACTTCACCTGTGAGTTGACTAGGGTGATATACTGCGTCCGGTGCTCCCGATGTGGCCTTTTATATATTGGTGAGACCCGACGCAGACTGGGAAACCACTTTGCTGAACATCTACGCTCTGTCCGCCAGAAAAAGCAGGATCTCCCAGTGGCCACACATTTTAATTCCACATCCCATTCCCATTCTGACATGTCTATCCACGGCCTCCTCTACTGTAAAGATGAAGCCACACTCAGGTTGGAGGAACAACACCTTATATTCCGTCTGGGTAGCCTCCAACCTGATGGCATGAACATTGACTTCTCTAACTTCCGCTAGGCCCCACCTCCCCCTCGTACCCCATCTGTTACTCATTTTTATGCACACATTCTTCCTCTCACTCTCCTTTTTCTCCCTCTGTCCCTCTGAATATACCTCTTGCCCATCCTCTGGGTCACCCCCCACCCCCCCGTCTTTCTTCCCGGACCTCCTGTCCCATGATCCTCTCGTATCCCCTTTTGCCTATCACCTGTCCAGCTCTCGACTCTATCCCTCCCCCTCCTGTCTTCTCCTATCATTTTGCACCTCCCCCTCCCCCTCCAGCTTTCAAATCCCTTACTCACTCTTCCTTCAGTTAGTCCTGACGAAGGGTCTCGGCCTGAAACGTCGACTGCGCCTCTTCCTATAGATGCTGCCTGGCCTGCTGCGTTCACCAGCAACTTTGATGTGTGTTGCTTGAATTTCCAGCATCTGCAGAATTCGTGTTGTTTGTCATTAATGAAAGCCAGCACAGATTTATTAGTGCAACACACATCAAAGTTGCTGGTGAATGCAGCAGGCCAGGCAGCATCTCTAGGAAGAGGTACAGTCGACGTTTCAGGCCGAGACCCTTCGTCAGGACTAACTGAAGGAAGAGTTAGTAAGAAATTTGAAAGTGGGAAGGGGAGATCCAAAATGATAGGAGAAGACAGGAGGGGGAGGGATGGAGCCAAGAGCTGGACAGGTGATTGGCAAAGGGGATATGAGAGGATCATGGGATGGAATGTGTGTATAAAAATAAATAACGGATGGGGCACATTCTTTCTCTCACCCTCCTTTTTCTCCCTCTCCCTCTGTCCCTCTGACTATACCCCTTGCCCATCCTCTGGGTTCCACCCCCCCCGTCTTTCTCCCCGGGCCTCCTGTCCCATGATCCTCTCATATCCCCTTTGCCAATCACCTGTCCAGCTCTTGGCTCCATCCCTCCCCCTCCTGTATTCTCCTATCATTTTGGATCTCCCCCTCCCCCTCCCACTTTCAAATCCCTTACTAACTCTTCCTTCAGTTAGTCCTGACGAAGGATCTCGGCCTGAAATGTCAACTGTACCTCTTTCTAGAGATGCTGCCTGGACTGCTGCGTTCACCAGTAACTTTGATGTGTGTTGCTTGAATTTCCAGCATCTGCAGAATTCCTGTTGTTTACAGATTTATTAGTGTTTTATGTTACGTACCCCGTAACTGGGTTGCCAAACCAGCAGAAATGGATCACTCAGTTGGAGTCTGGAGTACTAGAACTAAGAAAGTTTTATTAAAGAAATTAGCAACACAGTAATCGAAAGGATAATAAATGCAACAGTTCAGCAATGATAACCACTCATGTGCACAGAATTAAGATAACAGCATCAATCAAGCTCTATCGTTGTCTAGGGGTAAATGACCAAATTTAAAGTGACTCAAAGTTCAGTCCGGTTAGTAGTTCAGTTCGCAGTAATCGTTGCCATGGCGATGGACAACGTGGGGGAAGAGAGAGATAGAACAGGAACAACTGATCATACAGAACGGCTTCACTCACAGACCGGCGAGATTGCTCACAAGCAACTTTTGGGCGGGTCCTTGGTGATGTCACCTGAGATCACCGACTGTGACCCCTCCTCCAGATGCGGTCGATCCTCTGCAGTGAACCCGGCACCCAGGCAAGGGCGGACACACACCGGGTTCCCGCTGATCGTACCTTTCCACCCTGGTCGTTGTCTGGTACTTCTCACCCACTCGTGAGAGGCGCACCGCTTCCAGGGTCTCGTTACCTCGGGTGTTGTGTGTGTCCTGCCTTAGCGAACTGGTCCCTTTTTATCCCCCTGCTGGGGTATTGCCTGTCCATCACTTCAAACAGTTCAAGGTTCAAAGGGGGGAGCCGCTCCAGACAGCTCTCTCTCCCATGTCCCTTCATTACACATCTCCAGACGCTGCTCCATTGTTCCTTATCTCTCCTTCCCCTGAGGGCAGGTGGCAGACCAACTGCTGATGCCACTGATGCTAGCCCAGGCCAGCAAACATCTTAATTTTTATGTGTATTCTCGTCACATTAAAAACAGTTATTTGTGCTTTTTTAAAAATAATTATGAGAAAAGCCCTGACAGTAGTTGATATATACAGTACGTGTTTTCACTGAATGCTCAATAAGGTGTCAGATATTAACTGAAAACAAAGGAAGTCAGTAGATGCTGGAAATCCGAGCAACACACACAAAATGGGGAGGAACTCAGCAGGCCAGGCAGCATCTATGGAAAAGAGTATAGTTGATGTTTTAGATATTAACTGGACGTTTTTGGCTTTGAAGTCCATGTATTTAAATGTACAAAGATTAATATACTGTAAATGAACCAGAAAATTGATAAACTTTTCTGGTTTACAGACAGAAAGGTGATTAAGAGATGCAACTTAGCCAATTTGTGAGGAAATTCATTCTCATTCTAGGCAACTAGGCAGCCACCTCATACCAGCTAACGATCGATGGCAGGGGATTTATGATCAGTTCTGGGAATTCATCAAATCTGGCTCTGATGAGAGTTCAATGGAGTCCTTCCTTGGGTTTTATTCAGAGAATGGCAAGGAATACCGTAGAAATCCAAAGAACAGGGTAATGGTTACAGAAGTGGATACAACTTTCTTTAAAAGTCCTGAAAAATTTCTGCCTTATGACAGGTAAGACTTGTTTCTCCTTTCCTGTTGGTACATTGCTCACACAAAAGTCATAGAGTCATAAGCACAGAACAGGCCCATTGCCCACAGAGCCCATTAACACATTTACACCAAACCTATTTTATTCTTCCTACTTCTATCAATTTACCCCAGATTCTATCACTCACCTGTACACTTACGTTAGCCAATTAATTGACAAACCTGCATGTTTTTTTTGGGATGTGGAAGGAATCTGGGTGAACGTGCAGGGAGAATGTACAGACTCGACTCAGGTAGCACTGGAGGCCAAGAATCCAGATCCCTGAAACTGAAGCAGCAAACTCTACATTTTGCTCCATGATACTTCCTCTTTCTCTCTTCCTTTCATGGAAATGATTTTGTATGGCTCCACACCCAACAGCTCACCACCGCCCCAACCACATTAATAAGCAGAGAGCAGTGTAAATTTCTGCAACTTATTTTATGATGAAAGACATCAGTCAGGCTTGATTCTTTCCTTGTTTGGAAAATAATGTGAATGTGAACTTCACTGATAAAGCTGGCGTTTACTGTCCATCCTGCATTTTGCAGAGCATTCCGCTAGGTCATTTCAGAGTATAGGGGCCAACTACATTTGAGGGACCAGGGTCACGTATAGGCTTGAGTGAGAGGGAAATAAAATGCCGGCTGCTTTTCTTGAAGAACGCTAGTTTAAATGAGAGAGTATCCTCAACCCCTTTGCTGTTACAAGCATTCTATTACCATTTATTTTATTCAAATTCTCAACTCACATTCTCAGGGATATTGTTCAGCATACTATGTGTTAGCTGGCTAGCAGACATACTGGGCAACCATGAGCTAAACTGGATAAGCTGGCACTACTTTAAATTACAGGTAATGAATCCATTATCTGTGTAATCAAATAATCATATTTATATAATCAGTGAGCTATGGTACCACTCTAGTATAATTTGAATTTTAAAATATATTCTGTACTGTGAATCAAAAGCCCCAGGAATTATTCTCCCAACAATACTTCCAAGAAGTACAATTACTCTCTGAAAGAAGGCTCTTGGAATCTGTGGCTATTAATTTTCTGGTTTTGAAATTAAAGGGAACGGAATTTTGTTGCCACGCTTTGTGTGCACAGACCTTTAGGAAACCCATGGACACAAGAGGATCACACATATGCTTGTGTTCCCAGGTTTACATGAAGCTGCATGCTAGTGAAAACAGCACACAATAAATAACAAAGCTTGCATCCAGCAATGCTATTTGGAAATTCACTGCTGTTAGTTGTGTTACAGGTGCTACAATGCTGTGCATTCTTCCAAGTTTTGGAAATTGAGATCAGTGGAACCAAATTTCAGAAATAGATTAGACCATACATTACCACTACATTGCCAATTTATTGTACCAACTGGGGGTGAATTTATGGCAAGAAGGTTTAATCCTATCAATCTGCATTGGATTATGACATGGCTGAGTAGTCCTTGGTCCAAACACAGCACATTGTTTCTCCCTACAATATAAAAGACTATTCTTTAAGTCAATTATTTTTCCATTTTCTAGGCCAAATGATGCCTCCTCTTCTGAGAAAATCATGCAAAATCAGGGTAACTTGGCTAAGCTAAACCAATTGAAGGAGTACTTGAAGAAGGTAAGGCGTTTGATTTAAAGGACAAACTTCTTTTTTCCAATTAAGCACTTCCTTGAAATATTGTGGACAAAATGCATCAGCTCATTTGCAAATGGCATCCACACAAACTATTTACTTTTGACAATTTAAATTGATCTCATCATGTTGGCTCAATTACTGGTCATTAGATGAAACAACATGAATGCTGCTATTTAAAATAGTGCTCTACCTGAAGGAGCTGAATAATTACTTATCCTGTCCTTCAAAAGGTGTTACCTTCAACATCATCTCCCCCACCCATTCCAAGATTAGCTGGTCACATATCTGGAGTGGGAAATGTTAATTAATATTATTAGGAACCAGTTGCCTCAGCCATGCTATAATATCACAATGAATAATATAACCAGCAGGAAGTCATTTGGTCTATTGAAGGAAAAGTTAGCCCATATTATCAAGGAGAAAGATCTCAGTTTTGATAGTCTCCATATACATACAGCTCATCAGTCCTTGCGTATATATTTCTAGTGGATTTTTTCTGCAGCCACGCACAAAATGGGACACAACTCCAGATAAGGCCTTATCTATTATTTATAAAGATTTACCATAACTTTACTCTTGTATTTCAGAATGTGATGAAAATAAAGCTAGGTTACTGTGTGCTTTAATATTGTCTACTCATTGTACCCTATCATCTTCATAAACTGCCTTGAACGGACAAAACAAAAATAAGGAAAATACAATTTAAGAAAAGATGATCAACGTCTCTAATTTTTGTTCTAGGCTTTTCAGTCTTACCGTCATCCTCTAGGGAAACTGCTTCAGACACTGATCCTGGTTTTCCAGGACACATTTTCTGGCATTTGTATGTGTAAACGGTTGCTCTCAATGGCACAGCAGGAAGTGGTGTCCCATGCCAACAAGCTCTTTGAGCTGGCCAGGTCAGTGTTACATTTTCTGCTCCATCTTTGGATTAATGTACTTGTTTTCTTCACTAACTCTACTGACTTGCATATTCTGTACAAATTTTCTTGATGGCATATCCCTCAACCGGCCAAATTTCTGTTTAATCTGTCATAGCATTTCAAAGGCAGATAAAATTAAATGCGTAGATATGTAATTTACTTAAATTAGGGTAAGGATTGATGCTTGGAATTGCTTTAGGTAAATGCTCTTGGCAAACTTGTTAACATTAGAGGAGAGCCTGGGAAGGAAGAATATGTATGGAATGAGGGCATAATGAAAAAAAAACAGCAATAACTCTGATGTTTATGCAGCAGGAATCAAATGTCTAATATTTCATCACTGGGAAACATTGCCAAAGTTTAAAACTGCAGAATGGTTAGACAACAGATCTACTGAGCTTCAAATTCTCAGCTAACCACTGAGCGCGGAAAAAAGGGATCATCATTTCCGTTCAGAAAAAGTAGATCACTGATTAATGTTTTGAGTTTAATTTCAGGTCTGCTTTGACTTTAGCCAATTAATTAAGAAATTTTTTTTCATTGATTCTACCGTCGGTATTGGTAGGATTGTGCAACAAAATAGAATAAATGAAACAAGCAGATTGGATCTTTAAAACACCTACTAATGTTAATAAATTTAATTTATTAATATTAAAGTAGTTGGAGCGTGTTCAAAGAACTAACTATTTTGGAAATGGTAAACAAACTGGAAAAAGCGGGGGAGGAGAAAGAAAATGTTCAGAAGCCACTCTGGTAATAAGAACGGGTTGCCAACAACATAAAGAACCACAGCTCAGAAATTTAAGGATTACAATCAATTTGACTAAAACTGAGTACTGTTAAAGGACAGAACACATTGGTGGGAATGGTTGAAGTCTCTCCAATCATTAGCTGTACTGCTAAGCAGAGCATAAATCAGATAATTGTAGGTGGATCTAAGCAGGATTTTATAGTAATCATACAGCCAAAGAGAAACAAATTTACAGTAATGGTGTGAAGGATGAGTTCATGCAACAGTTCAGGAAAATTGATTGTATCAGTGTGCTTAGAAACTTATTGAAACCATATTTAAATTAATGTCCTTGGTCTGGTCACTCTGGAAAAAGAAGCTGCAAAAAGTATTCACATGGAAAGCAGACTGAGAAGGTGTTTGTTATGAAAGGTTGTAGACACTGCACCTTCTTGAGAAAAATTGACACGTGACCATTACTTATAAATAATAAAATTAAATTGCTTATCTTGGATACTGCGGATGATAGAAAATTGAAATAGTGTAAATGCTAGAATAAGTCAGATTGTCAGATGAATAAAGAAACAGACTTAAATGTACTAGATCAATGGTCAGTCATTAGAACTTTAATATTTTTAATTAAGTGTCACATCATATCTGCATTTCTTGATAAAGGTGATCCCTGAGATTAATATTAATATAGCATTGTAAGTTTTAGTTCATCATAGTCATTCCTAGTAATTTTTACTACTTTGGTATTTCTGGAGAATTTTGTTTTTAGCCACTGAGTTGTCTAAATGTAGTGTAGCCATGCCAAGGAGTAGTTGAGGCCTATTGCATAGTTGCATTTCTGGAGAAAATTGATGAAAACATAAAGAAAAAAGGATGTGCTTCATAGGTTTAGGTGCAGTATGGTAGAAGAAGGAATCTTATTTGGAGCACAAATGCTGATGCAAATTAATAGGCTGAATAGCCCACTTCTGTGCTTTTAACTTACTGCATACTCAGTGACAATCTTGATAACTCTGACTTCTGGAAGAGTCAAAGGTGAACAGTGTGCCTTTCAATTAATTTGTTTTTCAGGTATTTCTTGCCCAAGGCAATAGAGGAAGAATGTTATTCCGCAGAAGGTAAAATCAGGTAAAACCAGACTTTGATAATGTTATCAAAATCAAAGTTGACATAGTTGTCATAGGCACAAGTTCATGTATGCACGGGTGTAATGAAAAACTTTCTTGTAGCAGTATCACAGGCACATAGCATTAGACAGAACATTTACCAGAAGAACATAAATTCTATAAAGATATATAAAAATTATACAAGAAAGAACAACATATCAAAGTCCATATTTTTAACAGGGGTGGTTGCCAGGCTGGGTTTGATCCGTGGTTGTTAGGTGAAGTTCTGTATCTTCAACCAGTGAACTACCAGGAGAGGCTTAGACCAGGTGGAACCAGGTGCAGCGGAGACCAGCGATAAGGATGGAGTTAAACAAAGAATCATTACTTGTGGAAAATATTCAACCACTAGACGGGGAGGATGAACATTAGAGCAGGACATGTTTTAGTGCAAAGTGCTCAAAATGGTCACAGTATTGCTATGCCGAGACAGTGATTCGGATTGTGTTGGTTCATTCAAGAAACAAATGGTTGAAGGGAAGTAGCTGTTTTTGAAAATGGTGGTATGAGACTTTAGGGTTCTGTTCATGTGTAATGGTAGCTGCAAGAAGGTAGTAGGGATCTTTGATGATGGATGATGAT
This sequence comes from Mobula hypostoma, assembly GCF_963921235.1. Classification (NCBI taxonomy): domain Eukaryota; kingdom Metazoa; phylum Chordata; class Chondrichthyes; order Myliobatiformes; family Myliobatidae; genus Mobula; species Mobula hypostoma. The sequence goes on along the minus strand of NC_086097.1, from coordinate 145,294,174 downwards.
AGATATTCTATCATTAATTAAATCCAAAAACAGCAACTGTAATGTAAATTCTATTTCTCTTGCAAACCTAGCAAAATCTATTCCTGCAAGAAACCATCAGAAAAGTAATATTTAAATGCAGCATTAACTTCACATGAGCTTGAAATAAATTATGAATGTCCAAATAAGTAGTAATTCTTGAAACGATTGTTATACTAATGCAGATGTTTTATAATGTACCATGGAAGGTAAATCCCTTTCATTAATAGTTTAATGGATGTTATACCCAAATAGAGAAGACATTCTCTTTATACTTGTCTATTTTTTGTGTCTGTAGTGAAGAGCTAAATGCTTACACAGTGGTTCTTCCCCTAATCTTGCCACGGTTCTATCCTGATCTCTTCATGCTCTATATGCTGTATCATGAAGATGAGGACTCAAGATACTGGAAGGGAATATTATATTTGGAGTACCTCTCTGACACTAAGCTCCTGGAGTTCCTAGAAGTACAAAAGTAAGTGTAGATTACTTTATGGATCTTGAGTGGAGACACTGAATGAAATTATTGATGGTAAGTGTTGTAATGTGAGCATTATTAAAAGTAAGTTAATACTAATTAGGATAATGGGGGGTTTTACTTCCGTTCTTTTTAATTCTGGTGGTCCCTGTATATAGTGTCCCTGCCATACCGTACGGGTTGTGAAAGCATCTGTAAATACATAAGAGTTTTGAAGTTCGAGATAAAGTTGTTTCTTGGGCATGAAGTTGTTGAGTGTGCCTTTTTCAAAGTAGAAGTTACTACATATTTTTGGCGATGAGGTGAACTGGTTTTGTGAACGTATTGGCACGTTTTTCGAATGGGAGCTTTGCATTTCAGATGGCTATGTTTGGAACTATCAGGGAATTTTGGGACGGAAACGAGGACTGGCTAGAGTATGAGGAAAGGTTGGGACACTTTTTCTGTGCTAATGGAATTACTGAGGAGGCTAAGAAATGCTCTATTCACCTGAGTGTGTGTGGGGCGAAGACTTACAAGCTAATAAGGAATTTAGCCGCACCGTGGAAACCGGGGGACATTCCATATGACGAATTGGTCAAGCTCATGGGGAAACATTACAATCCGAAACCTTCTGTGATAGTCCAACAGTGTAAATTTCACAGCCGTTTCAGGAAGCCAGGTCAGTCTGTGGCTAATTTTGTGGCCGAGCTTTGGCAACTGTCGGAGCATTGTGATTTCGGAGCGGTGTTGGAAGACATGCTCCGTGATCGATTGGTATGCGGCATTAATAATGACGGAACACAACACCTCCTGTGGGGACACCCCACCATTGACTTTCAGGAAAGCTTTAGAGATTGCCCAAGGCATGGAGATGGCTGCTAATAATGTCAAAAATATCCAGAAAGGACATGGGGATCGCAGTCAGCAGCATTGCCCCAAGTCTCCTTTTTCATTGATTACAGCATTGCCTTTAATACCATCATTCCAGATAAACTGATTCCTAAGCTCCGGAACCTGGGTCTTAGCACTCAGATCTGTAGCTGCATCTTCAACTTCCTCACAGACAGGACCAAGGCTGTAAAAATAGGGGACAAGCTCTCCTCTACAATCACTCTGAGCACTGGTGCCCCACAAGGCTGTGTACTCAGCCCCTTGCTGTACTCACTGTCCACCCATGATTGTGTAGCCAAGTTTCCATTGAACTCTATATATAAATTTGCTGATGACACAACAATTGTAGGTCGTATCTCGGGTAATGATGAGTTTGAGTACAGAGAGGAAATTAAGAACCTGGTGGCATGGTGTGAAGACAATAACCTATCCCTCAATGTCAGCAAGACGAAGGAATTGGTTGTTGACTTCAGAACGAGTAGCATTTACATTGCAAACAACAGGAATTCTGCAGATGCTGGAAATTCAAGCAACATACATCAAAGTTGCTGGTGAACGCAGCAGGCCAAGCAGCATCTATAGGAAGAGGTGCAGTCGACGTTTCAGGCCGAGACCCTTCGTCAGGACTAACTGAAGGAAGAGTGAGTAAGGAATTTGGAAGTTGGAGGGGGAGGGGGAGATCCAAAATGATAAGAGAAGACAGGAGGGGGAGGGATAGAGCCGAGAGCTGGACAGGTGATAGGCAAAAGGGGATACGAGAGGATCATGGGACAGGAGGTCCGGGAAGAAAGACAAGGGGAGCGGGTGACCCAGAGGATGGGCAAGAGGTATATTCCGAGGGACAGAGGGAGAAAAAGGAGAGTGAGAGAAAGAATGTGTGCATAAAAATGAGTAACAGATGGGGTACGAGGGGGAGGTGGGGCCTTAGCGGAAGTTAGAGAAGTCGATGTTCATGCCATCAGGTTGGAGGCTACCCTGGTCCTCACCTACCACCCCACCAGCCTCCGGGTCCAACATATTATTCTCCGTAACTTCCGCCACCTCCAACAGGATCCCACCACTAAGCACATCTTTCCCTCCCCCACTCTCTCTGCATTCCGCAGGGATCGCTCCCTACACAACTCCCTTGTCCATTCGTCCCCCCCATCCCTCCCCACTGATCTCCCTCCTGGCACTTATCCATGTAAGTGGAACAAGTGCTACACATGCCCTTACACTTCCTCCCTTACCACCATTCAGGGCCCCAAACAGTCCTTCCAGGTGAGGCATCACTTCACCTGTGAGTCGACTGGGGTGATATACTGCGTCCGGTGCTCCCGATGTGGCCTTTTATATATTGGTGAGACCCGACGCAGACTGGGAGACCGCTTTGCTGAACATCTACGCTCTGTCCGCCAGAGAAAGCAGGATCTCCCAGTGGCCACACATTTTAATTCCACATCCCATTCCCATTCTGACATGTCTATCCATGGCCTCCTCTACTGTAAAGATGAAGCCACACTCAGGTTGGAGGAACAACACCTTATATTCCGTCTGGGTAGCCTCCAACCTGATGGCATGAACATCGACTTCTCTAACTTCCGCTAAGGCCCCACCTCCCCCTCGTACCCCATCTGTTACTCATTTTTACGCACACATTCTTTCTCTCACTCTCCTTTTTCTCCCTCTGTCCCTCGGAATATACCTCTTGCCTATCCTCTGGGTCATCCCCCCCCCCCCGTCTTTCTTCCCGGACCTCCTGTCCCATGATCCTCTCGTATCCCCTTTTGCCTATCACCTGTCCAGCTCTCGGCTCTATCCCTCCCCCTCCTGTCTTCTCCTATCATTTTGGATCTCCCCCTCCCCCTTCAACTTTCAAATCCCTTACTCACTCTTCCTTCAGTTAGTCCTGACGAAGGGTCTCGGCCTGAAACGTCGACTGCACCTCTTCCTATAGATGCTGCTTGGCCTGCTGCGTTCACCAGCAACTTTCAAGCATTTACATTGGTGGTGCACAAGTGGAGCAGGTCAAAAGCTTTAAGTTCCTCGGGGTCAATATCACAAATGACCTGACTTGGTCCAGCCAAGCAGAGTCCACTGCCAAGAAGGCCCACCAATGCCTTTACTTCCTGAGAAAACTAAAGAAATTTGGCCTGTCCCCTAAAACCCTCACTAACTTTTAAAGATGCACCGTAGAAAGCATTCTTCTAGGGTGCATCACAATCTGGTATGGAAGTTGTCCTGTCCAAGACCAGAAGAAGCTTCAGAAGATCGTAAACACAGCCCAGCACATCACACAAACCAATCTTCCGTCCTTGGACTCACTTTACACCGCATGCTGTCGGAGCAGTGCTGCCAGGATAATCAAGGACACGACCCACCCAGCCAATACACTTTTCGTCCCTATTCCCTCCGGGAGAAGGCTCAGGAGCTTGAAGACTTGTACGGCCAGATTTGGGAACAGCTTCCTTCCAGCTGTGATAAGACTGCTGAACGGATCCTGACCCGGATCTGGGCCATATCCTCCAAATATCTGGACCCGCCTCTCAGTTTATTTTGCACTACCTTACTTTCCCTTTTCTATTTTCTATTTATGATTTATAATTTAAATTTTTATGATATATACTATCGATTTGTACTCCAGGGAGCGCGAAGCATGGAATCAAATATCGCTGTGATGATTGTATGCTTTAGTATCAACTGTTAGGCGGCAATAAAGTAATAAAGTAATAAAGTCAGGAGGGAGACTGGTAAACAGGCAAAGTGGGTGGAATGTTTCCGGTGTGGAGGGACGCACTATGCAAATGATTGCAAATTCAAGGACACTGTCTGCCATCTTGCAGCAAAAAGGGACATCTAGCTAAAAAGTGCAGAAGTTGATAGGGTAAGATTAAGCCTGGGCAGGGGAATGCTCAACAGGCTCAGGCAGCCACACACCATCTAGAAGAAGCAGATGAAGAGGCAGCGTGTGCCTACAACGTGTTTGCAGTGGAAACAGGTGAGGAACCACCTGAACCATATTATGCCACAGTCACTGTCAGGGGAAAGGGCATTAAGTTTGAGATTGATTCAGGGGCTACTGCATCGGTCATTAGTGAGGAGACCTACAGGAGGACATGGGGGTCCAACCTGCCTCCCATTAGACCGTCAAAGCTCAAACTTAGGATATATACAGGGCAGCCCATACCTCATTTAGGGGTGTTATATGTGGACATTTCAGCCGGGAGTCAGAAGGATGAAGCCAGGCTAGTGATAGCTAAGGGCAGGGGGTCCAGTCTTTTGGGTCACAATTGGCTTCGCAAATTGCGGCTAAACTGGCATGAAATTAAGTCTGCACACACGATGGAGGACATTCTGCAGCAGTACAGTGACGTTTTCAGGGACGAGCTAGGAACACTGAAGGGTGTGACAGTGAAACTCCATGTCGACCCTGAGGCTACATCACGTTTTGTTAAGCCCAGGTCGGTGCCCTATGCCATAAAAGGCAAAGTCGAGGAGGAGCTGGAATGTTTACAGAGGCTGGGCATTATTGAGTCCATCCAGTTTTCAAGGTGGGCGGCTCCCATTGTTACAGTTTTTAAGGCAGACAAAATAGTGAGGATTTGTGGGGATTATAAATTTACGGTGAATCAGGTCTCTAGGCTGGAGGAGTACCCATTGCCATTGGTGGATGACCTGTTTGCGACCCTGTCAGGGGGTAAGCTGTTCACAAAGCGGAAAATGTGTGTTCCTGGCATCAAGTGTGACTTACCTGGGACACAAGATCACAGCTGAGGGGCTTTGCCCTGTGGAGAATAAAGTAAGAGCTATTAAGGAGGCCCCAAGCCCTAAGACCGTCACAGAACTCAGATCATTTTTGGGCATGGTGAATTATTATGGCAAGTTTCTTCCCGACCTCTCAAGGGTTTTGACCCCACTGTATAAGCTGCTTCACAATAACACTAAGTGGCAGTGGGGTGAAGAGCAGGAGGAAGCTTTCAAGGAAGTGAAAGAACTCTTCCACTCAGCGAAGCTGCTTGTTCACTATGACCCAGAGAAGGAGGTCACCCTTGCATGCGATGCTGCGCCCTATGGAGTCGAGCCAGTTCTTTCACATGTAATGGAGGACCGTTCAGAGAAGCCTATTGGTTTTGCTTCACGTACCTTGACAGCTGCTGAGAAGGGATATTCACAGCTAGACAAAGAAGGTGTGACCATTGTTTTTGTGGTCACACGCTTTCATCAGTACCTTTATGGACGCGCATTTACAATTTATACGGACTATAAACCACCGATGAGCCTGTTCAGTGGGACTAGATGCATTGCACCGCTAGCGTCAACCAGGATACAGTGTTGGGCTCTTGCATTGTCAGCCTACTGGTACACTATAGTGTACTGTACAGAGTGGGTGGGAATAATGCAAATACTGATGCACTGGGTCGACTACCTTTACCTGAGACACCTGTTACTACATATGTGCCTCCAGAGACTGTAAAGGTGACCCAGATCAGGCAGCAGACAGAGAGGGACCCAATCCTGTCCCAAGTCAAGACTTTTCTTTTACAAGGTTGGCCCAGAGCCGTGGAAGGAGAGGAAATGAGGCCTTATGCCAAATGCAAGACTGAAGTCAGTCCGCAGGATGGCTGCATTTTCTGGGGGGCGAGGGTTGTTGTGCCTCCCCCTGGCCAATTAAGATTGTGGAGGAAATTCATGAGACTCACCCAGGAGTGTTTCAAATGAAAAGTCTTGCAAGATCCTATGTTTGGTGGCCAGGAATGGATCAGGATCTGGAGAACAAGGTAAAATCATGTACGCAATGTCAGACTAATCAGAATATGCCACCACCAGCTCCTTTGCATCCATGGGAGTGGCCAGACCACCCCTGGTCTAGGCTACATTTGGACTTTGCTGGTCCTTTTATGGGGCAGATATTTCTTGTAATGGTAGATGCGCATTCTAAATGGATCGAAGCTCACATCATGAGCAACATCACAGCCCCCTCAACTATAGACAAAGTCAGGCAAGTATTTGTAGTCCACGGGTTGCCTGACACTTTGGTCACTGATAATGGCCCGATGTTCACCAGTGAGCTGTTCAGTGAGTTCATGCAGCAGAATGGCATTCATCACATTCGGACGGCCCCTTTCCACCCAGCCTCCAATGGTTTGGCTGAGGGGGCTGTTCGGATAGTGAAGGAAGGCCTGAAGCGGATGACAGGGGACTCTCTTAGCATTCGGCTTTCACGTTTCTTGTTTAAATACTGCCTCATGCCGCAGACTACGACTGCCCGCACTCCAGCAGAGATGCTGATAGGGTGTAGGCCCAAGTCAAGATTGGACCTGCTGTGCCCGGATATGAAAGCAAAAGTGGAGAGAAAGCAGGAAAAGCAGAAGGAGGGACATGATCAACATGCGTGAGAGTAACAGTTAAAACCGGATGACAATGTTTATGTGAGAAACAATCAGCAATGGCTGCCTGGGGTTATTCTTAAGCAGAGTGGTCCTGTCTCCTATGTTGTTAAGCTGACTGATGGGAGTGTTTTCCACAGACATCAGGACCATGTGCGCCTGCGTCATGATACCGACTCAGAGGCAGACAGTTCCATGGAGTTTCCATTTGTGAGACAGACTACAGTGGAAGCATGTCCAGAGGGCGAGACGCTGGCAGAGGGGTCGAAGTCCGCTGAGGAGGACGGACATTCTCACGCAGACACACAGACCCCTCTCCTGCCCCCAAAACCAGATCCACTCAAAACACCCTCACCAGCGGTGCCTGCTGGGTCATGGGGGGTAGTGCGCAGATCACAGCTCACTCGTAAACCTCCTGACAGACTGAATCTTTGACGGGACAGTTTTTTGTTGTTGTTAGATTGAATGTTGAATCTGTCATGTTTTCCAGATGTTTTGTATTGATAAACAGTTGCTGAGGTACTAGTATAAGTTTTCAGGGGTACGCAAGTTAATACCACCACTGTTTTTATTTCAAAGTTGCAGGTGAACGCAGCAGGCCAAGCAGCATCTATAGGAAGAGGCGCAGTCGACGTTTCAGGCCGAGACCCTTCGTAGTCCTGACGAAGGGTCTCGGCCTGAAACGTCGACTGCGCCTCTTCCTATAGATGCTGCTTGGCCTGCTGCGTTCACCAGCAACTTTGATGTATGTTGCTTGAATTTCCAGCATCTGCAGAATTCCTGTTGTTTACTGTTTTTATTTCCTAGTTTTTTACATTTGGGGATGTTGGATTTTAAAGGGGGAGAAGTGTTGTAATGTGATCATTATTAGAAGTAAGTTAATACTAATTAGGATAATGGGGGGTTTTACTTCCATTCTTTTTACTTCAGGTGGTCTCTGTATATAGTGTCCCTGCCATGCTGTACGGGTTGTGAAAGCCTCTGTATATACATAACGGTTTTGAAGTTCGAGCTAAAGTTGTTTCTTGGGCATGAAGTTGTCGTGTGTGCCTTTTTCAAAGTAGAAGTTACTACAGGAAGAAGTTGCATTTAGAAAGGCCACTTGTCATGAGTTCAGAACACCCCAAAAGTAATTCCGAGCCAAGAACATTGTTTGGTCACGAGTGTCAATCAACCATTTTGTTTAAGTGAGCCCCCCACAAAACAGCATTAGAAAAATGACCAGAAGACCTGCTTGAGCTGTGTTTGGGGGGTATTAACAAGGGAAACACCCCTTCTTTCCCTAACCCTTTCTCAGTTCAACAACCCCACATAGATTGTATTTGAATAGGAACATTCATCTATGTGAATAATTGTTGGCCTTGCTGGCAACACTCAGAATTCAATCATGAATAATACTGTGAAAAAGCACCTGGTGTACTTTAATGAATGTACTCTCGTTTGTTTTACAGGAACTTGTGGCCTCTTCAAGATCTACATCTGACAAACAATCAGGTAAGCCCAAGCTACACACAAAAAGTACTGGAGAAACTCAGCAGGATAGGCAGCATCTACAGAAGGAAATGAACAGTTGATGCCTTTATCAGCACCAAAAAGGGAGAGGGCAGAAGCCAGAATAAAAAGGTTGGGAGGAGGGGAGGCACACAAGCCTACAGAGGAAGAGGTGAATTCAAGTGAGTGGGAGGTAGGTGTGTAGGGGAGGGGAATGAAATTTTATAAGAAGATAGCAGGTGAATTGTGAAAGAGGTAAAAGGCCAAAAAGGAAGGAATCTGACAGGGAAGGACAGTAGACCATGGAATAGAGAGAAGGAGGTGCAGAACCAGAGTGAGGTGATGGGCAGGTCGTGAGGGCAAGGGAGGGGGAAAAGAACGGCTGAGAGAACCACAGGAAGATTGCAATATTTTCCTTTTTATTTCTGAGACCTGAGACCTGAGCTTGAGAGAGGACTGGATGCAACCTAAACAAGCTTAGTGATCACAGGTTTGTACTGTTGACAGCAGATCGGCAGCTCACAAGTCCTCAGGTAATTTCATTAGCGATTGAAGTGGAAATGTCACTGGTGACCATTGCTGACCATTGTTTGACACTGAGCATGATGTGAGCAACACTCAGATATTCTGAAAATCAAAAACAAAACTGCACATTTAAGAAATATAAAATAAAAATAGAAAATGCTGGAAATACTCTTCGGGTCAGGCTGCATCTGTCGGAAGAGAAACAGAGCTAAGGCTTCAAGTCTAAACCCTTCATCAGAAATGAAATAGAAGTTTTTATTTCTAAGGTCTGATGAAGGCTCTTTGATCTGAAATGTTAATTGTTTCATTTCCACACAGATGCTGCCTGACCTGCTTCAACTTTTCTTTATCTTCTGTTTGTATTCAGATTTCACACATCTGTAGCTTTTTAGATTATCTGCTTTGGTTGTTCTGGAGTCACATGTACACCAGATTAGGTAAAGATGGAAAGTTATCATCCCTGAAGGAAATCTTTGTCTCAAGTTGTTTTTTATTGAGAATTCAGTAATTTTGTGATCACCATTATTAACACTAGCTTATCATTCCAGATAAACTGAACTATTTCACTCTAAGTTTACTGGCGCCCATGATAGAATTCAAACTTGTGCGCCTGGATCAATGGTCTGGGCATTTGAATGCTAGCTGAGAAACTTAATCAATGAATGTACCTGTTGTACTACTATATCTGAAACTATGCTCCCTATTTCTAGGTAATTCCAAAAATATACCTACCCAGTACCCACCTTGTTAAATACAATTAAACACCTCTATTCTCAGCTCCAATCAATGTAAACCATTAATTTAATTTTGCTTTATGAGACAAAGCTCGACATTCCTGGAATTACTCTAATGAATCAATCGAGTATTGCCTGTAAGCTAACCCTACTTCAGGAACAGATACCAAAACTACACTTTCAGGATAGTTTTGCCAAAACCCTGTAATAAAAAAAAAAAGGGAAAAATAAATAAATAAATATTCACCTTTAATGCACAGTTTGACTGCATTCTGCCATGAGAAATGTAACAATTGTATTGAAATACAACCAGCCTAAATCCTGATAGGGGTTGCCTTTAAAGAGTAAGTAAACAACTATGTCCATTTGAATCTCTCAGTTCTCAGAGCCGTTCTATCAGTCCTATTCTCGCAGATTCACATTAGTTTATTACCATATAGACAGGAGTGCAAAAAATTCCTTGTTTGCATTTATTCCTTTGCAATATATGCCTTTTAAGTGAAAATTGAATATTCCAGAGAAAACCTCTGCAATCACAGGGAGAATATGTTAACGCCACATAGACAAAATCCGGTCAGGATTGAGTATGGGTCACTGGAATTTAGAAACCAATTCAAGCTGCTATGCCACTTATTTCACTGAAGAATATTTTGGCAAAAATATTTAAGAGGTACTTAAACAGATACCTAAATAGGCCAGGCATAGAAGGATACAGATGTAATGGAGATAAATAGGATTAATATAGATTGGCAAAAAAAATCTGCATGGACGTAATGGGTTGAAGAGCCTCCTTCTGTGCCCTATGACCCTACAGCTTTATGTTCAGCAATGATGTGACATCTAAGATTACATTTTTATCCTAGAAGAGAGTAAAATATTGGAGGTAACCTTTAGACTTGAATTGAACTGCCTATGCTTGTGTGCAGTAATTAAACTGGGAGGTATTCTTAACCCATCATTGAAATTCCATCACAGACAATTTTGTATTGAAAGCAGCTGGGAATGAATTAGAGAAAAAATATCACAGAGAATCAATATTGCAGATTTGTATAATACTAAGTCTTGAAATATTGTTCTTTGGTGCAGAGGATTTCCATTGTGAAAGATGTGTGCTTCACTTCTGCCATCTTGTGTTTCCAAAAAATAAGGTGAGCAGTGAGGTAATTTATTACAGTCTCATGTATGAAAGTACATTAGAAACTTTGTTTTGTATGCCATCCATACAGATCATTTCACCACATCAGAACAATTCTTGCTTAAGGAAAAAGCAATGTGGAATGCAGAATATAGTTTACAGAGAGAGTGCAATGCAGTCAGACAATAAGATGCCAGATAGATTGTGCACCTTTGAGATGAGGACTAATTGGTTTTATCAAATGTATAAGCTATTTAAACGGTAGTATTGACATTATGATGTGGAGCACCAATTCGTTCAGAAAAACAGCATTTAAAAAGCTTATCAAATGTTTTACATTATAATATCCCTTTGAAGCTATCACCTAATTGAACAGGGGTCAATTGCTTAATAGTGTTCCCTTCAATATCCAAGGTCTAACCTGGGAGAATTTTCATCTCCTTTAATTCACACTGTATTAAATTCCTGGAGTCACTACCCCTTTATCAGCCGTCACCCAAGAATTTTTGACATGAATATGAATAAAAGAGGTATCCTTAATACATTTGTGGATGACATGAAAGTTGATGGTGTAGACAGTGTCTGAAGTGTAAAATATACATCAGATGGAAAGTGGGATAGAGCACAACAGGTTCAATTTAATTATGACAGTGCGAGCTGATACTTTTTCGGAAGTCAAATGGGGTAGTCAGTCGTAGGGCTCTAAGCAACATTGATGAAAAGAGAGATTTTGGGATTCATGTTCACAGTTCCTGAAAGTCACAACACAGGAAGATGAGGTGGTGAAGAAGGCATGTGACATACTTGCCCTCATTGGTAGAGGCTTAGAATATAAAAATTAGGATGTTATGCCAGAACCTCAGGTAAAAATGCTTAGACTGCAGAGATTGTTATACGTAGTTTTGGTCGATTTTATTGTACTATAGAGAGTGCAGAAGAGATTCAGGATATGGAGGTTTTTAGTTAGGGGAAAATTTGTGATAGGCTTTGTTTGTTTTTCCCCAGAATGAAGGAGACTAATGGGTAGAGATGAAAGACACTCTAGATTTTGGAATGTGAACTAAAACCAAACTGCTGAAGGAACTCAATGGGCCAAGCAACAACTCTGGGGGCAAAGGAATAGTTGATGTTTTGGGTTGAGACCCTGCATCTTGACTTACACACTGAGGGATGATCTGATAGAGCGACAACATTTTTTTTAGAGGCATAAGTAGGGTAGATAGTCAGAATTTTTTTTCCATGGTAGGATTCTGAAAAATAAGAAGGTACTCGTTTAAGGTGTGAGGAAGGAGTGCTAAGGAGATTTGAGGTGAAAATCTTTCATACAGGAAGTGGTTGATATTTGGAAAGTGCTGCCAGAGGAGGGGCTGGAGTCAAATGCAATTACTACATTTAAGTGACACTTAAAAAGGCAAGGCGTGAAGGATAGAGATCCAATGTGGGCAAATAGGTTTGTGTAGATGGGCAAAAAGTTTGACATGGACATTAACTGGAAGGGCCCTTTTTTGTCCTGTACAACTTTATAACTCTCTAAAACTTCATAACATCATTAAAATATACAAAAGTGGATGAGCTGCTTTATGGTCCTTTGAATTTGATGTGGCAAATCTAAAACTATCTCTGCAGTTCTACAGCAGATCCTCAGGATAAGCTGGACACCATCATGAAAACCTATCAAGAGATTGAGAAAACCATAACTCGAGTGCTGAACAGGGAGTACAAACTTCCCATGGATGACTTGCTGCCACTGCTGGTTTATGTGGTGTCCAGGGCAAAGTAAGTGCCAGGTTGCATGTTACTATGATGGCTGAACATGTAGGAGGGGGCGTCTTTAAAAAAGAATCAGAGCTTGGAAAATTAATGACAAATGACCATAAAGTTTCTTTGGAAATTTAGATACCGTCCTTTGAGAAAACATGATCAGTAATGAGTTGATGGCAAGACGGGGAATTTTGTTGCCTCTGCTCAGATGAATTGCTCTTAGTATCCAACTACTTGTAAAACACTTTCTTAACATTTCCCTCCAGTGTTTTACAGAGAAGCCTATTTTGTTGATTGCTGCTGCTATGATTTTGGAATTTTCCTTTTACCAATCTGATTTTTTAAATTTTCACAATTTCATTCAAAATAATGATCTAGAATTTGCTTTGCTATGTTTGCTACTTTGTGATTGTCTCTTCCATTATACTCAATGTTTGATCAGGCTCTGTAGGAGGAGCTTTGCAGCATATTCAGATTCCGTCTGTTCCATTTCTGCTCACAAACATGTAAGGCCATTTGGCCCTTAAAGTCTAAGTCAGCTCTCAGAGCACTTTGTTCAATCCCATTCCCCTTAATTGTCTTTTATGCATTTTTTCTTTCATGTCCATCAATATCACATAATTAGTGTAAGTGAGTGGTGACTAGTCAGGGGACAAAGTGCCTGTTTCTGTGCTATATGACTGTACAAATACACCTTAATTCTCATGCTGTCCACCTGCACTAGGGGTAATATATAATAGCAATTAACCGGCCAACAGCAAGTCTCTGAAATGTGCAAGAAAACTGGAACAACTGAGGGAAGTATACTCTGTACAGGAAGAACGTGCAAACTTCGCAAAAACAGCATTGGAGTTTGGGCTTGAACCTGGGTCACTGGGGAGTGAGACATGGCACTCCTTGATACACGAGAGTATCAATAGTGTAACGACTTATCGGTATCTAGTCCATGCTTTGTCCAATGAGGAAGTTGGGTAGATGGTGTTTAATTTGGATACTTTAATTCATTGTTACTATAAAGCAGAACTAATTCAGATCTGACTTTTTCTCCACACAATAGAATCCAGCATTTGGGTGCAGAACTCCATCTAATTCGAGACATGATGGATCCTTCCACCGTGGGTGGGATGAATGACTTCCTGCTTACTGCTCTTGATGTGAGTTGCTATAGCCTGTGGAACACCTGCCATCTCAGGGCTCAAAGCTATGTAGAATTAGACAGCTTTCTTGTTGAAGAATTCTTTGAAGAGATAAGCTATCTTTAGTAAATATTTTAAACATCTAATGATAAGAATATCAGTAAATGCAAAATATTGCAAATGTTAATAATCTGAAATAAAGTGCATGAAATAATTAATAGGTCAGGCAGCATCTGAGGGAGGAAGGTAACACTTACGGTTGATAAAAGGTTATCTACCGCTGAGTATTTCCAGTACTTTCTCTTTTACCTTAAGACAGTTTATAAATCTGAATACCTTGTTAAGAAGCGGTATTTACAATGAAGCTGTCAGGATTTTGGTCAAAATACATATAAATCATCAATGTCTTTTAAGAAAGATAAACATCTGTTTTCATCTTTCAACAAAACACAAATCGAGCTCATGTAATAGAACCTCATCTTTACAGATAAATGTTGCTGGCCATCAGAACTTCAACAATGAAGTTAATTTCACTCAAAATTTTCTATTGTAGCATACTGTTAATAACTAGTTTAATAAACTGGACCCTTCCTAATGAGAATATGATTTTGTTCAGAAAGTAAGCAGCAATTTAAAACATGGAAATTTTCACTCGTATGCCTTGCCTTTCAAACAATAGTGATCCCATCATTTTGAAAGGCACTTATTTTTATAAAGGCAATATGTAAGTCATTTTATATACATATTGTCTCACAAGCATCAATGCAATTTAAGTTATTTATTGCTGAAAGATGAAAGCATTCTAGACCACATCTATCTATCTTAAATAGTATTTACAACTCTCAGGTGTAGAAATTCATCTTTAGTTACATGTGCTAAACAGCACAAGTTTGTTGTATTTTGAAAAGTGTAAGTGCTTGTTGAACTCTTTTTTCAGAAATCTAGTTCAATTGAAGGCAATGTAAGTAAATTTCATAAGCAAATTGTAATGAGATATACTATGATATCATCATGAGTTGATTGGATGTATGCATTTCTATCCCTTAATGAAATGAAATGCTGGACATAGATAGGTCAGGCAAAATCTGTGGAGACAGCAACAATGTCTCAGCTCCATAATCAATCAAAGCATTGTAATAAGGCCTTTTTATTTAAAATTCTAGCTAATATTCTAGAATGGCATAGGTAACCTTCTGGTTACATCTTGTTTCATTACAGTCTTGCTACCAACATATTCAGAAAGAGGAAATCCGAACCAGTATTTTGCCTGAATGATGGGCCAGCTACGAGAAAGAACGGAAGGCAAAGAAAGCACTACAGGAATCCTGACCCTGAAAAACGTGTAATATTGTTGAAAAGTGGAGCTGCAGAACAGGTCATCTGCCAGCACGTCATTTGGTGTGGAAATAGTATCAGGCAGAATTTGACCCAAGTCTGGAAGAGCCTTCAAACTTCACTTCAAACAGATTCAACTAATTAGGAGGTGATAAAGGCGTCACTTTAAAACACTTTCAGCAACTATAATTAAAGGATAGGGTAGTACTTTCCTGTTGAACCCCATCATAGTTTAAAAACAAAGCAACAATTGATTTCAACATTAAAGTCTTTTATTTTATCTTTTGAGGAATGTGACTTGCTGCATTTTCAGAATTCAACCACACATACCAAGTTTTTTCTCCTAGGAGTTTTATTTTAGATATGTAACAGAATCCAAGGAGCTTCTGTTCCTGTAAAGAATTTTCAGCCTCATTTCCTAATCTAACCTAGTAAATAAAGAAATGCCGCAATTTATATTCTCGGAGTTGTAACTATTAGTCTGGACAAATAGTAAGTGACTGTCATTTTCCATTTTCTTCAGACTGACAGCTCTCTAGGCTACCTATCCAGGTCCTCTTTATTCATGGAAGTCCTTAATAATTGTTCAAAGCTAATGATACTGGGTAGACAAACTTAAATCTCGGTGACGTAAATCAAATAATTAATATTGGGCTTCGAAAAGCTGTAGAATATAGGATTGAAAGGAGATTAAGAAACTTAGTTTGGAAGCCCTGGAAAGAAAATTGGTGTTACTGTTTAGTTTAAACAGGCATGCAACAGAGAAATTTAAATAGAGAACAATTATTAAAAGGATAACTCATTAAGGTCCATTTTATAGCAAATACAGAGTGTATTGGACATATTGGTTGATTAACAGAACTGGTTAAAGCATATAAGCTGAAAGAAAATGCTTTAAGTTTCTGTAAAATTTATCTTGGAGGAAGTTGCAACTCAATGTTTGAGGCTGGACTTCTTGGCTGACATACAGGACACAAAATAGAGTACAGATTGAATGTTTCAAATACTTCTTCTCATGTGATGTTCATAGGGACCACCATCTAGTTATTGAAATTGAAATGTATATATACAGTATATCATTATGGTACTGGTGGCTAAAAGTATATACTGAGAACTTTGTATAAACTGTTTTCCACCTTACAACTATTATGGCATTAAATCTGTAAATAACTTGTGGGGTAACGTAATCAATGTTTTTAGTGTGGTAAAACTGTAAGAACTGTTAATTTACATTTCCTGTTCCTACAATTCCACTTCAAATTCAAAAGCCATTTAATTTTATAGGCCATTAGCATTGACTCCATCACATTTGTGAGGAATGTTCATTAGTATATAATTAGATAAGGGAATTAATGAATGTATATATTTTTGCTTTTGTAAATAAATATTATAACATTTGTATTACCAACTATGAATCCTGAAATTATTTTTTGCACTCCAATGCTGATTAGAATCTGAATCAAGCTCACTTACCTACATCTGAATTCCATTGACAATGTTACCAGCAGCAGAAATTCTGGTTGATTCTCTCTTCCCTTCTCCACCCCTTGACATTGGAATGACTTATAAAGCTTAACTCAACACTTATTTCAGCTAAGGTTATTAAACTTGAGAAATTTCAAGTTTCATTTTCAACTACAAGAGTAACTGAACTTCCCATGGTCTGTCAGTGTCAGGTTCACACTACTTGGTGCACTTATTGAATAAACCATGACATTGTTCTGTTGGCTTTCACCTTAATTTTATATTTTATATCGTTTGAACAATTAGTAAGCAGCTGTGTGGCATGTCTGAAAATCTGCTGATATGTTTGTCTACATTTCTTATTTCAGCAATAACTTGGTTTTGAAAGTGTTGCTTATGAGTTATCATCTACAATCCAAGGAATAGGTCTAGATCAAATTCAGATTTATTTATCAAATATATATCGAAACATACATACAGTGAAATGTGTTATTGGCATTAAGAACCAATACATCCAAGGATGTGCTGGGGGCAGCCCACAACTGTTGCCCAACAACGTGGTGGCAACATAGCATGCCCACAATGCTCAGCAGACCCAAGAACACAATAAAACAGAACATGCCAAGCAATAAGGCAACAACTGCTTCAATTGACCTTTATGCTTTAATCTTTGATATCAACCCAGGAGTCACAGATGCTGACAACTGAGGACCCTGGATGAGGGCTCAAGCTCCAGACCTCAAAGCAGTGATGATGGGACTCCGAAAACTAGGCTTTGAACTCCAATCAGCTCCTGCCGCTGGCCTTTGAACATTTTACTTCCTGACATTTTTCAAATATTGACCAGCCCTTTGCACTTTTTAACAGAAGTTACTCCACTAGACTCTGGGCAAAGAATGAAGTCTCTTAATTCCACTTGGATCAGAACCCTGGTCAGGTTCCAGCTCCGGTTACCTCAGCACAGCTTTCACGGTGAGGATGCCAAAAAAAAACATTTAAAATTAGCAGTGAAAGTATAAAAATAAAATACTTTGCTGTTCAACAATTGTTTTGAAATACACGTTTAGTTACTCTTCAACACATCATTTTGATTTCAATGGTGCCTCTGTGTGCTTTCTATATGTTTGAAGTCCCGTTCCTGTGATTAAGAACCCAACTTCTCAGAGGCTGCTGCACTATAATAAAGTCACTGGCTTGTCTTCCTCCAGTGCTTTATCCATGCAGGAATATCTGTTACAGCCTTGTGTTTTGGATTGTAACAGAGTCCACTTTTCATTTAAGTAGCTGCAATCTGAAAAATTAATGGCTCCAACAATTTTGTTTTGTATCTGAGCGTTTCACCAGATCAATTAGAGGTGCATTGCAGAATCATAAGCTGGCCATGTTACATATTTTCTGCTAAAGGAAGCACAGTAAGGCAGCTTGGTTTCTCTTCCAGTTTCATGGCCGCTGTTTTAATAGCTCAAGCCTTTCATTTCCAGATTTGTTTTCCCCACACAATCCAATGTTTCAACATCAATGGGATTTGAAATTTTATTTTCTGGATTGCCAGGAAAATGACATAATTACCTACTATCCTAGTGCTTGTGCATTGCACCCAAATCCATGTACCAGCTTGCAACAGGTACACAGTGAGTATTACACTGACCATTTTCTTCTCACTCTGATCTTCTTAGCATTAAGCCTGTTTTATGATTTCCCTTCACTTCATAAGAGAGGTTAGAACATAACTTAGTTTACATGAAATGACCACACAAAAGCAGAACATTACAATGAGGTAGCATCCAATACTTCTCGAATTTCGCGTAACATGTCCTCAGGCCGAGGATCTAGCAAGTCTGTATCTAGTCTATTAAAGGTCTCATTGGCAAGCAATGAAGTTAGCACACTTTCACTTCGGTATAAATCAAACACTGCGTGATACGGCCCAAGTGCAGACAGTTCTAAGGGAAATGCATTTTTGAGAGGAGCGCTGCCTTCTGCAGAAGTATCTAGTATGGCCATCCTATTTTTAGAAATTATTTTCAGAAAGGTGTAGAATTCACAGTAGTTGATTCCAGTGCATGATTTCAATAGTACCTGTGCCAAATGGGAATAAAGAACAGTCACTGCCTATAGTTATTGTTTCACAAATTTTAATACACTCATCAACTAGCATATTAGTTGTGGCCAAATAGTAAAAATTCTGCCATTGTGTCCCACTAAACGTAGCCTGGCCAGGTAGAGAATGGATTGGTGACCATCTAATTTTCCCTCTACCATCAAACCAGACGTCAGCAAGAGTTAGCATCAAGACTGCAATTTGCTCAGCCATCAGATTTCAATCCATCCTCAGAGGGGCACACTGCATGATAATCCCTTTTTGTGCAAAGTTTGTTAATTAGCTCTCTTTCATGTGAGCACGTGGCCAAGTGGTTAAGGCATTGGACTAGCTACCTGAAGGTCGTGAGTTCGAGCCCCTGCCGAGGGAACGTGTTGTGTCCTTGAATAAGGCACTTAATCACACATTGCTCTGTGACGACACTGGTGCCAAGCTGTATGGGTCCTAATGCCCTTCCCTTGGACAACATTGGTGTCGTGGAGAGGGGAGACTTGCAGCATGGGCAACTGCTGGTCTTCCATACAACCTTGCCCAGGCCTGCGCCCTGGAGAGTGAAGACTTTCCAGGTGCAGATCCATGGTCTCGCAAGACTAACGGATGCCATCCCTAATTTGAATGTATATTCCGCATTTCTGCAATATTTCTGGATAATATCACCATAATCTCTCAGTCCTTGTGATTTCCAAATTTCCAGACAAGTTGAATGACATGCAGAATTCATCCCATTATCCAGAGGACCAAAATTGCAAACTCTTTACCTTAGATAGTAATTCCAATCCCACACCCACACATGAATAAATTCTTGAAAAGTGACTCAGATCATTATCAATCTCTGAAACATACGAGTTCCCAAGAATAGATGACATATCTGTGTCACCAGCACTACTGCCATTTTCCACTTCACATTTAAAAGGGGTATCCATCTGACTGTTACTGGTAGACATGACATTTCCAATACAATCTTGGTTTTCCCCAGTTTGTCTTGCATAGGTAGAATTGAGATAATCCAATATCTAAGTACACCAGCTTCTATTTACTCTAATGCTTCCTGTCCAAATTTGGCTCCCGATTAAACAATGATTTAAGATTGAAAAGATTATTTTGAAATCTATCTATATGTTTTCTCCTTCTATCTCTACTGTCTTTAACAGACCTTTAACCCTTCTGAATGTCTACATATTTCCAATTTTGGGGTCACAATAACCCCATTATTGGTGGTTATGCCATCAACTGTCACAATTTTAAGCTATGAAATTTCCCATCTTATATTTATTTTTCCCATCCACCTCTTCTATGTAGCTGGATGTCAAACTTTAATTGATAACACTGTTACATATTGCCACATTAAAAGTGCTGTAAAAATATAAGCAGTTTAAAAAAATATATTTTCAGAGTAGTTGAAACTATCAGCTGTACCCAGACCCTGAGAATTAAGAAGTCTGGTAATGGTATATTAAGTTTCATTTTTAAATAAAAACTTGGAATGAGGAGAAGGAGAAGGAGAATAATAATAATAATAATCCTACCTGACAGTGTTGGTGCCAATCCTCCATATGGTCCTTCCACTCCTCAATCTCGCCCTGGACAGATGTTAGTTCCCCCTGTAGAAAACTCCACATAATGTCTATGTTGCAGCCATTGAGCCAGTTGTGGTTGATTGAGATGGTGTCCTCCTGAAGGAGATTTATTACACATTACACCTCTTCAAAAGAAAAGAGATGTTCCCATTCAGGGCATAAAGACCAGACCAAAAATATCAGCCATACTAATTCAGGGGTCCCCAACCTTTTTCGCACTGCGGACTGGTTTCATATTGACAATATTCTTGCGGACCGGCCGACCGGTGGGGGGGGGGGGCGCGGGGCGAGATGGTTGCCAACAGACAAGAATAGCAGTCAAATACGTTGTTTACCCAGATGACTACAATGACCATGAAGCCTTGCGCGGGCACCAGTGCACATGTGTGACTTGCGCATGCGTGCACCTGCTGATTATTTTCTACAAATCGTTTTTGGTGATTCTGTTCGGTGGGGGTGGGCGGTGGGCGGTGTTAATCACGACCGGAATATCGGTGATAAGAGGCTAATACACTGAATTTTGTTTCTAAAGGGGATAATCTAACGAATTTAATATTAAACACCCAGCGCATATTTTCCTCGCATGAATATAGCGATAAGTCAATTATCAGGGGAGGACAGGGGAGCTTGAACTAAGTGTTGAACAAACTTCCAGTAGAAGTGGCAGAAGCAGGTTTGGTATTATCATTTAAAGTTAAATTGGATAGTATATGGACAGGAAAGGAATGAAGGGTTATGGGCTGAGTGCAGGTCGGTGGGACGAGGTGAGAGTAGCGTTCGGCACGGATTGGAAGAGCAGAGATGGCCTGTTTCCCTGTTGTAATTATTATATGGTTATATAAGTCATAGCATCATAACATTTTAAGTAACGTCTGAATATTAAACACACAGCGCATATTTTCCCCGTATGAACATATAAAATCATCGCAACGCACCAATATCGCTGAATCAGTGGGAGCCGTGGCTTGTTTTCCTGCAACAAGACGGTCCTATCGAGGAGTGATGGGAGACAGCGATACTCGAAGGGGTTTCCTTATTTCCAGTCTATTCTGCAATTTAGTTTTCGTTGCATTTATTGCAGAGATAGGTTGGAAATGGAAGCAACGTTTTCAGTGCTTTCGTGGCTATCTCAGGATATTCAGCCTTGACTTTGATCCAGAATGCCGGCAGAGATGTTATGTCAAACGTGCTTTTCAGCCCGCCGTCATTTACAAGCTCGAGGAGTTGATCTCCTTCCCGCGCTGACGTGGATGATGCGTGGATAATGACCTCGCGTGCGTTCAAGCTCAACAGTGGGCGTGACAGGGAATGAGGAAAGGTGCAGCTGACTCATATCGCCAAATCATATCGTTTCCTCGCGGCCCGGTAGCGCATGCTCTGCGGCCGGGTACCGGTCCGCGGCCCGGTGGTTGGGGACTGCGGTTCTAATTAATCCATGGAAAGTTTAAGACAAAAAATTATATGCGTATACTTGAGGCAATGGTTTTCAGATTCAAAAAATGATGACTCAGGTACACCGTATATAAATATATTAGATTAGATTAGATTATATATATCACTTATCTGATAAGCGACTAGTCCACCATCCCTTTTACTTTTATGATAAATTCCCTCTTTAATAAAATTTGTTAAATTATAATGATATAGTAAAATAAATGTTGTTTTGCTTTAAGTGCCCCAATAATTAAGTTCAACAAATCACTGACAATATGTGGCTAATGAAACCAATGCCAGCCCCAACGTCAAAGGGAATTAAAAAAAAACAAGATTTTTTTTTGTACCAGGTTGTATACTTGATGGTGCCAACCACTAGGGATAAAGATGACCTCTCCAGCTTCTTGCACCACCTCAATGGGTTGACAGCACTGGCTGTAGTTTGGATATAAATTCTTGTCCTGCAGGATTGGAGACTCAGCATCATAAACAAGATTACCACTGCAGTCTCGCAGATGTTCCTCCTGTCCAGGAGAAAATAATAGCCATTTCTTCCTCCCGCAGATGTTGGCTGACCAGCTGTAGGATCGGAATACATCAGCATGGAATGGTGTCCTACAGAGGCAGGGGGAAAGGGATGTGTATTACATCACTATGAACTCAGCCAGCACCTATAAGATTTTCTACTTTCTTTTCATTCCATCAATTTCTCTTTTCATCCAAAACAATTTCCAGAAGTGTATAAATTGCGGTGGGGGTTAAGATACGTTCAGGAGGGGATAATTTGCAGATAGTGTGTAATGAACGCTGGCAAGAAATGCCTTTGAAGAACATAACTCCCTTTGCACAGCACAGAACCAGAGCTATTTGGCATACTAAGAGAAGGTAAACATGCTAACGAACAATTCTATTTACTATTGGACAGTTATTTTACCAATTCAGAAATATTAATGGCCTTTAACGCAAAGATACTATTGGCTATTAACGTATGAATTATCATACTGTGATTGGGGATTGATAATGCAAGTAAGGAATTTGAACATACACAAGGTTACCAATTGGTCAATATCTGTTTCCAATTAGTCAATTTCTGTAGAAAAATGGCATTTCTTTGTCAATCTCTTGAACAATTTTGTAACAGTGGCCATTCTGTTCTTCTTGGGAATAAGTAAATGAAATGTGATTGAGGAATGAGTGAGAGTTGTCATAGTCTAGCTAATTGTCAGAGGCTAATACAGTGATAAACCAGTCCAAGGAGATGGTAGCAGCACATATTAGCTTCAAATAACAATTGAACAGGAAACTTATTCAGCTAAGACATTTGTGAGGAAAGTGAAAAAGTACGTTGTTCAACCTTGGACTCTGTTTGATACAGTAATTTGTTCTCTTCTGCTCCTTTAAAATGTACCACTGCAACTGGAATTGGCAATACATGTTAGAAGGTAGACTAAATAATACTTGAACATGGCTACTAGTTATCAATAGTAATTAACCACTGCTCTAGAACACGGATTAGATTTTAATCAATTGATGGGGAAATTTATTTTCAACAGATTATTACCAGATTTCTGATTATCAGTTAGCTTCTGGTTAACTGAAACCTTTTACAAAAAACTGTATAGATGAGATGTAACCTAAGTTAAGTTTATAAGATGAAAGGTTGAACATACAGAAAATGTTTCACTGTTTGTCGAAACTTAAGTCTAAAACTAAATGTAACAGGAATTCAGGAGAAAACAACTTTGGTGCCCAGCTGAGGCATATAAATTAGATACATTTGAGGGCGAAAGAATATAAAGATATGCTACAAAATTTGCAGGTAAGCCGAGAGGAGTCTCATGCAGCATAAATTCTGGCACAAAGCAGTTGGATCAAGTAGTTTGGTCTGTTGGCTGAGGATACGACTCCATGCAACTCTAAGATCCTTTGATATAATTTAGTGTTGCCCTTATTAGTGTAGAAAATACCTCATGCTCTCTTCTCACTGCTTCCATCAGGTAGAAGGTACAAGAGATTTGGGACTGGCACCACCAAGATCAGGAACAGTTACTACCCCTCAGCTATCAGGCTCTTGAATAAAAGGGGATAACTATATTCATTTATCCCATCATTGAAATGTTCCCACAACCAATGATCTCACTTTCAGAACTCTTTATCTCACAATCTCATATTCTCGTTATTTATTGCTATTTCTTTATATTGTATTTGCACAGTTTGTTGTCTCTGCACTCTAGTTGATCTTGCATTGATCCTGTTAGAGTTACTTGATAACAAAAATTACTTTGAACTTTAACACAAGATATACCTACCATGATCCTTTGGGACCCATGTAAGTGAAACGATAATCATCCAGTTTGATAGTATCCCAGTATTCATTCAGCCAGTCAGATTGGAAGAAGTCGGGTGTATTGTACACTCCATGATTGGGGAAGTCCCTGGAAGGCACAGTATCAAGATTAATACAACAATGTAAAACACATATCAAGTCAACCCCAGCCTTACTTCTGCAGAAACTCTAAACTTAGTTCTCAGGTTTCCTATCTCCTTGTTTACTTTATCACAGTGAAAATCACTTACCAATTGTACTGATAGGTTTAATACTCACTGTGTGATTTAATTGCATTTCATGACTAAGCTTCAACTAAGGCAGTACAAGTTCCCGATACTTAATATTTTGGACACAAGATTGGCATATAACTCCAAGCCCATATTGGGTAAACCTTGAAGGCCATTCTGTACAAGGGTTTTCTTTAGCTTCCATTTTAGGAACTTCACTTCCTTTTGCACTATTCAAATTGAATAAACAAATTTTCAACCCTATAGTTAAATACACATTGCGAATATGGTTTCAATTTCGTAAATTTTTTGGCCTGAATGAATTTATGTTCTCAAGCCCTATTATATCTAATTTCTTTTTCCACCCCTCGGTAATGGACCAAACATTTTTGAAATGGAAAATGAAAGGTATGTTTTCGTGATCTATTTCTGGATAACTGCTTTATGTCTTTTGAGCAGTCATCCAAGAAATTTGATTTGCCTAGATCCCATTTTTTTAGATACCTACAAATAAGAAATTTTTTAAATACTACGTTGCCTACCTTTCCGACTTCAAATCCTTCTGGCATTTTTGATAAAATTTTAGGTTTTAATCCTTTGCAGAAGAGATTAATAGCAATAATTTATGATATAATTATGAAATTACAGCCAGATATATCTGATAAAATCAAAAATGAATGGGAAAGGGAACTTCAACTTTCCCTACCTATAGAGAAATGGAAAAAAATTTTTCAATTAGTTAGTACTTCTTCTATATGTGCTAAACATACATTAATACAATTTAAAGTAGTATACAGAGCTCATATGTCCAAAGATAAACTAGCTCATTTTTATTCCCATATAAACCCTACTTGTGATAGATGTCACTCTGAAGTGGCTTCTTTAACTCATATGGTTTGGTCCTGTCCTCTTTTGGAAGAATATTGGAAAGACATTTTTGATATTATTTCAACAGTTCTATGCTTCGATTTAAAACCCCGTCCTATTACGGGAATCTTCGGATTGCCAGTGATAGAACATAGATCTTTGTCTTCTTCAGCCTGTCGAATGATAGCTTTTGTTACTTTAATGGTGAGAAGATCTATTTTGTTGAACATTCTAATGGTTTTCTCAAACCATATTAAGTTTAAATTTAGAAAAAATTAGAAGTGATATTTTTGACCCTTTGGTTAAATTTGAAGAAACTTGGAAACCTTCTATGCAACATTTTCATATGATGTAATCTGACCTTTCCGAATCTTTTTTCTAAACTTAAATTATATGATGAGAGGAACAGAGTTAACGACATTATTGAACATGTCTGATACAAGCTGTTGGTCTAGCCCTGTTTTGCTTTTTTTGGGTTTTTTTTTCTCTTTTTCTTTTGGGGTTTTTGTTTGTTTATATATATTTTTTCTTTTTATTTCTTTTTCTAATGATTAATCTCATTATGAGTTTGGAAGTCTTTTATATCTATGTTACTTAAAATTCATTTTATATATGCTGATGAACATTTTTCCAATCTCTTTGTACCAACTTTGTAATTGAGTTTATAATTTTGAAAAATTAATAAAAAGATTTAAAAAGAAAGAAAGAACAAGTTTCACTCTTAAAAACACAAGGAAATCTTTTCTCTGTCTGTTGATTCTCCATATTATTCTTCCTCAAGGTGATGTCCTAGTCATGCAACAAGGTGCCAGCAGCATATTTATATTATAATTGGTACAAATCCCTTATCCTTTCCCTTTTGAGAGAAGCATTAAAAGTCCTGCATCTTTATTCAAAGTAGAGCAATGGAAAATATTTCCAATGTCTCGGTCAACATTTATCAATCAATGAACACCTCTAAAGAATAAGATTAGTGAGTCATATTGCACTAGAATTTGTTGTATAAAATGGCTGTTAAGATGTTAACATTGTAACAGCATCTAGACTTGAACAATTATTTAATTTACTATAAAGAGCTTAAGGATCTCCACAAGCTGTAAAAAGTTTAATGTACAGTTTTCTGTTTCCACCCCCTCCCCATTTAACTTTACGTGTTAGATATGTTTGAATTATGCTCTGAAAGAACTAAATGAACTCAGGTTGTCAGTGCTGCTGGAGGGAACTTTTTGTCATATATACATATATTCCATAAGCATCAAATATTTCTGGGTCAGAAAGTAAACATGGTCTCGTCTGCCTCAGTTTCTTACTGTATCACCGTAGCTTTTTTCCCCCAAAATAAACTACTCTCACTATCACCCAAGCAAGACTGTTAATTTTCTGTCAAACAAAGGCTTATATTTATGCAGTGCCTTTTCACTTTTCTAAGAAGCAAATTGTTTCATTTACAAAAATTACCCCAAATCTCATCTGTAGGCAAATAAGAGGAGTCGTTGCAAGGGGTATGCGGTATAAATGATGGCCCCTGCGCAATCAGAACCACCCTGGGTTGAACTGTTAATGGACCATTAAAAGGAGACTGTGGTGATAGAAGGAGGAGAATACGCTTGGCCACAGCTTGCAGTTAACAGGATTTCAGTTCTGAAATTGAATGAGCTTTGGCAGCAGCCAATCAGGCCGAACTTTCCTGAATGCAGTCAAGAGGAACAACCTGGTTTGTCAGAAGAAGATCACGATGAAGGATAGTCACCTTACCAGAAAGAGGACATTTTGTGTGAATGTTGAGATTTCGTGTCTCCTGTGTCTTGGTAGCATATAGTTGTAGTTATTATAGTATAATAATTGGAGGCCTGGAATGTAGAAGCCATGCATCTGTTCTCCATCTCCGTTGTATTCTGTGTTGCATGGTAACTAGTCACATGAGTGGGGGCACGGTAAGAGCACAGGGAATAAGTTACGTCTTCATGCTTTGCTCATGGCAGTTTGCAACTGGCAGCCAATGATGTCGTATTGTTTATTACACCCAATTACGCTTAATTTTACCTAGTCACATCGCTTCAAGATTGTATGTTTGCTAATCGCTAATAAAGGATTGGAAGAATTATTATTGGAGCTGAGAGCATGGTAATACAAGTATAACAAATCCGTGGGGATTGGCAGCAGTGGCAATTTTGGTTTGGTTAGAATTGGCTGCTACACTCGCACTGTGAAGTCCCATACACAATGGCAGGTCATTTCATTCTGAACGTTAGATATTGTTGATTTTCATCCTGTTGACCCAACACTACAGGATTCAAAAATAGAGATTTATTTCTCTGAAATAAAAAAAAACAATGTGGAGCTTGATTCCATTTTGCACAAACCTGCGCATATGCCAGTCTTTCATGTACAGGCAACCGCGTGGAGATGAATAACTACTCTCCCTGTGTTCTCTCCAATAACTGAAATAATCCCTTAGAGGAATATTGTGCTTTGGATTTGCATTATATTCCTTCACGTCACAGTTGGCCACAGGTACAATGGAATCTCCTGTAACGAAAGGGGAACGGTATGAACAATACAATAGAAAGTGTGACAATGAATGCTCAATGATTAAACAATTTAATAATTATAACACAAAATGCTTTGAAACTTCAAGATTAATTATTAATGGAAGATTAATTATTGCCAATTGTCCAACAACTAAATCCACGCAGCATGGAATAAGACAGCCAAGGTAGTGTAGACCATTTTCAACCACTAGCAACAGAATTTGTGGTCTGGTGTTGTTGTACAGTGTCTTTCAGACCCTCAAAGTGTTTTACATCTAGTGAAGTACTCTTCTGGTATAATTGCTGTTTAAAACTTTTTACTCTGTACCCTCCAACACCACCCCCCCGCCCCCCCGCCGCTCAGGAAAGTCTCATGCTGTCAAGATGAGAAGCACAACAGAGTCCTGTTAGTAATTTATTGAGTGAAGTCAGTCTAGATTGTGAAGAGATTTTGGAAAACCCTGGCATGACTCAAACAAAATCACCAAAATGAATTATCAAGTTATTATTCCATTGGGAATACTTAAAGTTCTTCATTGATTGAAACAAGTGTAAGGCCATTTTGTGATAAAATTAGTTTTCAAATGCAGGTCCTTTTCATTATTAGTATATGGATAATGTTCCATAGGTACCTCATAGACTTTGGGATTAATAAATATGTTTGGGCATTTTTTGGGTGTATTTACTACCCCCTGTTCCTCACCACCCCATAATAATGCAATTGATTGTCCAAGATGCATAAACTTACATCCTAAAAGCAAAAAAAAAACACAGTAGATGTGTATAACAGAAATAAAACATAGAAAATGCTGGGAATAGTCAGTCGGTAAGGTAGTTTTTCATCTTTCTCTACGACACAGAGATAGGCCATTCAGCTCATCAAGATAACGCTGGCTCTCAAAGCAATCCCATTTCCCTACTTACTTCCTTTCTACCTGTTCTCTCTCAAATGCCCATTAACTCTGCCTTAACTCCTTACCACCCACTTATCCCATGGGTAATTTACAGAACTAATTCACTATACATCTTTGAGATGACGGAAGAAAATGGAATATTCTAGGGAAACCCAAGTGGTTGTAAACTGCACACAGACAGCACCCAAGGTCAGAAGTGGTAAAAGCTACATCTTATTTTGATGACATTTCTAAGAAAAGAACAGCAGCTCAACGATCTCTAAGGTTAACATCACAATTGTTCTCAAAATGAAACTTTCTCTCTTAAGGCATGCTACCTCTTCTGCCAAGTAACCCCTGCATTTTCTGCTTTTATCTCTAACCTATTGCAGCAGAAATCAAATACTATTTGATGCTCCTTGGATCATCTGACTAGTAATCAAGCACACGATTTCTATATCTGAAATATGTATATGACAAACATTTATTAATGTCTAATATTTTCTTTCATTTTAGTATATGGGTGTCACTGGCAATGTAGGCATTTATTGCTAGTCCCTAATCATTTTGAACTTCCTAGATAATTTTTGTCAACCACACCGACATACTGATTTATAAAATGCCAATGTAAAAATACTAATAGGATGCATAGTTCCCTGGTGTTTTCCCCCTTCAAATTAGAAATAAAACATTTGTGATGCCCCCCCCCGCTTTATTTTTCTATCTTCAGTTACTCGCAACGACATTCTGGAGATTAATCTTTAATTCCGTTGCAAATAAAAGGCTGACGTGCCAGGTGGATTTCGCCAAGCCTGATCAGTATGCAAAAATCCAGAATGGGAAATGTGAAGGTGAATGTGAGATCTGAACCCCCAACTAGTACACGCACGGTCACAACGAGATGATACTAACCGAAGTGTTTCAGCAAGTGTTCGAAGTCCGGACTCCCGTCCCCTTTCACCCACTGTTGTCTGCTTCCCCAGTCAGCTGTGAACTCGGGTGACAGAACGCATGGGTAATTAGGAAGCAGAAAATCTCGGAAAAACTCAGAGTAATTCAGATCATGTTTGCGTAGGTAATCGAGTCTCCGACCTTTGTCAAACAGTTCGTAAGAAGGCCTTTCAGTTTGGAAAAATCTAAGTGCTGTGTTCAAAGTTTCCTTGTTCATATTCAGCAATTGTTTTCGCTAAACGCTTTATTTTCAAATGATCACCAATAATTCTTCAGTAAATCCTAGTCTTTCTCTCCGAAGCTGTGAATTTTCATCCGTGAGATATATCACTAATAATAGTCTTTAGATGCAAATATACTTCCGCTTGTTCAAATAAATATCGGTACCAGTATATAAATTGGTTTATTTTCTCTATCCTGACACCTGCAGACCAACAAGCGCTTTTGTCTTGACTGATCCAGGTAGTGAAGTAAGGTTTCGGCTACGATTGAATTTTCACTGACGGACAGCAAATGGGCCTGCAGAACGATTACATTTAATTACATTATTAACAGACAGGTCCGCAAGCTCCCATTCCAACGCGCTCTGATCCAGGGGAATTGATGCCCCACACCCATTGCAGGGAGCAAGCAAATTAATGCCCTTATTTGGTATCCTAAATCGTAGCTACAGCCCGAGATCCCTCGGCTTCTGATGGCGTGAATAAAATATCAAGAGACTCCCCGCCATCAAACAACAGTCTACTGGCGAACCCATTACCATGTGACACGCGGCGGCTGAGAGACCGAAGGCGGGGCCTAGAGAACGTGACTGGACAGGAGCAACGTCATCGCGGGCGGAGATTGGAGTGAAGGCGGTGCCATAAGGAGGGCGGTGCCGTGAAGGAGGTTTGATTGACAGGGTGAACGATTGGCCTGAGTGGAGGGTTGGGAATGATTGACAGTCTGGGCGAGTTATTGAGAACTTGCAGCAACGCTGAGGGCGGGAATTGGAGTGATTGATAGGGTGAGAAAGCCAATGAATGACTGAGGGAGAGTCTAACGCCGTTGACACCAATAAAAGGGAATGATTGACAGCGGGCTAGGTCTGGGATGATTAACGGGACACATATAATTGATGTCGGGGGTGATGCAGGAATGACTGACCGATTCAGGTGAAAGATAGATATGCCATATGGGCGGGGCTTGTCGTCATTGACGAGGACGGGAAGAAAGAGAATGACGTATGGGTATGTGAATGATTGACAGGCCGATGGGAGGGGTGTTGCTGGAGCTTGGTCCGGTCCGGGCCGGGCCGAGCCGGACGTGTGGATGTTGTTGTTGAGCAAGGGGCGGTGCTTGCGGGAGCAGTAGGAACTGACACGATGGGGTAGTGCCTGCGATGGTCAGTGAGCGCTCTCAGGTGGGCAGACACGGTCTGGGTTCAGCGGCGGAAAACTGTCCGTTTTCAACCTCGGGGAAAGGAAGGGTTTGAGCCTGGTACGAGAGACAGGGGGGACGGGTAATGTTTTGGCCGCGGCTGAGGCGTTTTGAAGGGGTAAGAGAGTCGGGGGACTGAGAAGAAAACGGCCCCTAGAGACTCGTGAAGAGAATTTCTAGGAGCAGTTCTTAAAATGTTCGAACAATTATTACCCAATTGAAGTAAATGTCTTGATGAAGCCCAATTGAAGGAATTATTCTGAGATAAACCCGCAGGGACCATAGGAATATCCTGGAAGAAATCTTGCACTGGAAAACACTCAGAAATGAATCCTGCAGACAGTATGTCGGAGTAAAGGCTATAACGAAGAAGCTGAAGGGAATAAAATGGAATAGGTTGACTAGCACAGATCGCAGGGAGGCTGGTGATTGGGTTGCATAGGAACCAGAGAAGGTAAAGCGAACCTCACGGAACAGCCAGCAAGGAATAGACCGAATAGAACCGGAAAGTTTTTAAAAAATCAGACATCAAGAAAAGGTTGTAAAGAATATAATCTTGTAAGGTAATATAGAAAGGTGACTGAATTGGGGGCAGGAATAGGAACTTCAGCAAAAGAATGCACGAAGGTAAGCAAGCAGTTTGATAATTGGAAGTACTGAGTTATAGAACGGCGAAGATTGTTATGCAGATAGAATGCGTAATGAGAATGAGAGATTTTAAGGAATAAATTCTGAGCTTAATAACTCATTGATACAAAGGGAAATTTCCGAATTAAAACGCGAAAAACTATTGAAACAAATAGAGGATATTCCGCACTACCACAAAGGGAAGGGATGCAGAGGTAAGCAGTGGGGCAAATAATCTTGATTCACAAATTATGCTAAGATGATTTAGTATGTTTTGTGTTTGCACTACATATATTTCAGAGATTCAGGTTTTGGGGAGATGATTAGAGTTTGGTTGGTAGAGAGAAAATGTTACTAGATGAAAATAACTTTCAAATGCATCGATGCTAGATCATGTAATATATCTATTTTAATTGTTTTGAATATACAATATTTCCCCAAAGTATGAAGGTGTTTAATCATAAAATTTTACTGTTAAAGTGAAAGACTGAGTATGTGTAATGTTCAAGTAAATTTATTATCAAAGTATGTATATGCCAGACCATATGATATAGGAGCAGAATTAGGCCATTCAGCCCATCAAGCCTGCTCCGGCATTCCATCATGGCTGATCGCTGATCCCAGATCCCACTCAACCCCATACACCTGCCTTCTCGCCATATCCTTTGATGCCCTGACTGATCAGGAAACTAACAACTTCCGCCTTAAGTATACTCACGGAGTTGGCCTCCACCACAGTCTGTGGTAGAGCTTTCCATAGATTCACCACACTTTGACAAAAAAAATTCCTCCTTGTCTCTGTTCTGAAAGGTCGCTCCTCAATTCTGAGACTGTGCCCTCTACTTCTGGATACCCTCACAATGGGAAACATCCTCTCTGCATCTCTGCATCTACCTTATCTAGTTCTTTCAGCATTCAGTAGGTTTTAATTCCTCTCTCTCTCTCTCCCCCACCCCCCAAATTCTTCTAAATTCCCATGAGTACGGGGCTGCCAAACACTCCTTGTATGTTAACTCCTTCATTCCGGAACCATACTTGTGAGCCTTTTCTGGACTCTGTTCAATGTCAACACATCCTTTCTGAGATAAGGGGCCCAAAACTGTTGACAGTACTCCAAGTGCAGCCTGACAAGTGTCTTATAAAGCCTCAGTGTTATCTCCTTGCTTTTGTATTCTATTCCCCTTGAAATATATGCCAACTTTGCATTTGCCACCTTTACCACAGACTCAACCTGTAACTTAACATTCTGGGGGTCCTGCACAAGGACTGCTAAGTCCCTCTGCATCTCTGATGTTTGAACCTTCTCCCCATTTAGATAAAAGGCTGTACTATTGTCCCTTTTACCAAAATGCATCATCATACATTTCCCAACACTGCATTCTATCGGCCACTTTTTTTGCCCATTCTTCCAATTTGCCTAAGTCCTGCTGCAATCACATTGCTTCTTCAACAATAGCTACCCCTCCACCTATCTTCATATCACAAGAAAACTTTGCCACGAAGCCATCAATTCCATCATCCAAATCATTGACAAACAATGTGAAAAGTAGCAGTCTCAAAACTGTCCCCTGAGGAACACCACTAGCTTCTGGCAGCCAACCAGAAAAAGCCCCTTTTATTCCCACTTGCTGTGTCCTGCCTGTTAACCATTCCTCTATCCATGCTGGTACCTTTTCTGTAACGCTCTTGTTAAGCAGCCTCATGTGTGGCACGTTATTGAATGCCTGCTGAAAATCCAAGTAAATGCCATCCATTGCCTCTCCTTTGTCCATCCTGCTTGTTGCTTCCTTGAAGAACTTGTAACAGATTTCTCAGGCAAAACTTCCCTTTACAGATACCATGCTGACTTGACTTAATCATTGGTCTCCAAGTATCTCGAAATCTCATCCTTAATGATAGACTCCAATGCTTCCCTAGCCACTGAGGTTAGGCTAGCTGGCCTATTATTTCCTTTCTTTTGCCTTCCTCACTTCTTGGAGAGTGGCGTAACATCTGCAATCTTCCAGTTCTTAAGGAGCATGCCAGAATCAAGTGATTTTTGAAAGGTCATGACCAATGCATCCATTATCCATTCAGCAACCTCTCTCAGGACTCTGGGATGTAGTCCATCTGGTCCGGGTGACTTATCAACCTTAAGACTTTTGAGTTTGCTGAGCACTTTTTCCTTTGTAACAGCAATGGCACTCGCTCTTGCTCCCTGACAGTCACGGACCTCTAGCACACTTCTAGTGTCTTCCACAGTGAAGACTGATGCCAAGTGCCCATTAAGTTCATCTGCCATTTCTTTTGTCTCCCATTATTACCTTACCAGTATCATTTTTTCAGTGGTTGGATATCAACTCTCACCTCCTTTCTACTCTTCATATAACTGAAAAGCTTATAGTACAGTATCCTGCTTTATATTGTTGGCTAGTTTGCACTCACATTTCATCCTTTCCCTTATAGACTTTTTTCTTGCCTTTCGTTGGATTTTAAAAGCTTCCAAATCATTCAACTGACCACTCACTTTTGCTACCTTATATGCCCTTTCCTTGGCTTTTATGCAGTCCTTAACTTCCCTTGTCAGCCATGGTTGGCTTCCCCTGCTGTTTGAGAACAACTATTTCTGTGGGACATATCTATCCTGTACCTTGTGAACTATTCCCAGAAACTTCAGCCATCTCTGCTCTGCTGTCATCCCCACCAGTGTCCTCCTCTGATCCACCTGGGTGAGCTTCTCTCTCATGCCTCTATAATTCCTTTTATTCCATTGTGAAACTAATACATGTGACTTGTGCTTCTCCCCCTCAAATTGCAGTATGAATTCAGACATAATATGATTACTGTCTCCTAAGGGTTCCTGTACATTAAGCTCCCTAATAAGATCTGGGTTATTACACAACACCCAGTCTAAGAAAGCCTTTTCCGTAGTAGGCTCAAGCATAGGCTGCTCTAAAAAGCCATCTTGTAGGCATTCAACAAATCCCCTCTCTTGTGATCCGACACCCACCTGATTTTTCCTGACTCCCTTGCATATTGAAGTCCCTCATTACAATTGTGACATTACCCTTATTGCATGCCTTTTCCAACTCCCTTTATAATTTCAACCTCACATCTTGGATACTATTTGGAGGACTATATATGATTCCTATAATGGTTTTTTTTAAACCCTTACAGTTTCTTGACTCTACCCACTAAGATTCAACATCCTCTGACCCTGTCACCACTTTCTAAAGATGTAATTCCATCTCTTACCATAGAGCCACATCATTGCCTATGCCTTCCAGTCTGCCCTTTCAATACAAAGTACATCTTTCGATGTTAAGCTCCCAACTATGGCCTTCCTTCAGCCACGACTCAGTGATTATGTACTTCTTTGAGATTTATTATCTTGCAGGCCTGTACTGGAAAAAATAAAGAAATACAGTTGAATTTGCAAACAAACTATTCATAAAACAAGGACTGATGACCAATCAATATGAAAAAGAAGATAGACTGCAAATAATACTGAGAACATAAGTTGTAAACTGTCGTTGAAAATGAGTCTGTAGGTCATAGAATCAGTTCAGAGATGTGGTGAGTGAAATTATCCTCACTGGTTCAGTTGGCTAATGGCTGTAACTGTTCCTGAATCTGTGTGGGATCTAAGGCTTTTGTACCTCCTGTCTGATGGTGGCAGCCAGCAGAGAACGATAATTAGAAAGTTCAGGAAACTTAAGCTATGAGCAACTGTTCAAGTTCAACACACATCCAATTATTCTAGAAGGGACTTGGTGACTTAATGGACCCTTTTGAAACATGAAAGGTCAAGCCACTGAGGAAATTTTGGTACAGTAAATGTGACCATTGAAGTCAATTGTATCAATATTTATACTATTTAGATTTGTTTGTGTAGGGATTTGTTGGATTTGGGGAATGGGTGAGGATAGTTGTTGTGCAATTTTAAAAAGTCTTGCTTTACTGTTTTCCAGAGCCTTGTGAATTTTTGCCAGAGAAAGATCAGTCGGGTTGGTACAGTGCCTTGTAAAAGGATTCATCCCCCGACCCTTTGTTCACATAGGGTATTACAATCAGGAATTTTGATCAATTTAACTGCAAATTTTTATGTGGATCACATGTTCCTCCTTTTCCACAGTAGAACCCCCAAAAGACTGGGGAAAATTGTAAAGCATTGTAAACTAAAAATCCAAAAAATTAAATGTCAGCAGTTCAAAAGTATTCATCCTCCTTTGCTCGGTACTGAGTTGAATCACCTCTCACAATTATTGCAACGAGTAGTCTTTTTGAATAAGTCTCTATTAGCTTTGCACAATGTAGGAGCAAGATTTACCGATTCTTCTTTGTAAAATTGCTCAAGTTGTGCCGGGTTAGTTGCGGAGTGCTGGTGGACAACAATCTAGAAGTCTTGTCGGAGATGTTTGATTGGGTTAAGGCCCAGACTCTGATTGGGCCACTCAAGGACATCAATCTTCTTTTGAAGCCACTTCATGTTTGCTCTGGCTGTGTGCTTTGTGTTGTTATTCCTGCCGAAAGATTAACTTTCTCCCCAGATTAAGCTTTCTGGCAAAGGGTTGCAGGGTTTTATCCAGGATATCTCTGTTTTTGGTAGCATTCATCAATTCTGACCAGATTTCAAGTCTCTGCTGCTGAAAGGCATCCCCCCAGTATGATGCTGCCTCCACCATATTTTACAATAGGGATGGTGTTACCTGGTGGATGTGCAGTATTAGATTTGTGCCACATGTACCACTTAGTGTTGAGGTCAAAAAGTCCCACTTTAGTCTGATCTGACCTCAGACTATATTCCACACCTTTACAGTACCTTCTAAGTGATGCTTTGCAAAGTCTTTACAGGCAAAGATATGCTCTTTTTTTTTTAAAGCCAGGGCTTCTTCCTTGCCACTTTTCCATAAATACCCTTTTTGTGCAAGTCCTTGGAGATTGTGGAGCCATTGTAGCCGTTAACTTCTGCAGCATGCTCAGTGACTGTTGGCATCACGGTAGCCGCTCTTACAAATGCCATTCTTCTGGGACTACTAAGAGTAGAGGGGTGGCCTGACTTGGGCAGTGTGGCTGTGGTTTCATATTTTTTTCCAGGATGGATTTGCACTGAACTCAGGAAAGTTCAGTGCCTTTGCACTTGTACCCTCTCCCAGATTCGTCTTTCTCTAGCTTGCCTTGAATGTTTTTTGTCTTCATTTTGACTTGGTTTGTTGAAAATCTACCATACTGTTGGACCTTGCAGAGAGAGGGTTATTTATTTAGGTGATCCTCCCTGTTTTTTACATTAACAAATTGGGTGAGTTGGTAAGGTAATGTACAGTATTGCACCTGAGGAAAGCAAGCATAGTAATTACAAAGGGGATGAATACTTTTTCAGTCTCTCAATTTTGGTTTTTAATTTTTAATAAATTGTTGACAGGTTTTGGAATTTTCTTTTGATTTGACACACCCAATGTTTTGTAGATTAGCTGAAAAATCCTGCTTCAATATATTGTAACTTTAGAAAATGAGACAGTAAAATGTGAAAATAGTTGTGAGGGATGAATACTTTTTCAAGGCAATGTATGATGCAGGTTTTGCTGATGTGTCTCTTTGTGATGCAAATTCTGAATTCCATGAAAGGCTTAATATTTTTGTAGGTTGTTCTTGTACTTGAGAAGAAATTGCCAGATACCAGAAATTCAGAATGTTTTTTTTAAAGAAAGCAAGAATGCTTATTTGGCCTTTTAAGCTGATCTATGGTTTCTTCTAAATGCCAAGCAAATTTCATTCCCTACTTTTTTTGATTCTCTAGATTTTCTTGCATATATTGATGTACGACCTCTCTAGAAGGGGCAGCAGCTACTGTAATGAACAGAGACTTGTGCATCCATTCGTGGCCTGGTTCCTACTATCTACAGAGTGAGAAGCGATGGGTTTATGGGAAGCTCTCACTCACACCATACCAGTTGGCTTTCACATCTGACAAAGAAGGGGTCACTCTGATCAGCTTCAAACTCTCTGGCATCACTGGCATCAAAAAGGAAACATCCAGCTTCATATTTAGCTCGCTAACTGTGCTGGTGGGCGATGGTGAGAAGCACTGGTTTAGTTCACTTCAACCCAACCGAACGGTGGTGTTCAATGTTCTTGAGCATTTCTGGCGTGCACAGCTGCTCTCGTCAGAAGGAGAAGAGGTGGAGGCTGACACCAGGCCCATGTCAAAGGGCAGGGAGTTGATCAACCTGGCGTCCAGTTCTCAGCAACGCTTGGGAGACACAGCCAAAGTGCTGCATCATCAGGGTGAACAATTTGATCGCATCATGAAGGGGCTGGACAAGATTGAGTCAGACTTGGATGTAGCAAACAGGTATTCTGGCCATTTTGTTCATTGCGTGTGTGTGGGGATGGTGAGATTTGAGTTTAAGATGTATGTCAGTGTAAGTCACAAAAAAGGAGGCCAGGGATGCAGTAGTTTATGCCCCAAAAGATATGGTTAATTAAAGGAAACAGCTTTGTTCCACGTGTGTGCGTGTCCTTGAGTTGATTTCTAAAATCTGTAAATGCACATTAAAATGAGGGAAAGATCCCTTCCCCAAACTTTTCCTAAAAATAAAATCCACTTTGGGTCGCCAACTATTAAACCCTTTTGCATTGCATCTATTCCTTACAAGGAAAATGAAACTTGCATCCAAACTAATTCCAGTCTTGTGCAACTTGCAATTGTATTCTGAATCCTCCTTATTAATTGTGACACCTTATCTCTGTAAAATACAATTCACCAAGAAATTACGGCTCTAACCTTGCAAGTCTCTCATTCTACTCTATGATAGGAATCTGACCAACTGGACCATGTGCTCTTGAGTTCCTTTTCTACTTCGCTGATTCAACATCAATTCCTTCTTTAAAATACTCCCTAAAACTTGCTTGCTCATCTCGTTTGCTTCAGTGTTCTTCATGTATATTCTGAGAAACAACTTTGGCTCTTTTTTTCACATCGGTGGTACTACATCAATACAAGTTGTTGTCTGGCATTGTATGAGTTGTGTGTTTTTTTTTCTAAGCACTCTTGTACCTGAAGAATGCACATGGGGTTACAAAGAAACAGCTTGCTGTATACCTGCTTCTGTGCAACTCAATACATGTGTAATGTAATCAATGTTTATATTTGAATGGAAGACCTAGTATTTTGGAGTTATGCCTGTTTGGATGAGGAAATTCAGGTTTGTTTCACAGTGCTAGATAAGTCATAGAAAAGTACAGACGAGAAACAGGCCTTTTGGTCCATCTAGTCCATGCCAGACCATTTAAGCTGCCTACTCCCATCATCCTGTAGCAGGACCATAACCCTTCATACCCCTACCATCCATATACTTATCCAAACTTCTCTTAAGCATTGAAATCAAGCGCATGCACAGCTTGTGGTAGCAGATCATTCCACACTCACAGCCCTTTGAGTGAAAAAGTTTCACCTAGTGGTTCCCTTAAGCTTTGCGCCTTTCACCCTTAACCCATGACCTTTGGTTGTAGTCCCACCCATTTGGGGGGGGGGGAAGCCTTCTTGCATTTACCCTATCTATACCCTCCATCAAATCTCCACTCATCTTCCACATTCCAAGAAATGAAGTCCTAAGGAATTGGATACTGTCACTGCTTGGCTAATGGTTACATTCGAAATGCATTTTGCCAATGAGCATGATATTTTTCATATATTTTAATTTGCAACAGAAGCCCTGCAGGGCGGTTTCTGAACTAGTAATTCCTCCATTTTATAGGGACTGGATATGGCTAATCAGAATTCCCCAGTGACTGGAAATCACCAGGGAGCATGTAGAGCAGCTGTATGGATTAAAGCACCAACACCCATTTGTTGTAGTCATCTAGGTGCTTCACTTGGGTGTCTCACATTTTAATCATTTTAATTGTGTGAAGCTGCCACGAGCAGAATTTGATGGCAATGTTAAAGCATCGGTTCACTTTTTGGAGACAGCACTTTGTCAACTGGTTGTTGCCTTTTTGTGTATGAACTTTAACAGTGACTATTAGATTAGTATTCCTCTGAAGATGGGAATCCTTATCAATATAATGGTGCCATCATTTATCAAAAACTTAACTGGATGAACCATAAAAGGAGCAAGACAAAAACTGAGTAGCCTGCAGAAAGCAATTTGTCTGAAATTCCAAAGCTTTTCCATTATCTGAAAACTTGTGGAAAGTGAGATGGATTACTTTCCAATTGAGGTCAGTTCCAACAACTTGAGGCTGAACGCAACTGAGCACAAAGCAATCAACTTGATGCGTACCACATCATTCATGCCAACACTGGCACAATGTGAACACAATATATAAAGCCCACTGCATTCATTTTAAACCTGTGATTTCTACCATCAGAGGATAAGTGTAGTAAGTAAATGGGGACAGCATCACTTATGGGGTTCCCTCCAATTTACATCTCTCCCTGATTTGGGAATATCACCACTCCCTTGTGGTTTCTGTGTCTAAATACTGGAGCTCCTTGCCCAATAGCACTGTGAGAACCTCCCCAGAAGGTCTGCAGTGGTTCAGAACTTCTCAAGGGAAGTTGAGAATGGGTAAAGGTTGTTAACCTTGCCTATGGTCTGGTATGTCCCTTACTTGGTTACTCTATTCAAGCTTGAAGATCAACCCTGCTTCAATAAGGTATATAGAAGAGAGCATGTTTAAAGAAGCACCAAGTATAGCTAAATGAGGTGCCAATATGAATAAAGCTTGCTCTGTCATTTATCAAGAAGATAGCTGATCTGATTGTAACCTCAGTTCCAAGTTTCTGCTTGCCTCTTGTTCTCTCACTTATCAAGTACCCATCTACTCTGATCTTAATATATTCAATGACCTGCTTGTGTGGCCTTTGAGGAAGAATTCCAAAGACTTGCACCTGCAGAGGAAAAATATTCTTTAAATGGCCATCCAAATTTTAAGCAATATTCCTTAGTTCAAAATACTTGCAAAGGAAGCATGCCCTCCACTACACCTCCTTTTACAAGGCAGACTGATTAACTGTCATGTTTGGCAGAAGTGCCAGCTTCCTCCTGCTATGATTCACGCTGTCACAGAAATGAGACTTCAGACAATTCCATTCACTCTAGAAACAACTGAGTATAGTAAAGGCTAATTCTAGCTATTATAGCAAAGAATTGAACTTTGTCTCTGATTAAGCTGATCTAATATAATAACAATATGGGTATCTGTCTGACAGTGTTGAAAGTTGTCAAGCTCTGTGCTCTATACATAAAGCAGGACAAATCCAATTTAGTTAATTACCATTTAGTAAATCGCTATCAATAATCAGCAATGGAAGGTATTATTGGTAGTGTTTTTAGTGTGCTCTGTTATCACGAAGACATCCTAATAGCCTTGGTCCAAATGTACACTACCGAGTTACATTTTCAACTCACTATTGAGTTTTCTGATTTTGACATCAAGGCAGTATGCAGCATTCTGTATGCCTATTAAAACTGAAGTCAGTGGGTATTAAAGGAAAAACACTCCAAAAGTAGGAGTCACACTGTACAAAGGAAGATGGTTAATCATTCTATTTCACTGCTTCAACACTTTCATTACTGCTGTTGAATCCCTTCCAATTCGCACATTATCGTAGCTTCGATATACGTCACTGTTTCATCACTAGATGTAAGTTGGGAAATTTCCTTCCAAAAATAATTGTAAAGGAAAGCCTCGCATGCAGTACTGCAGTAGTTCACTCACCACCACCATCTTGAGAGCACCTGGGGCTAGATAATAAAGGCTAGCAAGGCCAGCATTCTGGAAAACAAAACAGAAAAACAAGCACATGCCTCTTTGAGGAGAGAATTTACTGAATGGAAATCATTCTTGCTCATCTAAGTACTAAATGGCCAACCCTGATCCTGAGATTGAATTTTGAGCTAGGGAAGTGGCTTCAGCATTTACTTTTTCCTATATATTTTTGTAGAATTATTTCGTACAAGTTCTCCTCATTAGTCCACCCCTCACACTTGGAATCCATGAGATGTATTTGCTTCTTTTGGCAAAGGGGCTGAAGCCATACACAGTGGTTACAAGATTATGGGCAGATCATATAAAACAGTGGTATGTTTATAGCCACCCATAGAGAGTACTACATCTTTGGAAAGACTATACACTGGATTCTTCGACAGA
This sequence comes from Mobula hypostoma, assembly GCF_963921235.1. Taxonomy (NCBI): domain Eukaryota; kingdom Metazoa; phylum Chordata; class Chondrichthyes; order Myliobatiformes; family Myliobatidae; genus Mobula; species Mobula hypostoma. Next base: position 145,252,765 of record NC_086097.1, on the reverse strand, counting down.
GAAGGGTTGTTGTTCAAGAACCAACAGGGAGTAGTGTCCACAGGTCAGTGTGGGAGAGTAGGGCCAAATGGTCTTTTTCCACACTGTATGATTCTGGAATTTTCTTTCCTGGAGAGTTGGAAAGACGGAACTCATTGAGGAAATAGGTTTCCAGTGGAGGGAAAGGACTGAGCTTATTAGTAATGGTCCCAATGAGTGGTGGGGCAAGCTTGAGAGACAATCACCTACCTGTTATTTTCATATGCTCATTATGGCTGTCCCAGTTAAGCTTTTGTTTATTAATGTTGAGGACTCGGTAACAGTGCTTTTGTAGGTTGGTTAGTGTTTAGATAGTTGTCACAAGTTTTCCTTGCATAATTCAGAAATCAGTACCCAAAAATGTAAGATATGGATTATAATTTGTTCTCACAGCATTTATGTTGGAAAAGTTTTTTTTTAAAACATGCATTTCTTGCTACATGCTCAAATGACACAGCATTGTGGACTGTGACTAGAGTCATAAAGGTACTATCGCATAAAAAAAGGCCCATTGGTCCATGCCAACCTGATCTTTTGCCTAGTTTCATCTACCCACATCTGGGCCATATCCTTCCAAACCGCTCCCATCCATGCACCCATCCAAACTTAAATATTACATCTGAACCCTCATCTACCACTTCCACTAGCAGCTTGTTCCCCACTTGCACCACTGTCTGAGTGAAGAAGTTTCCCCTCACCTTGAACCTATGACCTCTATTTATAGTCTCACCCAACCTGAGGTGAAAAAACCTGTATGCATTCACCCTATCCATATCCTTGAAATTTTAATATACTTCAACAAGATCTCCCCTTATCTCCTATGCTCCAGGGAATGAAGTACTAACCAATTCAAACTTCCGCTCTTACTCAAGTCTCAGCAATATCTTGTACATTTTCTTGTTGCTCTTTAAAGCTTATTGTTATCTTTTACATGGGTAAGAGAAAACAGTACTCTAAATGCAACCTCACCAATGTCTTGTACAACTTCAACATAACATCCTGACTTCTGTACTCCCGATTTATAAAAGCCAATCTGCTAAGAGCTCTCTATACCAAAGTTCTCTGGACTGGGCAAGTCCCGACGGATTGGAAGACGGCAAATGTCATGCCACTGTTCAGAAAAAAAGGATGTGGGAAACAGGCAGGTAGGTATCGGCCAGTTAGCTTAACATCTGTAGTTGGGAAAATGTTTGAAGCTATCATTAAAGAAGAAATAATGAGGCATCTGGAAAGAAATGGATCCATCTGGCAGACGCAGCATGGATTTAACAAAGGCAGGTCCTGTTTGACAAACGTACTGGAGTTCTTTGAGGATATAACGAGCGCAGTGAATAGAGGGATCAGATGGATGTTATTTTCTTGGATTTCCAGGCGTTCGATAAGGTGCCGCATAAAAGACTTATCCATAAGATAAGGATGCATAGATTTAGGGGTGATGTATTTGCTTGGATAGAGGATTGGTTAACTAATAGAAAGCAGAGAGTTGGGATACTTGGGTGTTACTCTGGCTGGCAGTCAGTGGTGAGCGCTGTGCTGCAGGGGTCGGTGCTGGGCCTGAACTGTTCACAATGTGCATTAATGATATGGAAGAGGGGACCCAGTGTAGTGTATCTAAATTTGCTGATGATACTAATTTGAATAGAAAAGCAAATTGTGCAGAAGTTACAGAGAGTCTGCAGAGAGATTGACATAGGTTAAGTGAGTGGGGAAGGATCTGGCAGATGGAATGCAATATTGGTAATTGCAAGGTCATCCACTTTGGAAGGAAAAATAGAAGAGCAGATTATTATTTAAGTGGTAAAAAATTGCAGCATGCTGTTGTTCATAGGGACGGGAGTGCTTGTGCATGAATCACAAAATGTTGGTTTGCAGCTGTCGAGTAGGCAAATGGGATGTTGGCCTTCATTGCTAGAGGGATTAAATTTAAGAGCAGGGAGGTTATGCTGCAACTGTATAGGGTACTGGTGAGACTGCACCGGGAGTACTGCGTGCAGTTTTGGTCTCCTTACTTGAAGGATATGCTGGCTTTGGAGGTGGTGCAAAGTAGATTCACCAAGTTAATTCCAGAGATGAGGGGGTTAGACTATGAGGAGAGATTGAGCCGCCTGGAACTGTACTCACTGGGATTCAGAAGAATGAGAGGAGATCTTATAGAAATATATAAACATGAAAGGGATAGATTAGATAGAGGCAGGAAAGTTGTTTCCACTGATAGGTGAGACTAGGACTAGCAAACATAGCCTCAAGACTTAAGGGAGTAGATTTAGGATGGAGATGAAGAGGAACTGCTTTTCCCAGAGAGTGGTGACTCTGTGGAATTCTCTGCCCAATGAAACAGTGGAGGCTACCTTAGTAAATATATTTAAGATGAGATGGGATAGATTTTTGCATAGTAGGGGAATTGAGGGTTATGAGGTAGGTAGGTGGAGATGAGTCCATGGCTAGATCAGCCATGATCCTATTGAATGGCAGAGCAGACTCCATGGGCCAGATGGCCTACTGCTCCTATTTCTTGTGTTCTCTTTATTATCCTGTCTACCTATGATGCGATGTTTAAGGAATTATGAATGTGTATTCTCAGTTCCTATCTACAGCACACCTCAGAGCCCTACCATTCACTGGGTAAGTCCTACCCTGGTTTGCCCTGCTAAAGTACAACACTTCACATTTTTCTGCATTGAATTTCAACTGTCATTTTTTGGTATATTTTCCCAGCAGGTCAGGAACACATTTCAAGCTTTGATAGCCTTCCTTGGGATCCACCATGCACCCAATTTCGGTGTCACATACAAATTTGCTGATCCAGTTTACCACAATAGACAGCAGCGATCCTTGTGGCACACCATTAATCACAGGCCTCTAGTCAGAGAGAGAGAACCGTCTGCTACTGCTCTGGCTTCTCCAGCTGAGCCAATGTTGGATCAAATTGACAATGCTAACCCATCCCTCTCCTGTCTTAAAGCTATTTTTTTTTAAACTTCACAACTGCCATGCTAGTTATAAAATAATTCTGTACAAACCTTTAGCCCTTCAAGTGAATGTTTAAGGGTTCCTCCAGTGTCATTATGCATTTGTAGCGCTCCTCATGGTTCAAAAGTTTGTATGAGATTTTCATGCATAGAAAAAAAGGTATGAAGCTTTTTAAAATGGTGGAGAAGTTCCAGAAGCAAAGGTAACATACCAGTGTTTATTTCACTGGCACTAGCAATTGGACCAAGAGTTAAGATTCCACCAGTCTGATTTGACTTTTGATTGCTGTTTGAAATAGAGTAGCAAGTTACTGAGACTGGTATATCCAACGATTCCAGCAATACCAAAACCCAGGGTGGTTTTAAAATGTGCAGAAGGGAACTGCAGGCCAAATGCTGACAAACCTGGTATGACAGACTCAAGTTTCTGTAGATGTCGTTGATAAAGTAATGGCGATGGAAATTTGAAGGCCACAGGGATCTTGAAAATAAAGCATAAAACTTGTGTTGCCTTGGGCAATATACTTTCATCTTTTATATGAGCAGCTTTTTTTGCCCTCTATTTTTCATTTTACCTCAATGTGATGTTTTGCAGCTCAGTTGCGTAGTGTACATCTTGTTTGCCCAGAAATTTCAGATTGATGACCTTCCATCTGAAATGTAAGCTAATCAGATTTTTAAAATCTCTGCGCTTTATGATTCAAATACAAAAAATACTTTTGCTTGACTCTTTTTACTGTGAAGCTTGTTACTTTTGTATTTCATTGTTGTCAGCACTGCAATTATTCATTTCTGAGGGAGTTCACCAGATGAACTAAGACTAGAGCAACATGTAGGCTCAGTTCATGAAATTGGTTTTCTTCCTGTACGATATTAGTTATACATTTCTGTATTTACAGCAAACCTATGACTTCACAGAACTAATTTTTGTCAAACACAGATTTATTTCATTCAATTTTGCATGTTGTATTCGACTCTGGTCCAATACTATAAACTACTACTAAGTTAATAAACATCCTAAAAGTAACCAACTTAAGTTCTGTAGTTGACACTTAAGAAGCTGTTGGCTTGCTGTGTCAGAATTTCTGTTAACTTGAAATAATACATATATTTCTTGTGTGCTAGACTATTAACTGAGCTGGAGTCTCCACCGTGGTGGCCTTTCAGCAGTCGCCTCCGAAAGAGTCAGCAGGAAGTGAAGGATGAGCCAGAATCTCTGCCTTCTTCACAGGCTTTTGGAAAGGATGGCTTGATATTAAAAGTCCCCATCCTTTACTCCCAGGGTCCAGACGCCAACCTAAAACAGGGTACACTCGCAGTTCTTTGCTCAGGTTTGGAAATTAAGGATACAAATGAGCAGCTTGTGCACAAGTACCGGCGGGAAGATATTGATGATATTAAAGTGCAGAATCCTTATGAGATCGTTGTGCGCCAGAGGTTTATCGGGAAGCCTGACATCTCGTTTACATTGCAGTCTGCAAGGATGACTGATGTGATTTCCATTGTAGAGATCCAATATGCCAAAAAAGTGCAATTTAAAGAGGACCTGTTAAGACTCTTCAGACCAGAGGATTCTTCTGTTTCAGAGAACCTTGGCATGGGTAGCTCCTTATGGAATGCAGGTATGGGAAATTAAATTTCTCAGATACCACTGTTACTGCATTTAGGATGACACAATACAGTAGTAGTGCTGAATGTGAAATTATTGTCAAGCATGCAACTTACAAGAATGTTTAAAGGCTGAAGAAATTTCTATTCATTGCTGTCCACTGTTTGTGTACAGGGTAATCAATTGGATCTGTCTTGCTTCATTCTTCCATCATTATCTGGACTACAAGTAATTCATTGAATTTTCATATTACTTACCTTTTTTTTGCGTGTGCCTGCGTGCGTGCGAGTCTGTGCGTGTGTGCCTGCGTGTCCGTGCGTGCGTCCGTGATGATTTTTTTCATGGCTTTTTACAAGGTGCGGAGTGAGAGAGAGACTGTGGAGCGACACTCCTCAGACATTTTCGCAGTATTTTCTCTTTAATTTATGAGGTCGAGTTGCGATCTCGACACTCAACTTGGCACGGATGGAAAGCGTACTCGGGAGCAGACCCAACTAGTTTCGAACCAGGGAACCTCTGCTCCCGGGTCCGGCGCCGATGTCGTTGTGCCATCAGCCGACTCCATATTATTTATCTTAAGACTCATTCATTGAAAAGTAATGCACAGGCTCAAAGAGCTTTCTTTTTGGCATTAATGAATGCTCCTAACTGCAATTTTGTTGATTAAAAATTCATTAAATCATTGAATGGTGTAGCACAGATAGGTAATGTACTGCACATCATCTCTTTGTCACCCCTTTTGTAGGATTATCCAAATAATCCATGTCCCTGTTTGCTTCCCAAAATCCTATAATTTTGTTTTGTTCTCCCATGTTTATACAATTATCTTTTGAAAATTACTACTCAAAATTTAGTCAACACTTTCTGGATTCTAAGTTGCTGTCTGTTTACAAAAAAAGTTTCTTCCTATTACCTCTGCTGCCATTACCAATTACTTTAAATATGTGTACTTTGGAAATTGACTTTTTTGTCATTAGAAACTTAAATACTTCGGCCTCTCTACCTCTCTCTGCAACTGGATCCTAGGCTCATTGATAGATCCCAGTCAGTTGGATCAGTGGTAACTTTCCTCCTTGCTGATAATCAACAAATGCACAATCAAGACTGCTTGCTGTACTCTCTCTATACTTATGACTGTGTGGCTAGGTACAGCTCAAATAGCATTTATAAGTGTGCAGATGACACCACCGTTGGTACAATCTCAGATGACAACTAGAAGGTGTATAGGGATGAGATGTTTGAGTGGTTTCATGACAATAACACTACACTGAACATTGGCAAGACCGTGGAATTAATTGTAGTCTTTGGGAAGGGAATTTGACGCTAGTACTCGAAGGGGTTGCCAAGGTGGCCAGCGAGAGCAAACTGGAGGAGAGGCAGTACTTGGTGCTGATGCAAGGTGGAAGAAAATGGAGGTGCACAGCCACCAACCCCGGATTCGGGATGGCACCCATTGACTGACTGACTGACTCAAAGGGGACAGCAGTGGAAAGGATAAGTAGCTTCAAGTTCCTGGGCTCAACAGATTGATATTATCATAAAGAAAGTATGCTAGCAGTTCTACTCCATTAGGAGATTAAGGGGATTTGTTGTGTCACAAAAAAATTGCAAATTTCCATAGATGTACCATGGAGAGCATTCTGACTGGTTACATCATAGCTTAGTGTGGAGGCTTCATTGCCCAGGATTACAAGACCCTGCAGAGGATTGTTGACTCAGATATATCACTGGCATAATTGTCCCCACCATTGAGAACATCTTCAAGCGGTAGTGCCTTAAGAAGGTAGCATCCATCGCTAAAGTCTTTCCTTGCATTTCTTGATGTATAATGCTGGGAAAAGCAGAAGATGCAGTACATTAGAGGTTGAAGAACGAAAGCCTGTAAGAATTTATAAACTATGACCTGAAATTATTCTGTAATTGTGGTGCAGTGGAATAAGTCAAGAGGGGAGGTGCTTAACGAGCGGTGTTTGTGTGGTTCTAGTTGGAGTGAAAAGGGAATTTTGGAGAAGTTTGTATAAATAGACAAAGTAGGAATAAAGATCTTTGTGATGATGGAGGCATTTTGGCTATAAGTAGAAGCAAACATTGGTGGGCAGGGTGTGAAAGGGAGACAGACACACACACACAGCCATTAAGCAATATAGTGGATTTTAATATAACTTTTGAAGCAATGTTCTTATTGTATACTTTTAATCAATTTTATATTTTTTTTCAGTACTCTAGGTTTTGCATTGTGATTCAGAATGAAACAATATATTCTTCCTGATATTATAGATTACTTGCTTTTACGTGAATTGTATGTACTTTTTGATCACTGCTTTCAGTTTCTTTTCTCTGTCAACATTAATCAGTGCTAACAGGTAACTCTGCTTTTTACTGCACCGTTTCATGGGATTGATTGTATTTTTTGTGTCTAAATGACCACAGGTAGGCACCACTAATCCAAGTTGATTCTGAAATCTTTAAATACCCATTTGCTTTTATTTCTCCAGCAACTGGCTTCTTGGATAGGGTAATGCATCCTGCTTCAGCAAGTGGTGGACATATGTCCCAACAGGTGTGTGAGCAGACAGTCTCAGAGGCTGAAGTTCAAGAGCTGAGACAGGTAAGTGCATTCCCCAAGATCTTTTCTGTTAATAGATTTAATGCTATGAGATGGAGAGACCTGTAAACTAATCCTAGTTATTATTTGTGTACCTATTGAATCACTTTGAATAACATTTTTTTAAGAAATTGTAGTAATGGTGCCAAGTTTCACAATTTTACATTTAGTTCACGTGAGAAAGTGGTGACATGAAAGTGTCTAGATAAAGATCTGTGATCCAGAAAGCACAGAGTAAAATTCAAGTGTGACTGTTTGACTTGACTGCCTACTACAGGTGTCGCCCCGCTTTTCGAACGTTCGCTTTACGAAACCTCACTGTTACGAAAGACCTACAATAGTACCCTGTTTTCGCTAACAGAAGGTGTTTTCACTGTTACGAAAAAAGCGCGCGAAAGCTCCCTGAGTTCAGAACTGCATTCTCGCCGGCATTGCTTAAACACGTGCCTGTGAGCAGCCATTTGCAAGATGAGTTCTAAGGTATTGGAAAAGCCTGAAAGAGCTCGTAAGGGTGTTACACTTAGTGTAAAACTAGACATAATTAAGCATTTTGATCGTGGTGAATGAAGTAAGGATTAAGTGAGTTTGGCTTGTGGAAGCGGACGAAGATGATGTCAAAGAGGTTTTGGCATCCCATGACCAAGAACTGATAGATGAAGAGCTGATGCAATTGGAAGAGGAAAGGATAACAATCGAAACAGATTGAGTAATGATAAAGTACAACTTTAATTTTGAAAGAGTATGTAGGTTTAGGGGATATTTGCAGGATGGTTTGAGTGCTTACAAAAAACTGTATGATAGAAAAATGCGCGAGGCTCAGCAGTCAAGCAAGCCAGCCACAGCAGATGTCGAACCTCGACCTTTGACATCGAGGCAGGCAGAGATAGAAAAAGATGAGCTGCTTGCTCTAATGGAAACAGACGATGATGAGATGACACCCCAGTGTTCCACCACCCCAACACCCAGGCCGCGGACAGATACCGATTCGCGGAGAATGCAGCGGTAGCCGGGAGACACACAGCACATCTTTAAGAAAGAAGCCAAAATAAACATGCTAATTAATTAGGTACCGCCTGGCACGTAATTGTCGGCCCAGATCAGAGGCAATGCAGTTGGCAGTCGCCTCTGATCTGGGCCGACAATTACGTGCCGGGCGGCACCTAATTAATTAGCTTGTTTATTTCAGCTTTTTTCTTAAAGATGTGCTGTGTGCCTCACGGCTACCGCTGGACCCCTGCTTCGCGGCAATGTATTGGGTCGCTGCCCAGAGGGTAGGGGCCACTGCACCAACCCAACCTCCGACTCAGCCTAACACACCATCATCAGTGTGCTCAATGCTGTCCCAATTTCGGTAAGTGATACTACACTGTACATACATTATTTCTACTTTATATCGGCTGTGTATTTCTACGTGTTATTTGGTATGTTTTTGCCGACGGCGCTTGTGTGAGATTTTCGCTACAGAGAACAGTTCAGGCAATGATTGTGAAAAAGTATTTCTACTTTATATAAGCTGTGTATTTATCATATCATTCCTGCTTTTACTATATGTTACTGTTATTTTAGGTTTTGTGTGTTATTTGGCACGATTTGGTAGGTTATTTTTGGGTCTGCGAACCCTCACAAATTTTTCCCATATAAATAAATGGTAGTTGCTTCTTCGCTTTACGACATTCCGGCTCACGAACTGTTTCATAGGAACGCTGTACTTTCGGATGGCAGGGGAAACCTGTATTTGTGCTCACTACTTGCTATTATTTGTTTGTTGTGTAAAGAAGCTTCTTACTAGATTATTGGGATATTCCAAGATAAATTAGATTAGTTTGAAAGATCAAGAAAGGCTATGAGGAACTGGCACAAAGAGGCAATGGCTCCTGGAGTAGGTCAGCTTTGATCATATTTAATGGTAGGACAGGCTGTGGAGCTGAGTAACCTATTGCTCCTGTTCTGATTTTATATTTAGTTAGGTGTTGAAACAGGACATTTTTTTCACCAATTAACAAAGCAGAGGGGGAGAAAGGAATTTTAGATCACTTTATAGCCTTTTCATTGTAGTCAAAAGTGGAGAATGTCAGGTCTGGCATGATGGAGCAGCTAAATGAAATTAGCATTTATTCGTTTTTTTTAAAAAAGAGAAATGAGTAGCGTAACTGGTAAGTCTTCAGAACCTATTGATTTGTGTCCCAAGAAATCAGAAGGAGGTGGGTATGGAGTTAATGAACATCCATGCTAACACCTTGCAAAATTCCATTGAGTGTGGATTGATTCTCACAGTTTGAAAGATAGTAAATGTAACCACACTATTCCCCTCATTACTGACAGTTTGCTAACTAGTTTAGTTTCCATTCTTCGTCCTTTCAAGTTTATTGTCATGGGTATACATACTTAAGGTATAAACCATGAAAATCTGAAATTATTTGAATAATTTATGTTTGTTAGGTTTGTAGTGTGCTGCAAAAATCAGATTTTCGTGGCATTTATACCTTGAGTGTGTATACCCATGGCAATAAACTTGAAAGAGAGAGAATGGAAACAATACTAGTTAGCAAGCTGTCAGTAACGAGGGAAATATTGGAGTCTGCTATTGAGGATGTATTAACAGAGCAGTTAAAACCGTAATAAGATTGGGCTGAGTCAGATTTGGGAAAGGAAAGTCGTATTTGACAGATCTGTTAGTTTTTTTTTGAGGTTGTGACCAGTAGAGTAAAATGATACCCAATGGACGTGGTGTACTTGGAATGCCGTAACACCTCACATGGTTATGAAATGGAATCAGAACGTTCAGAATTGCATTGACATGCCAGTGTTGATTGAAGATTAGTTAATGGACAGAAAATGGAGAGCAGGAATACCACTGACCGCCTGCATCTGGGTAGTAAAAATTTGGATTGACAATTCATAAATCAATACCCAAAATATCAGAGATAAAAAATAAAATCCACACTCAAGGAATTCACTTGCTCGCAAGCACATGTGTGTTTATTGTGGGTGGTCATGGAGAATAAAATGTAAATCCAGTTTTTTTTTCCAACTCGTGTAGATTGCGTGCACAGATGGCATGGCTTCATTTTACAGAAAATCATTTTCTAGGAATGTAACTTACCACCACCACCACTCATCTCATACCTCTCTCCTGTAGATTTGGATTACTTGTTAGCTCATTTTTGGATTAGGAGGTTGTAGCTTTTTTGTAGCTATAGGCTCTGATGCTTGGTTTTAGTTGTTTATGACGTATATCAATGATTTGAATGCAGGGATCATGTGTAACAAATCCTGGTTTACAGATTCAAAGCTGGATCGTAGTTGGGAGTATACAGACTAAATATATGTGTGTTAATAGAATAGACAGTTATCTTTATTGGAGACCCTGGTCACAGATGAGTTTGATAACTGAAAGCTATTGTCAATAACAAAGTCTAGATGCTGCACGTGGTTGTCTGATAATGTGATGACGATATTATATAAAACGTTAAGTAAAAAAAGTCCTCTTGGGTGGATTCAAAAGATGAATTAAAATGCTAGTTTGTTCTTTCTCCAGCTTTAATTTTCCATCATGTTCTTTGTGTGTACTTTATTTCTCAATTTTAGTTCGAGGTTTATCAATTTATGTGAGGGGAAATTGATAAAACCAGACACTAGAGGGCTCCAAATGCATTCTTTTGGTGGACCTGCTGAGAAAACTGAACTCTTACGGGAGTGCTGTAAATTTCAGCTGGCTTTTAGGAATTTCTTCCCATTACTAAGTGACAAAAGCACTATAAAAGTTGTCATGTTTTTGGAATTAGTATGTGTGCCCAGATCTTGTTGCTGAGCTGGTCCTCTTCACTTCTATAGTTAAAGATAAATCTACAGTAGATGCTTAAAGAGACATCAAATATATACACCCCCGTTTCAGTTCCTCCAGTGAAAATCATATCTCAACCACTAAGAAGTTTAAACACAAGAATACTGGAAATCCAGAGCAACACACACAAGAGGCTAGTGGAATTCAGCAAGTTGGGCAGCATCTATGGGAATGAATAAACAGTTGTCGTTTTAGCATGAAACCCTTCAGGATTAGAAAAGGAGGAGGAAGAAACCAGAATAAGAAGGTGGGGGAGGGGGAGTAGGACAAGTTAGAAGGTGATAGGTTAAACCAGGTAGGTGGGGGAGGGGGGATGATGTAAGAAGCTGGGAAGTGGAAAAGGCAAAGAGCTGGCAAAGAAGAAATCTGATAGGAGAGGAGAGTGGATCACGGGAAAGAGAAAGAGGAGGCGCACCGTAGGGCAGGTGAGGAGAAAAGAGGGAATTGAAGTGTGAAGAAGGGGGAAGAAGTTACCGGAAGCTGGAGTAGTAGATGTTCAGGTTATCAGGTTGTAGGCTACCCAGACAGAATATGAGGTGTTGCTTCTCCACCCTGAGAGTAGCCTTATCATTTCATTGTTTACTCCCAGCTGTTTCTGGTATCTTCAAGCCTGAATGCTTGAAACTGTAGTGAGTGAATAGTTCTGAATTGTCTTGCTGTTTAATTGTCGCCAACTACATTATCAGTGACAATTGCTTTTTGAACACAAACACGCAACCGATGTTTTTTAAAAATTCTTTGCTCAAAGCACGGTGTTGCATCTATGGTCATACAAGTGCACATGAGTGATGCTAGTTAGAACCTGTTCAGCAACAATCTCCTGCCCCAGTTAAGCGGCATAGTCTCCCAAATAAATGAAGGGAATCCTGGAAATTTTCTTGATTAGTTTTTTTTCCTTTAAGAGGTGTCCCAAATAAGCAGCTGCCCCGATTAACCAATGGCCCAATTAACCGGAATCATTGTAGATTCTTTACCCAAGTCTCATCTTTAATACATTTCAGAATTTGACTTCCATAAAGCCCACGTTCAGGCTTGCACCCGTTATTCTCCTGAAAATTTTCTTGGCTTCAAGATGTAAAGGTCCCATATTCTGGAATTATCTTCTCTACCTTTCTATCTACTTTTCCTCCTCTGCTCTTATCATCCAATCTCATTTGTGCTTTTAATTTCTTTTCTCCTTCAGCCATGTCTCACAAAGTCTCTTGAAATGTAGTACACCAACGTAAGGATTCAGCTGTAGCATATTATGAGGTGAATGAATAAGGACCATCAATACCAGTGTGATACTGTGCGTATGTGTTAATGCACCTAATGAATGATTTTTTTTATTTCAGGTTCTACGGAAGCTGAAGAGTATCGCGCTGGACACAGAGGTTGAGCTGGAACGCCAGAATGAAGTGCTGGATGTCATTGGTTCTTCAACAGACCAAGCAACATCCCGGATAAACACCAGTCACAGACGAATACGGAAACTTTTGTAGGAGTTGAGTGACCAACTGGTACTGTGACCCTCTCCATCAGAATTTCAACATATGGAAAGAATGCTTCAGGATGGCGATCAGTGCTGTGCTGAGTAGCACCTGTGTTCACCCAGTTCCTAAAGCCATGTTCCAACTGTAACTGGCACAGGACTGTTAACATTTCATGTAAACTGTTGCCACAGTCTGTGGCCTCTGTGATGTTCTGCTGTCTTGCCTTCAAGAGGTCTCGCCACTGACACATCAATATCCAAAGAGATGCCAGAAAAATGCTCGTTAGTTTAATAGTCATTTTATAAGACTAGCTAAAACGATGCGAAAGCTTGCAATATATTTACAAATACAGATGCTGTTCTGTCATTTGCAAAATGTAGTTTGTTTAGAATCATGGCTGTAATTATCTTTTTAGTATTATGAAGACTGATTATTTTCCCTAAAAATATAAATAGAAGTGTTCCTTGAGATAGTTTACCTGTCTGCATGCAAGTTTACAGTTGACACTCTGTGGCTGTTGGCATGTCGTGCAGTTTAATGCTCTAAGTGTACTGCCATGGTGTTGCTTTCTTCTTGGGTTTTACCTGGTCTATCTCGCCCTCTACGCTTCAAAAGAATGTACCAATAATGGCTGATAGGCCATGCCATGCTTGACTGAATCATCAGGGCAGTAACAAATCAGTGATCAGGAGCGTGGACATTTATCATTTAGTGGAGGAAAGATGGAAGATTTGAGCATAATTAGGTGTACTTGAGAGGGAAAGATGGTAACCAGCTTTGAGATTGAGATGTATTGGGAAAGGACTCTAAATATATTGTTAGGTCAGTTTTTAAAGCCATATTTTTTGCAGGATTTATCAGCTGGCACATTGGTTGAATTCCATCTTGGCTACACTGGTGGATGTAATTAGTCCCTGCCTAGCTTGCCATTCTCCACAAACAAAAAACCAACAATTCAATCTGTTAATCTAACCAGACCTGTAAGCTTGATGAAGTCTCAATAGCTAACTGAAAATGTAATACAAAAGTTAAGAACATAATGTCAGTGGGATTTTGATAAATGGACAGTGTCTGAAGACATGCACTCTATGAACTTGTATTTTGCTTGTTGTGGATGGGGGAGAATAAAGTACAATTACTGATTGTACAATGTTGACAAAGTACTGATTACAATTCTGCGGTGTCATTGGTAACAGTACTAGTAAAGCAACTTATAAAGAATTGAGTATATCAACCAATGCATTAAAAAAGAATTAAGACTCTCCAAGTATCTAGTGTTTTGGTGCCAATATGCTAAATAAACATTGTAGTATTTAATTAGTATTCTTATGACTAGTGTCAAAGCTGTATCAACCTCTGATTCTAGCAATTTCTCAAAATTAGCTTGGATGTTTTTATGGTGATTAACTGGAATTTTGGCCAGTTACTGAGCTTTTTCTTCGTGTGAGTTGGTAATCCTTCTAGCATTCCTGTCTATTTCTACAGCTCGTTAGCTGCAAATGTATTTAAGAGGATGATGCATGAATTTAGGGAGTTTTTACTTGATTGGAATCCATACAAGATTTAGCAAAGCAAGCATAATATTCATATTTCAATATAAAGCGCTGTTAGTTACTATATTCTCCCTTTGATAATAATTAACCTCAGTAGAACTTTTTGTATGTTGTCAGCACTGAAAATGCATGCAGCTTTGCTTCAAGGATAGAAAAAAAACCCAGAATCAGTAGACTGATATACCACTCAGTTCTTGATAAAATCACGAATATATATTTTGCACTTAGTAGAAACTAGCCATTTTGGAGACTAAAAGTCATATACATTGGCATGCAATATTTTATAGAAACTCTGGAATAATTTTAATCTTTCATAACCACTGACTGCATTGTTGATATGAATTATAATGCACAATAAAAAGTGAGAAAATTGTGCAATGTTCATATTCCCCAACAATGGAATATGTGTTGGGCTACGTTTGCTGTAATATCAATAGGGGGAGTTCACTGAAGTGACCCCTATTTCCATTTCTTGGATACTTCCAAATCGAGCAGAGAAATTCTGTATGTAATGAAGCACTTTAAATAATTGATATTTGATATGATTGTTTACCTATTTGCTGCATACCCATACACAGCATCGTGCCAAGCCTGTTCTTAAATGTTAATGACCAGACTGTTAAGTGCAGAAGGAGGATCAATTGTATCTGCTGACCCCACCTTACTCACAAGTTGTAGGGGGAGAAACAAGTGAGGAGAGGAGTTGGGGATGAACCTAGAGGTAATTCTGAAGCCCTTGCCACTTGTGCTTTTAAATGAGGTAAATAAGTGAGAGAGACAGACAGGCAGAATAAATATAAACATAACGTGTATATTTTCAACCTAAGTTCTAGGTGTACTTCAATAGATGATAGGGCAAACAATAGACAGTAGAGATTTAAGGTTTGGGGAAAATGATACAAAGGGATAAGTTGAAGAACTTTTTCAAGTGATAATGACTCAAACGCTTATTGTAAGTGTAGAGATGGTCAATAATCTCAAAAGAATTTGGATTTACACTTATGGGAAATAAACTTGCCGAGCTGCTTGTGTTTCTAATGTATCAGCCCTTAGTTATAAGCATCCAGTTACTGATCCTTCGTTACTTGGCCACAAGATCCTGTGCTTCATCACTTGCTATCTGGTTACACCTCCTGTCCACAGACCCAGTTATCTGGCTTGGGACTCTCCAGGGTCTATGGGTCCTGGATAACTGGCCATGGCTCTCCAGTCCATAATCCTATGCTTTCCAGCTATGTAGTTGTATGTCCTCTTGCAATCTGAGGCAGTACTGTAAATTGAGTCAAGTCTAACTTGAGTGGATATTGGATTTTGTTAATTACAAAAACAAATTAGTCTTTCAGTTAGCTTCAAAAAGATTGATTTTATGCATTTTCCTTTAGTTCAGTGTTTTAATTTCAAATTCTTGTGAGCCAGCTATGCAGCTCACAAAATAAAAATTTGGATACTCCTGACTTGTACTCCATGCTCATGAAAAGAGCCCCACCAGACTGATGGAGGATGTAGAATTCTTGCCAGATGGGGTCATTCTGCAAATTATAGCACTGATTTTAAAATGGAATTATACATGTCCTTAGTTCGTGTGGTCTTTAAGATCAACAGTTGATTACAGTGATGGAGTAGAGTTTCAAGCACTTTCAGGGTAATTGTCTACAGACTCTTTAGTGAAAGGGTTTGTAAAGGAAAACAGGAATTATTAAATCTCTGTGCTATATTTCTGATTTACTGTACTAAAGTCTAGTTTCTCAATGTCATGTTTACATTGTATATTAATTACTGAAATATATCTGCAAACCACATTACAGAGGCTGCTTTGAAAGTTTTTGAATGTGTTTATTACAGCTCCCTTGCCCATGTGTTTACACAGTTTTTCTCTGTTATGTTCTGGGTTCTATAGCAACAGGGTACAGCTGGAGGTGACTGACTGCATCTCTGACTCGAGAACACAGAAATAGTTCAAAGATTTATTAGTTAGTCCCAAAGGTGGCTTCAGCCCTCCCATTGCGAGCTCCAAACATTCTCTCTCAAACTTGGTCCCATAGGTGTCGATTGTTTCTCACACAGAATGTAAGCTCATTTTCCCCCCCCCCCCGCCCCCCAATTGTCCTATTTATAAGATTGGCGTATATTGCCCATGCCTTGCTGTTTTTGGATGTTGCTGGGTCATTGCTGTGAAGCGCAGTAACAGTTTCATACAACTGTTGGCGATCTCATCTGCCCCTCCCCCAAAAAAGATATGAGAGTGACCTTTGTCAGTGTTGGATTCAGTTTGCGCATAGTCCATGTGTGTATGGCCAGCAGGTTTTACTTCAGCCCTCGCTGTGAAGGAATTTGTTGATTTTTTTTTCTTCATGTGCTGTTTTGAAACTGAATATGAATTTTCAAAACAAAATGACAGTATGTGAACTTGAGAGCTTAAAATATTCTGAGCTACACTAATCCTCCTGTTCCTTTGTTCCCTTAATATTGATTCATAAGTACAGGGACTGGATAACCAGTCCAGTGTTATCACCACAATGGATTTTTGATCCATTGGTTGAAGACACAAATGAAAAATCACCATGTGCTCCTAGGTCAGTATCTCCAGTATCAAGTCACTAACTGTGTTCAACAAATTCCTATTGGCAAGCCATATTTTCTACATGACCAGCGCCTTATTGCCTAATCAGTTTACTCCAAGCTCTTCCAAAGCAAGAAAAAACAGGAGAAAATATGTCGAGGATTTCTCAAACCTTCATCACTATCACTCGTATCCTCTCTTGACTTCCCGCTCTAAGGAAAGCAGATGTAGTCCATAAGACTATAAGACTTGAGAGCAGAATTAGGCCATTTGGCCCATTGGGTCTGCTGTGCTATTCAGTCATGGCTGATCCCATTTTCCCCTCCTCAGCCCCATACCCCAGCCTTCTCCCCGTAACCTCTGATGCCATGTCCAATCAAGAACCTACCAAACTCTGCTTTAGATACACCCAATGACCTGGCCTCCACAGCTGCCTGTGGTAACAAATTCCACAAATTCACCACCCTCTGGCCAAAGAAATTTCTTTGTATCTCTGTTTTAAATGGACACCCCTCTATCCTGAGGCTGTGCCCTCTTGTCCTAGACTCCCCCACCATGCGAAACATCCTTTCCACATCTACTCTGTCTAGGTCTTTCAATATTCGAAAGGTTTCAATGAGATCCCTCCTCATCCTTCTAAGTTCCGGTGAGTACAGACCTAGACTGTCAAATGTTCCTCGTTTGATAACCCTTTCATTCCCGGAATCATCGTGAACCTCCTCTGAAACTTCTCCAATGCCAGCACATCCTTTCTTAGATGATGAGCCAAAACTGTTAACAATACTCAAGAAGAGGCTTCACCAGTGCCTTATAAAGCCTCAGCATCACATCCCTGCTCTTGTATCTAGACTCCTTGAAATGAATGCTAATATTGTATTTGCCTTCCTCAGCACCGACTCAACCTGCAAGTTGACCTTTAGGGTGTTCTGCACAAGGACTCCCAAGTCCCATTGCATCTCAGATTTTTGGATTTTCTCCCAGTTTAGAAAAAAACAGCACATTTACTTCTACTAGCAAAGTGCATGACCATGCAATTTCCAACATTGTATTTCACTTGCCACTTCCTTGCCCATTCTCCTAATCTGTCAAAGTCCTTATGCAGCCGACCTGTTTCCTCAACACCACCTGCCCCTCCACCAATCTTCATATCATCTGCAAACTTGGCAACAAAAGCACCTATTCCATCACCTAAATCATTGATATACAGCATAAAAAGAAGCGGTCCCAACACCAACCCCTGCGGAACACCACTAGTCACTGGCCTGTCCTCAATTGTAACATTCCTCCTCCAGCTCTATCACATCCTTGGCTGGTTGAGATATATAAGATTATGAGGGATATACTTAGGGTTCAGTGCAAAAAACGTACCCCCAGTTCTGTGTTTTGAATGATTCTGCCTCCATGGCCATTTTGGGTAGAAATTTCTAAAGATACAGCATGCTCTGAGTGAAGAAATTTCTCCCTCTCATTTACTGAGGACTTGCCCTTTATTCACTTTCCTCTTAAGCCCCTAGCCCTTGATTCTTCATCTTGGGGAAACATCTTCTCTTAGCCTGCAAAGCTCTTCAAGAATTTTGAATCTTTTTAATGAGGTCTCTCCTCTTGCAGAAAAGATCATGGTACTCTCTGCCCCCTTAATTGCTTGCTGCACTAATTTGGTGGTCTTCAACAACATTAATACTTCCTGATCTCTCATCATTTAATAAATACTCTTCTGTTGTGTGTATCAATACTACGACAGGTTACAAAATGAAATTGGGCATTGCTGACATCAGCACATTGCTTCCTGACGAACTTAATGTATTCTGTCTGGTTATGATTTTGCACTTTTACATGCACTGCACTTTTTCAGTAGCTTTTACACTTTATTCTGCATTTTTATTATTGTTTTACTTTATTCTACTCAATGCACTGTGCAATGATTTGATCTGTATAAACAGTATGCAAGACAGGGTTTTCACTGTATCCTGTTACATGTGACAATAATAAATCAATAAAATACCGGTTTACAGTTCCACCTAGTTTAGTGTTGTCAGTGATGATGGAAAAGTGACATTTGCTCCCCTCAGCGAAATCATTGATATCAATTTTGAAAAGCTGGGGATCTAAACATTGATCCCGATGGCCATAGTCTGCTAACCTAAGAACAATCTGTTTATTAATTGTCAATTATCTCTAACCTTGCTGAACAGCTTCCCATGTGGGTCCTTCTCAAAAATATCAT
This sequence comes from Mobula hypostoma, assembly GCF_963921235.1. Lineage (NCBI taxonomy): Eukaryota > Metazoa > Chordata > Chondrichthyes > Myliobatiformes > Myliobatidae > Mobula > Mobula hypostoma. The sequence continues at coordinate 145,233,911 of NC_086097.1, read as the reverse complement.
ACCCAATTATACATTATGCTTGTTACTAGTCACATCCTTAAAGAACTCCAGCAAATTAGTCAACATAGTTTTCCCTTAAATCTATTTTGGTTCTGGTTCATCCAATTATTTTTAAGTTATTTTTATTACGTCCTTCCTTATAAATTCCAACAACATCAGGCCTATAGTGAATAATGCCCCATCTCTCATTTCCTATCAAATAGTTCAGTCATTTGCTGATTCCAATCCACAGGAACAGTTCCAGAATCAGTCGAAGTTAAGATGATGATAACCAAAGCATCCATTATCTCTGAAACTACCTCTTTAAAACTCTGTGATAAGAGCTTTGAAGGTGGTAGCTTCTTCAAGCACAACATTTTAGCATCATTTTTGATGAATATTTAGTTTCAGTTCCCCGCTCTCGCAAGACCCTACATTCACAAATATATCTGGCAGGTTTTGTGTATTATTCATGAAGACAGATGCGAAGTAATTGTTTAACTCTGTCATATCTTTGTTTTTCAATATAAATTTCCCTGTCTCTGTTATAAAGAGTCTAAGCTTACCCTTGCTCGTCTTTTTTTTTAATGTACCTATGAAAGTTCTTACAGTCTGCTTTCATGTTCCTGCTTGTCTTTATGAATTTATGGGTCTCATTTGCAATGTTCTATTGCTCACAATTTTCAAGCCTAGTGATACTTTAGGCAATTTTATAAGCCTTTTCCTTGGATTCAACAGCATCTTTATTGTTTTTGTCAGTCACGGCTGCATTCCTGGAGAATTCTGATCAATCAAGCAAAGATACTATATTGATCTCTATTAATGATAGTAATACAATGCCCCCTTTTCCATCTACCCTCCTAAATATTGAATACCTTTGACTATTTAGCTCTAATATCCATTTTTGGCATTAATTGACTTGTTACAAAGTGGAAGCAAATAATCCTGACCAAAAGGGCAATCTGATGATGACAAAGGGAGCTTCTGAAGAATACCAACTCTCTCCTTATTAAGAGTACCGGTCACACTTTTAGTTTTGGCTATTTGGGCCTTGTTTATGTCTGGATGGTGACTTTTGAACGTTTCAAAGTCTGAACCTCATCCTGGCCTAATTTCCACCAGGACCCACCAGAGAGCAGGCAACCCATGGGCATTCTCTTTTCTCATCCAGGCATAGCTGGCCCATACGGCACTATACTGATGATTCATGCTGAGTATGGAGTGTTTTTATGTATTTCACTGTCATAATGGGTTATTTTCTTAATCTATGGTCCATGTTAGAGAAATAAGCAAATAAAAAAGTACATAAATTATTGCTATTTTTTCTAATTCAGGTTTTTAAATTCTCTAAGTTAATTTTCTGATTAGTTGATCTTGATTTTACATTTTACTTAAAAACAAAAGTTCATGCGTATAAGCAAAGTTGCTGTAGATTCTAGAGTCTAGAGTGTGCAGTGTGAGTAGCAGGCCAAGCAGTTATTAGAGCAGGTGAAATCTGGCTGTCATTACAAAATTAACCTTATAACTTCAGTCCTTTTCTTCATGGAATGCAGGTCAAGATCTTGGTGAAGTATTAAGCACTGCCATTTTATTAGATTTTATTTTATATCTTTACAAGGAACTTTAGGGAATTAGATAAGCTGAAAGCATACCCTGACCTGAGTTAATTTTGATGGCATAAAATACCAATTACCCAGCCATGCTCTGCTCTCTATCTTTATAGTTCTCTGTTTATTCTCACACAGTGGTCACTTTATTAGGTACTGCAGTGGAACCCAGTGTGGTCTTCTGCTGATTTAGCTCATCCCCTTCAAGGTTTGATGTGTTGTAAGTTCAAAGATGCTCTTCTGCACACCACTGTTGTAATGTGTGATTATTTGTTACTGTTGGCTTCCTGTCAGCTTGAACCAGTCTGGCCATTCTCCTCTGACCTCTCTCATTAAGAAGGCACTTTTGCCCACAGAACTGCTCCTCACTGGATGTTCTGTTTTCACAACATTCTCTGTAAACTCTGGAGACTGTTGTGTGTGAAAATGCCAGGAGATTAGTAGTTTCTGTGATATTCAAACCAAGCAATCTGGCAGCAACAATCATTCCATAGTTAAAATCGCTTAGATCCCATTTCTCCTGCTTTCTGATGTTTCTTCTGAACAACAACTGCACCTCTTGATCATGTCTGTATGCTTTTATTCAATGAGTTGCTGCCACATGATTGGCTGATTAGATATTTGCATTAACGAGTAGATGTACAGGTGTATTTTATAAAATGGCCACTAAGTGTTTGTGCAAACATACAAATAGTTCTTCAGGAACCCTGTCTTCCCTTAAGGAAATTAATTTTCCAAACTTCTACCATTTGTTAATTTCTTATCTTTCAATTTTGTCTTTGTGTTTCAACTAGAGTAACGGTTCTGAAAAACTAATGTTGTCGATCTTTCTTCACCCAAACTTTCTATAAGCCCAGATCCTAAAACCAATAACAAATGCTGGAATTCCGGAGTAACACCCACAAAATACCGGAGGAACTCAGCAGGTCAGTTAGCATCTATGGAGAGGAATAAACAGTTGATGTTTTGAGTTGAGGCTCTTCATCAGAACACCTAAAATAGGGGTCGCCAACCCATCGATCGCGATTGACCCGTCGATCTTTGAGACTTTCCCAGTAGATCCCGAAGAAAAATCAAAAATAAATACACAAATACTGTTGTAATGTGAGCATTATAAAAGTAATACTAATTAGGATAATGGTAATATAGCAATATTTTCGCTAAAAAGCTGTTTGTAAAGAGAGATTGTTTCCAGGTTGCGGGGGTTTAGTTCCGTTCTTTCTGCCCAGTGCGCGTGTGTGTAGCTCCCCCGCCATGCACCGTGTTTTCAGCGTAGCCTGTGCTGCATCAAAGTGACCAATTAGGTTAGATAAGAGCACAAACTGTCGCAAACATCAATATATGGCAGTGGTCCCCAACCTCCGGGCCGCGAAGCATGCAGTAGTCGGAACGCACCCAGCAATCTTTAAGAAAAAAAAGCCGAAATAAACCAGCTAATTCGTTAGGTGCTGCCCAGCACGTAAATGTCGGCTCAGGTCAGAGGTGACGCAATTGGCAATTGCTTGTGATATCCTGTTAGCGGAATCCTGATATCCTGATACCCTGTGATGGAGGAACTGAGCGAAATACATGTTAGTAGGGAAGTGGTGTTAGGTAAATTGAAGGGATTGAAGGCAGATAAATCCCCAGGGCCAGATGGTCTGCATCCTAGAGTGCTTAAGGAAGTAGCCCAAGAAATAGTGGATGCATTAGTGATAATTTTTCAAAACTCGTTAGATTCTGGACTAGTTCCTGAGGATTGGAGGGTGGCTAATGTAAGCCCTCTTTTTAAAAAAGGAGGGAGAGAGAAACCAGGGAATTATAGACCGGTTAGCCTAACATCGGTGGTGGGGAAACTGCTGGAGTCAGTTATCAAAGATGTGATAACAGCACATTTGGAAAGCGGTGAAATGATCGGACAAAGTCAGCATGGGTTTGTGAAAGGAAAATCATGTCTGACGAATCTCATAGAATATTTTGAGGATGTAACTAGTAGAGTGGATAGGGGAGAACCAGTGGATGTGGTATATTTGGATTTTCAAAAGGCTTTTGACAAGGTCCCACACAGGAGATTAGTGTGCAAACTTAAAGCACACGGTATTGAGGGTAAGGTATTGGTGTGGGTGGAGAATTGGTTAGCAGACAGGAAGCAAAGAGTGGGAATAAACGGGACCTTTTCAGAATGGCAGGCGGTGACTAGTGGGGTACCGCAAGGCTCAGTGCTGGGACCCCAGTTGTTTACAATATATATTAATGACTTGGATGAGGGAATTAAATGCAGCATCTCCAAGTTTGCGGATGACACGAAGCTGGGCGGCAGTGTTAGCTGTGAGGAGGATGCAGGGTGACTTGGATAGGTTGGGTGAGTGGGCAAATTCATGGCAGATGCAATTTAATGTGGATAAATGTGAAGTTATCCACTTTGGTGGCAAAAATAGGAAAACAGATTATTATCTGAATGGTGGCTGATTAGGAAAAGGGGAGGTGCAACGAGACCTGGGTATCATTATACACCAGTCATTGAAAGTGGGCATGCAGGTACAGCAGGCGGTGAAAAAGGCGAATGGTATGCTGGCATTTATAGCGAGAGGATTCGAGTACAGAAGCAGGGAGATACTACTGCAGTTGTACAAGGCCTTGGTGAGACCACACCTGGAGTATTGTGTGCAGTTTTGGTCCCCTAATCTGAGGAAAGACATCCTTGCCTTAGAGGGAGTACAAAGAAGGTTCACCAGATTGATTCCTGGGATGGCAGGACTTTCATATGAAGAAAGACTGGATGAACTGGGCTTGTACTCGTTGGAATTTAGAAGATTGAGGGGGGATCTGATTGAAACGTACAAGATCCTAAAGGGATTGGACAGGCTAGATGCAGGAAGATTGTTCCTGATGTTGGGGAAGTCCAGAACGAGGGCCCACAGTTTGAGGATAGAGGGGAAGCCTTTTAGGACCGAGATTAGGAAAAACTTCTTCACACAGAGAGTGGTGAATCTGTGGAATTCTCTGCCACAGGAAACAGGTGAGGCCAGTTCATTGGCTATATTTAAGAGGGAGTTAGATATGGCCCTTGTGGCTACGGGGGTCAGGACGTATGGATGGAAGGCTGGGGCAGGGTTCTGAGTTGGATGATCAGCCATGATCATAATAAATGGCGGTGCAGGCTCGAAGGGCCGAATGGCCTACTCCTGCACCTATTTTCTATGTTTCTATAGTGGAGGCTCCATGAAAGAAAGCGAAAACATACAAATTCCATCCAGAATGGGAAGAGGAATTTCGATTTACCTTGGTGAAAGACAAGTGTGTATGTATGTTGTGCCACCAAACACAAGCACTGACTAAAAGAGGGAATCTGGAGCGACACCACAACACCAACCACCAGGAATTTAAAGACACCTACCCCCCAAAGAGCGCAACTCGTGCCTGGAAAGTTGAGCTGAAATCAGGGTTGAAGGCCCAGCAATCATTTTCCACAAAACATGCTGCTCAAAATAAGGCTGCTATTGAAGCATCATTTCTTGTAAGTCACCTTTTGGCTAAACACAAGAAGCCTTTTACAGATGGCGATTTATTCAAGGAAGCAATGGTCATTACCGCAGAGACTGTTTTAATGACTTTAAAAACAAAAACAGCATCACAACTGCAATACATAATATACCTCTTGGCCCTGCAACAGTGACAAGGAGGGTAGAGTCACCATCAAAGGACGTGAATATTTTTCACTACAGTTCGATGAATCCCCGGATGTAATGCAAACAGCTCAGTTTGCTGTATTTGTCAGAATGGCTTGTCAGGATTTTACAACAAAGGAGGATTTCCTCACTCTTTTGCAATTAAAGGAAAGAATGAGAGGTGAGGATATTTACAATGAGTTTAAAAAATATGTCCATGAAAATGACATCCCCATTTATAAACTGGTGGCAATTACTACTGATGGGGCTGAGCAATGCGCGGTGTGTGCGTTAGTTTTATAGCACTAAAAGTCAGTGCCTACTTTGGGTCAACTTATCTATGTGAAATTGTATTTTCACAGATGAAAAGTATTAAATCTAAGTACAGGAGCTGACTTACTGACAGCCACCTCACTAGGGTTGCCAACTTTCTCACTCCCAAATAACGGACAAAAGTAGCGTCAAATCCCGGCAACACACATCAAAGTAGCTGGTGAACACAGCAGGTCAGGCAAGCATCTCTAGGAAGAGGTACAGTCGACATTTCGGGCCAAGACCCTTCGTCAGGACTAACTGAAGGACATTTCCTGGGACATTTGTGTTTACCCCGAGAAAGACTACCATGACCATGAAGCTTTGCACGGGCACTTGTGTACGCATGCGTGATGTGCTGATTTTTTTTAACCCCCACAAATTGGTTTTGACTTGATCTTCATTATTTCTACTTTATATAGGCTGTATATTTATCATTTCATTCCTGCTTTTACTATATGTTAGTGTTATTTTAGGTTTTATGTGTTATTTGGTATGATTTGGTAGGTTATTTTTTTGGGTCTGGGGACGCTCAAAATTTTTTTCCATATGAATTAATGGTAATTGCTTCTTCAGTGTAAAGCATTTCGGCACGAAAGGTTTCATAGGAATGCTCTACCTTAGCGGGGGAAATACGGGACAGTTGGCAACCCTACACCTCACAGACTGTCTCAGAATGACTGTCTGTAGTTATGAGCCAAATTTCAGGAACTAGCAGAAAGTATTCAGCCCCAGTCATCACACTGAGTGCAACAGTCAATTTTTATTCATTTATTTTTCGTGTTGAAATAAAATTGAGATAATGAAACTTAGAATTAAAGGTGTGAAGTATTGTAACATTCTTAAAGAAAGACAGCTATGGCCTGTTTGATATGCTAGTTACAGTGTTTTCTTGTCTGAATTAATTTAAATGTTTGATAAAAGTATTTTGTGTAATTCAAATACAATTCACACAAATAAAAGGCCTCAAATTGGAAGTACAATCTGAGCTGTTTTCTCTCTAAACGATTTAGTAGGTAGATCTTGCCTTTCACTGAAGTCGAGGTAGGAGATCTTGGGCTTAAAAAGGTTGGTGACCACTAACCAAAAACAATTGAGTCTTTTCTCTGCCAAATACGTATCCAACTCTAACATTAATATATTGACGGTCTCCATGTGCACACTCTCCACAAACTATTCTATATATTCTCTGTCTTTATTTATTTAGAGATACAGCATGGAACAGTTTCTTCTGGCCCAACAACTCACCTATTTAACCTTAGCCTAGTCACAGGACAATTTATAATAACTAATTAATTGACCAAGCAGTACATCTTTGGAAGGTAGAAGGAAACCAGGCCACCCAGAGGAAACCCATGCATTCATGGAGAGGACATACAAATTCTTTACAGAATGATCCGGAATTAAACACTGATCTCCAACATCTTCAGCTGTAATAGTGTCACACTAACTGCTATGCTACTATGTATTACGTAATAATGATACCGTACACTATCTTGTGTATTCTGTGGTTAATTTATTCCCAACTCTAAAATTGATTTGGAAACCCAGTTGAAAACTTGATGGATATCTTGGTTTATTTCTTCTTTCTGAGCAAATGACAGAAATCCCCTTTTTGATGCAGTAAGCAAATAGCCCCCTTGGCTGCAAGCACAATGAATTATGCAGCATTGGCCAGGAGTTACATGTTGGTTAGAGCAAGTGCAGGTGATATATTCCATTCCTGAAAGGACATCGACAATACTTACTCAAAGCACAACTTACCAGATTTATCAATTTAAACTTAGTAACTTATTACACTGGGAACTCCTGTACAAGAGAGGTAACATCCCTACTATAAACAGGACTTAAGAACTCACCAAGTCAGTCAGCAGCCCTGGAGGGTTTGGTTCAAAGTAAATTTGAAGTATAAACATGTGACCATATACCCAACAGGATGGACAAGCAAACAGCTAATGTACAAAAGGACAACAAACTACAAATACTAAAGAAAAAAGAAACAATAAATATCGAGAACATGAGGTGACGAGTCCTTGAAAGTGAGTCCATAGGTTGTGGGAACAGTTCAGTGATAGGACAAGTGAATTTGAGTGAAGTTTATCCCTCTGGTTCAAGAGCCTGATAGTTGAGGGATAACTCGTAACTGTTCCTGAATCTGGTGGTGCGGGTCCCGAGGCTCCTGTATCTTCTTCCTGATGCCAGTAGCAGGAAGTGAACATGGCCTGGGGAGTGGGGGTCCTTGATGATGGATGCTGCTTTCCTCTGACAGCGCTCCGTATAGGTGTGCTCAATAGTTGGGAGGGCTTTACCCGTGATGGACTGGGCTGCATCCACTACTTTTTGGTTGGATTTTCCATTTAGCATTGGTTTTTCCTTAGCAGACTGTGACGCAACCAGTCAACCAACACTCCACTACACATCTATAGAAGTCTGTCAAAGTTTTAGATGTCATGCCGAATCTTTGCAAACTTCTAAGGAAGTAGAAGTGCTGATGTGCTTTCTTCTTCATGGCACTATGTGCTGGGTCCAAGGCAGGTAATGATAACATAAAGGAATTTAAAGTTGCTGATCCTCTCCATCTCTGAAGAAGACTGGCTCACAAACCTTTGGCTTCCTCCTCCTGAAGTCAGTAATCAACAATAAAAGTCCACGATGTCAATAACAGTTACTGCTTCAGGTCAATAATATTTCATCAGAAAAAACTGAATTATCTCTCCTACCACCATTGCAATGTTCTCCCCACCTACAGTAAATAAAGATCTATCAAAGAACAGTTTGGAAAAGAAAAAATAAGTGCATGATTCTTGATTATTAATTGATTTGGGGTAGGAAATAAGTTCTGGACGAATTTTAAATCCCTGAACTTGTGTAAGTATGAAATGCCAAACATACAGTGGGCTATCCCCCCCGAGACAAAATGTTTCTATCTAGTCTTTATGTTGGAAGACATTGTGTATCTTTTCCTTAGAGTCAAAATATCTAATACTGTAGAGGGGTAATGTGAGAGGACAAAAGTTCAAAGGAGATGTTGGGTCAGTTTTTTTTATACAGAGAATGGTGGGTGTCTGGAATAGAAAGAGGGAGATACAACCGAGAGATTTAAGACGTTCTTAAATAGCTATATGAATATGCAGAGAATGGAGGAATAAGGACTATTGCAGGTAGATTGGATTAGTATAATTACTCATCATTTGCTTAATTAGTTTGGCACAGCACTGTGGTCTTAAGGACCTGTTCCTGTGCTGTTCTATGTTCAATGTTTCAAATATTTAGGAATAAAAAGAAGTCTTATTTTATATTTTATTATGGCATAAAAGGAGGCTGTTTGGCTCTTTGGTTCTTGGAGCATTCCCATGATCTCCCTATTTATTTCCCAGTCATCATCATCATTATCTGCCATGTTGTATGACGTAGGCAATCATGGTCTTTTGACCTTGATTGCTCTTGGCAAATTTTTCTACAGAAGTGGCTTGCCATTGCCTTCTTCTGGGCAGACTCTTTACAAGACAGGTGAACCCAGCCATTACGAATTGTCTGCCTGGTGTCAGTGGTCACATAACCAGGATTTGTGATGTGCACCAGCTGCTTGTACAACCATCTATCACCTGCCCATGGCTTCACGTGACCCTGATCCAGGGACTAACCTTGTCTAAGGGTGACCTACAGGCTAGTGGAGGGAAGGACCACCTTACGCCTCCTTTGGTAGAGATGTAGCTTCACCCTACCACCTCATATTTCCCAGGGAGGTATTGTTTTTGACATGCCCATCAATTTCCCCCCATTCTCCTGCTAACCAGCTACACTGGAGGCAATTTACGGTCACCGATTAGCTCACCAGACTGACTTTGGAACATGGGGAATAACCCGAGTATCCAGAGGAAACCCACGTGGTTACAGGGAGAACTTATAATCTCCTCTCAGGTAACGCTGAATTCAGGAGTGAACCCATGCTTCTGGAGCTGAGGCATCTTGAGTCTGCTTCGACGTGGGCCCATATTTCACGTGGGACGTCTATCGGAATCCATACCCAGTGCTCTTTGTCCAGAACAGTTTTTGTATATGGAGTTGGTGACTCAGGTTATATGCTCGGCTGCCTTCAAATGAGTCTCAACCCCAGCAAGTCCTGCCACCGAACGTGGGAGCTCCTGATTCTTCCAGTCCAAGCTGAAATGGAAAAGGCAGTGTTTCCTGGCATTAACATTCCTCCAACTTGATGAGCACAAAATACATCAAAATAAAGCAGGGGAACAAGAAAACCTTGTTTATATAAAAGGAACGGCTCAGTCCATTTAGGAATTGCAAAGGCTTGGAGCAGAGTATGTACAAGCAGTAACCTCACTGAGGTAGCACGCAAGGTTACTGTTCCATGGAGCAGACCCAATTTACAGAAAACTATCCCACGAGATACTCAGGTTGTTGAGTGGCTTCTCGGGTTTTATCCAGATTCAGGGGAACCGATGACCGCCTGGTGGTCACTGCTGAATCTCAGCTTCTGTCTCCATGACTCATCGACCCTGCAAATATAAATAGATGCTTAAAATTGGCAGGAGAGGACTTGGGTGAGGAGAGCGCCTTCACCACAGTCATGCAATGGTAGCGATGTGTGCCAGCTCTGATTAAATATTAACTGAATCTAAACAAATATATTTTCCTCCGAGTGCCAAAGTACATGGGACCTGCTTCTTCTTAATTTCTGATGCTCTTCCTGTGGTTTTTGCCTCAGTGATCTAGCGTCATACAGAATCCTTACTGTTCAAAGGAAATCTCAGCAGATCCCAGAACCGTACTGCAGTTTGATTAATCTGCTTCAATCATGAAGCACTTTATACAGTCTTTAAAATAACACAGAATTTTATAGTCAGCAATACTTAACCATGACATGAATTATCTTCTTTGAACCTTGAGGCCATTGCTTAATTGTTAAAAAAAAATTACCAGGAACTAGATTTCCAGCTGGCCCATCAAATTGTCTCCACATCACTTGGGGGCTTCCTATCTCCCCCTGTCTTCACTACCTCTTCTCATACTCCTGTAATTCAAGAGAGGGGGAAGAAAAGATGCAATAATGTCAAAATAAATCGAGTAAATTCCTCTCTGAAATCAAACCCTGTCTCAAGAGATCACATTGTTTATGCATATGTTAGCTGTTAATCTATTTACCTTTCTGATGATGCTATCTCTGTCCCAGCCAAAAACCAGTCCAGTTTTATCTAGGTGAGCAGAGAGTCAGCATACCCCATGCCAACAGGCAAAGCTTTGCTGATGCTCACTGCACATGGCTGAGGAGGGCCGCCTAATATTTTCCTGAGTCTAAATCCCTCATCCCCAGATGTCATCAATATATCAGTCTGAAATAATCTATCACAAGCTTGCAGTTCAGACTTCTCTTTGTTCTCCACTTTCAGCCTTGACATTCAATAGGTGTCTCAATAAAATAATTTTATTGCTCATTGCTCTCCCTTTCTCCCTGATAGATATTTATCTGCTCTTGAACATTGAGTAAGAGCTTTTTCCCTTTGGATTGACCACCTGCATTTAGTCAGTGATCATGTCAGTCAGCCTGGAGTTTCATCGTTCTCATCCACGTTCTTATGTAAAAGCAAACTGAGGGTATGAACCTTCATATCTACCTGTCCTCCATCCACTGACACCATCAATTTCGCACATGATTTGACTAGACATGGTAAAATATGCCCTGCTGAAATGCATTGATTTTACACAAGGGGGCACCAGAGCCCCACTTTGTACGATTACTGCACTTGGGGCAGGGAAAGCCCTATGCCTGGAGCAAGCTTAACAACAGAAAACGGCCGGTTATTAAAAAAATAAATAGTCCCAGAGAACGTGTGGGCTTTAGACCACTCCACACCCAGCCACCTACAGGTCAATGCTGCTTGTTCATATTCACCTTTTTATTCAGACTTCCAATTTTTTTAAGCTATTTGATATTTTAACAAACTGGCAAATATATTTATAAAACTGTAAAATGCTACAAAGCTCTAATTTAATTAAATATTTTACAATAAAACACTGTCCACTTTTTCTCTCAGCTAGTTGATTCCAAACAGATGTGTAAATAAGTACGCCAAGATTTGCAGTAAGAGTTCCTGGAGATAGGTCTAAATTCCAGATCTGGTAAAATTGTCTGCATTTTACATTTAAACCTGCAGCTCAACTCCATAACTGGCAATGACTGAACGCAGGAAGTATAGACTCCAGAGAGTCAACATGGCCGGTTGTGTACTCAGTCTAATGTTTTGTCTACCCTTTTAGTCACTCTTTTCTGTTTCAATTTTCACTCTTTTTTCACTCCATTGTGTCTCGCATTCTGTTTGTTCCTTCAATTAATTTTTCTTGCTATCCACTTCTCTTTGCTCATACTTCAGCTTTTCTTGATTTGTTTCTCTGCTCTCCTTTCAATTTCTCTTAATTTCTCCATTTCCCTTTCTCCAATTCTTATTTTTCTTGTCAATACAACGCTCCATATACTGTTTCATTCTTATCTCAGTCCTTCAGTTTTTTTCTATTAATATCTTTTCGTGCATTCGTTTATGGCAGAATTGATCTAATAGACGTGCACACTCTCCCTTTGTTAATATCTTTCCTTGGATGTGGTGTGCAGAACTGATTACACTATTCAGGTGGAGTTAACCAGCGTGCCCTATTCTTGTATTATAATTTCTATTGCCTTGAACTCCATTCTACTGCATGTGAAGATCAATATTCCATCTATCCTTTTGATTACTTTTTTGGATATGAGAAGATATCTACAGCAGAACTAATTTCCAAAGATACTGCAAACACAAGAAAATCTGCAGATGCTGGAAATTCAAGCAACACACACAAAATGCTGGTGGAACGCAGCAGGCCAGGCAGCATCTATAGGAAGAAGTACAGTCGACGTTTCGGGCTGAGACCCTTCGTCAGGACTAATTGAAAGAAGAGATAGTAAGAGATTTGAAAGTGGGAGGGGGTGGGGGAGACCAGAAATGATAGGAGAAGACAGGAGGGGGAGGGATGGAGCTCTCCCCCTCCCCCTCCCACTTCCAAATCTCTTACTATCTCTTTTCTCCTTGATGAAGGTTCTCGTCCCGAAACGTCGACTGTACTTCTTCCTATCGATGCTGCCTGGACTGCTGCATTCCGCCAGCATTTTGTGTGTGTTGTTTCAAAGATACTGTGTTCTTTAACCAGTGTTCTTTCAGCTTCACTTTTGAAAAACACTTTATGCATTTCTCAATATTTACTCAGCTCCAGCAGCTGCAAATTCTTCACTGGGTTTATCGGTACGGTTTTTGATATAGAGAAGGGTGGATAATACAGGACTGAAGGTGTTATATTGGAATGCTCACAGTATATGAAATAAGGTAGAAAGTCTTAACATACAGTTAGAGATTGGCAGATATGATGTCGTGGGTTTCACTGAATTATGTTTGAAAGAAAATCACAACTGGAAGCTTAACTCCAAAGATGCACGTTGTAATGAAAGGACAGGCATGCGAGCAGACTGTGGTGGGGGTGGGGGACGTAGTTCTGTTGGAAATCAAATCCTTAGGAAGAAGTGACATAGGATCAGAAGACGTAGAGTCCTTGAGGGTAAAGAAACTGCGAGGGAAAAAAGACCCTGATGGGAGTTATATACCCGATGACTTCGAACAGTAGCCAGGATGTGGGCTACAAATTACAATGGGAGATAGAAGAGGTATGTAAAAAGAGAATTGTTACAATGGTCATGGGGGATTTCATTATGCAACAACTGTGGACTGGGAAAATCAGGTTGGTGCTGAATTCACAGGAGAAGGAATTCATGAAATGTTTACAAGATGGCTTTTTAGAGCAGCTTGCGTTTGAGCCTCACACACAAAATGCTGGAGGAACTCAGCAGGCCAGGCAGCATCCATGTACAGTCGATGTTTCGGGCTGATGATTGAGCCTACTGGGGGAAAGGCAATCTAGTATTGGATTTGATTAGGGAGCTTAAGGTACAGGAACTCCCAGGAGCCAATGCTCATAATACTCATTTAGATGGGCAGGTGTGTAAAAAGGGCCCGTAGGATCATTGGGGACCCAAGTCACCCCAACCACAATCTATTCCAGCTGCTACCATCCAGGAAGTGGTACCGTAGCATAAAAGCCAGGACCAACAGGCTCCAGGACAGCTTCACCAGGCCATCAGGTTGATGAACTCACGCTGATTTGAGTGTACTCTATATTCCATTGACTGTTCTAGTTATTATAAATTATTATAAATTGCTATGATTGCACGTTTAGATGGAGATGTAACATAAAGATTTTTATTCTTCATGTATGTGAAGGGTATAAGAAATAAAGTAAATTCAATTCAATATTAGAATTCACCCTGCGGTTTGAGGCGGGAGAAAGGAATATTGGATGTATCTCAGTTTTACAATTGAGTAAAGAAAACTACAGAGGCATGAGAGATGGCAAAAATTGATTGGAATGGGAACATTAGCAAGGATGACGGTAGAGCAGAAATGGCTAGAGTTACTGGGAGTAGTTTAGAGTAAGACACAGAATCAGTTCATCCCAAAGAAGAAGACACATCCTGAAAGGAAGATGAGATAAGCATGCCTGACAAGGAAGCCAAAGACAGCATAAAAGCAGAAGAGAGAAGATACATTCTAGCAAAAATTAGTGGAAAGCTAGAGGATTGGAAAGGTTTTAAAAACAAACGCAAGGCAACCAAAAAAAGCAATAAGGAGAGAAAAGATGAAATATGAAGGTAAGCTAACCAACAAAATGAAAGAGGATATCAAAATGTTTTCTCAGATATGCTGGAGAGATAGTAATGGGAACAAAGAAATATTAGACGAACTGAATAAGTATTTGCACCAGTCTTCACTGTGGGGGACGCCAGCAGAAGGCAAAAAACTCAAGAGTATTGGGGCAGATGTGAGTGTAGTTGCTGTTACTAAGGAGAAGGTGCTAGGAAAACTGAAAGGTCTGAAGGTAGATAAGTCACCTGGACCAGATGGATTACACTCCAGTATTCTGAAAGAGATAGCTGGAGAAATTGAGGATGAATTAGTAGTGATCTTTCAAGAATCTCTTTTTTGAGAGCAGAATTAGGCCATTCAGCCCATCAAGTTTACTTCACCATTTCATTATGGCCAATCCAGTTCACTCTCAACCCTATTCTCCTGCCTTCTCCCCGTAACCTTTCACACCCTGACTAATAGCCTGTCAACCTCTGCCTTAAATAACCCAATGACTTGGCCTCTTGCAGCCACCTGTGGCAATGAATTCCTCAGATTTACCACCATCTGGCTGAAGAAATAGAAACATAGAAACACAGAAAATAGGTGCAGGAGTAGGCCATTCGGCCCTTCGAGCCTCATCATCTCCATTCTAAATGGATGTCCCTCTATCTTGAAGTTGAGTCTTCTGATCATAGACTCCTCCACTATAGGAAACATCCTGGCTACATCCACTCTATCTAGACCTTTCAACATTTAATGGGTTTCAATGAGATCCCCCCCTTATTCTTTTGATTTCCAGCAAGAACAGGTCCAGAGCCATCAAATGCTCCTCAAATGCTAAGCCTTTCATTCCTGGAATCATTTCCGTGAACCTTCTTTGAGTTTTCTCCAACATCAGCACATCCTACACGAGGGGATCCTACATGAGGCCTCCTAAGTCCCCTTGTAACTCCAATTTTTGAATTTTCGCAAGGCCATCAATTCCGTCATCCACTGACACACATGGTAAAAAGGAGCGGTCCCGACACCAACCCCTGCAGAATACCACTAGTCACCAGCAGCTAATCAGAAAAGGCCTCCTTTATTACTAGTTTCTGGAATGGTTCTGGAGGACTGGAAAATCACAGCTGTCACTCCACTCTAAGAAAAAAGGGAGCGAAAGACAGAAAATTATAGGCCAGCTAGTTTGACCTTAGTTAACGGCAAGATGTTATATTCTATTATTAAGGATGAAGTTTTGGGGTACTTGGAAGCAACAATAAAATGGGCTAAATTCAGCATGGTTTCCATAAGGGAAAATATTGCTTGACAAATCTGTTGGAATTCTCTGAGGAAATAACAGGCAGGATAGATAAAGGAGAGTCAGTGGATATTTACTTCATCAGGCTGCTTGACAAGGTAAAGCCCAGTGGTATTAAAGGGAGATACTAGCATGGACAGAAGATTGGCAGACCGGCTGAAGAAAGAACAGGAATAAAGGGGGTCTTTTCTGACTGGCTGCCGGGGTTTACCGGTGTTCCTCAAGGTTCAGTATGAATCTACTACTTTTCAAGCAATACGTCAATGATCTGGATGACAGAATTGATAACTTTGTGACCAAGTTTGCAGATAATACAAAGGTAGGTAGAGGGGTAGGTAGAGCTAAAGAAGACAGGATTCTGCAGAAGGACTTGGACGGATTAGGAGAATGGGCAAAGAAGTGGCAGATGGAATGCAATGTAAGGAAGTGCAAGGTCATGCACTTTGGTAGAAGGAATAAAGGTGTAGACGATTGTCTAAGCAGGGAATGAATTCAGAAATCAGAGGTGCAATGGAACTTGGGAATCCTTGTGCAGGAATCCCTAAAGATTAGCTTGCAGGTTAAGTTGGTGGTAAGGAAGGCAAATGGAATGTTGGCATTCACTTTGAGAGGATTAGAATATAAAAGCAAGGATGTAATGCCATAGTTTATGAGACATTAGTCAGACCACATCTGGAGTATTCTGAACAGTGTTGGGCAGAATATCTAAGAAAGGAAGTGCTATCATTGGAGAGTGTCCAGAGGAGATTTACAAGACTGGTCCCAGGACTGAAAATATTAATGTATGAAGAGTATTTGATGGCTCCTGGCCTATGCTCACTGGAATTTAAAAGAATGAGTGGAGAACTCATTGAAACCTATTAAATATTGAAAGGCCTTGATAGAGTGGATACTATTGCCACAGATGGCAGTGGAGGCCAAGTCACTGGGTATATTTAAAGTGAAGGTTGATACGTTTATGGGGATAAGGCAGAACAGCCCTTAAGGTTGCTTATAGCTGGAGGTAGTAGTGGGGATAAGTTCCCACTGCCTACTAAATGCTCCTAATGCCATGTGTCTCCATTAGCCTCGAAAACCAAGTCCAGTTTCTGGCCTTTATGTGTGGCTTAGCTATTAAGCCTGGCAGAAAGAGCAAAGATGGGTTACTGGCACCTTGAAACCAGTCGCATCAGGCAGATGGGGCTCATCATCCGTGATTGGCACCTCGTCTAGGAGCAGGAAAACTCTGATCTCAAACCTCCACGGCTTTGCAGCTGTACCCACTCATGACAAAGGCTGAGGAAAAATATGGAGCTGGAGTCCCTAAGACAGTCCTACGTTGAGTTCAGTGCTGACTGGCATCTACTGCGATGCTGCTGGTACCAAGCTGTATTGGTCTTTGCTGTTCCTTTGGATTCATCAGGGGCATGGAGAGGGGGAGCCTGCTGTATGGCCAGCAGCTTGCTCTCCATATCATACTGCCCTGGCTTGTGCATGGTGTAAAAAATCCGGGGCACAAGACCCGTGGTTGACTTCAACCAACAGAGGCCCTCAAGGCAGGAGAATGGGTTTGAGAGGGAAAATAAATCAGCCATAATGGAATGGTGAAGCAGACTCAATGGGCCAAATGGCCTAATTCTGCTCCTATGTGTCATGGTCTAACTGATTCAGAAAGTAGCAATTGGCCTGGCTGTTTTCCTATGGGTTCTATCACAGCCAAGTTAGCCCTATCTTTAATTAAATCACATTTGGTGGTGCTAGAAAGTTTGTGAACCCTGTAGAATTTTCTCTATTTCTGCATAAACATGACATTAACTGTGATCAGATTTTCATGTAAGTGCTAAAATTAGATAGAGAGAACCCAATTAAATAAATAGCACAAAAATTATACTTGTTCATTTATTTATCGAGAGAACCTTCCAATATTATGCATATTTGGTGGAAAAAGTATGTGAACCTCTGGGGTAATGCCTTTTACAAAAACTATTTGGAGTCAGGTGTTCCAATCAATGAGATGAGATTGGCGATGTGGGTTGTAGAGGTGCCCTGCCCTATAAAAAGGACACCCAAAGTCAGGTTACAACAGAGCTTCCTCTTCTCAAGAAAGATCTGTTTATGTGCATGATACCTTGATCAAAACCACTTACGGAGGACCTTAGAAGAAGAACTGTAGAGATTTATCAAGCTGGAAACGGCTATAAAAACATTTCTAAGGACCTGAGTGTTCATCAGTCTGCATTAAGAGTAATTGTCTACAAATGGAGGAAACTCAGTACCGTTGCTACTCTCCCGAGGAGCGGGCATCCTGCAAAGATCACATCAAGAGCACAATGTGCAATGCTGAGAAAGAATCCAAGAGTATCAGCAAAAGACCTGCAGGAATCTCTAGAACTTGCTAAAGTCTCTGTTCATGTGTCCACTATAATAAAAACACTGAACAAGAATGGTGTTCATGGAAGGACACCACGGTGGAAACCACTGCTCTCCAAACAAAATATTGCTACACGTCTCGTCTGCAAAAAACCACTTTTGGGACAATGTCCTACATACAGATGAGACAAAAGTTGCACTCTTTGGCAAAAATGCACATTGTTATGTTTGGAGGCAAAAGGGCACTACACACCAACACCAAAACCTCATCCCAGTTGTGAAGCATGGTGGAAGGAGCATCATGGTTTGGGGCTGCTTTGCTGCCTCAGGGACTGGACAGCTTGCAATTGTTGAGGGAACAATAAATTCAAAATTGTATCAAGACATTTTACAGGAGAATGTCAGGGTAGCAGTCCATCACCTGGAGATTAATAGAAATTGTATAATGCAACAAGACAATGATCTGAAAGACAAGAGTAAATCAACAACAGAATGGTTCAAAAAGAAGAAGATTTGTGTTTTGGAATGGCTGAGTCAAAGTCCTGCTCTTAATCCTATAGAAATGTTGTGGAAGGACCTAAAGCAAGCGGTTTATGCAAGGAAGCCCACCAACATGCTAGTTTTGAAGCAGTTTATTAAGGAGGAATGGCCTCAAATTCCTCCAAGCCGATGTTCAGGACTGATCAATAGTTACTGGAAACGTTTGATTGAAGTTATTGCTGTACAAGGCGGTCACACCAGTTACTGAAAGCAAAGGTTCACATACATTTTCCAACAAAAACCATAAGATCATAAGACATAGGAGCAGAATTAGGCCATTTGGCCCGTTGAGTCTGCTTCGCCATTTAATCATGGCTGATCCTTTTTCTCTCCTCCTCAACCCCATTTCCCAACCTTCTCCCTGTAACCTTTGATGCCATGTCCAATCAAGAACCTATCAATCTCTGCCTTAAATATACCCAACTACCTGGCCTCCACAGCTGTACATGGCAACAAATTCCACAAATTCACCATCCTCTGGCTAAAGAAATTTCTCTGCATCTCAGTTTTGAATGTATGCCCCTCTATCCCGAGGCTGTGCCCACTTGTCCTAGACTCCTCCACCATGGGAAACATCCTTTCCACGTCTACTTTGTCTAGTCCTTTCAACATTCGAAAGGTTTCAATGAGATACCCCCCCATCCTTCTTAATTCCAGTGAGTACAGACACAGAGCCATCAAATGTTCTTTGTATGATAACCCTTTCATTCCTGGAATCATCCTTATGAACCTCCCCGGACCCTCTCCAATGTCAGCACATCACTTCTAAGATGAGGAGCCCAAAACTGTACACAATACTCAAGGTGAGGCATCACCAGTACCTTATAAAGCCTCAGCATCACATCCCTGCTCTTGTAATCTAGACTTCTTGAAATGAATGCTAACACTGCATTTGCCTTCCTCACCACTGACTCAACCTGTGTTAACCTTTAGGGTGTTCTGCACAAGGACTCCCAAGTACCGTTGCATCTCAGATTTTTGGATTTTCTCCCCATTTAAAAAACAGACCACACATTTATCTCTGCTACCAAAATGCATGACTATGCTTTTTTCAACATTGTATTTCATTTGCCACTTTCTTGCCCATTCTTCTAATCTGTCTAAGTCCTTCTGCATCCTACCTGTTTCCTCAACACTACCTACCCCTCCATCAATCTTTGTATCGCCTGCAAACTTGGCAACAAAGTCACCTATTCCATCATCTAAATCATTGATATACAGCATAAAAAGATGTAGTCCCAACTCCTGCAGAACACCACTAGTCACTGGCAGCCAACCAGACAAGGACGCTTTTATTTCCAGTCACTGCCTTCTTCCAATCAGCCAATGATCTAAACATCTTAGTAACTTTCCTGTGATACCATGGGCTCTTAACTTGGTAAACAGCCTCATGTGGTGCCTTCTCAAAGATCTTCTGTAAGTCCAAATATATAACATCCACTGCATCCTCTTTATCTATCCTACTTGTAATCTCCAAAAAGAATTCCACAGGCTTGTCAGGGAGGATTTTCCCTTAAGGAAACCATGCTGACTTTGTCCTATCTTGTCCTGTGTCACCAAGTACTCCATCAGCTCATCCTTAACAATTGACTCTCAGATCTTCCCAACCCCTGAGGTCAGGCTAACTGGTATGTAATTTCCTTTTTGCTGCCTTCCTCCTTTCTTAAACAGTGGAGTGACATTTGCAATTTTCCAGTCCTCTAGCACCATGCCGGGGTCCAATGATTTTTGAAAGATCATTTCCAATGCCACCACAATCTCTAATGCTACCTCTTTCAGATCCCTTGGGTGTAGTTCCACTGGTCTGGGTGACTTATGTACTTTTAGGTCTTTCAGCTTTTTGAACATCTTCATCCTTGTGATAGCAACTGCACTCTCTTCTCTTCCTTCACACACTGTAATATCTGGCATACTGCTAGTGTCTTCCACAATGAAGACACATGCAAAATACTCACTTAGTTCATCTGCAATCTCCTTGACCCCCATTATTATTTTTCCTGCCTCATTTTCTAGTGGTCCCATATCCACTCTCATCTCTCTTTTATGTTTTATATACTTGAAAAAGCTTTTACTATCCATTTTGATATTATTTGCTAGCTTGCTTTCATATTTCATCTTTTTCCTTCTAATGATTTATTTGGTTGCTCTCTGTAGGTTTTTAAAAACTTCCCAATCCTCTATCTTCCTACTAATCTTTGCTTTGTTGTATGCTTTCTGTTTTGTTTTTACATTAGCTTTGACTTCCCTTGTCAGCCATGGTTGTAGTATTTTACCATTTGAGTATTTCTTCATTTTTGGAATGCATATGTCCTGCATATTTTGCAGTTTTCCCAGAAGTCATGCCATTTCTGTACTCTTGACATCCCTGCCAGCAGCTCCTTCAAATTTACTTTGGCCAACTCCTCTCTTATGCCACTGTAATTTCCCTTACTCCACTGAAATACTGCTACGTCAAATTTTACTTTCTCCCTATCAATTTTCAAGTTGAACTCAATCATATTGTGATCACTGGTTCCTAAGGGTTCTTTTACCTTAAGCTCCCTAATCATTTCCGGTTCATTACATAACACCCAACCCAGTATAGCTGATGCTCTAGTAGGCTCAATGACAAACTGCTCTAAAAAGCCATCTCTTAGGCATTCAACAAACCCACTCTCCTGAGATCCGCTACCAACCTGGTTTTCCCAATTGACCTGCATATTAAAATCTCCCATCTCTATCATAACATTGCCCCTTTGACAGGCCCTTTCTATTTCCTGTTGTAATCTGTGGGCCACTTCCCAGCCACTATTGGGAGGCCTGTATACAACTGCCATCAGTTTCTTAAATCAACCAACAAGCATTCAACATCTTCCGATCCTACGTCACATCTTTCTACTGATTTGATACTATTCTTTACCAGTAGAACCACACCCCGCCTCTGCCTACCTTCCTATCCCTTTGATCCAGCCATGCTTCAGCTACGATTCAGTGATGGCCACAACATCATTCCTGGCAATCTGTAATAGTGCAACAAGATCATCCACCTTATTTGTTATACCCTACACATTGAGATACAATACCTTGAGTACTCTATTTGCTACCCTTTTTGATTTTACATCCCTAATATACTGATACTCACCCTATTGGCTGTGACTATGACCCATCACCTGCCCACCCTTCCTGACATTCTGTCTGCGCGCTGTCTTTACCTTTTTACCATCTGTCTTATCCTGAGTCCCATCACTCCAGTTCCCACCACTCCCTCCCGCCAAATTAGTTTAAACCCTCCTCAACAGCACTAACAAACCTGCCTGCGAGAATATTGGTCCTCCTCGGGTTCAGCTGCAACCTGTCACTTTTGAACAGGTCATACCTCCCCAGAAGAGATCCCAATGATCCAAGAATCTGAAGCCCTGCCCCCTGCACCAGCTTCTCAGCCATGCATTTATCTGTCAAATCATCCTGTTTCTAGCTCCCTAAAATATCTTTTCAGGACTTCTTTGCTTTTCCTTCCTATGTCACTGGTACCAAGACATCTGGCTGCTCTCCCTCCCTCTCCGATATGTTGTGGACATGATCTGAGATGTCCCTGACCCTGGCACCTGGCAGGCAACATACCATCTGGGTGTCCTGTTCATGTCCACAGAATCTCCTGTTTTTTCTCCTCACTATTGAGTCCCCTATCACTACTGCTCCCTTCTCTCGTTGCTTTCTGCACCACGGACTCATGCTTTGTGCCTGTAACCTGGTCACTGTGGCATTCCCCCGGCAGGTAATACATGTGACATTGGATCACTTTTCTCAAAAAATAAATGAACAAGTATCATGTTTTTTGTGTTATTTATTTAAATGGTTCTCTTTATCTGGTTTTAAGACTTATGTGAAGATCTGATCACATTTTATGCAGAAATAGAGAAAGTTCTATCGGGTTCACAAACTTACTAGCACCACCGTATGCACGTTTAATGAGTGATTCTTAGAAAACGATGATTTCTGATGCTGGTGACTCCACATGGATCAGCTATAGATCTTCTAATTAGACATTGCTTCTCAATGCTCATTTACATCCGAAGACAGTGGTAAAGACTTTGATTTACAGAAAAACTTGTTTTAATTTCATGTTGAATGTTAAGAGCTGTTGGATAGTCGTCTCAGCATCTGCAGAATCTCTTGTGTTTATACCACTGTAAAAGCTCCAGACAAAGATCTAGGCCAAAAACCACCTGCTATTTCATCAATAACCAGCCTATATCATAAGACTGGGTGTGACATACACATCAAGCAGGTTCGAGTTAGTAATCATCTCCAACAACAAAAGAGATTCTGCAGATGCCAAACATCAAGAGTGGCACACACAAAAAGCAAGAGGAACTCAGCAGGTCAGACAGTATTTATGGAGAAGAATATATAGTTGATGTTTCAGGATGACACTCTTCATCAGGACTCTTGCAGTGATAGCCTGTGGTTGTAATAATAGTTCTCAAGCAATCACAACCTTCTCCCTTAGTGCAAGATATGATTCTTAGCATTGATTACCATTGGCTTTACTTGGGTTTCTTGATGCTACACTTGCTAAATTGATTCTCAATGGCAGTTGTTCTCACGGCTCCGTTTTTTATGCTTAGACCAAGTCTGAAATCCAGAAGCGAGACTGGGCAGCTGGCAGGAAGGTGACAGTAACTCAAATAACCATTTGTTACAACAGTGGTGTGCAGATGAGCATCTCTGGATGCACAACACCTCAAACCCTGAAGTGAATGGGCTACAGCAGCAAACAACCACAAACATACACTCAGTGGCCACTTTATTAGGTACGGGAGGCACCTAATAAAGTGGCTACTGAGTATGTATAGTGGAGAGTGCTGTGTCTGTGCAAAACTACGTATATATTTAATAAAAGCACGCACACAGGAGATGGTTTAACAGGTGTATTCACAATGCAGAGAGAAAGAGAGAGAGAGAATAATGCGCAGGTGTCGACAACAGCGCAAGCACAAACAACAGATTAATACATAGTGCTAAGGGGGTGGCCCTTTAGATTAATACCACATAAAACTGTATATGTACAAAACATTCAATTTCTTTCATAAACCCATATTCCAAATAAAGATGCTTTCACAATAACAGTCCAGAACCAACTTCACAGTTCTAAAGGTTCAGCCTTTTGGGTGGGCTCTGTTTCTTTCAGGATAGCACCTCTGGACCTGTGGAGGGGCATCGGTTTTGGCAGGTGTCTTGTCTGAGAAAATGTTCTCCGTTTCTGGTGTCACGTTGCTGTCAGTGACATCATCACTGAAATGTAAGTCCGGTGATGGTAATGTGTCCGTCTTGGTAGATGCAGTTGACTCAGGTGTGTTCTTTGGTTGAGCATCCAGTATCTGGCCCACATGATATCTCCATGTCTGATCTTCAAAGTCCAATGGGTACTTCAGTGGTCCAGTTCTTGTAGCCATCCTACAGGGTGTCCATTTCTCTTCTCGATAATATGTGCTAGGACTTCCTGTCCAAACTCAAAGCTCCTTGCTGCTTCTCTTGGCAACTGGTTGAACTGTTTATTCTGTACTTCTCTCTGAGGTCTGGTTTCAGGAGGTCTATGTGAGATCTCAGATTCCTGCTTATGATCAGCATTGCAGGTGTTTGATTTTTCATAGCATGAACAGAGTTTCGATACACAGAAAGGAAGATGCCCAGCTTGTGTTTGAGAGAAATGTCCTCCTTGTACATCACTTTAATGGGCTTCTTGAAGGTTTGGATAAACCTTTCAGCTAACCCATTCATCGCTGGATGATGAAGGGCTGACTTGAAATGTCAATGACATTTCTCTTCATGAACAGTCGGAATTCTTCTGATGTGTATTGTGGTAATATTTGTTTGGGTAAGCCAATTTTGTTTACCAAAGGTAGTCCTCAGCAGGGAGACAGTCTTTGCTGAGGTGATTGACTTCATCAGTATAACCTCCGGCCACTTTGAATGAGTATCAGAAATATGGAGTCCATGAATGGCCCAGCAAAGTCAATATGTACTCTTTGCCATGGTGATGGTGGCCACTCCCATGGGTGTAATGGTGCCTGTGGAGGTGCATTCTCAACCTTTTGGTATCCCGAACAGCTCTTGGCCAAGTCTTCAATCTGTTTATCTATTCCCAGCCACCACACGTAGCTCCAGGTGAAACTCTTCATCTTGACTGTACCCAAGTGTCCTTCACACAGATTTTCTAACACTCTGCTGCACAGTTTAGATGGAAACACAACACGAGATCCACACATCAGCGTTCTTTAACATATCAACAGTGGATCTCATCTTGCTGAGAACTCCGGAAATAAAGGGTTACCTTGAGCTGGCCATCCTTGCATGGTGATTCATAGACTTTTGACAATGTTGGGTTGTTCCTTGTTTCCCTTTGTATTTCATAATTTGTTACTGGCAACTGACCTACCAATGCGGTATGGATCACTTCTGTTGGGTCACAGTATGAAGGCTTTTCTTCTTCAGTTGCCTATAGTAGAGGATATGACAAGCCATCAGCGTGGTGTTGTTTGGTACCCTTGAACTCTGTGTGTCATAAGAGTGGGCTCCTAGGAATAGTGCCCAACAATGAAACCGGGTAGCAGTCATCACTGGAATTCCCTTCCTGGGATTGAAAATGGACAGAAGGGGCTGATGATCTGTCACTAAACTCTTGTCCATAGAAATAGTGAAGGAATTTCTTTATTCCCCATACTAGACTAAGACCTTATTGGTCAATTTGTGCATGGTTGCCTTCTGTGATCTTAAAGCAAATGCAATCGGGTGTTCAGATCCATCTCTCATAATATGTGCCAAAATGGCTCCAATGCCATAAAGAGACGCATCACACGCCAGTCTGATGGACAAGGATAGGTTATAATGTTGAACAGTTTATCTGATGTTATTAGTCTCTTTGTTTCCTTGAATGCTTTTTCACATCTTTCTGACCATCCCCACTGTGATCCTGTCTGTAACAGTGCTTTCAATGGATGCAGCACTGTAGCAATGTTTAGGAGAAACCAGTGCTAGTAGTTTACAAGGCCCAAGTATGACCTGAGTTGTGACACCTTTTTCGGTATGGGTGCCCCTAGCACTGCTTCAGTCTTCTCTTGTGACTTATGTAAGCACTGCTTGTCAATGACATGACTACAATATGAGACTTCATTCTTGAAAAACACACATTTCTCTCTCTTTGCACGCAGATGATTCTCACTGAGCCTGTTAAGCATTTTACCAAGGTTCTGGAGGTGCTTTTTATTATTTATGCCAGTTACGATGATATCTCCAAGGTAACATTGTGTTCCTGGGATACCTTGGAGCACTTGATCCATTACTCTTTGCCAAATTGCTGGAGCTGATGTGACACCAAAGGTGAGACGATTGTACAAAGCTATTATATTGGAACAGTCCCTTATGCATGTTGATTGTGAGGAACTTCCTGTTTGACTCCTCAATCTCCATTTGCAGATAGGCTTGTGACAAGTCAATCTTTGGAAACCTCTCCCTGCCTGTCAAAGATGCAAAAATGTCTTCTATTCCCGGCTGGGGATACTGCACAGTACGTAACAATAGGTTGATGCTCTCTTTGAAATCCCCACGCATGTGAATGGCTTTGACCTTCACTTCCTTGATCACTGGGACAATGGGCGTGGCCCAATCACTCTACTCAATTTTGGAGAGAATTCCAGATGCCTCCAAGCTCCGCAGTTCGGTATCCACTTTAGGACGTTTTGCGTAGGGCACTGGGCGCACTTTATGGAATTTCGGTGTTGCCGTTTCATCCAGTTCAATTTTGGCCTTCATGCCTTTCAGTTTACCAATCCCCTTCTCAAACACTTCTCTGCCATTTGAGCTGCCATTGCCTGTTGATGTTAGACCGAGAGCTTTGACTGAGTGCCATTCTAGTTGGATTTTTCTCAACCATTCACGTCTGAAAAATGTTAGCCCTCCACTTTTCAATACATAAAGCTGTTGCACCTTGATATGTCACATTTGCCTTTAGGAGATACATTTACTACTGTGTAAGTTTTAGCATCACTGAGGTCTTCTCTAATGGTATTTTAGAAAACAGTCTGTTGTAGTCAGCCTCTGGAATTATGGACAAAGCTGACATTGTATCCAGCTCCATTTTCAGTTTTACACCAGACACAACTATTTTAATCCAGATGATTTTGTGACCTGCTTCAGTTATACTATGCAGTTCTAGGCATGACAGTTCACCTTTGTCAGACTCTGTGTTGTCTGATTCTGTTGTACATTTGCTAACTTTATGCATTTGCTTAGTTTTGTGTTTGAGACTTTTCACACGGTTTTGCCTTGCCCACTCTCTCTATGTGACCTTGTCTGTGACACTTTATGCAGACTTATTCTTTGAACCAATGGTCATTTGCATCATGGAAGGATTTGCCACATTGATAATGGGTTTTTGCACCATTCAGGGAGATTTTATGCATTTTACATACTAAGCGCTTCTTCTGTAGTTCTGTTGCACCCTCTGCTGCAGTCTCTAACGATATTGCAAAGGTCATTGCCTGTTTTAAGGTTAGGTCACTTTCTGCCAGTATGGCTATGCGTGCCACATACAAGCTCATCTCTTAATGCATCAGAATGTTTATCTCCAAAGTCACAGTACTGGAAAAGTTTGCGCAGTTCTGCAATGTATTTAGAAAGGCTTTCATCTTTTGACAGGTTCCTTTTGTAAAATCAAAATCTCTCAGCTATTGGTTTAGGGCTCAAACGATTTTGTAAAACTGTAACAATTTCGTTGAACGTCTTGCTTGCTGGCTTTTCAGGGGCTACAAGGTTACATAAGAGACTGTGTTCTTGGGCCCATTAGGCTAAGAAGGAGAGGGGCTTTTTTTTTGCTCCTCCATATTGCTTATATTACAAAAGAGTTCAAACTTTTAAATATACAACTTCCAGTCTTCATTAGCACTATCAAATTTGTAAGCTTTCCTGATTGAAGCCATCGCCACATTATTTTCACTTTAAATTCAGCACTTCTTTCACTGTTACTATACACTGTACTTGTGCGTTTGTTAGCATCTGTGATGGCATCCTCATGCTTTTTAACTTTCGTTTTTTTGTCCTGTAACTGTTGGTGCAGTTGGTGATATTCTCTGACATTCAGGT
Organism: Mobula hypostoma; assembly: GCF_963921235.1. Lineage (NCBI taxonomy): Eukaryota > Metazoa > Chordata > Chondrichthyes > Myliobatiformes > Myliobatidae > Mobula > Mobula hypostoma. The sequence continues at coordinate 145,206,337 of NC_086097.1, read as the reverse complement.
TCATACTCGTCGCCAATTTGTGGTGTCTGCACAACTACATATATATTAAATAATAGCTCGTACATGGGAGATGGCTTTAACTGGTGTACTCACATTGCAGCGAGAAAGAGGGAGAACAATCTGCATGCGTAGACAACAGATCAATAGATCCACACATCACAGAGAGAATTCTGACTGGCTGTATCACAACCAGATATGGAGCCTCCATTGCACAGGACAGCAGGAGACTGCAGAGTTGTAACTCGGCCAGCTTTGTCACGGCACAATCCTCCCTGCCATTGAGACATCTCCAAAAGGCGATGCCTCATGAAGTCGGCATCTATTATTAAAAAGACGCACCATCTGGGACATGCCTTCTTCTCAGTACTATCATCAGTGAGGAGGTACAGGCCCCCAAAGATCCACACTCAACGATTCATGAATAGCTTCTTCCCCTCTGCCATCAGATTTATGAATGGTCATGGAACCCTTCAACACTGTCTCATTGTTTTTTTTCTCCACTGTTCATTTATTTTATGATTTATAGTAATTTTCTGTCTTTGCACAGTACGACTGCTGCAAAACAACAAGATTCACGTCATATGAGGCATTGATAAAAAACCTTATTCTGATGTGCTTATAGTCCTGGCTTCTAATGTTAAGATGTGCCTGCTGTTCCTGCCATGCCTTTTACCCACCTCATCCACTCAGTGGTCATGTTCGAGTGAGAGCTTTCCTGGACAAGGAAGTTACGGATTTTGGAGGCGTAGAATCCCTTTGTGATGAAGGTCCATATTACCTCAGGGATGCCTAGATTTGCAGTGGTCTCTCCGTTCTGCATCTGTCCCATTAGCACAGCGTTAGTGCCATGCAATGTATGTGAGAGTAGTCTCAGCGTGAAAGCAGGACTTTGTCACCAACAGCTGAGAACTTTGTCTGCTGCAGCTTTATCAAACTGGTCATGTTACAGTTTAGGTCTGTGCAGCTAAAGAGGGAATGGGTGACCACCAGGTAAACAAGCTGTTTGCACAGGAGTCCTCTCAGTACATCGTGCCTACAAACAAATTTTCCTTTTTGAATTTTGATGGTGGGATCAATTCGTCAAGGGAGTGACAGAGCTGTGCATGCGGGAAGGAAGAAAAATTAGAAAAAATTAAGGAAAAATTAGGGAAAAAATAAATATAGGGGTCTAATAGAGGGACAGACAAGCTTTCCTATGATTGCAGATGTGATTTCAGCATGGTGCATTACTTCCCTAATGCCAGAGTCAAGAATATCACTGAATGGATGCAGATCATCTTCAAAGGGAAGGTAAACAGCCCAAAGTTATGGTTCAGATCAGCACCAGCATCATAGGGTGGTAGAGTCCTGTAGTATTTTACGAAGCTTCAAAGCAGGACTTCAATGGAAGCAATTTCAGGATACTCCCAGAGCTATGCATTAGTTAGTGAAAGTGAAATAGCTAGCTAAAGCAAATGAAATCACCAAGGGTGTAGGAAGGAAGGCTTTGGATCCTCAGGTGTATGGGGCTGTTTCTGATAGAGATGGAACATCAATAAACCAGATGGTTTGAACTTCAACAAGGTGCACAGTGGTCAGCATTCTACCATGCTGCCTCACTGTGTGGTGTGGAAACTGCGCTGCAGGGAAGTTGAAACTGCCCAACACACCACCTGCACCAGTCTACCCGCTGTCCAGGGCCTTTATACAGAAAGGTGCCAGGAAAAGGCCAGCAATATGATGAAGGATTCCACCCATCCTGCCTGCTCCACTCCCATCAGCACATGCAGCGTCCATGCCAGGATCACTGGACTCAGAAATATTTACTTCCCCCAAACCGTCAGGGTGATCAACACTATCACCCATGACCTCACCCACCACCTACCACTACTATGTACACATCACCTATGTCAAGTACACTCAGTGGCAACTTTATTAGAACAAGGAACAGAACAGCACAGGAACAAGTCCCTTCAGCCCATAATGTTGTGCTGAACCAATTAAATTAGTAATCAAATGGCCAACTAAACTAACCTCTTCTGACTACTCAATATCCATACCCTTCCAATTTCCTCACATTCATGGGCCAATGTAGACATCTCTTAGAAGTCCCTGTGTATCTGCCTCTACCAACACTCCAGGCAGTGCATTCCAGGGCCTGCCACTCTCCGTGTTAAGAGCTTGCCCCTCACATCTCCTTTGAAATTACCTTAAATGCATGCCCTCTTATATTAGACATTTCGACCTTGGGAAAAAGATACTGTCTATCTACTCCATCTATTCTACTCATAATCTTAAAAACCTCGATCAGATCTCTCCTCTGCCTCTCCAGAGAAAAGGACCCAAGCTAGTCTAGTCCTTCTAATGTAGACAGCATCCTGGTGAACCTCTTCTGCACCTTCTCCATACCTTCGACATCCTTCCTATAATGGGATGTTTGGAACTGTAACCAATACTCTAGACGCAGCCTAACTAGAGTTTTATAAAGTTGCAACATAACTTGCTGACTTTTGAACTCAGTGTCTTGGCTAACAAAGGCAAGCATGCCATTTGCCTTCTTAACCAACCTATCAACCTGTGTAACCACTTACGGGGAGCTTTGACTTTGGACCCCAAGATCCCTCTGCTCATCAACACTGTTAAACATCTTGCCCTTAACAATGTACTATCTCTTTACATTTGATCTGCCAAGTTGCAAAACTTCACATTTAGCTTGGTTAAACTCTATCTGCCTGGTTAAACTCCATCTGCCATTTCTCTGCACATATCTGCAACTGATCTATATTACTAACCCACCCATCTACATTTCCATCCATTTCATTTATATACTGTACAGCACAAACATCAGAGGTCCCAGCACTGATGCCTACCAAACACCACTAATCACAGACCTTTAGCTAGAATAAGTCCCTTCAATCACTACCTTTTGTGGGCAAGCCTGTTCTGATTCCAAACGGCCAATTCACCATGGATCGCAGGCAACTTAATCTTCTGGATGAGTCTCTTGTGAGTGACTTTGTGAAACACCTTACTAAAATCCATGTAGACAACATCCACAGCTGTACTTTCATCAATTACCTTGTTGCCTCGTCAAAAACTCAAACAAGTTAGTAATACACAACTTTCCCTGCACAAAGCCATGCTGGTTCTCCCTAATTCGGCCATGGTTTTCGAAATGCTCATAAATTCTAATGGTGAAAAGATGTATTTTACAACATTGGAAGGAGATTAATGCCCCAACTATGTTCTTTTGGTTTTCTCAGACGATACTATGTTTAAATTTGGAGAAAATCAGAAGTAATCTTTATGATACTTCAGTTAAATTTGAACAGACCTGGAGATCTTTTATTCAACATTTTCATTTAATGTAATTTTTTTTTCTCTCTTTGCCCATATTTACATTACCTTCTTGCTTTTTTTAAAATGTTTTTAATGGAGGTCGGGTTTGAGGACGTGATTGTTTTAAGTTGTTTAAGTCTACTTGATACCTAGTTAGCCCATTGCTTTACTTTGCTTTTTAGATTAGTTGCACGGTGGGTTTTTTTTGGGGGTTTTTTTGGGGTTTTTTTCTTCTCTTTATTGATATGTATGGAAAATTAGTATACTATTATATTACCTTGTTATTTTATATCTAAATTGCACTGTTTGTACTAATTTTTTTTGTGTATTAATATCTCTTGTAAATTTATATTACAACAGTGTATTATTTTCTACATGGTTTACCTTTTGTGTACTAATTCAATAAAAAGATTTAAAAAGAAAAATTCTATCCCCAAGAATTTTCTGCAGTAACTTCTCTACCACTGACATGAGACTCACTGCTGTATATTTTCTACAGTCATCCCTGGCTTCCTTCTTGAATAATGGAACAATATTAGCAACTTATCAGTCCTCCAAGATCCCAAATGAGGCAAGGCAGGCAGGATGATATTACCTCCTGCACCTTATTCTTAATTATGCACTGAATGGATGTTGGTTGTCTTCTGTTGCTATGGCCCATCCACTTCAATGTTCAATGTGAACTCTTGTAATGCGTGGTTATTTGAGTTACTGTCACCTTTCTGTTAGTTTGATCAAGTCTGGTCATTTTCCTCTTTTCTCTCTCACTAACAAAACATTTTCACCCACAGAACTGTCGCTCACTGGACCAGACCGTCAGACACCAACAATTGTTCCACAGCCAAAGGCACATAGATTGCATTTCTTCTTCATCCTGATGTTTGATTTGACCAACAACTGAACCTTTTGACCATGTCAGAGGCTTTTCCCCAGGGCTGAATTGGCTAGCACAAGAGGGCATAGTTTTAAGGTGCTTGAAAGTAGGTACAGAGGAGATGTCAGGGGTAAGTTTTTTACGCAGAGGGTGGTGAGTGCGTGGAATGGGCTGCCGGTGGTGGAGGTGGAAATTATAGGGTCTTTTAAGGGACTCCTGGATGGCTACATGGAGCTTAGAAAAGTAGAGGGCTATGGGTAAAGCCTAGGTAGTTCTAAGGTAGGGACATGTTTAGCACAGCTTTGTGGGCCGAAGGGCCTGTATTGTGCTGAATGTTTTCTCTTTCTATGTTTCATGTCTGCATGTTTTTTTTTGCACTGAGTTGCCACCACATGATTTGCTGATTAGATATTTACATTAATGAGTGGGTACACAGGTGTACCTAATAAAGTGGACACCAAGTGCGGATAACAGTTATTTGTACATTGAGTTTTACAAGATTTATTTTATATTTATATTTATTGTTTTTTGGGTTCTTTATTTTTATTGTGTTTTATTTATCCAGAATAACACTCATTCTGTTCTCGATTACACTCGTGTATTGAAGCATCTTTTATCATGAATATGACAACTATCTACATAGGGAAGTTTGTTTGTGCTGATGAAGAGGGTTTAGGGTTTGGTAGGGTTGGGAATCTCAGGGTAGAATTAGAAAGGAGAGAAAAGAAACTAACACAAAAGATTCTGCAGATGCTGGAAATCCAGAGTAACACGCACAAAACACTGAAGGAACAAGGAAGGCTGGTGGGAGTCTTTGTCTTGGGTCGGCAGGAGATGAAGAGATAAGACACTGGAGAGAACCAGTCATAGGATTCGATCCAGTGGGGACCGTGACTCAATGGAGTGAATGTACGGAATTCTACTGGGGATTGGTGAATATGAATATTGGAAGATTTGAGCTCTAACCTGTGCACATTTGACTGTTTAATTATAACGGTTTTTTTTTGTTTTTTTTCTTTCTTTTGTCTACTAACTCTTTAGTTAAGATTCATAAGTATACATAGAACATAAAATAGTACAGCACAGTACAGGCCCTTCAGCCCACAATGTTGTGCCGACCCTTAAACCCTACCTCCCATATAAGCCCTTACCTTAGATTCCTCCATATACCTGTCTAGTAGTCTCTTAAACTTCACTAGTGTATCTGCCTCCACCACTGACTCAGGCAGTGCATTCCACGCACCAACCACTCTCTGAGTAAAAAACCTTCCTCTAATATCTCCCTTGAACTTCCCACCCCTTACCTTAAAGCCATGTCCTCTTGTATTGAGCAGTGGTGCCCTGGGGAAGAGGCGCTGGCTATCCACTCTATCTATTCCTCTTATTATCTTGTATACCTCTATCACGTCTCCTCTCATCCTTCTTCTCTCCAAAGAGTAAAGCCCTAGCTCCCTTAATCTCTGATCATAATGCATACTTTCTAAACCAGGCAGCATCCTGGTAAATCTCCTCTGTACCTTTTCCAATGCTTCCACATCCTTCCTATAGTGAGGTGACCAGAACTGGACACAGTACTCCAAGTGTGGCCTAACCAGAGTTTTATAGAGCTGCATCATTACATCGTGACTCTTAAACTCTATCCCTTGACTTATGAAAGCTAACACCCCATAAGCTTTCTTAACTACCCTATCCACCTGTGAGGCAACTTTCAGGGATCTGTGGACATGTACCCCGAGATCCCTCTGCTCCTCCACACTACCAAGTATCCTGCCATTTACTTTGTACTCTGCCTTGGAGTTTGTCCTTCCAAAGTGTACCACCTCACACTTCTCTGGGTTGAACTCCATCTGCCACTTCTCAGCCCACTTCTGCACCCTATCAATGTCTCTCTGCAATCTTTGACAATCCTCTACACCATCCACAACACCACCAACCTTTGTGTTGTCTGCAAACTTGCCAACCCACCCTTCTACCCCGACATCCAGATCGTTAATAAAAATCACGAAAAGTAGAGGTCACAGAACAGATCCTTGTGGGACACCACTGGTCACAATCCTCCAATCTGAATGTACTCTCTCCACCACCACCTTCTGCCTTCTGCAGGCAAGCCAATTCTGAATCTACCTGGCAAACTTCCCTGGATCCCATGCCTTCTAACTTTCTGAATAAGCCTACCGTGTGGAACCTTGTCAAATGCCTTACTAAAATCCATATAAATCACATCCACTGCACTACCCTCATCTATATGCCTGGTCACCTCCTCAAAGAACTCTATCAGGCTTGTTAGACACGATCTGCCCTTCACAAAGCCATGCTGACTGTTCCTGATCAGACCATGATTCTCTAAATGCCTATAGATCCTATCTCTAAGAATCTTTTCCAACAGCTTTCCCACCACAGATGTAAGGCTCACTGGTCTATAATTACCCGGACTATCCCTACTACCTTTTTTGAACAAGGGAACAATATTCGCCTCCCTCCAATCCTCCGGTACCATTCCCATGGACAACGAAGATATAAAGATCCTAGCCAGATGCTCAGCAATCTCTTCTCTCGCCTCGTGGAGCAGCCTGGGGAATATTCCGTCAGGCCCCGGGGACTTATCTGTCCTAATGTATTTTAACAACTCCAACACCTCCTCTCCCTTAATATCAACATGCTCCAGAACATCAACCTCACTCATATTGTCCTCACCATCATCAAGTTCCCTTTCATTGGTGAATACCGAAGAGAAGTATTCATTGATGACCTCGCTCACTTCCACAGCCTCCAGGCACATCTTCCCACCTTTATCTCTAATCTGTCCTACCTTCACTCCTGTCATCCTTTTTTTCTTCACATAATTAAAGAATGCCTTGGGATTTTCCTTTACCCTACTCGCCAAGGCCTTCTCATGCCCCCTTCTTGCTCTTCTCAGCCCCTTCTTAAGCTCCTTTCTTGCTTCCCTATATTCCTCAATAGACCCATCTGATCCTTGCTTCCTAAACCTCATGTGTGCTGCCTTCTTCCACCTGACTAGATTTTCCACCTCACTTGTCACCCATGGTTCCTTCACCCTACCATTCTTCATCTTCCTCACCGGGACAAATTTATTCCTTACATCCTGCAAGAGATCTCTAAACATCGACCACATGTCCATAGTACATTTCCCTGCAAAAACATCATCCCAATTCACACCTGCAAGTTCTAGCCTTATAGCCTCATAATTTGCCTTTCCCCAATTAAAAATTTTCCTATCCTCTTTGATTCTATCCTTTTCCATGATAATTATAAAGGCCAGGGAGCGGTGGTCACTGTCCCCCAGATGCTCACCCACTGAGAGATCTGTGACCTGACCCGGTTCATTACCTAGTACTAGATCTAGTATGGCATTCCCCCTGGTCGGCCTGTCCACATACTGTGACAGGAATCCATCCTGGACACACTTAACAAACTCTGCCCCATCTAAACCCTTGGAACTAATCAGGTGCCAATCAATATTAGGGAAGTTAAAGTCACCCATGATAACAACCCTGTTATTTTTGCACCTTTCCAAAATCTGCCTCCCAATCTGCTCCTCTGTATCTCTGCTGCTACCAGGGGGCCTATAGAATACTCCCAGTAGAGTAACTGCTCCCTTCCTGTTCCTGACTTCCACCCATATTGACTCAAAAGAGGATCCTGCTACATTACCCACCCTTTCTGTAGCTGTAATAGTATCCCTGACCAGTAATGCCACCCCTCCTCCCCTTTTTCCGCCCTCTCTATCCCTTTTAAAGCACTGAAATCCAGGAATATTGAGAATCCATTCCTGCCCTGGTGCCAGCCAAGTCTCTGTAATGGCCACTACATCATAATTCCATGTATGTATCCAAGCTCTCAGTTCATCACCTTTGTTCCTGATGCTTCTTGCATTGAGGTACACACACTTCAGCCCTTCTACCTTACTGTCTTTACACCGTTTATACCTCTTTTAATTGTATGCAGTGTGTGATCTGTTATTTTCTGTGATGAGCTGTAACAAGCAGCAAATCAGACAGCTTTCACACAGACAGGGGCTTGGCTGGGCGAGTCATCCCAATCTCACGGACTTGGCGGGACTGGAGTGTATATACCCTAGACCCACGAGGCCAGAGAATGTGTGTTCCTTGGCACTGAGTTGGGAGACTGCCAGTGAGGGCCAACGTGCCATTTCCTGAGACACCTGGAAAGAAAAGGGGTTTCACAATTCGCACTGGATTTGGTCAGCATCAATGAAAATAGAAATGAAAGGACAATTAATTTATTTTACTGTACATGTAAATGAATGTAGAATATGTGGTAAATAATGTTGGTGAACTGCAGGCACAAATAATTACATGGAAATATGATATCACAGTGATAGCAGAAACACGGCTCAGACAGGACTGAGCATTAAATACTTCTGGATGGACAGAGGACAGAGGAAGTGAAGGAAAGAAATGAAGGGTAGCGGTCTTCATTGATAGTGTTCAAAAACAGAAACTGAATGATTAAAGATTATCTTTATTTGTCACAAGTACATCGAAACATACAGTGAAATGCGTTGTATGTGTCAAATCAAATCAGTGAGGATTTTGCGGTCAGGCTGTTAGTTTTGCCACCCTTTCACGCCAATATCATATGCCCACAACTCAGTAACCCTAACCGTACATCTTTGGAATGTGGGAAGAAACTGGTGCACCCAAAGTAAACTCACGTAGTCACAGGGAGCAAGTACAAACTCCTTACAGACAGAGGCAGGGAATCGAATCCCATTCTTAAGGCTGGCATTGTAAAGCGTTGGGCTAACTGCTAAGCTGCCGTCACTAATGAGTGGGAAAGATCTAGGGAAGCAAATATGTACTGAAATTACAGAGAAATGCACAAACTAGCAGGTAGTTACAATGGGAAAATTTGAAGATCTCAATTAATGATAGAATGCTTAGGAGTACTGGAGTACAGAGGTAACTTGGGGTGCAGGTTCGTAGTTGCCCGAAGGTCGTAACATAAGTGGACAGGCAAACATACAGCATACTCACACACAGTGGTTGGGGCATTGACTGTAAAAGTTAGGAAGTCATGTTGCAGCTGTACAAAGTTTAACTAGGTCACATTTCATGTGCTGTGTGTAGTTTCAGTTGCCACACCCAAAGAAATATGTGGTGACTTTGGAGAGGGTTCAGATGAGGTTCACCAGCACGTTGCCAGGATTGCAGGATATTAGGTATATAAGCACCTTCAGAGAGCACACATGCTGGCAAAGGAAGTGGCAGAAGATATAATTAGCAATGTTTAAGAGACATTTAGTTATACAAACGAGTAGGTAGGAAACAGGAAATGTACTCTGGATAAGTACATGGATAAAAGGGGTTTAGAAAGAAATGGGCCAAACGCAGGCAAACGACACTTGTTTGGTGGCATCAGAATTGGCTTGGGACGAAAAGCCTGCTCCTATGCTCTATTTCTCCCTGATTAGTTGGATTGGCGTCTTGTTTGGTGTAGGCCTGGTGACCAGAAGGGCCGGGTCTTCTGTTGAACTGCAGTATGTTCTGTTCTTTGAGTGGATGGTGGAATGATGGTGGAGGGCTCAAGGATTAGAAGTCACAAATACAAAATAAGGGCAAAGAAAATTATGATGACCTAAGGAAATGATTTTATTGGGTGTGTAGTTGGAATATGGAATGTACCATCTGTCGATGTGATCGAAGCAGCATTCATTACAAACTTCAAGATGAAATTGCATAAATACACACAGTAGAGAAAAATTTGCAATGCTACTGGAGAAAGAGTTCATGTGGATCCAGTGAATTGCTCCAATAGAGGAGACAAAAAAAGAGAGAACTATAAGGGGCTGGAGGTCTTCTTTCTGTAGAATGTAATCATTCTGTTTCTATTCTGCATTCTCCTGGTTGACTGGTTCCTCTGACCTTAGCCAGTTGGATGAGCGCTGGTGTATGAAGCTAGATCAGGCGATAAATACTGACATACCCAACACAGAGTATCTTCTGAGCTTTTGCTAACCTCAGTGCTTTGTCATGCAACGAGAAAAGTACTGATTCATCAGGTCATAGTGAGTAGTTATCAGAGGATTTCTTTTCTTGTGTTTGATCTGATCCATGAGTCAATGACTAATGGAATCACTTTGGAAAACTCCTTAACCCACTCCTTTCCTGAAGTACTTCACTGTGTCACCATTGCTGGTGGTTGCCCTCTCAGTGGGCTAGGATGTACAAGATCTCGAATCAGAATCCAGGTTTAATATCACTGGCATATGTTGTGAAATTAGTTGTTTTGCAACAGCAGTATTATGTTGCATTATATAATAATAAAAAAGCTATAAATTACAATAAGAAATACACACACACATACATACATATATATACACACAAACGTTAGTATATAAAATTAAGTAAGTAGCGTAAAAATAGTGAGGTAGTGTTCGTGTGTTCATTGCCCATTCAGAAATCAGATGGCAGAGGGGAAGAAGCTGTTCCTGACACTTCGAGTGTGTGTCTTCAGGCTCCTGTGCCTCCTACCTCCTTGGTGGTAAAAATGAGAAGAGGGCATATCCTGGGTGATGGGGGTCCTTAATGGTGGATGCTGCTTTCTAGAGGCATTGGCTTTTGAAGAGGTCCTCGATGCTGGGAAGGCTAGTGCCCATGATGGAGCTGGCTGAGTTTACAACTTTCTGATCCTGTGCAGTGGCCTCTCCATACAAGATGGTAGCACAACCAGTTCGGATGTTCTCTGCAGTACCCCGTAGAAACTTGTTTGAGTATTTGCTGACGTACCAGGGGTCCTCAAACTCCTGATGAAATATAGATGCTGTTGTGCCTTCTTTGTAATTGCATCAATATGTTGGGCCCAGGACAGATCTTCAGAGATGTTGACACCCAGAAACATGAAACTGCTCAGCCTTTCCACTGCTGATCCCTCGATGAGGACTGGTGTGAGTTTCATAACTTCCCCTTCCTGAATTCCTTGGTCTTATTGACAATGAGTGCAAGGTTGTTGCTGTGACACCACTCAACCAGCTGATCCATCTTGTTCCTGTACGCCTCCTCGCCACCATCTGAAATTCTGCCAACAACGGTTGTGTCATCAACAAATTTATAGGTGGTTTTTGAGCTGTGCCTAGCCACACAATTGTGGGTGTGAAGAGAGTAGAACAGTGGGGTAAGCATGCATCCTAGAGGTGTGCAGTGAGGAGGAGATGTTATTTCTGATTCCCACTGACTGTGGTCCCCTAATGAAGAAATCATTATCCAGTTGCAGGGGGAGGTACAGAGGCCCAGGTTTTGGAGTTTGTCGATTAGAACTAAAAGTGCAACTGTGTTGAATGCTAAGCTGTAATCAATAAACAGCAGTCTTCATCAGAGCTGAGAGAAAATAAGTTAGCCTCTGTTAGCAGAGAATTTGGGGAAGACCGCGTTTGGAAATGTCTCTGACAGGATCAGGTCATGTTGACATGAGAATGGATGTTAAACTTTGGCTGAGTGACTGTGTCTCTTCCTTGAAACTGTATTTATAATAATCATCCAGGAGCTTTTATGCTGATATCTTTTCTGCACACACATTGAAAAATTTTCTCCATTTAAAAAAAATAGAGAAACTGCTTGAACAACATTTAGAGTTTTACAAGTTTTATTTATTGACTGAGTTTAAATTTCTTTGGCTGTAGTTCCACTGGACTAGAATTGAAGGGGCTCTCAGAGAGTTACTGGATTGGAAGTCTTTACAAAATTTGTGAGGGCGATCAAAAATGATAGACCCCACAAGTAGATACTCAGAGCTATCGAGATTTATTTAAATCAACAGAGGGATTTTTTTTAAACAAACTATGAGGATTTCTGTACTTTCCCCATCTTTATTAGGAGTTTGGTATATCAGGCACCACTCTTCCCCGTAACAAAAATCTATTATGTAATATATAAGCCCATGAGGGCTCTTAGTTTCTCATAGAGTAACATTTGGATTTTGCAGACTAATACACATGAAACATAGGGCAGCCTCGAAAATGTGCCTGGTTTATTTAAGGGCACACACATGAACAATTTTCTACATTTAATAAAGAAACTGAGAAATTAATCAAACAACATTTAGAATTTTACATTTAATTTATAAAATACGTTTAAAATTATCTTTACATTTGAAGGTCTACTTGTGCTGCTTGTGTGGACATTAGAGACTCAACTGAAGATGATGCAGCACCCATCTATGGACTCATTAAGTGTATAACTTCTTGACTTTCTTCAGTTATGTTCTGCATCATCTCTCTTCAACAATTTAGCAGTATATTCAGACTCATTACCTTCCTCCTGAGTAGATTATGCTGTAATTAAATTGTCTACATGTAATTTTTCTGAATCTCTTGCCTATCTGTATATAAGACCATAAGACACAGGAACTGAATTAGCCCACATAACCCATCAAGTCTGAATCAGAATTAGAATCAGGTTTATTATCACTAGCATGTGTCATGAAATTTGTTAATTTAGCAGCAGCAGTTCAATCCAATACATAATATAAAAGAAAAAAATAAGTAAATCAATTACAGTATATGTATATTGAATAGATTAAAAAATCGTGCAAAAAACAGAAATAATATATATTTAAAAAGTGAAGTAGTGCTCAAGAGTTCAATGTCCATTTAGGAATCAGATGGCAGAAGGGAAGAGGTTGTCCCTGAATGGCTGAGTATGTGTCTTCAGGCTTCTGTACCTCCTGCCTTATGGTAACAGTGAGAAAAGGACATGTCCTGGGTGCTGGAGGTCCTTAATAATGGACACTGCCTTTCTGAGACATCGTATAGGACAAGAAAAAAAGTCTGTTCCACCAAACAATCATAGCTGATTAATTTTCCCCCTCAATCTTATTCTCCTGCCTTTCCCCTTAATCTTTGATGCTCTTACTAATCTAGAACCTGTTAACTTCCACTTTAAATATACCCAGTGGCTTGGCCTCCACAGTCATCTGTGGCAATGAAATCCACAGATTCATCACACTTTGTCTACAGAAGATGATAATGATAATATGATAAATCTTGCATATCTCTATTATAGTGTCTCTGGTTTGCTATCTTCCCCTCTCGCAGTGTTAGCACACAAACCTTCTCATTAACTAAACCTTCATTCTTTATTACAATTGTCTCCTTCTTCTTCTTATCCTTTCATATTTAGTTAAATAATTCTCAAATATGTTGAGAATATTCCATACCCAAACATGGTATTCTGTTATGGAGTGCGGATCTTAAGGAAATCAGTAAGTCGTTGCTTTAAGACCTAATAAGCTTTAGATGACTTGTTTCTTCAACGTCTCTTTTACTACATGTATAGGCCAAGAAAAAAATGAATAGCAGTTTTAAGGCTCCAGGTTTGGAGTTTCCACCAGCATGGCTTAGATTTTTAGAAGGAGCCAAGAACAAATTTATAAAAGCAAAGTAAGTTGTTGCTAAAGTCCACGCACATACTTATTGGAGCAGTGCAGTGATACAGCTTAGTGGAGCCCATGCCTCACAGCGACAGAGGCTGTAGTTCAATCTTGACCTGTCTGTGTGAAGTTTGCCTGTTTCCCTTGTGATCATGCCATTTCCTTTGGTTCCTTCCCACATCCCAAAGATGTGCAGTTTGATAGGTTAATTGGCCACTCTGAGTTGCTTCTAGTGCAATCATAAGTTGTAGAATCTAACTGAAAGCTAATGAGAATGTAACAAAAATAAAAAAAAATGGGGTTAATGCAGGGCTAGTGGAAATGGGTCACTGAAGATGGAAGTGGATTCAGTGGACCAAAGTGCCTGTTTCCATGCTGTATGTCTCTATGACTCTCTGACGTAGGACTGTCAGCTTCAATAATGAGTAATAAGGTGATAGAAGCAATGTTTGATCTCATTTCATTTTTAAAGCTATTTACATTGGAATAACCAACACTGTGAACTGCTATCACATAAAATCTGCTCAAGAAAACCATGAGTCCCAAGATTAGATATAAGATTTTCTCTAGTGTGGTTATACGTGATCCCACATGCTTTACCTCACGCATAGTTTGTGATGTTTATGATGGAAAGTTTTTATACTCCTGCCCAAACATGTTCAGATCAATCTTACCGCTCAGAGTATAGTCATACACTTGCTCTGATATTGGACTCTTTGTCACCTCCATAGTTGTTATAGGAAAATTGTCCTCAAATGGATTATATTCTCTACATCTATACAAGTGTTATATTGGAGTAAATTTGATAATTCAACAACAGTAGCCTGTGACAATCTGTTTGGAAATGTGATAATCGGTATCACAGACATTTCAAGAAAGAGGCTGTTCACTGCTAGATTCTTGAGACTGCCATGGCATGAATGAAGACCTGTATAGCCAACAATGCTTTGTAATCAACGACAGTATGAATGAGCACCTTAACAAGAATTGATGGAACCTTTGATCCCACCTGTGATTGTGAATCTTCCTTTCCTATTTGAGCATTGTCTTTCTCACTCTTCATTGGTATGCACAGTGCAAAGGCAATGGGCTTTTCCTAGCTAAATTCCACGATATGGTTTTTAATTGCCCAGAGGCATCGTAAGTGACCTTTATTATTTGAATGGCTTTACAGCATACCAGGAGGCATTCAACGCTGAGACTTCCCTTAGGGCTCACAGTGACTTGCCAAGCACAGCTGCAGAGTTTCCAGACAGACCCACCATCATTAGGTAGCATAGTTGGAATTAAACACAGTATCAAGTTATCAGAAACATGAGAAACGATGTTAATGATGATAAACTCATTATTTTAAGAGTTGAAGGTATCAGACCACCATGGTGACTTGAACTTGATGATATTATATTGGAAGCTAACATCCTTCGGTTTGCTCAGATATTTACCTGTTCCCTCACAACTCTACTTCTTGCCAAATGAACAACCCTGTGTTTTTCTAGCTACACAACTGCACCAGTAACTCAAATTTGAACTGTAAAAATTCCAAGTTGAGTAATGATATTCCTCCAGATTGAGCAATTTATTATGTTTTCATAGAACCTGCAGTCATAGCTCTGTCATATTTCCTGTATTTCATTTTGAACATAATTATTTTCCCCCTTCAGTTTTCCGTCCTCTTCTCCTGGGGATTCTGATGTGCTGGGTGAAGGCTTTATAAGAGTAAATTTCACCCATTATCTCACTCAAGAGTGTCATCAGTGTCTCTATTGGTGTCATCGTATGTGGGTTCTGATAATGCATCCACTGTGACATGTCACATATAGTCCAATCTGTTGACAGGATTGGGTTAATGAAATTCCAGCTGGTATTTATCATCTCACAAATTGTAGAGGGCTGATTTGTGGGAAATTAGTTAATATCCGGATTCAAAATTTTTGGTTCAGATACATGAATACCATATACCAGTTTTCAATTCAGTCCTCATCTGGATATGTTTGACCCAGTATTGAACTGAATGGTTCATTCAGAGCTAGCTATGATTTGGCATATATATGCTATAAAGGGGTGATCTAATGGCTATACCATCCAGTGTGCCACTGCAATAATAAAATCACCTTAAAAAAAAGCACTTGCAGAAAATGTTGTGCTCTCACAGTTGCCTCAAATTACCAGAATTAAGAATTAACATGGAAATGAGCAAAGGAAGAGTAGACTGAGTGAAACTAAGAAATTCACAATTATCTTTCCACTTCGTTGCATCAAATCAAGTAGAGACCAAACAATAAGGTAATTCCCCCAAATTTAGAAAGAAGGGCATGCATGTCTGTTACTTGTTTTCACAACCGCAGGGCATGCTGATTAACTTTACAATAAACTTATGGTCGCTTTAAGAATACTGGGAGACCTGGCTTTTAATCTCGGCAGTGCAAGCTCCCAAAACCAGACAATCTGCTATTAGTGATTTTGTACTAGGCGTACATTTTGTCCAGGATAATTTAGAAAAGATTTTAAAAATACCTTGCACCTGCTTTTTGTTTTTCCAGCATACTGTTCATACCATGGAACAGTAATACGAATCAAAAGTACTAATATGAAAGAATCAGATTGCTTTATGACACTATGAGTGGCCAGTTAATCTATTTTTGTTTGTTTTGGATGAGGGATTAATTTGTTCAGCTCTGATGTTTTTATCAAAGAAACTGCATAGAGATCTGTTACATTCATTTGAACAGTTAGCTAAGGTTTTGTTCTAACTCTGACTTCACAAAATCACGAAAAGTATTGGCACTGAGTTCTGCACTGATTTATCAGATTAGAAGGAATAATTAATCTTTTCTCCTTCCTTCTTACTTTCTCTATTTTCCTTCTTTCTACTCTGCAGGGTGTGGGATAGTGACCTGGACTGTGTGTCATGGCTGTATCCTATACCCTGCATTGCTCAGTTTAAGTGCCACAGCTTGGTGTCTGTGACACCCTTTTGAAGCAATCATTTTCTGCAGTGACTTTGCATTGGACATTTTAAAGGGAAGCGCATTTGCTTTAAATCTCCAGAAAACAATCATAATAATTACAGAAAAATAAGAGATTGTAGGAGCAAACTGAAAGATCACACAGAGTTGGTGCTTGAAATAATGAGCGATTTATTAAAAAACTAGTGTGCACCAGACCAGCCAAAATGGACCTATCTGAGCATGAATTTGGTACAGCTTTTACATTCTCAGTTGATGAGATTACCAGTAAAACTACATTTTCATAAGAAAATAATGGCTACAGAAAGACTTAATTGAGTAGCAGACTAAATTCAGATTACAGAATAAAATGGTTACTCGCAGGTCTAACAATAAATCCAATTTTCTATTACAACTATGTGTGTATGCTGTAACATAATTAGTGAAGTTCCTGAAACTTGGGTGTTATCATTGCATTTCAAGTCTCTATTTTTGTTTGCGGTTTTCTGTTACCACATTAGCACAATCCACATCACTATTTACTAGTTATTAGCCCTCACTTTGAACTTTAAACTTTGAACTTTCAAAGGAAAAGTACTATCTTGCTGAATACCATCTAATCAATCTACTCTCAATCAACAGCAGAGGAAAATAAGAAGTCCCTGACAATGCAATCAAATGGCATTTTGATTATCATTTCATTTCAGAGGACCTGCCTTGTGTCCAGCACGTAAGTGAAATTGCAAAGAAAGCACAACACTACTTCTACTTCTATAGGAGCTTGTAAAGGTTTGGTATGACATTTAAAACTTTGACAAACTTATATAGATGTGTGGTGGACAGTATGCTGACTGGCTGCATCACAGCCTGGAATGTAGAAAGTAATGCCCTTGAATGAAAAATCCTTCAAAAAGTAGTGCATACAGCCCAGTCCATCATGGGTAAAGCCCTCCCCACCATTGAGCACATCCACACGGGGCGTTGTTGCAGGAAAACAGCAGCAATCATCAGGGAACCCCAACATCCAGGCGATACTTTCTTCTCACTGCTGCCATCAGGAAGAAGGTACTGTAGCCTCAGCATTCACACCACCAGGTTCAAGAACTGGAATGACCCCTCAACCATCAGGCTCTTGAACCAAAGGGGATAACTTCTCCAACTTCTCTTGCCCCATCACTGAGGTGTTCCCACAACCTATGGACTCACTTTCAAGTACACTTCATCTCATGTTCTTGATATGTATTGCTTATTTATTTATTTATTTATTTATTGATTGATTGATTGATTGATTGATTGTTGTTATTACTTTTTTATTTTTGTATTTGCACAGTCTGTTGTCTTTTGTACATTGGTTGAATGCCCAGTTGGTGCAGTCTTTCATTGATTCTATTATGGTTATTATTCTATTATGGATTTATTGAGTATGCCCACAAGAAAATGAATCTGAGGGTGGTATATGGTGACATATATATACTTTGATAATAAATTTACTTTGAACACTATTCTTTCACCTACAACAGAGATAAAGTGAATAGCTCATTATTTAAAGGTAATTTGTCATGAATTGATTGCTTTTTTCACTTTATCTGCAGGCCAACAGAGACTTGGCTCCCCAAATTACAGGATTCTGTCTTGTTCAGTTTATTGGGAAAGTTATTGGTGTACATCAATTCACATCAGTTTAGGCATTGAAACTGTTTGATTGGGAATAATATTGTAAATGATTTAAATTCAGAGAGTGTACAGAGAATAATAACTAAATTATTGTTTGCGCAGCCCTCCGGTGAAAAATAATATCGTATCCGTTAAATAGGGGCCGTAGACAATTCTGATTTGATGGAGAGGGACGTGAAAGTACAGAGGAACATCTGGAGAAATTTCTGAAACGCTCGTTTGCTGCTGTCGTTACTGCGCGGTCAGGAATCTTTCCGAGGCTAGGCCTCAAAATCCCTGGCTTTGCCTGCTGTTGGCGACCGAGATTGAAGTCGAATCGTTCGGACAGAGATGGCGCACAGTACTCCGTGTCGGAGAGCTGATCAGAGCTCGAAGTTTTCGGATGACTCAGAGTCGGATTGTGGTCGGCATGGTAGGGAGAGTTTTTCTTCCTTCTCTCGTCTGCGTGAGATGTGGGACATTTTTAGAGACTTTGAACTTTACTGTGCTCATGGACTTCTTCATCAAGTTGTGGTATTGTTGCACTGTTGTAAATATTTGTTATAATTATGTGATTTTGTCAGTTTTTTCAGTCTTGGTTTGTCCTGTGTTTTGTGATATCACACCGGAGGAAATATTATATCATTTCTTAATGCATGCATTACTAAATGACAATAAAAGAGGACTGCGTGTCTTCATAATCTAAAAACAGTGGACGTTTTGGGCTGAGATCCTCCTTCAGGATTAGCCAGGAAGGAGGAAGGTTCCAGAATAAAAAAGTGGGGAGGGGAGGAGAAGGAGGACTAGCTAGAAGGCGGTTAGCTGAATCTAGGTGGGTTGGAAAGGATAAAAGGTTGAAAAGAAGGAATCTGACTGGAAAGGAGAGTAGACCATGGGAGAAAGGGAAGAAGGATGGGCACCAGGGGGGAGATGTGAGGAGGTGAAGAGTTAAGAGTGGCGCCAGAGTGGGGAAGAAGACAAGGGAAGAAGAAATACCAGAAGGAGAAATCGATGTTCATGCCATCAGGTTTGAGGCTACCTAAACAAAATATGAGTTGCTGCTCCTCTACTCTGAGAGCGGCTTCATTGTGGCAAAAGAGAAGGCCATGGATCAACCTGTTGGAACGGGAATGGGGATAGGAATTAAAATGAGAAATTTCGCTTTTGGCAGATGGAGCATAGGTGCTGGACAAAGCAGTCCCACAATTTACATTGGGTCTCACCAATGTAGAGGAAGCTGCATCAGGAGCACCGGATATAATGGACCTCCCCAGCATATTTGCAGGTGAATTGTTGCCTCACCTGGAAGGACTGTTTGGGGCTCTGAATGGAAGTAAGGGAGGGGGGTAAATGTGCAGGTGTACGATTTCTGTCACTTACAGGGATATGTGCCAGGAGGGAAATTAGTGGGGAGGGATGAATGCACAAGGGAATCACAGAGGGAGTCATCCCTGTGGAAAGCAGAGAGTAGTGTGGGGGGGGGGTAGGTAAAGATGTGTTTGGTGGTAGGAGCTCATTGTAGATGGCAGAGGTTGCAAAGAATGATCTTCTGAATGCATATGGGGTTGTAGGTGAGGACAGGAGGAACTCGTACCCTATTAACATGCTGGGAAGATGGTGTGAGCATGGATGTCTGGGAAATGGAGGAGATGTGGGTGAAGGCAGCATCACAACAGAGGGATGGGAACCAGTGCAGAGAGACAGAGGGGTGTAAAGTGAGGGTAGATGCAAAAAGTACAAAGGAGAAAAGTAAAAGTGGCAGGCCGACAAATCCAGGACAAGCATTAAAAAGGGCCACTTTTCAACATAATTGTATAAGGGCTATGAGAGTTGTAAAAGAGCGCCTGAAGGCTTTATGTGTCAATGCAAGGAGCATTCGTAATAAGGTGGATGAATTGAAAGTGCAGATTGTTATTAATGATTATGATATAGTTGGGATCACAGAGACATGGCTCCAGGGTGACCAGGGATGGGAGCTCAACGTTCAGGGATATTCAATATTCAGGAGGGATAGACATGAAGGAAGGGGAGGTGGGGTGGCGTTGCTGGTTAAAGAAGAGATTAACGCAATAGAAAGGAAAGACATAAGCCAGGAAGATGTGGAATCGATATGGGTAGAGCTGCGTAACACTAAGGGGCAGAAGATGCTGGTGGGAGTTGTGTACAGGCCACCTAACAGTAGTAGTGAGGTCGGAGATGGTATTAAACAGGAAATTAGAAATGTGTGCAATAAAGGAACAGCAGTTATAATGGGTGACTTCAATCTACATGTAGACTGGGTGAACCAAATTGGTAAAGGTGCTGAGGAAGAGGATTTCTTGGAATGTATGCGGGATGGTTTTTTGAACCAACATGTCGAGGAACCAACTAGAGAGCAGGCTATTCTGGACTGGGTTTTGAGCAATGAGGAAGGGTTAATTAGCAATCTTGTCGTGAGAGGCCCCTTGGGTAAGAGTGACCATAATATGGTGGAATTCTTCATTAAGATGGAGAGTGACATAGTTAATTCAGAAACAAAGGTTCTGAACTTAAAGAGGGGTAACTTTGAAGGTATGAGACGTGAATTAGCTAAGATAGACTGGCAAATGACACTTAAAGGATTGACGGTGGATATGCAATGGCAAGCATTTAGAGGTTGCATGGATGAACTACAACAATTGTTCATCCCAGTTTGGCAAAAGAATAAATCAAGGAAGGTAGTGCACCCGTGGCTGACAAGAGAAATTAGGGATAGTATCAATTCCAAAGAAGAAGCATACAAATTAGACAGAGAAAGTGGCTCACCTGAGGACTGGGAGAAATTCAGAGTTCAGCAGAGGAGGACAAAGGGCTTAATTAGGAAGGGGAAAAAAGATTATGAGAGAAAACTGGCAGGGAACATAAAAACGGACTGTAAAAGCTTTTATAGATATGTAAAAAGGAAAAGACTGGTAAAGACAAATGTAGGTCCCCTGCAGACAGAAACAGGTGAATTGATTATGGGGAGCAAGGACATGGCAGACCAATTGAATAATTACTTTGGTTCTGTCTTCACTAAGGAGGACATAAATAATCTTCCAGAAATAGTAAGGGACAGAGGGTCCAGTGAGATGGAGGAACTGAGCGAAATACATGTTAGTAGGGAAGTGGTGTTAGGTAAATTGAAGGGATTAAAGGCAGATAAATCCCCAGGGCCAGATGGTCTGCATCCTAGAGTGCTTAAGGAAGTAGCCCAAGAAATAGTGGATGCATTAGTGATAATTTTTCAAAACTTGTTAGATTCTGGACTAGTTCCTGAGGATTGGAGGGTGGCTAATGTAACCCCACTTTTTAAAAAAGGAGGGAGAGAGAAACCGGGGAATTATAGACCGGTTAGCCTAACGTCGGTGGTGGGGAAACTGCTGGAGTCAGTTATCAAGGATGTGATAACAGCACATTTGGAAAGCGATGAAATGATCGGACAAAGTCAGCATGGATTTGTGAAAGGAAAATCATGTCTGACGAATCTCATAGAATTTTTTGAGGATGTAACTAGTAGAGTGGATAGGGGAGAACCAGTGGATGTGGTATATTTGGATTTTCAAAAGGCTTTTGACAAGGTCCCACACAGGAGATTAGTGTGCAAACTTAAAGCACACGGTATTGGGGGTAAGGTATTGGTGTGGGTGGAGAATTGGTTAGCAGACAGGAAGCAAAGAGTGGGAATAAACGGGACCTTTTCAGAATGGCAGGCGGTGACTAGTGGGGTACTGCAAGGCTCAGTGCTGGGACCCCAGTTGTTTACAATATATATTAATGACTTGGATGAGGGAATTAAATGCAGCATCTCCAAGTTTGCGGATGACACGAAGCTGGGTGGCAGTGTTAGCAGTGAGGAGGATGCTAAGAGGATGCAGGGTGACTTGGATAGGTTGGGTGAGTGGGCAAATTCATGGCAGATGCAATTTAATGTGGATAAATGTGAAGTTATCCACTTTGGTGGCAAAAATAGGAAAACAGATTATTATCTGAATGGTGGCCAATTAGGAAAAGAGGAGGTGCAACGAGACCTGGGTGTCATTATACACCAGTCATTGAAAGTGGGCATGCAGGTACAGCAGGCGGTGAAAAAGGCGAATGGTATGCTGGCATTTATAGCGAGAGGATTCGAGTACAGGAGCAGGGAGGTACTACTGCAGTTGTACAAGGCCTTGGTGAGACCACACCTGGAGTATTGTGTGCAGTTTTGGTCCCCTAATCTGAGGAAAGACATCTTTGCCATAGAGGGAGTACAAAGAAGGTTCACCAGATTGATTCCTGGGATGGCAGGACTTTCATATGAAGAAAGACTGGATGAACTGGGCTTGTACTCGTTGGAATTTAGAAGATTGAGGGGGGATTTGATTGAAACGTATAAGATCCTAAAGGGATTGGACAGGCTAGATGCAGGAAGATTGTTCCCGATGTTGGGGAAGTCCAGAACGAGGGGTCACAGTTTGAGGATAGAGGGGAAGCCTTTTAGGACCGAGATTAGGAAAAACTTCTTCACACAGAGAGTGGTGAATCTGTGGAATTCTCTGCCACAGGAAACTGTTGAGGCCAGTTCATTGGCTATATTTAAGAGGGAGTTAGATATGGCCCTTGTGGCTACGGGGGTCAGGGGGTATGGAGGGAAGGCTGGGGCGGGGTTCTGAGTTGGATGATCAGCCATGATCATAATAAATGGCGGTGCAGGCTCGAAGGGCCGAATGGCCTACTCCTGCACCTATTTTCTATGTTTCTATGTTTCTATGTTTTAATGGTGGAGGGAGGGAAACCCTGTTCTTTGAAAAAAGGAAAGCCTCATCCTGGGAGCAAGTGTGGCTGAGATGAAGAAATTGAGGAAAGGGATTAGCATACAGCTGTTTGTGGACTTCAAGAAGGGTAAGACGACGGAACACATACCAATCCTCATAGAGGGATCAGAAGTGAGCAGTTTCAAATTCCTGGGTGTCAAGATCTCTGAGGATCTAACCTGGTCCCAGCATATCGATGTAGTTATAAAGAAGGCAAGGCAGGGGCTATACTTTATTAGGTGTTTGAAGAGATTTGGCATGTCAACAGATACTCTCAAAAACTTCTATAGTTGTACTGTACAGAGCATTCTGACAGGCTGCATCACTGTCTGGTATGGAGGTGCTACTGCACAGGACCGAAAGAAGCTGCAGAAGGTTGTAAATCTAGTCAGCTCCATCTTGGGCACTAGCCTACAAAGTACCCAGGACATCTTTAGGGAGCGGTGTCTCAGAAAGGCAGTGTCCATTATTAAGGACCTCCAGCACCCAGGGCATGCCCTTTTCTCACTGTTACCATCAGCTAGGGGGTACAGAAGCCTGAAGGCACACACTCAGCAATTCAGGAACAGCTTCTTCCCCTCTGCCATCTGATTCCTAAATGGACATTGAAGCTTTGGACACTACCTCACTCTTTTTTGATATACAGTATTTCTGTTTTTATGCTTTTTAAAAAATTGATTCGATTTATGTAATTGATTTACTTGATTATTTATTATTATTATGTTTTATTTTATTTTATTTATTATTATTATTTTTTCTCTCTCTCTGCTAGATTATGTATTGCATTGAACTGCTGCTGCTAAGTTAACAAATCTCATGTCACGTGCCGGTGATAATAAACCTGATTCTGATTCTGATTTTTACAGGAGACAGGGTGGGAAGAGGTATAGTCAAGATAGCTATGGGAATCTGTAGGTTTATAAAAGATGTTCGTAGAAAGATTGTCTCCAGAGTTGGGGACAGAGAGATTGAGAAATGGGAAGGAGTAGTCAGAGATAGGTTGTGAATTTAAGGCCAGGGTGGAAGTTGGAGGCAAAGTTGATGAAATTGACAAACTCAGCATGAGTGTATGAAGCAGCACCAATTGCGGCGCAGGAAGAGTTGGGGATCATTAACTGGACAAGCTTGGAACATGGAATGGTTTAGTGTGCAATTTGCTCTTGCCTTTGTGGGTACCTGTATTTTTTCTCTCTTTCGGAAGCATTATGTGATTGAAGGTTGTTAAGCAACAAAATCATTGCAATCTGTGGGCCTACAAGGAATGTCTGAAACAGTGAAAAAGCAAGTTAGTTGATTTATACACTTTTATGACTTGGTGCCTTCATGGGCTACACCCTACCTAGCTGAGTTAGGCATAAAGCTTAAATTAAAAAAAAACAAGAAAGACTTGCTTCTTCATTGAAAAAAACAATGTTCATTAGGTGACTACACTTGTTATTTCAGTTCCCAAGGTGATCCGGAGTTTTTAGTTATCTGTCAGTTTAATCCTTAACAAGCACAGACCTTTCTGCCTTTGGCCACTTACATTGTCCTAATGAAACCCAACATATGGTTACAAATAAACACCTCATTTTCTGGTTAGGCTTGTATCTGCTATCAGGATTTAACGTTTTAACAATTTAAGATAACCAACCTTTCAGGTCTGTATGAAAACTTGAAAGCTCTGGTGATCATTAACCTGTAACAATAACAATCTTATCACCTCTCCACAAATGCTACCTGATCTGCTGAGTAGTTTTTGCATTTTCTGCCTGTGTTTAGTACTTCACATCTTTTTTTTTTGTTCTCATTCTATCTCTGTTTTCATCTGCATCCTGTTATGTATCTTTGAGACAGATCAACTTTGCTAACAACCCTTCACTATCTTCAACCAGCCAGCACCATTAAGGCTCGTGTCATTCAATCTCTACTTGTCTGCGTCCGATCACAGATATTCCCATAACACACTCCCCCCCTTCCCCTTCTCTGCATCTTAAAATATGTTTGACTTCATACTTCTCCGTTCGGATGAAGGTCCAGCAACCTGAATTTAATGTTTCCCTATCTACAAGTGCTGCCTGATTGGGTAAATATTTCCAGCATTTTTTGTTTTTATTTCATAAAGCTTGAATATTCTCAGTCAGAGGCAGATGATCTTGGCAAGTTGAACACAGAGACTGAACTTGTTTTGACAAATTGTATGACTGAAGGATGTGGGAAACTGATTTTGGCATGGAGTGTTGAAATATTGTGTCTAAACGAGAGCAGAAGTGATGTTCTCCTACTTATAATATATGAATAAGTGAGTCCAGGTGAAAAGAGTGAATCAAACAAGGAATCTTGTTTTAATAATAAATAGACGATACAGGAAATAATAGAACATAATCCCTACACTCAGTTTAGTGAGTGGGAAAACTTTAAGGGAAAGTCCAGTGATGATGCTAGAAGCAAACTTAAATGGCCAAATGGTCTTTGCTCATCCAAGCTTTCATATGTAATTACGCCCAGATCTGTCTCTGTTTCTCTAACACAAGGCTCATCTTTGTCCTTCCACTTCCACTTCACATTCAATGATTGCTGCGTCAGTTATTGCAAATACATCTACCTAGGCACCTCTTCTGCCATCTCCTAGCTATAAATTATTTAAAACTGTCCCAAGCAAGTTGTTTCGGTGCCTTTCTACACTTAAAGCACCAACACTAATCCCATTGGCTTGCTCAATTCCAGTATCTCTTAATATATCACCGAGTCTACCTAACAATTTTATAATCTAGAGATACTATTCTTTCATTTGACATTTAGGCTAACCCCACTTTTCTGCTCAGTCCTCCTGACCTGGACCATTACCAGTATTTTTCAATGTACCATTTAGTCTAGACACACTAGTTCTGTGCCTTTTTACCATCCCTTAAAGATCATGGCAGATCTGTGATCATCTCTACATATGCATTTCCCTTTGCCCTGCAATATACCCCCTGATACCTCTGGTTAATGAAAATCTATCAATCAAAAATTTAGCTTCAACAATTGACTTTCAGCAAATCCTGAATGAAAAAGAGTATTCAACACCTACAGTACCACCCCGATGAGTAGAATTATTTTCTAACTCACAATTTTAAACTTTAGACCATCACTTTGTCCCATTATCTTTACTAAATCACAACTTAATATTCCAATAAATTGTTTGTCTAACTAGAACATAATTTAATCCTGGGTGTCCTGGTGACTTTATGGTAAATCTAAACACTCTCATGCCTTCTCAGGCCAGTGTATCCTCTCTGAGATATGATGCCTAGAAATGCTAACAGTGCTCCAACATTGGACATGTAGTGCTTTCAGTGGCAGTAGTATAATTTCATGTCACCAAAGACGTACGAATTTCTGCAGATATATAGTGGAAAGTATTCTGACTGGTTGCATTACAATCAGGTGTGGAGGCTCCAACGTACAGATCAGAAAAGGCTGCAGAATGTTGTGGAATCAACCAGTTCCATCGCAGGCACAACCCCTCCACTGTCAAGGTCACATTCAAGAGGCAGGGCCTTAAGAACGTGGCATCCTCACTTAGGACACTGCGATTTGAGAGACACTTCATTTCTGCCATCAGGGAGGAGCTACAGGAGCCTGAAGACCCATACTCAACAATTCAAAAACAGCTTCTCCTCCTCCACCATCATTTTCAGGGTAGTCTATGAATGCATGAACACTACCTTGATGTTTCTTTTTTTGCACTATTTATACAGTTTTGTAATTTACGATGTTTTTTTTGTCTTTGTACGATATGCTGTTGCAAAATTTCATGGCTTGTACACCAGTGGTAATAATTTCATGGCATATACACCAACGGGTCGTCTCTAGCGCACAGATCATTGGGACGCAGCTCCCAGCCCTGGAGGACACCTACAGCTCACTCTGCCTAAGGAAAACTACAAGCATCTGTAAAGACAATACACACCATGCAATCATCTGTTTCTCTTCCATCTGGCAGACGTTATAAGATTTTCTATGCCCGCACTTCCAGACTGAAAAATAGCTTTTTTCCCAGAGCTATAATTGCTCTGAACTACTCGATCAAGCATCATCCATAAATTGTTATATTGCTACTTTAATACTGGTTTTATGGCTGTCATGCATCTGAGTTGTGCTTTTGTACTGCTGGACATTACTTGTACTGGCTGGTTACTTGATTTTATTCATTTATTTATTTGTTGTTTTATAGCATTAAGTACGAGAGTTGCAAACTCATTTTCGCTGTATTGGTGCATGACAAAATGTATTATGCAATGACAATAAAGATATTTCATTTCATTTCAAGAATTTCTACTCCCTTGTTTTCTAGTCCTCCAGATACATATAAGGGCCAGCACTCCACTCGTGTCATTATTTTCTTTACCTCTCTACAACATTTAAATAGTCATTAAGTTTATTTTGACTTCTTCTTATCACTTAGAAATTTAGTGTACATTGATGTTTCCAACCTCTCTGCTTAAATAGACGTCAATCTTGTACCAACTTAGACACGTGGGCTTCAGCATTGCACTGAGCACGAAATAGTCTCTAAAATTGAACTCGGCATGACTGATATGATTCACAAAGCTTCAGCAAGTTTACCTACATTTATTATACACAAATTCAGAAATCAAGTTGCAACCTGCATGTGTATCCATAGCTCTAGAAGCAATGAATCTCAAGTGGAGCCATTACTGGAAGCTGTGGGATGATTCAGCTGAGAAAGAGAGAATGTGGGGGCACTCCACTTAATAAAAACTCAGTTGGAAATATTGGCAATGAAATGGGAAATTGGAACGTGTTCCCCTCCTGCTTTAACTTTTTGTAGTAGACGCCTCATCAATCACCCAGGTATGGTCTGTCTCCTTAAGGAACACTCAAACAGCACATGAACATCTGCCTTCCAGGTGAAGACCCATGCTCTTTTGTCATCACCTTCCAGCCTCTTCTTTAGTATCCCATTTGAGCAAATCACATCTTGGCATCTCCCCTTCCATAGCCTTTAATACTTTACCCAGTCTGAGCCAATCTCTTTTGCATTCAACACACACCAAAGTTCCACATTATTTGATCTCACCCATCCCAATCTCTTTAAAACATTTAATATTTTACGAACTCATAATGTAATTTCTTCAGATTCCTTTATATTTTCACTTACAACTATCTAATTGCCTTGTAAATGATGTAATAGTTAGCGAATACTTTGATAAGGAAAAGAAATCGTGCCGTTTCTGTGCTAGTGCAAACAGTGAGAAAAAAAGGTGTTGAAGGTCAAATTTCTCAACACTTCAGCATGCAAAGATAAGTTTCTCCCCAGTGAGTCTGTGTCCAAAAGGTCGGCTCTTAAGGCTGTGAAACAGGAAACCTTGAAATCTGCCTGAACA
Source organism: Mobula hypostoma (assembly GCF_963921235.1). Lineage (NCBI taxonomy): Eukaryota > Metazoa > Chordata > Chondrichthyes > Myliobatiformes > Myliobatidae > Mobula > Mobula hypostoma. The sequence goes on along the minus strand of NC_086097.1, from coordinate 145,177,974 downwards.
TCATTTCCTGATGACACTCACTGTGATTCCAAATGCTTTTCAATTTTTCCAGATGAAATCTTTGATCTGTAGAACGTGGGAGGTGCACAGCCAGTGCCAAGCCAAACTCAACCCTTGGGCCTAGCTTCCTATCCTCCACTCCTGGTGTTTCCTACCTTACAAAACTCGAGTCTGGGAACAAAAACGCCCAGACAGTTTAGAAGTGATGATCTTATAGAATTTGTTTGATTTAATGCCTCTGATCTCAGTTGTGGTCTGAATTTACTTTTCTTTTTTATATAGCATATGATTAAGGAGTAGCCAGGGTGAGGAAACCCTGAATCATTGTGACTCTAGTGTTATTTTCTTATTTTAGCTCCTTTTGCTGACACATTTTGTAGGTTGATTAAGTTGAGAAAGGCAGATGTTCTCCTTTTGTAACTTGGCTCTTGCAAATTCTCATCAATCACAGCCACTTGGTATCTCATATATCTTCCCAACAGGGGACTCAACTGTACAAAAGCTTCTCACGCTGACAAGTTTAAATAAAAGCTGCCCTTGGAAAAAGAAATTATTGTTCATACTGGTTTATCACCACATTTCACTCAAACTAAGACCAAAGCAGAGACATCTGAGTGGAGAGGAGAGGTGGATGATAAGTGAGGAAGGAAGAGACAAGAGAATGTAAATGTGTGGGAGAAGGTTATGATAGATCTGTGGAGTCTAAGAGAACTAGAACTAGAAAGTAGCAAAGAAGAGAGAAAGAAAGCTGCAAGAGGATCTTGGAAGTCTGGGAGGCAAGTGGGCATCAAAGAAAAAGGAGGCCTTATTGAAAAGGAAACCAAGACTTAAGCACAGAGAGAGGAGAGAAGAGAGTAAAAAGTAGGGAAGAAATGAACTTGAGTTTAAGAGAATTGTTACGAGAATACACATAAAATTAAGATGTTTGCTGGCCTGGGCTAGCATCAGTGGCATCAGCAGTTGGTCTGCCACCTACCCTCAGGGGAAGGAGAGATAAGGAACAATGGAGCAGCGTCTGGAGATGTGTAATGAAGGGATGTGGGAGGGAGAGCTGTCTGGAGCGGCTCCCCCCTTTGAACCCTGAACTGTTTGAAGTGATGGACAGGCGATACCCCAGCAGGGGGATAAAAAGGGACAGGTTCGCTAAGACAGACACACGCCACCCGAGGTAACGAGACCCTGGAAGCGGTGCGCCTCTCACGAGTGGTGAGAAGTACCGGACAACGCACAGGGTGGAAAGGTACGATCAGCGGGAACCCGGTGTGTGTCCGCCCTTGCCTGGGTGCCGGGTTCACTGCAGAGGATCGACCGCATCTGGAGGAGGGGTCACAGTCGGTGACCTCAGGTGACATCACCAAGGACCCGCCCAAAAGTTGCTCGTGAGCAATCTCGCTGGTCTGTGAGTGAAGCTGTGCTGAATGATGAGTTGTTCTCTCTGTCTCTCTTCCCCCACCTTGTCCATCGCCATGGCAACGATTACTGCGAACTGAACTTTGAGTCATTTTGAAATTGGTCATTTACCCCTAGACAACGATAGAGCTTGATTGATGCTGTTATCTTAATGCTGTGCACATGTGTGTTTATCATCACTGAACTGTTGCATTTATTATCCTTTCGATTACTGTGTTGCTTGTTTCTTTAATAAAACTTTCTTAGGTCTAGTACTCCAGACTCCAACTGAGTGATCCATTTCTGCTGGTTTGGCAACCCAGTTACGGGGTACGTAACATAAGTGGGGGCTCGTCCGGGATTTTGAACGCTAAATTTGGGACGGAGTAAATTGATTGGGTTAAAATTCCCGAAAGAAAGAAAAGACAAACAGCAGAAATGGAGGTTGAGGAATTTATAAAGGCGCCGACCTTGGAGGCATTAGAGGATGCCAGGAAATCGGAATTGATAGCTGTGGCCAAACGGGTGAATCTTGCTAAGGTGAAGTCGACAATGAGGAGAGAGGAGATACACAGAGCTATTGTAGAGCACTATGTATCTAAAGGTGTGTTTCCCCAAGGTGAGCTGGGGGTGGTGTCTATTGAAAAACCTGCTGGAGACGCGGTACAGGTACAGCTTGAAAAACTGAGACTCGAGCACGAGTTCCGGGTACGGCAGTTAGAACACGAAGAGAAGCAGTTAGAAAGGCAGGAGAAAGAGAGAGAGTTAGAAAGGCGGGAGAAAGAGAGAGAGTTAGAAAGGCGGGAGAGAGAGAAAGAGGTAGAAAGGCAAGAGAGAGAGAAAGAGGTAGAAAGGCAAGAGAGAGAAAGACAGTTGGAGAGAGAGGAGAAACAGAGGGAAAGGGAATTTGAGCTGGAGAAGTTAAAGATAAGGGCCGAGCAGGGGCTCGTGCCGAACCAAGGTGGAGGGTTCCGGGCGACCCAGGAGGTTAGGCTGGTTCCCCCATTTGACGATACCGATGTGGATCGGTACTTTCTCCATTTCGAAAAAGTGGCCATAAGTCAGGACTGGCCAAGGGATAAGTGGGTTGTTTTACTTCAGAGTGTACTGAAAGGGAAAGCCCAACAAGCTTACTCCGCGGAAGATGCCCAGAAGTATGAGGTGATGAAGGAGGCCATCCTCAGGATTTATGAGTTGGTCCCGGAGGCATACCGGCAGAGGTTCCGGAATGCGAGGAAGCGGTGGGACCGCACGTATTTGGAGTTTGCTCGCGAGATGCAAACATATTGTGAGCGTTGGTGCGCCTCGAAAGGGGTAGAGGGGGATTATGACAGACTGCTGCAGCTGATTCTGATTGAGCAGTTTAAAGGTTGTGTCCCTGAGGGTATGAGACCCTACCTCGATGAGAAAGAGGCAGCCACGTTAGCCGCAACTGCTAAGTTAGCGGATGAGTATGCGTTGACGCATAAAATGAAGGTTGCCCCGAGTAAAGGCTACCAGAAGGGTAGTCAGGACGGCGGGGAGAGTCCACCGGAAAAGTCAGAAAGTAAGCCGGGGACTAGTGAAAAGGATAAGGTAGACCGGGAGCAGTCTGGTAGGAAGTCTCCTGGGGTCGTCTGTTATAATTGTGGGAAAGTCGGACACTTTGCGTCCAGGTGCTTTGCCCCAAGGAAGGAGACGGGGAAAGGAAAAGCGGAAATTTTGAATGGCTGTATTGAGCTGTTCAGCGAACCGCTAGGGAAGGACAGGTCTGAAAAAGTCCAGGAAGGGCGCGAGAGGTTTATCTCGGCCGGACTGGTGTCAGTGAAAAAGAGGTTAAAACCAGTTCCAGTGCGGATCTGGAGAGACACGGGAGCGTGTCAGTCACTAATACTGAAGAGTGTATTAGAGTTTAGCTCAGAGACCCAGACTGGGGAGGTAGAGGTCAAAGGTGTTGGGGAAGGGACAGAGTCAGTCCCTTTGCACCAGATACATTTACAGAGCAACCTGGTCTCTGGACTAGTCACGATCGGGGTGAGGTCCGAATTACCGATGAAAGACGTGGAAGTCTTGCTCGGTAATGACATCGCCGGAGGGATCGTGTTCCCAGTCGTGAGATTGACGGGTCAGCCTGCCAGCATGGAGGCCCCGCCCGCGATGGTGAATTTGGCTGAAACATTTCTGCCAACCTTGTATGAGACAGGGTGTAGTGAGATAAGAGGTAGTGAGGGAGCTGGGACGGACGTAGCAGTAGCCAGGAAAGAATTTGTGCAGACGCAGGAGCGAGACGAGGGGCTGATGGTTTTTGCCGAGACCGCTCTCTCTGACACAGCCTTGACAAGCTATTGTGCGGATGAGGAAGTGCTAAGGAAGAAAGGGAAATCAAGTACAGCATCCGCAGATGAGGAGTGGGGGGTGGTGCAAAAGAGTTATGGGGATGAGGTTTTTAACATGGCCCACGAGGTACCCCCCGGTGGACATTTTGCGGTGCTGGAGGAAACAGTTGGTGGAATCATGAAAGAGAGTTACCGGCTGCCCAGGGGGAAAAATGTTATTGATC